>NC_060211.1:41470000-42680000 GCF_021130785.1 Homalodisca vitripennis | reverse complement strand
CACTTGTTCAACTCGCAGGAACTTAGAAATTGAGTACCAAAACGTAACCAGCAAGCGGGTCCAAGGGATCCGGACCCTCCAAATTTTCAATTTTTTCAATTACTTTTTTAGTACACAAATATTATTTAAAAATTCAGTATTACTGAGATGTACTGCTGAAAGGTCGTTATCAACAAAGAAACGGGCCAAGAACGTTTTGAGAAACAAAATGGTGCCTTACTCTCTGGCCACTACGGGAAAATATCAGTTGTCTGGACCCTCGACTTTTTCCTGGCTACCTTCTTGTTGAGCACGTTGGTGAAAATAAATATTTCATATCACAATTTACATCTACGCCCGCCTATTTCGGATAGGCGAAAGGTGCACAGTTATGAGAAATAGCTCCCAAGAAAACGTGCCAAAACCAGTTAAATCGCGGGTATTCATCAAGCGGACAAAATTGATAAATAACTCATTTTTATACCGGTAAATTAGTCGCAATTAATATTCAATTAACGGGTGCCGGGTGGATAGGGTGGAGGGGAATTAGGTCAACCGCTGTTTGAATTATTGAACAGCTTCAACTCTTTGTTTGCACCTTGTCTTCTGATCTCTCGTCACTCACAGATCTGCTGTCAGATAGCGCTAATTGTAATATTACAGCTGATCCCACCTTTTTACACCTTATTACATACTTGTACCGCTTATCTACATCTGACGTCGCGTCGGTGTACAAGCCGGCCCTGGCCATCTGGATAGGAGACTAACTCATTGAAAATCATACTAGATTGTCGATAAGGTAGAATTTAACACACCTAAGTTTGGGTGCTTTTCCTGAGACGGAGAACCGGTTGGTGGCAGCTGTCAAGAAAAATATACCCACAGCACAAACTGTCGTTTCTGTAATAGTTTACGCTGTTTGGGAGGTCAAAAAGTTTCAGTGAGATAAATGATTTTTAGCGCTCAGTCTTAAAAAAAAAAACAGGATTTAGCATTACGCACTAGTCAAAAGTTTGCACTTAACATTGTTGTGGAATATACGGTGAACCCAATGATTGGCTGGCCCATTAGAAAAAAATCTTAAACTGTCTTTTTCGTCTGAATCTCACCTAAATATAAGAGCATTTTCAATACAAATACATTTTAAGATGATATAATCAAATGTTTTAATTTAAGTAATTTCCCGTTGAAGTAAAATTTTAATATTTTGTATTACTCCTTGGTGGTTCAAAAGGATTTCCGTATGAATCGTGGACAATTTTATAAAGAGGCCAAGAAAAGTAGCTGAAGATTAGAATGTGATTAAAAACGTTGAATATGCGTTATGACGTCAAGGAGTGACATTTTTCAACGTCTTCCGAAACTTTTTAGGAATGAACATTTTAAAATGAATCTGTTTTGATTGAATCTTTACATCATTTCATGCATTTCAATATCACAGAATAAAAATTACTTATAAATATAAAGCACTCCGATCACTAATAATTTCGTATAGGCTACGTACAATACAAAGTTCATATCCTTACCTATAGTTTTTCTGTAGGACTTGATATAATAAATCGCTTCAGAACTACTTTAAATTCCAATAGTTAATCATTGACTAATAAAATAAGTGATTTAAACTTTATTTGCCTTTAGGCAAGGTATAATAAACAACTGTGAATGATGAGAAGCCTTGTAACTGTAGTGTATTCCATAATTGAAGTCAATACAATCAATTGATATTAAACACAATCCACATCGGTTTCATAATAGTGTAATCAATAGATTAAATGAATGCAATTAATTCACAAGTAATATCAACCAAACGCCATCCACAAGTGATTTCATAAAAGTGTAAATCAATAAGCGATATCAATACAAATCAATTAACAAGTATATTAACCAAACACCATCCACAGTAATTTCATGATGGTGTCGATCAATACGTGATATCAATACAAATCAATTAACAAGTATACTAACCAAACACCATCCACAGTAATTTCATGATGGTGTCGATCAATACGTGATATCAATACAAATCAATTAACAAGTATATTAACCAAACACCATCCACAGTAATTTCATGATGGTGTCGATCAATAGGTGATATCAATACAAATCAATTAACAAGTATATTAACCAAACACCATCCACAGTAATTTCATGATGGCGTCGATCAATACGTGATATCAATACAAATCAATTAACAAGTATATTAACCAAACACCATCCACAGTAATTTCATGATGGTGTCGATCAATAGGTGATATCAATACAAATCAATTAACAAGTATATTAACCAAACACCATCCACAGTAATTTCATGATGGTGTCGATCAATAGGTGATATCAATACAAATCAATTAACAAGTATATTAACCAAACACCATCCACAGTAATTTCTTGATGGTGTCGATCAATACGTGATATCAATACAAATCAATTAACAAGTATATTAACCAAACACCACCACAGTAATTTTATGATGGTGTCGATCAATAGGTGATATCAATACAAATAAATTAACAAGTATATTAACCAAACACCACCACAGTAATTTTATGATGGTGTCGATCAATAGGTGATATCAATACCAATCAATTAACAAGTATATTAACCAAACACCATCCACAGTGATTTCATAAAAGTGTAAATCAATAGGCGATATCAATACAAATCAATTAAACAAGTTCATTAACCAAACACCACCACAGTGATTTCATGATAATGTCAATAAATAGGGTATATCAATACAAATCAAATTTAAAAAGTATATCAATCGTACACCATCCATAGTGATTTCATAATAATGCAATCAATATGTGATATCAATGCAATAAATTCACAAATAATACCAATCAAACACCATCTACAGTGATTTTTTCATTTTGTGTCAATGCCATCAAATCATGAGTATTATCAACAAAATAAAATCCTCATTGATCATGTAAATTAATAATATATTGGTTGATAATTTACTGAATCATCTTTACTTAATTTTTGTAAACCGTTTAGGGATTACAACAGGATGCAAAGTGGATACAGTAATTAAAGTAATTAAGATATTATAAATACATATTTAAATTAAAAATACTAACCACTTTACAACTACCTTGAACCGGAAGGCGCTGTAAATTTTTCCTGACCAGGAAAGCCACAAATGTCAAAGTATAAGTGACTTTAAGATGCAAAAAGTGTACCTATAAATTCTGCCCCGTATATCTAAGCGGTCGCTCACACTTATCACCACAAGTAGGCCAATATAAATTCACCGGCACCCAGAGAACCCATGATTAGGCGGTGGAAAGGGCTGTAATCTTCAGAAATTTCCCAGTTTCTCCGTTTCCGCATGCAATTTCGGACAAAAGCGCGGCTAACGACGTGTCAGAGGAGAAGGACGCCGGCGATAAATCGAGCCACAACAAAACATTGGCCAACTTTAATAACGGCGGTGCCATAAATTCGTGCGATAGGCCGAAGCCGAAGCCGAAGAGATGCGCCTGATACGAGCGATGATGAAGATATTACAAATTCCCAAACTTCATTAAAACGGCCTCCCCATAAACAATCCATAAAAACGAGGCGTATCCGATAAAATAAATTAATAATTAAGGAGATATCAATGTAGCTATGTGTAAAAAAGTTGTTGTAAAATGTAAAATACTACACATCTGTTGAGTAAAGTGACTGGGTGGGCCACACCTGCCTGTAGGTGCTGTCTGTCTGTCTATCTGTCGCTCGGCACGTGCGACGACGTGACGATCTCCTGTGACTGTCAGGTGCTACAAAGAATAGGTGAAAAAATGTAATAACTCTATTAGTCCTTAAAAGCCCCGACGTTGAGCACTGGGCTTCTCAAAACTGCCTGGTTCTAAACCCCGTCATTAACTTGTCGCCCGGTCTGTATAAATCATTCACAGCTCTCTTACTTGTTTCCTGGCCGAAATTAGGTTCAAAACAGAACGTTGATAGCTGAATGAATTTGAATTTCCGTGGATATTTTGTTATTTTTGGGATGTTTTGTGTTATTTTTGGGATATAAGACCTAAGGTTAATTTTTAAGTTTATCGCAATTGTCACACAAACGCGAATGTTCCTTTTATCCAAGACGTTGTCAACTCAATGATTTATTGGGTGGTGAAACTCATCGGAAAATTCATTCATGAAGTCGCAGAAAAGTGCTCCTACACTACAATTCTAGGAAAAGTAAGCTTCAGTAGATATAGTATAGTGTTCATTTGAAAACTTTCCACCCTTTTCATAAACAGTAAACAACTTAGCAAATACTTTTGAAAAATGTATCATTACTTGTTGGGGGAAACCCAAATATTTTCAAAAAGGTGGAGCAAACCTTTTCCCCGCCCTTACCCATACTCAATATTTTCAAATTGTAACCTATACCTTATGGTACCTCGAATGAAACACCATTAAATTGATTCTTTTTGAGGAAAACCTTTTAACTCGTTTAACTTAATTAGCCGTTGTACTTAAGACCCTAATTTTTAAATCATCTGTTAAACGTGTTAGTAGTAAAGTAAAATTACAAAACTTTACCCCTGTAACAACTTTACCACCTCAGTTAAATATTTTTAGTCAATTTTATCACCTATTATGTTACAAAAACTAAAAATAGAGCATGCTCCATTTGGGAAAATTTTTAGTAATTGGTCAACATTTTGTAATTGGACAATATAATATAACTACTTGTTGAAAAGTTCTGATTATAGTTCTGAAATAAAAACTACTGCACATGAAATTTGCTACTAGGTTGTTTAGTATTTAAGTAGAAAGGGGTGGAGAATTTTCAATTGAACACCCTGTATATACTAATGTATTTCTTTGACATTACAAATAACATAAACGAAAAATAAAAAAAATGTATAGATATACTATGAAAGGGGAATATATGAAAGGGATAATAGGATAAACGCGGTGTACTCAATATTAAGTTGGTGAAGTCTGTTATTGGTTGCGACATTTTTAAAGTTTTGAATAAAAAAGGGTAATATTGTAAACAGGCCCATATAAAACTGATGAGAAAGGTGCAGTATGTACATGAGTAATAGCTTCAGGGATTGTTATATTAAAAAATTGTATAACTACATTAAATGAAATGTTTAATAAAATATTATTTAAGTTAGAAAATTATTTAAAAGACTATTACTGAAAAATGCATGTGTTTTTTAAACGTTCCATTTTTTGCAGTCATCTCACTTATAAATAACAAATAAAATTCTTATTTGAAAACGGTTTTCTTTAAACCCGAATTTAGGATACCTTTTAATACTACTTTAAATGTCTACTAATCCTCATGCAATCATAAAAAAAACTTTACTATACTTCCTGTTTTTAGAAAAGATGTCGCAGAGCTCAGGGAGGTAAATATTTTCAAACAATTAAAATACTATCCTAACTAAAAAAACAGTTTGCATCACATTAACCACACTCGGAATATGTGGAACCTAGAAAAGATTTCGCGCCTGTGGGGACCATGTTGTTCTACCTGGCAAAACCATAAAGAGTTTCTACGAAAACCTTAATGGTTACTCTCCTAAAGAGGAGAAAATATAATCTGAGGATTAAAATATAGTCCGAATTATTTTAGTTTATCACTGATGATCACCGATTATCCATTGATTTCACGAAAATAGTTTTTGCCCTTATAAATGCAAATTGTTTCTAGGCTCTTAAACTAGACCAGTCGCCAATCTATTATTAGCAATATTTGTTCAGCCTTTTCTTCAAAATTTCCTTCATAATACAGTGTTTTGAGCTGTACTGGTGGTAGTCTCGATTTTAACCTCATGAGAACTATGTTAAGCTTCAAACGACAGTTACGACCTTATTTTTGATCGTAGAATTATGGGAGAGGTCTCATTTTAAAGATATGATCAAAAGCTTCCAAAAGCTTTGGAGGTTTTCAATATTGTTATTGGTTGTTCAGAAAAAAACCTGCAATATTTTAGAACTTCATAGTTTGAATATCAAAAAGAATACACTCACTGTGCATACTGAAAAGCGTTTGGATGCTAAATATCTTTAAAATCAGTCCTTTTCCATAATTTACGAAAAATAATAAGGACCTAAAATGTTTGAAGTTGAACATTCCATTTATGGTGAAAGATTCAACAACTTTTTAATACAATTGGCTCTTGATCGCGCAAACTGATTAGTCGAGGTCTTGAAGAACTTTCTCCAAGTGTAACCGATATATTCCACAGAGTCGCATCTTTAATGGACAAAAACGGCCGTCGTAATGGGCTGTGTAAACGCGACTCTAGGGCGATTGGACACGCGGGTGATGGTCGGAAGCTTATGGGTGCCGACCGTGCGGGCGATTCACACGACAGACCGCCCGAACATCGCTCCCACAGGCCAAAAAACCCCGACGGCCCAGTCACTCGTAAACGATTGGGTAACGAAAGAAGCTGTTTACTGATCACCCCTTGACCAGCAGGCGTAAAGATCGTTGGGCAACAAGGCAGACGGTGACGCGGCCGCGACCGGGGAATTGAGGGACGGCGCTCTTGAGCAACCGTTACGTATTCTGGGGTTTAAACGAGATGGAACTGCTACTTCTACTTTTGTGGCTCAATTGTGGTTTTGGTGTTCCGGAGGAAAGGTGGAGGCAATGATGATTTCAATGTATAAAGCAATAAAATTGTAACAGAAGTACCTAAAAAATTCACATTGCAAAATTATATTCTACAAAGAATAACAAACCATCACGTTTTACATATAATTTATATACACATTTACTATGGGGAAAGATAGGATAGTAGTCTAGGAGACCAGAGGAAATTTTCTTGCATAAGAGCAGGCAATCTAGTTTTTTCTTGTAATCGGTAGTGAGATTCCTTCTAAGAAAATAACCGATCCTCAGTCTCGCTAAATTTGGCAGAGGTCGCAATAGGAGCGTATGAAAAGGTTTAACAATATGAATGGACAGTCCTTTCTCAGACATTTTTTCTACTTTTATACACTGAAAACCGATAATCAGACAGAAAAATATGACAGTCAGAAAAAAATAGACTGACAGTCGCCGTTTTAAGACTCTGTATATGGTTAGTTGACGCTGATATAACATTATGTGTCTAATCGCTATTTTTAAGTGTTTCTAGCTAAGAAAAATATCATCCGAGAAAACATTATCGTTTTGTATTTTTAATCCTTTTGATACCTACTCATTTTAATTGAATTAAAAGGAAGGTGATCAGGAGCTAAACTCAAAATTCAATTGAATCAACCCCTCCTACCATAGCTACGTTATGTGTAGAAAACTCGGTTGCTCCACCGTGCTTAGAAATCGTGTCTACCACATCTTAGTGCACTCAATTGTGTACCTGATGAGATAACGAGACTACCACTTCACCTATTTAAAAGTGTCTCTGATGTCGAAACGATGTAAATGTTTCGTTTTGAGCTTCTTCGTCGTCGACTTTCTTTGGATCTCTTCAGACGAACATTACTCCAGATTCCAGGAGTCAAGTCTGAGACAGTGCCAGATACCAGACGCTGCCATAATAGGAAGCTGAACTGGAGCTAAATTCAAAATTCAATTGAATCAACCCTTCCTGCCATAGCTACGTTATGTATACTCGTTTTTATCTCCACCAAAATTAACGTTGCTGACGACCGATTTCTTTCTTAGGAAGAATTAGTGTATCGATTTAAATAAAAAGCAGGTTGTGGCCTATTATACTGCAGACAGACTCTTGGTTCTTGGAGTATAATGCTACTAAAACATTGGTATGTCTTAGACTACAATAATTAAAAAAGAACCGTATAGCTGATACCACACTTTTAAATTACCAGTGAACAAGACATAATACCATTACAATATTTTGACATCAATGCTATTGACACGTTTATAAACATCTCCGGATCACTAACACCAAAATCTTAAGGTTAACACCGAGTCGAAGACATTGATGTTAGTTACGAAACCACCGATGTAAGCCTAGGAATTACGATCTTTGGATAACCATAAAATACAGGCTGTCCGAGAAGTCTCGCAACATAGGGATTAGAACAACTTTTACTGGTCACCTTTTTCATTATTTTATTACGTTATTAGATGTGTTAGTTATTTACATAGATGAACGACATTTCTAAATCCCATGGTGTTGGCTTTTCGGACACCCTCTATTTTAACACTCTATTTTAAGATCCGAAACACTAAACTTGCCAATAGTTTGGATAAATATTTGTGAAATACATTATTTGATTGTTTGAAGTTTGTTTTTGACGAAGGAACTGTTGAGAACAAGATTGTTCCAGAAATTTGCAATCAGTGATACAAAAAATTATAAAAAAGTATAAAACGTATTTTGTATTTCTATGTTCATTTTTGGTTTTGTTTTTACGAGACTTTGTATACGAGTATTGTGTGTTATAAACGCAGTTCTAATGTTGTACTTTCTATCTTTTCTCCAATAATCCCGACACATAAACGATTGACATAAACGCAAATTTATCCATATTCTGAATTAAAATTGTGACTTTTAATTCTGTTTTAATTATTAGTGTTTTCCTTTTATTAAGTGTTCATTTTAGAGTTAGTGTGGATAAAGTTGACACACAACATGGTGGTTGTGATTCTTGACTTATACGTGTCTCAATGCTCCAGTATTTGTTTATTTTAACCTAGATTGTAGTTGTGTTAAGTTAGTTATTCACCTGAGGAAGAGATCAGATTGCAGATCTCGAAACGTAGTGTATTATTGGGTTAAAATCAATACTAAATTAATTTTGAAGATTGTTAGTTGTAAAAATATTATGTTTACTGAAACTCTTATTTGTAATTATTATGAAGCCGTGAACTAAAAAGACAATCTCCAACGCCTAAATAACTTCTTGGTATCTCAGGCATTTTATAATGCAGGTGAGATTTTAGCTTTCAACTGGGAGGCCGCCCAATTAGAAAACTGACCCTGTTGTTCGAAGTGGGTTGCATTGGCGATGAATGAAAGAGACTGGCTGTAAAGATTGTGTGTATGAATGTGTATTGTAGCATGAATGACTTAAGTTTTAGGATGTATTTATTATTTGACGTTTTCCATGCGATTTAATATTGTGATACATTTAAAAATTTGATTTCATATGAATTTCAGAATGATTGCTTCAACTGACGCTGTAGAATTAAATGCTTACATTCAACGGTATGAACTCCTATGTACATTTTTGGTTTTGCTTTTACGAGACTTTGTCTAAGAGTTATTGTGTGTTACAAATGCAGTTCTAATATTATACTTTCTACCTTCTCTCCTAATTTTCTCTGATAATCCCGGCACATGAACGATTTTGCAAATAAATGCATAAACGACATAAATGCAAATTTATCTCTATTCTGATTTATAATTATGACGTGTAGTTCTATTTTAATAATTAGTGTTTTGTTTTTATTAAGTGCACGTTTTAGAGTTAGTGTGGATGAAGTTGACATAACACATGGTTTTTGTGATTACTGATTTATGCGTGTCACAACGCTCTGGTATGATTTGTTTATTTTAACCTAGATTGTAGTTATGTGTTAGGTTAGTTATACACCTGAGGAAGAGATCAGATTTGCAGATCTCGAAACGTAGTATATTATTGGTTAAAATCAATACTAACTTAATTTAACGATTCCTAGTCGTAGACTACAAATATCATATTTACGGAAACTCTGATTTCTAATTATTATGAAGTCGTGAACTTAAAAGAGCCTAAGGCGTTAAAGGCTTGGTGTCAAGCATTTTATAATGCAGGCGAGTTTTTGGCTTTCAACTGGGAGGCCGCCCAATTAGAAGACTGACCCCGCTGTTCGAAGTGGGTTGCATTGGCGATGAATGAAAGAGCCATGACTGTATTGAACGATTGTACATATGAATGACAGAATTTTAGGATATCCTTATTATTTGACGTTTTCCATATGATATTAATATTATCATAGCAAAAGACAAAATTTGATTTGATTAGAATCTCAGAATGATTGTTTAAACTAACGCTGTAGAATTAAAGGCTTAAATTGAACGCTAAGATCTGCAAGTGTTGAATTGCCTGCACCTGTTTACTTTCCAAACAATTTTTAGCGTTAAATTCGTTTCCGAAGAAAAAACAAAAATAACAAAGGATGCGGCGAGGACGCTGTGCGAATACAAATCGACACTGGGCAGTTATCAATCAGCCCGCCCGACTGTTATCACCTGCCGGACAGATGCGCCGGGTCCCCCGTGTAATGAGACCGTACAATGGTTCATTTCATGCCTTGTTCGGGCCCATTTACATTCCCGTCGGGTTTTTGTCGCTATCGTATTTTAATGTCTTTGTAAACCGGCCACGGAGTTTATCCGGTCAATTGATCGGGAGATGTGGGAGATTAAAGTCATCGTCATCTATTGTGTTCAGGCTGTACCTACTTGTTACCTCACACCGTGCGCACTGCACATTGTCCAGTTTATGGCGGGTTATTTATTAATGAGTCACTTTGTATGGTAAGCGACGTTATTTATAACAGCGGCGTTAAATTTCAATTTATGTATTACTCTTCATTAAAACAAATTTTTTCGCTTATGTCAGTTTGAACCGGTCGTTTGGTTAAGATGAAAATTTTTAAATTTATACTATGAATTTTAATTTAACAATTTTTTAGGTGTTTAATTTATTTACAGTTTAATACTATTTTTGCAATGAATAAAAATGTAACTGCTCACATGTGGAACGCAAATAACTTAGAGTGAGTGACATGCTTAATAAAAATATAGTACAGTAAATGTTCAAAAGATAATAAGGCTATAAAAATATAGTAAGATGAATGGATGATTCGAAAGGCTACTAGGATTCCGGATATTGGCCATCGTTACATGTTACAAAAAAGTATAACTCAACAATGTTATACTTGTTTTATATATAACGATGCCAAATGTCCAAAATACTACTATACTTTCAATATTAACAATTAACCTTCCTCTTAGTGCAACGTCTGGAATCTTACGCTGTCTCAGACTTGACTCCGGAATCTAGTTCGTCTGCAGAGATCCAAAAAAAGTCGGTGACGAAAAAGCTCAACTGAACTCTTTACATCGTTTTCGACATCAGAGACACCTAGACTTCAAAATATATTGTGTTATCTAGCTAAACTACACATTCACGTTGAATCACCTTTTCTACCATAGCTACGTTATGTGTAGTTATAGTATGATATTAAATATTGTTCAGTTACGAACATTCAACATAGAACATATATACAGGGTGTAAATTAAATCCTGATACGCTTGGATATATTCCAAACGGATTGAGATATCGATGTACAATCCTCACCTATTACATTATGCCTATTAAATTAATTTTTTGAACTTTTGGGGGGTAAACATAATTCCCTACCCCTTTTTCAAAGGGGGTAGAGGGGATCACTTTAAATGTTTAAATACCACCCCTATCTTGCAGTATGTCATTTGATAGGTAAATTCAAAAGAAACACAATGGCGTGAACAAAACATGTCTTAGACGATCTTAGCAAATTATCCTTTTCTACCCCCATTTGAAAAGGGGTAAAACTTTTTACATGACAAAAATTAAAAAAAAAGTATTTTAATAAGTATGGTGATGGTTGTACATTGATATCTCAATCCGTTTGGAATATATCCAAGCGTATCAAGACTTAATTTACACCCTTAGATGCAAAGGGTTGTTTGCTCATAACTTTTGCTAGGATCGTCGTAGAGATGTTCTTAAGATGGCGGTAGAATAACTCCTGGGCATGTGTAAATCGTTGAGTAAATCGGGACAGATTATTAATTAATTATTCCTCGCTTTGGTATTGTCATAAACTAGTTTTCACTGTACTTAAGGATGTAAGAAAGGTGGGAGAAACTTGATATAAAAAGAAAAATACGGTCTAACCTTGCTAGCGAGTTGTTTCAATCAGTTTCAGTTAGTTTTTGTTTTTAATTGTTAAAGAAATCGTTAGTCATAGTCATTTAAGACATTTTAGAAACACTTAAATTTTCTATAATCCCAAGAGGAATGTTAGGCATTAAATATATTTGGAGGCATCTTGAAATCGAGCTTAAAACAGAAGCCTGAAGTTAAAGATGAAGAGTTTTAAATGTGTAAAGAATTTGCGTTTCTTATACATAAAAATGTATTTTTCTCAAGTCATACTTCATTAAAAACATGTACCCTAGTTTTCTTGGATCGTACGTTTAATACAATGTATAAAGAGATCATTTCTTTAAATACTAATTCATATAAATACTGTGAAGAATTCATATCCTTATCTTAAACAGTCGTTTCTTTAGGTTGGAGGGGAAAATTTCAAAATTAAGGCTTCAAAACTACATAATTCCTAGCGGAGCAATCAAAAGTTGTTTTCCATTTCCCTCATTTCAGTAGTTGTTATGTGCACTGAGCCCGAACGTAAAAAACAACGAAAAACGTAATTGCAATACTATAGAATTTTAAATGTCCTAATTTCTTGTAGCCTAATTAAAAATCATTAGCAATGGTTTTTGAAATCGCATTTTCAAATCTGCCATGTTGTGGGAGTGTGAGTAAATTTTTAAATACCCTGACACGACAGTTCTGTTTTGTAATTTTAATATTTAAAAGTTGTAAAAAAAAAAATATTTAGCACAACAATTTGAAGTACCGATTACCGATGATAGATAAAGTATCAACAAAAATTTATTAAAACATATTTATATTAAAAGATAAATATTGTTAAATTGAACTGTTATCATTGGGGTATAGTACATATGGATTTAATTTTTAAAATTCAATATGCATATCGATATCCTCAGAAAATTATTCTAATTATAGCTTGCAATACATTTAAGTATATTTTAAGTGAATAAGACTAGATTATTAAAAAAAAATTGTAATTAAATGGCACCATTTTAAATGTTTTAAATTGCTTGAGAAATATCTGGATTAATCCTTTTAAAATATGACAATGAAATTGTAATATGAGAAGACGAATAACAACTTAACTCAGATATGAGACACTCTTAGTATTGTGGAAACAGACAAGTAGAAATTATGTAGTACTTAAAGGTGGACAATCTTATCATCTACAGTGACCCTTCTATTTAATTCAATTTAAGGTTTGGTTGCTTCGTTTGCAGTCATTTGATTTGTTGGATGATTTAATTGAGCGCGATTTCATTGTTAATATATATATATATATATATATATATATATATATATATATATATACCTATACAACAGTAGACTAATATTTAGGTAGGACAACGAAATCAGCTGAGAAATAATAAGTTGTTTGGATTTAGTGCTGTTTATATTGATATGACTGGAAACTTGAAAGTAAACTTGACATACAGAGGCAGAAGGCCAAGAATTGTTAATGTGTTCTTTAATATTAATTTGTATTAAATAGAAAAACCTTATTGGGCAACGCCTTCAAAGAAAGTTCAAAAATATGATGCAATAGGAGAAGCTGGAATGAAAACCCCTATAGTTACAGCGTCTTGAGAAACTCTGCTAGATAAACACGTAAAATAATACAGTCTTAAAGTATGTCGATGTAAGGAATCAATGTTTGCTTGGTAAATTTTTCTACTCATTCTAGCATATGGTTAAAATTTTTCTCTGCAATTAAACCAGTAAGTTGGGAACCAAGGTCACTCATCGCTTGGTAAATTCTTCTACTAATTCGAGCATAAGTATAAAAGTTTCCTCTGCAGTTAAACCTGTGAGTTGGGAAATAAGGTCACTTAACACTTTATACATTTTTCTACTAATTCGAGCATACGTATAAAAGTTTTCTCTGCAGTTAAACTTGTGTTAAGAAGATACTTCCTGTGTTTGAAGCATTGTGTTCTATTGCTGTCAGATATACGAATCAATATAGCGATAAGTATACTGCAGCAGAGACAGTAATGAGGAGATAAGCACCTGACGGCCAGTGCTGATACTGCACAGAAAGAACTCCGATTATAAACTGCCTCCTTATTGATTCATATCGTTCCTTGGGCAGTTTTCCTGATTAAGGACCTGAAGACGGGCACCGCCCTCATTCCCTGTAATTATACCGTTGAAGGGCTGCTTTAATTCGGCCACCGCTTAGCATAATGTGGTGTGGACTGCCTGGCCGCTGACTTCTCTCATTATCGTCATAGTTTTTGTGGCAACACTTCCGACCATTGTTTCCTGGCCGGGAGAACCGTTGAACTCTCCCAAGATCCCAGGCCCTCGTCGAGCAGCAGGTTGCAGTCGTCCTGGCTGTGGTCAGATTAATCATAGAGTTAATCATAGAGATGCTCATACTGGTGAGGCTCAAAATATGACTCTATATCACACCTTTGCAAGGGCCTCTAGGCCCTTATAAGATAACAATTAATATGGGCTAAGTATGGCAGTTCTCTTTTTCAGAACCGCGAGGTTCCTACAATTCTTCCTAACCTCAGCAAAGCTGCCAAGGAAAGTTATTGCCAAAGATAAAATTTAATTAAAAGTTACTTTAATATTTGAACTAGCTTTTCCTCTCGGTTCCTCCTCTTTTAACAGAAATCTCATTAGGATCCATATCTCATCTGCCGAGAGTTTTCTGAACCTCTCTTAGACAGTATGGTCATTTGAACCAAAATTCTGCATCATTATTACAAGATGTCTACAATAGAAACAAATTTCACCAGTTTTACTTGAATGGCAACGATTTGTATATCATGTTATTTGAATCAAGTACCAAGCTGAAGAAATAATGTTATTCTAAGATAAAAATTTGAAGTTTAATTGCCGATGAAGGTATCCTAGGGTAGAAATCAACACAAGTACATCGCACAAAGTACCCTTCATGTAACAACCTCTGTTTAAGTTTCCATAAAACTTTATCCAGCAGTTTTTTTTTTCAAAATTATAGTAACTCTTCATTGGATTTCATAGAATCTGCCTACTGCACCCGTGACGGGATTTCCAGAAAATCGTTTGCTCGTCTTCACCGACCAATATTTGTAGCCTTCCAAACCATGTCCATTCAAAACTTATATCAATATTAGCTGGAGTTACAACATTGTAACACAGGGTTGTAAACAGGATAACCATAGTTACTATAGTTTATAGCAATTTAAGACTAAAGAAAATAGAGCCTATTTGTATACAATTTTGGGAAAGTTTTTATGAAGTTTTATGCACGCTTTTGAAGAATAGATACAAAATTTGAATGTTCTGTATAGCTCTGTTATAAAATAATCTGTCACATTATGTTTATACTATCTTGATACATAGTGTTGCTCATGTTTTGTACCACCAAACGGTGGTAAATATCTGAAATCCCACTACGTTGATAGTAAATATCCATTTATTTCTACAAAATTTTTCCATTCATTCATTAAAAAAAAATAATATTTCTGTACAGAAACTTTCAAAGTGCTTGAGTATTCACAGCAGAGGTGATTTTCTACACTGACAACTTCTTGTGTTCTATGTAAATCACGCATGTAAAATAGAGAAGGGAAATTCAGTCTGCTGTACGAGTACATCTCGGTTTGACCATATTCCTCATTTTCAGACCAAAAAGTAGTTAGGAAAAATTCTTTTGGGGAGGGGGTCAAGACAACTGATATTTTTCCCGTAGTGGACAGAAAGTAAGGCAAGTGCTGTCAACCGCTCATTCCTCATTTTGCTCCTTAAAAGATTCTTGACCCAGTTAAGCAGTACATGTCAGTAATACTAAATGATTTAAATAGTTAATAATAGTTTGCAAAAAAAGTTATTAAAACATTTAAAATTTGGGAGGTCCGGACTCCTTGGACGCCTCGCTGGCTACGTCCTTGATGCCAGGGTGGAAAGAACTAACTTCAGAAATGGGAGCACCTACTAAAAATATGCTCAGGCATTATGGTATCTTCACAGTGTACAAAATCACCTCGTTATTTTTTTGAGCGAAGGGTTCTAATTTAAATGTTATACTAAAACTGCACTTGCCTTCCCGCGGCTTCGCATGATACAACAGGCAATTTCATAGGAATTGCCCGTGTATGAGCACTTCTGGTTCGATTGATTTATATTTCCGACGCTATTGTAAAATTTGGCTTGTTACCACGATTTTTAACGTATTTTCGTAAAAAAAAATCTATACTTAAAGATGCTATAATAATAGCACCATATAATGTTGGTAGTTAAATAAAAATATTATGAATCCAGTTATATTTTCTCCTGACGCGGTGGTTGGTACTCCTACTACAGTACCTCTACGGGTGTTACGGGTGTACGGGGGTTTAAAGACAGTTCTGGCCTGCTATTGGACATTCACGAGTAATTGCAGACATGCTCGGTGAACTTTGGTCACACTGACTGCACATCATGGCCGTGTACAGGCTCAGTCCATTCCGAACTCAATAATGGCAGTAATTCGGGGGCGGTATGTAATTTGTTCTAGTATACAACACTTGCATACGCAGTAAGAATACATACTCGCAATTTTTAAATGCTCAGAAGTAAAATGTGTCCTTAACACGATTATTAAAAACCGTAAATATTGTAGCAAGTATTTCAAGTTTATTTTATTAAAACACTAGCAGTTACCCCCGGCTCCGCACGCAATTTAGAAGCTTTTGCACGTGTATGAGCACTTCTGGTTCGAGTGAATTATATTTCTGACACCGATGGTAGGTTTGCCTTGTTGCCACGATCAAGAATATCTTACAAAGTGTATATTTATGGTCATTGTAATTTACTCCGAGCCTAGTACCTTTTCGTGCCATAGATGATTTTGCCATTTTACCACGATAAACAAATACAAACACAGGTTTAAGAAAAAATATTTAGTCAAAAGACAATATGGGTTTAAAAATAACAATCTTTAAATTTATAGCAAGCAGATAGTATTTTTATTGTCAGCTTTACAGTCAGAAGTCAGAAATCCTTTATTCGGAAATATACAATACAATGACGTGCAAAAATAACCCAGACACCAAAAATGGCGTGTGTGGGCATTATAGCTACTCAGTAATTAAACTATTTTTCATTCTATGTGTGCCTACTTCCATATTAGTATTCCAAATCGTATTCCTAATACTACAACCAATACATACCAGTTCATACATTCTTAGTATTCTACATTACCTCTATCACTAATAAATATATATATATATATATATATATATATATATATATATATATTTATATATATATATATATATACTGTATATAGAAATAGTATATAAATAAACACCAATAACAATAAATAGAATATTATACCTAAATAACAATAAATAGAATCTTACATCTAAATAACAATAACAATAAACAAAACAGAAAAGTAACAAAGCCTAATAAACTCATCATGCAAAAAGAATATTATAATTGACAAATAAATAGAAAACAATAATAGTACTACTAGAGCACACATGGTAATACAGTACTGACCTAACACTGCATACTTAATATTTGCTAAAAAGAACGTTAAAATATTAGAAAATATGATTTAGTATCCATGATGACAACAACAAAATAGCTGAATAAATAAATTTGTAAGCAAACTAAACCCATGAGACTTTTACGTATGACATATTAAGTCCAACGCTTGATATCCGTTTAAAATTGAATCTGATTTTAATTTCCTATCGGAATATTATAGTTTTGTAAAATTGTTTAAAATGTTATTGCACAAGCAAGTGTTCCAACTCAAGAGGAATAACAACATTGCACAGTGGAGCAACATCAAACATCAACAACATTCTTGTTCAACTCTCAGAACAAGACTGTTGACTTATTTAAGTATACGTGTCTACTTGGTTTATATGAAACCATCTATGTGAGTGCTGACTAAAAGTTTCAAATAGTGATTTCACACATGCTCACAATAATGATTTTATAACATTGATTTAGCTGTTCAGAAAAGCAAACTACTACTTGTATTTTCTAAAGAAATAAACCTTATATATATATATATATATATATTTTTTTTTTTTGTTCCTGATTTTTCAAAAGTAGATCCAATTACACAACTAGTACTGATAGTACCTTACCTTATAGTGCCTTAGAATCGTAATAGTGCATACTATTTACTATTTGTTCACAGTTAATTATTAAAGAATAAATGTGTTTAAAAATTTGTGAGGGACTAGTATTGGTGATTTGAAAAAAGAATTATTTTGTCAACTGAAATCAACATTAAAGTAAATTTTCCAATAACGTCATAAATATTTTTTAATAATTGATAATTTGTCAATATGAATATATAATGATTAGAAGTAATTCTGAACGAGATAAGTTTCACTAAATCACTTGAGGAGCATACTGTGCAAAACGACGAATATTGTTTGTAATCTAACATGAGCAAAACATGCCACCAATGCAGTGGACAGTTTTAAACTGTTTGTTTGTATATTCATTCTAAACATAGTGAACACCATTAAAAAAAAATTAATAACTGAAACATGTTTTAGTTTCTATGTCCAAAAATATGTGTGGTTTATTTGAACTCTGCAGAGGAAATAAATTATTTGTATTTTTCCACCGCCTAATTTAAGATGATGATTAGAAATCGAACGGGTTCTAGATGTAACAGGTAAGGTAACGAAAACAATTATTGTGGTGTTACCATTGTAAAATACGATTGATATGTCCTCCATCACTACATGGTCAGTCAACTCATTTATCCATCTCCTCCCCTGCAGTAACCTCCTCATCATGTTCTCTGACAATTACTTCACCGACCCTTGCTCTCCGCTTCTCGCCACTCGAGGCACTCGCCGCGGCCATTGTTCCAGTGTTGCGCCTGGGTTTCACAATCGCGCACGCAACACTTCCGCCCCTGCCGAGCCGACCCGCTAGATGCCTCTGAGAGCCATTGTTCTCGGGCTGGTTCTCGCGATTCGCGGGATGATGGATTGTTAACGGGGAAACTAGAGCGGGGCTAGTGGAGAAGGGAGGAGCGATTTCCCGTTAGAAAGCGAGCTCCTCGCGCGCCGCCAACTGGAAACTGATGGAGATAACGCGAGCTAGCTCGGTGAAGCCGAGGTTCCGGAGGTCCTTACGAATCAGAGAGGGAAATACCTACTAGAGACAAAACTTCGCTTTTCTAGAGATATATGAGTTAGTTCAAAAACCTTAAAAACTAAGAAAATATCATTTAAGAACATTTAATTGTTTCGACCAAGAATTTTTCTAATAGAATGCTCAACATTCATTCAGGCTTGGCTTGGATTTACATATGGGCTGAATGGACTGGGCATGGACTATGCCCAGGGTGGCAGAATTCAAGGGGCGGGAAATTTTTGTACAAAAAGTAAAAATAAATTATTCCAAAAGTTAAAAATGTGTGAAAAAAAATTACTTGCACCTAAACAATTAATAAACATAACAATTTGTAAATTGGAATTGTTTAAACAATCGTTTGCTTAATATAGTCGATTTATTTTGTAGTCCTAACATTAATGAAATATGATATGTTCCGGGACCAGCCTACATGGTTTGGGGGGGGGGGGGTAGGGCGGCAAATTGTGGATAGCCCAGGGGCGGCAAATTTTCAAATCCGTCTCTGCTATCTGTAAAACACTGATCATATCATAGAGAATACAAACAGAAAATAAACATGGACATATAATAAAAATCACAGAACAATTAGCTAAGGTATTTTACACGAGAGTTACGTTATTTGTGTAAAACTCAGTTGCTCCGTCGTTCTTTGAGATCGTGTATCAAATCATCGCAGTGCACTTAATTGTGCACTTGATGAGACAATGAGAACACGTCTGTATTTAGACTACACTGTGTGTCTGCTGGATCAACCAGAGATACCTCTTTTGTGGTCTAAGTGTCTCTGATATCGGATCTAGGCAGAGATCGGTTTAACGTCTTTGACGTCGCCGAGTCTTTTGGATCTCTTCAGATGACGCGTAATCAAGATTCCAAGAATCAAGTCTGCGACTTTTGTCACATTTCAGACGCTGCAGTAAGCAGAAGGTGAAATGGAGCTAAACTCAACTATAATGTAATTACAATAAGTTTTTTTTCAATTTTATTTTCAGCTTAACTGAGGCTGGCGTTGGACCTACCCTCATGCGCTCTTTGGTCATTGCTAGAGAAAAGTACAAAAAGGTTTGTCGAAGTAAGGTCTAGATACATTCAAAATCAAAATAAAGAGTTTGAAGACCGCGTTTGAAGAAGTCATTAGTTTGGACCGCATTTCAGCATTTTTATTTTTACTAAACCGTTAAGAACTTTCTTTGCTGTTTATTACTTTGATAATGAAGAAATGATAATGAAGTGTCCCGCTCATCCAATAAGTAAGAAGTTGAGACTACCAAGATCAATGGTATAGTAATTAAGTTTAAAAGTTTACTGGAGTCAACGGTTATCAGGTCTCCATTTTACTATCAAAGGTGTATAAAATCCTTCTCAAAGAACATGAAACTTTATTTGCTTCAAATGTATTATTTCTTTTTTATATTGGCATCCTTTCCTCGCGTAACTGGCTTCTCATGACAACTTATCCTCTGTGAAGTGATTTTTGTCATGGTTATATATTAGACCAAAAATATATTAAATTCCTTTATACCCACTCTGCGGACTAGCACTGGCTTACGCTGCGCTCATGTTTCATACTACTTCGTCTTCTACTCCCAAACTTTATACTGGTAACAAAATACAACTGAAAGAAACTGTAATAATGGTAACAATAGAAAATTCAAGGAATGGTTCGAAGACGCTGGAACTCATAATGTTATCGATTCATATTTTATCCCAAAATAGGATGGATGTTCAAGACGGCATTTTCGCATTTCTGGTTGTTACTTTTCCGTCTAGGAATCTTCATATGACAGCGTCAAAGAACTGTAATGTTGATTTCCAAAATAGTCGACACTTAAAACTTGGTTGGGACACTTGGGAGTGCCGAGTGCCGATGGCCAAGTGGTCTAAGACGTTGGGCTTTGAGTCTGAGTTAGAGATAGCGCAGGTTCGAGTCCTGTCTGTGACCGTTGCACTTTTTATCAGTGCCATCGACCTTGTACTGTATCGACTCTCCCCCTTATTCTGTTTGATAGGATCCTCGCACAGGCCAGTGGCCCACGAGGACGGGCAGAATAAGGCATAAAAGGAGATCGGCTTCTCCTTTATTAAAAAAAGCACAAAATCATTTATTAGAACCCCAGCGCTCTGACACGATTAAATTTCACGTTGTCATCGTGCCAGACGAAAAAGACGACGTTATCAGCATTCTACCCTCTAGGGAGATACAGTCTCAAAGCTTGTTTATCACAGTTTCTTATCACAGAAATACATTATCACAGTTTCGGCCGCTTGAAATGCCGGTCGATTCAATGGATACTTGATCATCTTTATGACATGCAATTGACTCAGAGTAGGAACCCTATCGCTACCTACAGTCAAGTCAATAAGACACAAGTTGTCGCCTCTTTCGTTCATGTCTCTTGTTGTCTCCGAAGTTCCACCACCACCCTCTCTCACAGTCCAAAAAATGTAAACTATTTTTGTCCTTTAGTGTTGATGGTGATGTCTCGCATCCCACCCCTTGTGAAATTGTCGTTGCTACTCTTCAGAGAAAGGGTATCATGTAACCGTGATAGGTGTCTCTGATCCTAATGAAATACCACTTAACGGATCAATTTCCTCTACCTGTCCGTCTCCGCTTTGTCAAGTGGTCCTTAAAAAGTCGTAGAGTAGTATCCGATACACCATTAGATACCTTTCCATTGGAATTTATAGTCTACTGTGAGACTTGATGTATTCATCTCTTGAAGTCCAGATAGCAGTCAGAATTCAATCTTACCTTCAACGGCGGCAAAACTACCTGATACTCTTACTCGACTTGCTATAAACGTCGATGTCAACCCTTTGGATTTTAGGTGGGGAAGTGTTAAGTCTCATCTTCAACAGATGTAAGATACCTGACTCAGATGTAAGATACCTGATAAAGGTGTCAACATTACCTGACAACCTATAGTTGTCGATGTCAACCCTTTGGATTTCAGGTGGGCAAGTGTGCGCCCTGCAAGTCTCATCTTCAACAGATGTAAGATACCTACCTGATAAAGGTGTCAACATTACCTGACAACCTATAGTTGTCGATGTCAACCCTTTGGATTTCAGGTGGGCAAGTGTGCGCCCTGCAAGTCTCATCTTCAACAGATGTAAGATACCTACCTGATAAAGGTGTCAACATTACCTGACAACCTATAGTTGTCGATGTCAACCCTTTGGATTTCAGGTGGGCAAGTGTGCGCCCTGCAAGTCTCATCTTCAACAGATGTAAGATACCTACCTGATAAAGGTGTCAACATTACCTGACAAGCTATAGTTGTCGATGTCAACCCTTTGGATTTTAGGTGGCAAGTGTGCGCCCTGCAAGTCTCATCTTCAACAGATGTAACATACCTACCTGATAAAGGTGTCAACATTACCTGACAACTATAGTTGTCGATGTCAACCCTTTGGATTTCAGGTGGGCAAGTGTGCGCCCTGCAAGTCTCATCTTCAACAGATGTAACATACCTACCTGATAAAGGTGTCAACATTACCTGACAACCTATAGTTGTCGATGTCAACCCTTTGGATTTTAGGTGGGCAAGTGTGCGCCCTGCAAGTCTCATCTTCAACAGATGTAACATACCTACCTGATAAAGGTGTCAACATTACCTGACAACCTATAGTTGTCGATGTCAACCCTTTGGATTTCAGGTGGGCAAGTGTGCGCCCTGCAAGTCTCATCTTCAACAGATGTAAGATACCTACCTGATAAAGGTGTCAACATTACCTGACAACCTATAGTTGTCGATGTCAACCCTTTGGATTTCAGGTGGGCAAGTGTGCGCCCTGCAAGTCTCATCTTCAACAGATGTAACATACCTACCTGATAAAGGTGTCAACATTACCTGACAAGCTATAGTTGTCGATGTCAACCCTTTGGATTTCAGGTGGGCAAGTGTGCGCCCTGCAAGTCTCATCTTCAACAGATGTAAGATACCTGATAAAGGTGTCAACATTACCTGACAAGCTATAGTTGTCGATGTCAACCCTTTGGATTTCAGGTGGGCAAGTGTGCGCCCTGCAAGTCTCATCTTCAACAGATGTAAGATACCTACCTGATAAAGGTGTCAACATTACCTGACAAGCTATAGTTGTCGATGTCAACCCTTTGGATTTCAGGTGGGCAAGTGTGCGCCCTGCAAGTCTCATCTTCAACAGATGTAAGATACCTACCTGATAAAGGTGTCAACATTACCTGACAAGCTATAGTTGTCGATGTCAACCCTTTGGATTTCAGGTGGGCAAGTGTGCGCCCTGCAAGTCTCATCTTCAACAGATGTAAGATACCTACCTGATAAAGGTGTCAACATTACCTGACAAGCTATAGTTGTCGATGTCAACCCCACTGAGTAATTCACACTACGCTCATCCAAATTCTATGGTTGGACATGCAAATTCATAGTCCTCATTCTTGTCTAAGTAGAAACGAAGTTTCATGCAAAATTTCAAGTCTAAGTTATAGGTCAGTTCGTTTTATAGATACCGTGCGGACAGACATAGCCTATAGAGGGATGAATACACTTTTTCCAGTCCCACGAGTGATACGCTTCGCTTACGCTCAGCAAATTAACGACAAGAAAAACAATCCACTCTTATATTCAAAACTCTCAGGAAAAAAATCATGAAAACAAAGCAGAGTATATGGCCTAATACTCAGAGTATCAATTCGAAAATATTTACACCATTTTTCTCATCACCAGGAAATGTTTGGGAAGGTAGAGTAAAACTTGGTCTAATGCAGTTAATCGAAAAAGTGTTCTGAACGTTAACAATTAACTGACTGTGTCCACCCAAACCTAACATAGCCTTTACTATTTAACGAGTTGCTCTCTTTATTGATGTAAAAATGTTCAAAGTGGTCATTTTATCATATACCATATTATATCAACAAGATAGCCAATTTCTTACCCATACAAAGATTTAGTAGGCTACTGAGATACTAAAATATTAGAGAAATATTTACAAGGTAGGCTAAGAGTATTCCACATCACGTATCGTAATAGGCTTCGCTGAGGTAGCTTGGCAAAACTGGAATCTATAGCTCATTTCACTGGCTGGAAATCATACAAAAAAGAAGTTACAAAATGGCACATCAAAGAACTCATTCCTGTACAAATGAAGTTTCATGCAAAGATCAAGTCTACATATGAAGTTTATACCGACATATCTTGCTCCGTGATACATTTCCATTTTAGTTCATTAAATTGCTTTTCATAGAAATATTCAAATAATAAAAGTCTGCCTACCAGGTCACTTTAAAATTATGCAGTATGTGTTGGGATAGTCAGGTTACATATGTTAATATTGCACGTGTTTCATCCTCTTATGGATACATGTTGTTTCTTAACAAATGTATTTAATTAGCTATTTCCTCGTTGCTACCATGGTTACCTATAAGACCAATGTTAAACTATTCTCTAACGCTCAGCCAGATTTCAAGGAGTGAGATACACCATCGTCGAACTCAGGGTTCCTCCTGCAAAATTCAAGTCTATAGGCCAGTTCGTTTTTGAGATATCGTGAAGACAGAAGATAGATGTAGGCTGAGAAAAAAATCAGCGAATCATTAAAACAACTGGTATTTGTGTATTATGACATGTAGCTAATAGGCTATGTTTGATTCAAATTGTAGGACAAGTCTGATAAAATTCAAAGATTTCGTTTTGACAGTTGCAGTAAAGAATAAAATTTCTACATTATTTAATAACATTATTTAACTCTATCGCTTAGATAAAAATTTCTGTTGTCAAGGATGTAGCCAGGGGGGGGGTAGGGGGTCCAAGGAGATCGGAACCCCCCAATTTGTCATTTTATCAATTACCTTTTTTTTAGAAAAAAGACTATTATTATCTGAATAATTCAGTATTACTGACATGTACTGTTGAAAGATCGTTCTCAACATTGAAATAGGTAAAGAACTTTTAAAGATCAAATTGGGGAATGAGTGGTTGACTGCACTTACTTTACTTTCTGTCCACTACGGGAAAATATCAATTGTCTTGACCTCCCTATCACCAATTTTTTGGCTATGTTCTTGCCTGTTGTGCTGAAAAATTCACTTGTTAATAAATACATGATGCCTCACGTGCCTTAAGTCCACATGAAGCTCAAGTTATGCTACGCTTTCACGGAGATAAAACTTCTATATAGTAATCTTCCCAGTTGACTAAACTAGTGTAGCCTACTAGTCGATAATGAAACATAATTTCTGTTTATTATTAATACTCAAGTTTATTGTACAGGATATGCTCTGAAACCACCAGAACGTATTTTTTCAATAAATCAGGGATAACAATGACAGTTTCTCGATTTATTACCTTACCGGCGACAAATCGGTGCGTCTGCGTCTGTGGTTTAGTGAACATTATACAGGGAGCATGGTGGGATATTTTCCTGCTCTGGAGTTCGGATTCCTCCTTATTGTCATTCAGATTTGGGCGAGTAACATCGAGTTACTTCTGCTACAGCGGGTCCGAGTCGAAAGCTCAGCTGACGGCTCCTGTGCCCCCTCCCTAGCCCCGCCCCTCCCTCCCATTGGTCGATGGGCGGGTCCTCCCTCCCCCCCCGGCACGAGGTGCGAGCAGCAGAATACATTTGGCTGCCCCGCTGCCTTACACGTATTCCACATTAATTTTTAAGCTCCCGATGTAAATAAGGTGCACAGATAACCGAACGGGCGAATATCGTAGCTACTTGAAAAACTTAACATTCGTGTTACTCCCTCCGCTCCTCGTCGAGCTACAGTCCGCGCGGGCTGAGTTCATTAAGCTGAGGGGCGCTTTTGAACAATGGTAACGAATTATACTGAAGGCGATAAAATATTTACTACATATTTATTACTGATGTACTTTGGTAGATACGGAAGCCACCATTATACTCATCCTCATCTACTACTTGTTATTACGCAATATAAGTAGGCGATAAACTACCGTTCTGTGTCTCCCAATTCGGTAGTCATCCCTACCTCTAGTTTCATATTCGTGAATGTCTCGGTTCCTTGTAAGGTACATTTCGACATACAGAATTATGGTGTTTCCAAAATGTAAAGATTTGGTGTGCCAACAGTTACATGTTTGTTAAAAACTCCATCAAGTTCCTTTCATAAAGATTAAACACCTTTACAAATCAGTAGCTTCAAGAAATGGAATGCGTTTGATTATCTAATAATGTAATAGCTAATAAGGGTAGGTGGAGGCATAGATGGCCAATCGAAAGCCTGTTGTTCTTACAAGCCGTGGACTGTGAAAGAGCCTAGAAGTGTTGGACATGTTCAGAAACTAGAGGATTTCGATACGAATAAATGCCCAGAGGTTTTAAAAGGTTAATTCGCTTATGAACTAAAACGGAATTCTACCTTAATCTTGTAGCTGAAAGGATTTTGTTCATCCTTATGAACCAATTGAATTACATGAGTATATTTAAAGACCACGAACACTTTTGCAGTATAAGAAAGTTTCTAATCTACGTGAGTTCTTTATGATTTGAAATTACTATATTACTAATAGGTGGGTTTATCTTTAAAACTCTATTTATACTTAGATACCCTTTAAGCGATTAAAGGTCACGTCATAATGTTTTCTATATTGTATTTTAAATTCCGCACAGCTATTTATATGGTATCAGTCTCCAAAGTAGCACGAACACCACCAGAACGTATAACGTACTGTGATAGCTCAATAACATCCTTGAGCCGTCACGAGGTATAGCCTCTGCCTAAGTCACATATTGGTTCCTAAGTGTCGCTTCCAAGACATTTTCTTGATCATTCGTGCATAGCATAATTTGTCGGCCATGGAGACGAAGACGTGTAACCAGCACGTGAAAAAAAACTTGACTGCCTCTAACGCTCCGAAATTCCCAAATACTTTTTTCTACATTAGGCCTCGAAGTAGCTGTTTGACATGTTTACCTACATTCATATACATACCTTATATACCAACAAGAAACATGGAGTAGGCATACACCACTTTATAAAATTTAAAATTTCAGCACGAAACAATTTATTGAAAAAATGAACACAATAAACCAATACAACAGTGTATACAAGGACGACAAAAAAATAATGTAACGAAAGTTTTACCAACCTTAACCGAAAAAGTAACTTTCAGATATGTTACTATGGCACATTAAAAAATCATTCTCTCAGTTTGTTTACAAAATTGTTTAATCTGAGTTTTAATTTTTCTCGTCATCATTATGGTTACCCTTAATACAAAATGTAAAAATATTAAAATTTTATTTTACCTTTAGTTTTGAGCTTTATTAGTTTAAAAATCAATAAATGTATCTTCCTAGAACAAGAGAAACATTTTCAAAGCTAAAGTAGTAAATCTGTATGATTTTTCTATCAAGAGTTGCCCCACCGACGGATTATTTTAACAACGTCCTGTCTGGGTCATTAATAACTGTCGTGTCCTTAATAACTTATTTAAATTATCCTTTTTTCTAATCTATCGCTAAATTTGAAAGAAGGATCTTCTGATTTGTGAACTTGAAAATACTTGGATTGACCCCAAAAATTAACAGAAGATCTTCCTTCGACCAAGAGGGAAGGAAATTTTAATAAGTTCAAGTCTCTGGGTCCTTTCTATCAAGAGTTATCGCAAGGACGGCGAGACAGACGGACACACAAGAGAACAAGGTTAAGAAGGACATGTCGGGTTTTAATGTGATTTGGTACTTAGCTGAACTCACTATTTATTAAGAATTCGACGTGTCCTTCTTAAAATATTTCATTGTCTGTCTGTCCGTCAGTGCGATAATTCTTGAATAGAAAGGTCAAAGTGACTTGAAACTTTGT
The DNA here is from genome assembly GCF_021130785.1 of Homalodisca vitripennis. Classification (NCBI taxonomy): domain Eukaryota; kingdom Metazoa; phylum Arthropoda; class Insecta; order Hemiptera; family Cicadellidae; genus Homalodisca; species Homalodisca vitripennis. The sequence goes on along the minus strand of NC_060211.1, from coordinate 42,652,243 downwards.
ACTTAGGTTCCTCTTGGTCAAAGGTAACCTCTAATGATTTTGGGCTCAAAAAGTAAAACAAAGGTATAAATAAATTTCCAATTTTATATAGATTTTTTGTCTAACTACAATGACGTCCATAAAATTGAAGATTATAAAAGTGAACAATAATATGATATTTTATCATGTGTCATAGTAACAAATGTGTTGAAGTTACTCTGTTGAATTGGGTGCCATATATCAAACTTAACATACACCTCCTTTATCAGTGAAATCAATACTTCAAGCACTCCTATCCATCCTTAAGTGTATATCCTCGATACTGATCGACGTTTACATTGCATACAATAAAATAAAGTATTTTGAAGTTCACAAATCAGATGATCCTCTTTCAAACTTAGTGGTAGATTAGTTAAAAATATTATTTAAATTTGTTATTAAGGACACGACAGGATATTCTTAAAATTGTGTCTGTCTGTCTGTCGGTGCTACAACTCTTGATCGTAGAGGCTTGAAATTTGGTAAGTATGGTTTTCCTGTTCCATGGCAGAATTATATTTGTTTAGGAGTAAAAAGTTAAAAATAAAAAGGGAAAATTAAAATAAAAATATTTTAACATTGGTACATTGGTTGAATTTGTAACAATTGAAAAGTGCCGACATAATCGTAGAATAAACAAATTTATAATCAAGTGTGTGAGACATATACATTTTTATCATGTGACATACTAACAGTGATGAAATTACTTTATTTTTTGTAAGACTTTGTTTCGTCTGTTGGTTCCTTCATACTTTGTTTTACCAGTTTATAAATAATTTGAGTAAAACAGTTTATAAATACTTCCTGATTGGGGGGGGGGGGGGATTTTAACCTATAACAGTTAGATATAGATTACACTGAATCATTATCATTTCAAGTCAAGTCAAGAATATATCTCAGCTTGGTACTTTTTGCCTCAGATAGTTTATACCTGTACACAGCTTGTTAAGGAGTGGACTACAGGAGTCCAACCCCGGTATATGTACTGTATATGTAGTCACAACTGCACGCATCTGCCGAGCCGCATACATTTACATAGACAAACCCGCTGCAAATAGCTCGGCACTGGCTCCGCTAACAGCTCAGTTAATTGCCGCATCCTAGTCTAACTAATTTACTTGAATAATTCCCTCGCTGCTTGGGAACATGAACTACATCTGGATCTTTTCAACGAACACTTCACCGGTAGTGTAATGGGTTTCAATTACTGCCTAGGGGTTTACCGCATGGCGCTGATAATGAGTAAACACGTTTGAAATTTAAATTCAATTAAGTACGCTAAGTGATCCATAAACAGGGATGAGATTTATGGCAGGGAAATAGTTAGAAAGTTCAGCGAAAACATTACAATTACCGAATAGAAACAAAACTAAAATAGCTGGCTTACGTCCAGCATAATGTTTGACAGTGTTTAGGATAAAATTAATTTAAAAGTTCATTAAGAATCGGGTGTACTGGAGATAATATTGATTTTATTCGAATAATTGACTTTTAAAACTTCATCGTCTTTTACAGCTTCATTATAAATCTTAGAATTATGGGAAATGTCACATTGGAAATTGATTCATATGCAACCAAAGGTTTTTTATTATTTTTTAAGATTTTTTATTGGTTATTTAGAAAAAAATCCTCAAAAGTTTCTGTAAAATTTAAATTCTCAAAAAGTATGAAATTTGACAAAAACAACTAATTAGGATTTGGATGCTAATTAATCGTATCTATGAATTGGGTCATCTTCTTTAATTCAAAGACCAAAAATAAGGTCGTATAAGTGTGTGAAATTTATTATTGTACTTATGGAGTAAAACTCAAAGATGTTTCAATGCAGCTGGCTCAGTAATATGTTCTTCAGTGATGTTATTTCGATTTTCATTATCGAGGGGGGGGCAAAATTCTTCTCATTACCATAATGGGCGAAGTGAATTTTCGTTACACTACGTAATGTATTTGAAAAATATGGACCAAGACGAAAAAGATCATACTAGTATTAAATTATACAATAACACATCACTGCTATGACACGTGATGCATGTACAGTTTAGTTAAATTAAAGGGATTCTTTATGGATTTATATGCTAGAATACTCCTAATTTTATATTTCCTAAAAGCGTACTCATAAAACCTAGGAATCTTTGAGCTAAAGGAGCTTTGTTAAAACTTCTTGTTCAGTTCCGGATAACAAGTTTGTTTAATTACCATGAATTGTTTATCAAGTTACTTATTTTGGGTTTATTCTGAAATTATATTATTCATAGTTTCAGTTTTACAGATGAATAAACCAAACTTACTCTTCATATTACATTAAGCCGTCTAAAATGTTATCAAGACTTTGCTTCATTCTGTTTGCTAATTAAGTTTTAATTTTTAGTTAATTATGCTGTCTTACAATCTATACTTTGCTGATACTGTGCTTAATTTTGTCTTAGAATGTACTTTGCTTTTACAAAATGAAATTAGTACAGTTATATTTACCTTACAATTGAACTTTGAACGATTTCAACATTTGTAGGAAATTATATTTACCATTAGACAGGCAGACTTTGCAATGAATATTGAATATTTTGATTTTGGAACGAGTTGTCTATCAAGATAATTATTTTGGGTTTATTCAGAAATTATATTATTCATAGATTCAGTTTTAAAGACCCAAACCTATTCTTCATATTACATTAGGCTACTTTAAGATGTTATGACTTTTGCTTAATTTTATTTGCTAATTAAGTTTTAATTTCTAATTCAAAATTAAGCATTATTGTAATACTGTATATACTTTGCTGCTGTTGTGCTCACTTTTGTCTTAGAATGTACTTAATTTAAATTTTTGGGCTAATACAAAATGTAATTTTTACAGTTATATTTATCTTACAATTGAACTTTGAACGTACGAGATTTCAACATTTGAAGGAAATTGTATTCATTATCAGATAGGCAGACTTACTACCTACTACTGTACAAAATTACACTTTGTTTGCAATCTGTAAAAGATATTCTGTGTGATCCTCAAATTCGCGTAAAAGTGGGTTTAAATGGAGATATTCAATCATCCCGATATTAGCGTTACCTAAATGCATTTTCAAAGATTAATTAACCAGTGACACATAATTTAGTAACGGAACATGATATTTATTGCTATATTCTTTCATAGACCATCTACAGCTTCACAGCGCGAAGTAGAAGCCCAGCAGTTGCTGCCAGACAATGGGGTGTTTGTTCACTGAGCAGCCTAAACCTACTAATATTACAATTTAATGTGGAAGTTTTGGACGGATGTTTAGATAATATTTACCGTATCATTTAAAGTCTAACAAATTGTTTGAGTTGTAAAGTTTTTACTAACTTCAAAAGATTGATATAGGGGCCACTTCACTGACATTAAAACCTACCAAATTAAATCCAAGGAGATTTTGAAAATTGCTAGAAACCCTGCAGATGAAGATTTAATATCACTTAGCCTATTGCTTAAACCATTCCGTAATTATTGTTGTACACAAATTATCCAGATGTAAAAATTTTGGGAATTCTACATGAAATATATTTTTAAATGCAGGTTACAAAGTATTACGTACGGTTCTCGATTGGTAGTGTACAGCAAATGGCAATGACTAAAGTGTTGTAAAGTTTAGCATATATAGATGTGGCTAGAGTCGATTGTAACAATTTAGGCCATTGGATATATTAATTGAATACTGCTAAAAATTCTAAATAACCATAAAATCAGTGAATAAATCCATAGCATAGTAGTAGAAATAGTGTTTCCTGATATTACAGCACGATGTTTACAGTGGCTGAAGTAAAAAACGCCAAGAGTCCAGGGACAACGAACCATTCCTTCTTAGACTACAGCCTGAGGATATAAGAAGGTGTAGCCAACATATGTAAGCAAAAAGTGCAACTTTTTATGGAGAGAAGGTGTTGGGACAATCATCAATTACAGTAGGGAATATGATACTGATCAGGTATAAATTGAATAATTCCTAGGGTGGAGTTCAAGGATATGACAAAAACACTGAGACCGAGGCAAAAAGACAAAATCAAGGTCGTATACTGTATTGTATCAAATTTACAAGGAGTATATGCAAACGTTCCAAGAACGAAAACCGATGATACTAACCAGCAAAGCCAGGAGTGATCATTCGAAGCAGGTAGGTCTTTTTAGGGAATTATCCTAATCCTAAATGTTATTGGCTGAGCATTAGCGAAGCCTATTACTCGAGGCACTACATTTAATTTATGTCTGTCTGTATGTCTGTCCATACGATATTTTGAAAACAAACTTACCTATAGACATATGAGTTTGATGATATTGCATGTCACTCAATGAATTTTTAGTTTAGCTTTATATATATATATATATATATATATATATATATATATATATATATATATATACAGGGTGATTCATGAAGTTCTCCCCCCACTTCTACAGCACATTGTACTAGTAAAAATAATGAAAAAAATGTTATATAAACATAGGTCCGAAAACGCTTCGTTAGCGAGTTACAGCTAGCGAAAGATTTTGCCTGAATTCCTGGGTAAAGAGTAATAATAAAGCCATACTGAACCTTTTGGAAAGGTTAATTAAGTAAGAAATATCGTGGATTCTTATGTATTTTTACCTGATAAAGCTAATAAAATAGGTTTCAGAACTGTACCTGTAGTAGTTTTTGAGGGATTCAGGGTTAAATGCAAAAAATTGGGGCACGAAACAATGTTTTTTTAAGTTTGATGTACAATAACTTTGTTAAATTGGTAATAAATACATAAAATCAACGAACATTAATTGTAGAGAATTTAATTCTGAGAAAATTGATATAATCAAAGTCTAAAATAAAACAGAAATAAGTACCAAAAAATCGATTTTATTTCAGTATAATACATTACTAGCTGTAAAGAAATACCGTACGGTATTTAGTTAAAATAAAACAAAAACAAAATGTTTCTTCCTTAATGATGAGATAAATTGAGAAAACAAGATTAACTGTTAAATAAATTTGTTTGTAAATAAAAATATTATGTTTTATTACGTTGTATTTTTTTTTACATAAAAAATTTACATCAAATGTTCGAAAATAAATGAAGCAAACATTTTCCCATTATTGTTTACTAATAATCAAAATGCAGTTTTTTGTTTTATTAATTTCTCTAAGTTGGTAACGCACGAATAACAGCTGATCAACAATGGTATTCTGTACTGTTACGTTAGAACTGTGTATTAGTGGTATTTGCAAGCTACAGCAGGAGATCGGGTTCTGTGAATCGTGTTATTAAATGCAATTTTTCTGTGAGTTATAATTCGATTGTTTATTCAGCGAAAAAATGCCTTACTTATTTACATCAGAGGAATACGCTGATATGGTTTTATTTTGGGTTACTGTAATGGTAATGCTAGAGCTGCTGTAGAATAATATGAACTACGTTTACCCTAATAGGAGAGGATTCCAGATACCAAAACAATTTCAGGAACTTTTCGTACTCTTCGGGAAACAGGATCACTACCAAGTACTAGAACCAATTAATGAACGAGCTGTCCAACTTGATGATGATATTGTTATTGCTGCTGTTCATCGCAGTCCAGGTGTAAGTACACGACGTATTTCTAGGCGGATAGGAGTTTCGCAGTCAACGGTGTGTGGAGGTCACTTAATCGAAACAAATTTTATTCGTTTCATAAAACAAAAGGTTCAACATCTACAGCTAGGGGATGGTCCGCTTCGCTTGGAGTTTTGCAACTTTTTGAATATTAATATTCAACTCTACAAGCGTATTTTGTTTACGGATGAGGCACAATTCACTCGGGATGGTGTCAATAACTTGCACAATGAACACTCATTGGGCAGAAGAAAATCCACATGAGGTAGTGGAACAGAACTTTCAACACCGATTTAGCGTCAATTTTCTGGTGTGGCCTTTTGCACAATCGGCTGATTGGACCTTTAATATTACCTGGACGCCTAAATGCTGAGTTCTATTTGCATTTCCTTCAAGAAGAGTTGCCGCAGCTGTTAGAGAATGTTCCTTTACATCTCAGACAAAATTTGTACTTCCAGCATGACGAAGCACCTCCCCCACTTTTCACGTGCCGTTTCTGCTTACTTAAATCATCAATTTCCTGGACACTGGATTGGTTGTGGAGGGCCTCACCCTTGGCCACCAAGATCACCAGATCTATCTCCATTGGATTATTGCATCTGGGGATGGATGAAAGACATTGTATACAAGACAAAAGTGAATTCTCGTGATGAATTAATTGCCCGTATTATGGATTCGGCTGTGCAGATACAGGGAAGTCCTGAAAAATTAAGAAACGCAACAAAAGCAATACACAAACGTGCTGCAAAATGTATTGATAATGATGGCCTCATTTTCGAACATCTATTATAAAAAGGGTGCGTACGGTTGGCCCAACCTGATTAATTTTGCTTAAAACTAGTAGTAATGTATTATACTGAATAAAATCGATTTTCTATGGTACTTATTTCTGTTTTATTTTAGACTTTGATTAATATCAATTTTCTCAGAATTAAATTCTCCTACAATTAATGTTCGTTGATTTTATGTATTTATTACCAATTTAACAAAGTAATTGTACATCAAACTTAAAAAAAACATTGTTTCGTGCCCCAATTTTTTGCATTTAAAACCCTGAATCCCTCAAAACTACTACAGGTACAGTTCTGAAACCTATTTTATTAGCTTTATCAGGTAAAAAATACATAAGAATCCACGATATTTCTTACTTAATTAACCTTTCCAAAAGTTCAGTATGGCTTTAATTTTACTCTTTACCCAGGAATTCAGGCAAAATCTTTCGCTAGCTGTAACTCGCTAACGAAGCGTTTTCGGACCTATGTTTATATAACATTTTTTTTCATTATTTTTACTATTAAAATGTGCTGTAGAAGTGGGGGGAGAACTTCATGAATCACCCTGTATATATATATATATATATATATATATATATATATAGGTGAAGTAGTAGTCTCATTGTCTCATCAGGTGTACAATTAATTGTGACTTTCTTTGGATCTCTTCAGATGAACATGACTCCAGATTCCAGGAGGCAAGTCTGAGACAGCGTCAGATACAAGACGCTGCCATGAAATGGAGGTGAACTGGAGCTAAACTAAAAATTCAATTGAATCAACCCTTCTTACCATAGCTACGTTATGTGTAATATAAATATACTCTGGTATTCCACTTGGAAAGAATATGTGTATGATGTCCGAATTTAGTATTTGAGTACGAATATATAAAGACCTACTAAAAATCTCTGAAATTATGAAAAACACCAAAATATTCAAACCTTCAAAAAATTGAAAATTATCATTGATAAGTTCTATTACATAAAACCTAAATTAATAACTGACTACACTTTCTATATTGGTTCTAATAATCTGTTTTCCCAAGAACACTATATTCAGATATTTGTTTAACAAACAGAAATTTGTTTGACATTGTTGGCATTTCAAATACTTTACTATTCAACTAACGTGAAGAAAAGAATACTCCATTAGTGTAGTATCATTGGTGTGTGTATTTGTTTGTGTGTAGTAGGCCTATTAGTGTTTTTGTTAAATATATGTTTTAGAGAGGGTGTCCATGGAGTTGATACATAATTATGTTTGCTGTGATTCCTGACATTCCTGACGTATTTGTCACAACGCTCTGGTATGATTTGTTTATTTTAACCAAGATTGTAGTTATGTGTTGGGTTAGTTATCCACCTGGGGACTACTACTCAACTCATACATCCTTACAGGTATATTGAAAATATACTTCGACTGCATTAAATGACTTGACTTATTAGTAAAAATTAGCAAATTACTTTAAACAGAAGAAATTACAGAGCCCGAATATTTCGGAAAATAATGTATACTAAATAGATAAACGAAGTTTTGGTTTCTAAAACCTACTACTGTATTAAATTTATCCTTAAGTATGCATTGAAAAATATAACTGACGCGACTTTGCTTTCTTGGAATATACACTTAGCAATTGCTATTCCAAAGAATAATTCTAGAGTCTGAAATTTTGGAAAAATATTGTCTGGTCAACGGGTAATTGATGTTCAGGTGTACAAATCATGTCATAATACTGAACCAAATTTAACTTTGAGTTCATAATTTGATCTACTTGGAACATAGACTTAGCAATTGAAATTGAACAAATTGATCATAGAGTCATGAAATTTTGGAAAAAATTCGGCTAGTAAACGAAAGAATGATGTTGAGGTGTACAAACCATGTCATACTACTAAACCAACTTTGACTTAATAAACATTTTGACTAATATAACGACACAACACTGACTACGCAGTTAGGCCTAATGGCGTCGAAAAGAAGAAATCCTATAGTAATGAAGTTTTGCAAAACCATTGGCTAGTCATCGATTGAATGACGTTTTGGTATAAAAAGTGTATCGTACTTCTGAAATAACTTAAATCTTAAGTTGAAAGGGAAAATAAACCCACAGCTATTCTTACTTGCAAAACAGACTTTCTCACATTAGACGTAAGTAATTACTAGTGTTCGCCAAAACTTTCGAAATACCACAAATTATTAATGAGATCAATAAAAAGGGTGAATGGAGAGCAACTGACCTGTGTGATGGATGGGTGCGCTTGCTGGGGATGTCGGGGACAGACTAAGGTTGATCTGTCACTCTATCTGGGTTTGGGTGTCAGAAGCCCTTTGATTATACCCCGGCTTCATCGATGCACGAGGGTATCAATCCTGCACCTTTACCGAGCTTTGGCTTCACGGGTTTCCAAGATTAATTGTCACGTCAGACTAATCTGTAGATCTGTAGTTTCAGTGAACACTGACGAGCAGACTGGAGAAATGGGAAGAATCTTGCAAAAGAGGGAAAGAAGTAGGAACGCGGTGGCTCAGCCACGATACGAACAGGACGTATGGTTATCCTTAACGCGCCTCTAATCCTTCAAAATAATGAGAATGGATGCTCAAACAATGTTTACCAATATCCTAAAAGCATGTAATTTTCCTTAAGTTAGTTTAATTTCAAGAGCCTTTACTAAAAACCGAAGAAGTGTTGAAGAATTTATTTTCTAACTGGCTGGTGTGTTTTAATACGTATTTGATGAGACTATTTGCAACAAACTTGTATGAAGCATATTATAAATGTTACTTTAGTAACAGTATTAACTGTCCCATCCTACAGGCCTACATACAGAGTGACACATAGACTATTCTTTCAATATCGTAGTTTTAAATGTCAAATCAAAAACTAAGTGTTGAAAACATTTATATTCAGCAGGTATATTCCTCCAGAGGTTACAATAACAATAGTGTAATCAGAACTGATATTCACAATTTAAAGACAATTGAATTATAGCATCATACAATTTGTTTAAATTAACAACTGTGCCTGCAAAGACAGAAATTTTTCAAATTATCTACGAAAAGGCATTAGTCTACATACATTAGTTTTGATGTGAGATTCAATACCTTGATAGCTGTAGCAATTAAATACATTTTGAACTTTAATACGGTTACTTTTCGTAGAATTTTCCATTATACCCCCCTAGCCTAACTGGTAAGTAAAGGAAATGTTAAATTACACACACTATTGTCCGTGATATGTAAACTACAACACAAGGTCACACACTAGCTAAGCTATGTACGCCCATAGTTGCTTCCCTTAGCAGTAAAGTCATGTTTATTAGTTTTTTACAAGGTGGGACCAACAGGTTTAAGATATTAAAGATTGCACGAAGACCTTTGATGTGAAGTGGATAACCAATGGCGCAAGAGCAGACTCCATTAGACTGGGGTCACTCGACACCTGGGTTTGGGTGTTGGAAGCCCTACAGGGTGCGAAACATGGGTGGCTAAGGTCATATCCGGTGTCACTCATACCCTATCCTGCTGGGATTGACCTTCGGAACAGAAATCACGGGGTTTGTACAATTATACCGCATTAATTGGTAGGTCTCAATGAAATAAAATATTTTATAAGTAATTAGCTGTTGTCCGCGACTTCACACAATCATTACACCGCTGAATGAACCGTGTATTAGAGCTTCATTGATTAAAAATTCACCATTAATGAAATATCTTGGTTTGGAACAGAGCATTGTTAAGAATTTATCTAGCCAGTGAGATCTTTCGGAAATTCCTGATCATCCCGGTGCTGTCCAGAACAAAATCCAATCTCGACAATATTGCCATGTTTCTGAAAAATGCCTGAGATGTTATACAATTGACGTTGCTATTCGCAAATCATAATTTGGACACCAGAATATTCCTGAGTATGGAGAAGATCACTATTCCTACACCCCACTGTCCCCTCACGCTGAGCCATGCTTGGAAGCCATGGCATTCAAAATTAATTGGCAGCACAGAAAGCCTGTTTATGGACCTCAATAGAGCCTATGTCCTGCGTCTCAGGTCAGCCTGTTTTAGACATTGAGGTTAATCTGTCTCCGAGGGCTAGATATTTTCCAAGAATAAGAAACTAGAACCATGGATGCAATGGGGTGGAGAGATCTTAGGATCTTTAATCAGAACGGAAAGTTATTTCCAGACAGTTCAATATTCGTCATTTGGAGAAATCCTCTCCGTCTTCCGTATATTACTATTAGGACATGGACCTCACGGGCTCATACTGAGGCATAATCGAGGGAGATTATTCCGAAATGCAGTGCAAAAGGAACTAAAATCCATGACCTCCATAGTTGTTATCACCAAGAACCCTTAGCTAAATTGTAATGGTTTATATATTACCAAGTATTACTGCAATCTATAATTTTCATGAAAGCCATGATGATAATTATTCTAACATAAAAATACCATAATGCATAATCCTCAAACAGAAATAATCGAAGTCTTTACCTGTACAGTGAGACATCTCCGGTTATGACATTGGTAAGTGGTGGTATGAAACAGCTTCCTATCCCAGTCTTCTTTCCGGATTCGATATATAAGATCGGAATTCTTGTAGTCTCCGCCAGAGGCGGAGAAACCTTTCCCTTTCAACCCCTTTTCACCTTTTTCACCTTCTTGCCCTTGTTTCGATAACCCGTAGTTTGTCGGTCTGTCGTAGTAAATTTTCTGCTGGTTGGTAGGATTTTCTCGAATACTGTGATTCAGTAAGAACATTATGATTATTAGGAACCTTTACCTAGATGACGACGCATCCCGAAGCGTCCCTTATGTCAGTGATGGTCATTTGGAGGTATCAGTCTCCAATGAAGTATTTTGATTTACTCCACCAAACTATGAATTTTAGCGCAACTAGGCAATCATTGGGTACATAAGCTACTATATGACCATTTCCAGGATCCGATGGATATTGGCGGAAACTATTGTTTCCGCAAGTGGCATGGAACTCATATATTGCCCTCGTTGAGATCCATCATATGCAATGTTAAATGTCTTCAAAAATCAATAATGGAAATTTTGGGAGTTACTGTAAATTATTCTTGCCAGTCTTGCATCCTACAATGTTAGTGTTTAGAATTTAAAGACAACAACCATATTTATCTGGATAGTTAGATATGTTTAAGTATCCTGATATTTATTTTTTAGCTTTATTGAGAGATATTTGTGTCTATAGACGTTTCATAGCTACACTGGGAAGGACTGACTCAATGTTAATGTTGGCTTTAGCTCCAGTTTACCTTCCTCTCAGTGCAGCGCCTAAATCTGACGTTACAGACTTCACTCCTGGAATCTGGAGTCATGTTCGTTTGAAGAGATCCACAAAAGGTCGGCAACGAAGAATCTCATGACGAAATCTTTGCATCGTTTTGACATCATATACAAAATATGGTGTAATATAATTGACGAGGTATTCTCATTGTCTTATAAAGTGCACAATTAAGTGCACTTCGATGTTTTAGAGATGACCTGAAAGCACGGTGGAGCCTCCGAGTTTACTACACCTGACCTAGCTATGGCGGGAAGAATGTGATTGATTCAATGTGAATGTTGAGTTTAGTTCACAGAAAACGTCAGATTCCAGGTGCTGAACTAGAAGGAGTGTGAATTGGAGCTAACATTCATGTAGACGTTTGTCTGTTTTTGTTTTCCAAGATCTTAGTGTTGGATAAGGAAATCGTTATCAGTATGACGAAAAGTTCCAAAAATAGTTTCAGTCATAGCCAAAGAAAACTTTTGCCTGGATCCTCTTAACTTAATCTTAAATATCATAGAGATTACGTATAATGGGGTGAGGGCATTCCGGTTATAGAACCCATTTTGAAAACTTTCCAGTCTCATTGAATCAGTATCGTAACCTTAGAATCTTTAATGTGTATACAATTGGGAATCGATTCTTCTATGGCGAGATGTTCCAAAGTATCATTCAGAACAGTTAAGAACAAACGAAGAAATGGTCATATTGATTCATCCAACGAGAGAATTATATTCTGTTTGTTTACCTTGGATTCCTAATAAACAATTATGTATTTAAGAAAAAATTGCCTGAGAAACGTACAACACATATCAGAAGGTACGTATATACGTACCTCAAAAAAAAAGGATGGAAATCCTTTTAAGCCATTTGATTTTTTTAACGTTTAGTTACACAATTACATATATATATATATATATATATATATATATATATATATATATATAATATTTATTTAAACTGGAGTGGTAATTATTTTATTGGAACGTTTTCTTCAGAACGACTGTATTCAGGAATATGCTGAACCGGTAATTCTGTTATCCTTGTGATAGGCGAACAAAGTTATTTCATTTGTTACAATAGATACTACATTATAATATGAAATAACTTTGTTTTGCTGTGAAAGCTTAAAATCATATATTTGCTGTCAATATGGTGGTAGATTTAGAACATAACTTGCTACTTAAATTTACAATAGAGGCAACATATTAATTATGTTATTTTGGGGCAAATAGTTACTTAAGTTATACTAATGTTAGTTGTGGTTATAGCTACTTACTATTATCAATATTAATAAACGTTTGAGATAGATAAATAAAATACGTATAAGTTTTATTTCAAAGAGTAATTAATGAAAAAAACTTAATTTGATTAATTTTAAATACCTAGTGAAAGAGCATATTAGGGAAATTCTATTTGAGTAATAATAACCAACAATTAATTGATTGAATATCAGATGAGAAAAAAAAACAAATAAGGACACGAATTCCTGTAACGACATTTGTTGAGTGAGGATTTAGTAAATCTAAATAATAGTAACTGATCTGTAACTATCGCTTATATCGTTTTCATGCCGAGTTTTACTATTTCACAATATTTCTGTAGTTCGAAATGAGAATAACAATGAACTCTGATGCATAAGTTCGGAATTGATTACCTACAATAATTATAATACACACTTGAGATGTTGCATTCACAAGTATAATAGATTTGGAAGTGAAAGATAATTAAAATAGTTAGTGACTTTTAGGAGTCGCGCCACTATTTAATTGAATGCAAAATTATGCTGGCTAAAAAAGAACTAAATGTTAAATTTGGAAAGTCAAATTAGCATTTTGGATCTCAAGCAGTAGTGGGCCTGCAACATCATCTTATGTAAGCTAGATAGGGGAAGTGTTTGTTGGTAAAAAGAGAAAGGAATTATTATGCATTGTTAATTTGTCCAACATATCAATGGCATTCGCTTGAAGAAGTCGTCATTGAGAACTCACGTATCGCCAAAATTAAATAACTAAACACGAAATACAATATTACTAAATGTTAATAAAACCAATACTTTTCCAAATTGTTAGGCCTAATTGTAATTGTTTTTTAGTCACCTGGTGATGAAACCTGTGGTTTCGAAAGGCCTCGTCCAAAAAATAAACAATTTGGAAAAGTATTGTTTTTATTAACATTTAGTAATATTTAAAACATTTTCTAATTGCTCCAATAGTCTTTAACGAAATACAATGTCATGAAAAAGTAACCATTGAGTTTTCTACCGTAGGAGAGGTTTCTATGGAAGACGAAACGTTGCGAAGCCATCTCTGGATGAGCTAGAAACTGAAAAATGCAATAGAGAGAAGAAATATTATATGAAGTACTTGGGTAGAGATTTTTATCGCCTATAAATATAAGTTTCGCAAATTCTGGAAGGATGTATCTGCGTCCACAGGAGGTATCGTGCCATCAAAGACTGCGTAGCACATGAAAGCCTTACTACTGACTCGCGTATCGGCTTCCAAAGCTAGCAATTGGATGAGGCACGATTCCGCGATCCAGAGAGTCGGTGGCGTGCGGGTCGACAGATCGGTTAGTCGCTGAGGCGCTAACGGGATGAAATCTGACTTTGATGCCGTGACTGGCTGTGCAAGAAGCCCTGCAATGTTCAATTTGATTTGGATCTTCTTAGGTGAACCTAAGTACATTACCAGCCGGACATGCCCAGCAAGTCTCGCCCTTGCACTGGTGGAGCTTTCTGTCTCTGGTGACGTGTTCCATCAGGGCAGGCAAATTTACACACCCTTACTACAAGCGAGCTTTCGCATACATCAACCCCACCGTGTTGGTGGTCACAAAAAGTTTAGGTAGGTGACTAATAATTCACAGGATTACGTCAAGGTGTATACAATTTGAAGACCCTGCTTCCATTTTTGCTGGGATTTCAATTGTTTGAGTGGTCAACTTCTCAGCTTATCACCAGACTCGAATCGCGGTTTAGATACGAAAATTGCCTCACAGTAAGAAATGCCTCATTGGCTAGCTTGAAATAATGCAAAAACAATTCTGAACAAGGGCTTTGGAACACCTCCATAAAGAGTGACGGGGACGTTTATTTACTTTGTAGTTTTAAAAATTAAATGTCACTTGAAGGACTCAAAAATTTCATTTACTTCTCTTTGTCTGCCTGTCCGCACCTTGTATCGAGGACTAAATGACCTATACACTTGAAATTTTGTAGAAGCTTCATTTCTATATAGGAAACACTGAGTCGATGATGGTGCAATCAGTCCATGCGATTTGGTTGACATTTAAACATTTTTTTGAGTAACCTTGGATGTTTTTGGGTAATCATGGATGTTTTTGGGTAACCATAGTTATAAATAAAAAATTGCAGGATAAATAAATTTGCACACTTGAGTACAATGAGATGAGATTTTAACATATGTAGCCAACCAAACTATCTGCAAGACATTCCTGAAGACTCAACATTTTGTTTCAACCTTAATTTATACATAGAGAAGGATGAGTTTTACAATGGTGCGTATCCATCTAGGAGATTTTGCCAGAGCGTCACTCAGCAGGCTAACACAATTCCTTTTTTGTCTGCTGGGGAAATGCAAAAATGTCTTTTCTCTATGTCTGTCCGCAGAATATCTCAAGAATCTGTTAGCAACACACTTGGAATTTGTGAATAGAGCCTAAGTGAAGCCTATTATGTGACACGGTGTAGCTTACTCCAACCTTGTAGCACTTGAAGTTAGTTTACCATTATCAACTTCTTTTCACGTATTAATAACACTAACGTTTTAACAACCAACACCTAATTATCAAAATTAATAGTGATTTACTCGTATAAAGAGCCCAACAGGTCTTAATCGTAGTTTTAATCGTATCGTTATCGGTCCGTTGGTCGTGTATAGAAGTTCAGACGTTGTGCATAGAAATGTCATAGAGATGTGAAACTTGGTACATAGATTCCTCTTGGTCCAAGAAAACTACAAGTACCAACATTCTTACATTTTGTTTATGGGTAACCATGAGGCCAACGTGAAAAACGCAAAACAAAAATAATTGTAAACAAACTGATTGTTAGGCTGTGACAGTTAATCATCGAAACTTTAAAGTAAGTTACCATAATATGTGTTAAACCATGATACATTGATTCATTTCATAAAGGATCTGTCGATAATACTGTATCGGTGTATCAATTAGTAAGGTAGGAGTATGCTACATCATGTGTCGCGTAACAGGCTTCGTCGAGATTGTGTGGAAAATTTCATGTCTGTATCTCATTTCACTATCGACATTTCCTGCTGTTGTATGTAGACATACTACAATTAAACAGAATATAAATGTTTAAATTCCCTGGCAGACAAAAAAAATTGTGTCTGCTTACTAAGAGATAGGCTTCAATGACGTTAAGCCAAATTGTATAGTTGGTCACGAAGCATTACAGAACACATTCTTTTTTATCTAGAAATGAAGTTTTTATGCAAAAAAAAGTTTACAGATAATATTTATTGAGATATTTTTCCATATGATACTTTCAAGTTATTGAATAGTAAAATAAAAAAAAGTTTCAGTGAAGTAAAGGTGGTACTACAACGCAAGAAGAATGAGCTAAAATAATGTCACCGACTTTTAAAAATGAATTTCATTCTATTGCTTTTTCTTTTTACTATAAGAATAATCTACATATGCCATGTGTTAAAATCTAATATGATTGTACTCAGCTTGTTTACAAATGTATTTTTCTGTTATTTTCTCGTTGCTATCACGTATAAGACGAATGAAATAGTAATTGCTAAGTCATCGACATCTAATGGGGTGACATAACCCGTCATCGAACCCAGTAAAAATTCAAAGGCCTTCTCCTAGACCATTTCCAAATGTGGTTTAGTTATTCACAATTCGGAAAAAAGTTGGTGTTTTGAATGCTGTAAGAATTTTGGGGTTTCAGTATTGTATCTAACCCAAGGAATGACAATAATATTTACTGAACAAGTTAAGTTTGTAACTTTAAACCCCCTTAATTTCGCTAGGGTGAACCTTTAGAGGTCGAGTTTGCGGCATTGTGTTCTCCTAACGAAGACTTAAATTTAATTATGTACAACTCGATCCATGCTCTCATTTTAAATTCTCTTCTGACTCTTGTGGATCATCCCCAGTATAATGAAAAAGATTGATATTTGATAAAAAAGTAGATTTTTTGGTTATAGTTTCGTTGCTCTATCTGCAATAGTTACAAAGTAAAATGCCATTCCTGGATTATTTGTAGACCCTGCATTAATGAAGATCATGCGAAACTAGAAGTCTCTAGGTCAGTTTGTTTTCGAAATATAGATGGACAGACAGAAATGAATTTTTCCAGCCTCAAGAGTAATAGGATTCGCTAACGCTCAGCCAATTAATTTTTGCTGTGGACTTCCCAATCTATGATGTATAGAACATAAATGTAAAATAATTTAGATAGTAGCGCAAGACAGTTCAGAGACCTATGAAAGCATGTATCGAGATTAAACATCTAGGTATTGCAATGCATAGTTTAACATGTTACACCGTCAATCCTAGCAGGGTTTGCCCAGGTGTGTCGGGTACCCGACTAGATCTACCACTGGACCCACTGTAGTCGAGAGCAGACTAGCAGACTAGGTGCAGAGACTGCTGCGTGGGCAGAGACATCTCACTCTTTGATTTACTCCCGGTCGCGGTTATTAGTACCTCCTCTAGTTGTCGCCTCTACATTACCACCGGTCTTGTTTTTATTTATTTATGCTTCCTTTGGGTTCTGTCTGATATCTCAGTTTTTCCTTCACTATTACGCACCGTCTGTTTCTCCAGCGCGGTTAGCCAAGGGATTAACGCCCGAGACTCCGCCACATTGTGGTTTGGTACGCCCTGTTAGCATTCCAAGATCATACTTTTCAAGTTTTTTTTCGTGTTTCACAAAAATAGTTTTAAATTAGTACATTGCTTTAAGGGATGAGACTGTCAATAACGTAATGTTCCTCTGAACGTAGCAAAGCAAAGATAGGATTTGTATAAGCATGCGGACAGAAAAACACCAAATACAGTGGGTTAGCTATAAAATATTTCAGAGAATCGAATTAAAATAACTTTTTTTAGTTGAAATATATGCAACCATAATAATATTATAAATGCGAAAGTGGCTCTGTTTGTTTTGCTTTTACGTGTAAACTATTCCACCTATTGTACTGAAATTTTACATGACATTCATTCTTAGGGCCCCTGGAAGTTTGTTCCTTAAAAAGTTCTTGATCCCTTTTATTGTTGAGAACGATCTTTCAGCAGTAGGTTACACGTCGATAATACTGAGTTATTTAAATGAAATGAAATTAAAATCGTTTACTAAAAAAGTTATTGAAAATTGTGGGGGGGGGAGTCCGGGCTCCTTAGATTCCCACGCTGACAAGCCGCACAAAACTTCGATACGTATTATTTAGCTTTTGTTGAACTTGAAATCAACTCAAAATGGATCCTACTACTAAATTACCAAGCCAAACCAAACTAAAAGAAAGCCATACTAAAACGAAACTAATTTGAAGGAATGTAGATATTCATTAAGTTTCCTTGTACATTTCCTCCGTAGATGGTCCTAATCTTGGTATTTAGTAACGGGGCCGTTTTCATAACTAATTCATACATTTTCCAGTTCACACCACGCCAAAACATCGTTATCAAAATTAAATTCATAAAATATTTCAGGCTCGTTGTGGATTACAAACTGAAAACATCAAAAGTTAGTTTTGCGAGTTAAATTATTTTAAGTATTTAATTGCATCAGAAGTGTCTTGACGTAGGTATAATTGTTGCGTACAGCTTAAATTAATTTTGTTGTAGCTTTAGCCAGATCTCGCCAAAATGTACTATCACTTTTAATTTATTAATATCAAAATAACACTTTGGTTGTGGAATGGATATTATTATGAAACCTTACTTTTTAAATACTATATGAATGTTGAACTACTGCCTAGCGCTACATTTTTACCATTGTAGTATAGACTATAATACAATCGTAGAATTGTTCCAAGCAATATACACTTCTCGATTCTTCATATAGAATGTCAAATAAAGAAGCGTCCACGAAATGTAATAGCTAAGCGTAAGGTTTTTTTTAAAACAGTCATAAAGTTACGTATTGTGAACATTGATTTCTGTTAATTAGATACAAGTATTTCAATTGGTAAAAGATGGCATAAAATTAAATATAACTAACATAAAATTCTTCAAGTTATACTAAAATTCAATACTATTATCTTCTTGTAATATTTAGGCCTCACCGTGGAGAAATATATATCTGCAAGTCAACAGATGTGTAACTGAAACTTCAGTCTGTTGGATGAATCTCCACAGCGAGCCTGAAATATTTCAAGATATTTTAAGATTGTGTAAGAGATGTTTCGACGCTGTGTGAACAGGAATAACTTTTCTGTTAGTTATAGCATCAACTGCGTATGTCTAAGAATCAAGATAACTTAATTAAACGCAAAGTATTGTAAAAGATGAGATGTGTCACCTTTTTTCCAGTGGCAACTGTTAAATTAGAACACTTCAGTTATTGAAATGGGTTCTTCAACTTGTGTATTTATTTTCCATATACATATTGTTAGAATTCTGTACACTGAAATTTTCTCTTGAATAATTTTATTCGTGTGTGCTCTAAGTTGTGTTTCTTTGCTAGCTGCAAGGACGTAGCCAGCGAGGGGATCCAAGGCTATGTTCTTGGCTAGCTATTATCTGAGGTATTATCTGGACTTATTGGTTTAATTGTACCTTGAGAAGTTTTTTTACTGTCGCCACAACATTTAAGCTTGTCCTAATTTGGATAAATAATCAAACCTGTTCATAATAATTGAAATTACACTCGAACTTTTAACTGATACATTAAATAATGGTGTTTTCTAAACCTAAGACGTTGTAACTGTAAGTTATGCAATTTTTACTCACATTGTACTGTTTTAACCCAAACGAGCGAAAACACCCTTAAAGTTTATTGTTTTGGAATGTTAGCTCTAAATAGAGTTTCAAGGAAAAGTCTTAAACAATGTTTTAAAATTGGGACAATTATGTTGGCGTGTACAAAAAAATATAAAATTTGAAGAAATTGAAAATCTCCTTTCTTGATATCTGTTGAAAATACCACTGTACCTATTAACTGGAATTAAATAAATGTATCATCTTAACCTGTTGAGGAGTATCTGAAAGTGGTTCCAAAAGGGTACTGACGGTTATAACGGTTTGATCCCAAAGGATTAATGACGGGTTTAACCGTCCAATATGGGCTTGTTCAAATAATCAATATTACGGTTATTTACGTTTTGTATTGGCGTTCTTACGTACTATTTTGACTGACAAACGTAATTATGATGTAAGGTGCTGGCTCCTAATGACAAAATATGTAATCACAGCTTTGTCGCCAAATTGTCCAGTAATTTTTTACGCCAATTCCTTTATAGGCTATTCTCAGTTATTGTACTGGAGCGAATAAGACCGTTTTGTGAATAATGTAGTAAAATGAGCAAATATCTAAAGTGGTCTTATTAGGGTACATGCAATCAAAAACCACTCTTTCATGGGTGAGCATAAAATAAGCAACTGATTGCCAATAAATTATCATGCTTTGCCAAAATTCCTTAAAAAAATACAGTTTTAACGTCTAGATGGTGCAAATAAGGCAATATTTTGGTTATAAAAATATTGTAATGCATTTTGAATGAATACAACTATTATGTGTTATTTACTCACTAGAGTCCAGCAATGATAATTTTGCTTACGTTAGCTTACCTTAGGCAGATTGACGGTTATAGCTCCTCAACAGGTTAAACCTGTTTTCTGTTGACATTAAAATAGGTTCATATTGTAATAAATCGATCTTTATACTCGCCAAGGAATTTGCTCATATATTGATATTCATCCAATACTTTGATTTCTGATGTAATATTTTTGGTTGAATTCAAAATCATAGAAAACGCTGCAATTTCGTTATTAGGAATGGGTTATATAAACAAGACACTCAGCATGGCAAGCCATTTAATAATTTTGAGTAACCTTACATGTATTCATCGCTCAACATATAATGTTATGATAAGAAAATGGTCGGTGTTTGAATTCTTTCGAGTGGAATTTTGACTCTATACCGGTGGTATAGGTATCACTCCTTCCCAGGACCGTTTCCGAATCTCTTCAAGAGGTTGTCCACTGAAAGTCCTCAGAAGATTCCTACTTCGAAGAGCTGGACGAGACTGTTATCGTGTTACCTTCCTTCTACACCCTCTCTGTATACGCAGAGACAATTATCCAAACCATCCAGAGACCACAATTTGAGATTTATTTGAGATTTTGGGTATGAGATTTAGACCTTTTCGGGATTGATTGCGGTGACAACATTGACTCCCTCTGTAGCCTAAGTTACTTTGTACTTTGTACTTGATTTCATGTCCAGTTGGCCTGGTAACGGCGTTGGACGAGTCATTAGTGCCCTAGGAAAGGGTGGGGGGGGGGGGGTGTGGGTGTGTTAACTTTCTGTTAAAAACTCTGAAAATGAGTAATAACTTTTTTTTATTAAAAAATCTTTGAGTTCACTCTTCAATTTGTTTACAGGAATTATGTTTCTAATGGAAAGTGGTAGTTTTTAATAAATTTTAAGACCTGAGTAGAGTGGTTTTGTTTCAAACATTTTTAGGTTATGCTGCTTAGAATACAAATGTTTGTTTCTAGTATTGTACCTATGGGTGTTATTAACAAATTCAAGATGGTTGAACTTAATGTAGTTTGCAATTTCATAAATGTAAAGACTAGGTATAGTACAGATTTCCAGCCTTTGAAAGTGTTGCTTGCAATGGGCTTGAGGGGGCAGTCTCAGCATTGCTCTGATTGCCTTTTTTTGAAGAATGAAAATTTTGCTCAAGGCTGACTCCTTTGCTCCCCACAGGGCGATTGAGTAGGAGATGTGCGATTCGACCAAGCAGTGGTAGACATTTTTCAGGCGTTCATATTTGTGTTGATGGAGACATGTTTTACTAAGAACAGTTTAAACGTACTTCATTAATTCATTTGATTTAAAAGTATACCAGAAGACTTCTACAAGCAAGACCCTGAGCAAGCTTAGCTAAGGTTAGAGTGATGGCGTCTCTTAGAGGACCATGTACCCTCATCGAACTCAATCGTACCAGTGTAGCAAAGACATTTCGTGGGAAAATTCGAGTCTATAGCTATTAGTATACAAGATATCCTGCGGCCAGATAGACTGACAGATATCAGTGATATGCTTCGATAGCGCTCAGCCAAATAGACTACCATTGAGGAATATGTAATATTATAGAAGTCCGTATTGAAGACACAAAGTTATTACATGTCATAGAAACTAAACGTCAATGGCTCGATTTATTCTAGAGATATAATCCTCAGTTGTATGCATAGATCGATAGAGTGTAGTTAAACCTTGTGTAATTATTGAATTCGATCTTGCATATGTAAAATTATGGTCTATCCGAAATTTGAAGCATGTAGCTAAATTCTTTCTCAAGATATCCTGCAGACTGACAGATTGAAGATACATTTAACAGCTCTCTGAGTGATATCCGTAATTTTTTTTATCTATTTAGCAAATTTACTTAAAGTAAATAACGGTTCGAACATTTATAATGGTATCAGTCATTGATGTTTTGTGACAATAACTTTTTGCACTTTAGGTAATATAACTTAATTTAGGATAACAAAGGCCTTTAAACAGCAAAGGTGTCCTATGCTGACACTTAACAAAAGTAAAATCATTTATTTTGATATATTGGTTTTTTGTTACTTTAAAGTGATATTTACTTAATTATGTAGTATCATTCTGTAAACTGCGATTTCCACAAAAATAACTTGTCCTCACATGGGTGATTAAAACAGAACCATTTAAAATGTTTATACAATTAATGACGTTACAAACGTTAAACACGTTTCGTAAGTAGGCCTTAAGTTTGAACTCAGTGGTTGAAAGCAATAATTAAGTTATAATAGTTTCATAACTAATAATTTTTGGAAACTAGAAGGATAGTAATAAATTTAAAACACACACACACACACACACACACACACACACACACACACACACACACACAACAATTACTACACTCCATTATGAATCAAATCCCCATGTAAGAATACAATATATAGATTCCGCTCATTTAATGTTTTGAAAACAGAGTTTACTCGAGTGTTTTTGAATTATTTGATAAGGGTTTATTTCATAAATTAAATCCTTTATAAGCAATAAACACAGTTATGAATCAGACGACATAATTATTGTTGTCAGAATAATGCAATTAAGTGGATTTCAAAGAAAAGTTCATACATCTCATTAAATCATTTGTTTCATGGATTAGTGTATATTTAAATTAATTATTGCATATTTAACAATGCTTTAATTTAAGTTTGCATAGTATCTTGATTTTACTCCAGAAATTAATTCTGGAATGATACGTTGGGTGAGAAACAGTACATCTTATAACAAGAGACAAATTTACATATGTAAATTACATTTTTGTTGCTCTGCAAGAATCAATTTTTTAAATCACACACTTTTTTGAGTTGTGGACCTTCCCACATAGTCCTTGGACCTTATGAGGAGGAAAGTGCACTGAAACTAAAACAACTGCAACACACAACCGGCGAGGAGTGTACACCGAGAAACATTTAAAAGTGAAATATGTGTTACAAAACAAAGAAACCGAAAGCACGGCCTAATTGCAAATCCTTGACAAATCCTTATCGGTGTGACAGTCGGAGCTGTAGCCGTAAGGCCATTAAACGCGGGATAAAATGGAGTGGGCAGTGGTGTGTGCACAGTGGGCAATAAATAGTGCAGCGGTGAGCAGACTATTGGTGCCGCGGTAGCGGTGGGGAGCGGCGCGGCGGCGGCGGCGGGCGGCCCCCTCCCCTCCTGCGGTAGCTGCGAGCAAGGCGCAGAGAGATCAGCCACTGTGAGCTTCAAACCCTGCCAAGGACCTGAGTCTTCAACATCATCCGCGCCTTCGCGCACCTTCCTTCCTTCCGGTCAACTGATTTGTGGTCTTTGCTTTTGGACTGGTAGTGCTACCATTGGTGTTGTGATTGGTGTACCTCAGGGATCTACCTTGAACCCGTTGTTTTTCTCGAATCGCGATCACGTTTTTGTTGTTTTTCTTGTACTGTGTGGACATTTTGACAACATTTTAATGTTTTCTGAGACAGAGTGATAGTTTTCAACTGGATTGCCGGTTTACAATAAAATTTGAAATTTATTGTTTGATAAGTTTCACATTTGTATTGACATTTTACGGAGTGGTTTATTCTGAAATGGTGTTGCTTTCAGAAGAATGAACTTAAGGAGTATCTTTTAAGACTCTGGCAATCAACCGTTTTGTTACCATGCTGATCTCAACGACCAACGCCTCGACCACCCCCAACAACAACAACAATAACAACAGTTCCGGGCTGGGAAAATGTAGCGACTTCTCCGTCTCCAGTCTATGCCGCGACCTGAGGAGCTCCCCGGAGGTCAGCAAAGCTGAGGGGGAGAGTACACCCGCGGTCATCATCGGGGGTACGGGGACCAACTGGAAGCTGGAGTTACCGCCCCATCCTGGTCTCAACCCTGCGCTTCCCGCCACCCCTCCCCACACACCGGGTAAGTCACTTTCTGTAACAAGTAACTGCATAAGTAACGTAATAACTAGACAAAATCCATCAATTAGAATTCTTATATTTGTTTACTAATTTATAAGATAGTTTTAGTCGCAAAGCCACCTCGTTGCCTTAAAGTTTAAAATAATACTGCTATCACTTAATACTGTTCGGTACATTAATCAAATATACAAGCAGTTTATCGTATAATAATAGCAATTACTAATTGTCAGAAAAAGTTATTCCGGAGGGGTCTAGCGCGGAACCCTGCGGTACTCCTGTTTTTACGAGAGGTCGCTAAGGGCATTGCTAAGGACACTGTTATAGTATATGTATTAGGAGTTAAGTGTACGATATGAAATCGTATTAATTCAAACAGCAAGGCAGGAATAAATATTATATATTTACCGTCAAAACAAACAACATGTGTAGGCCTACGTTTTCTTGTGATAAACAAAATAAAATCTTCGCTGTTACTGGCAAATACTTTTACCATCCTGTGCATATATTCATTATTGTACATTAGCCACTTATAATTTACAGACAACAATGTTGTGTTATTTATACGAAGAGTAATCCTGTGGTATCAGATTTACGCTAGACAAATGTAAGTTGTAAAATAATCCACAGAAAGCAATACAAGGTACTGATGTCAATAATATACACGTGTCACATATTAATTTTTACAACATTTATGTAGTAGCATTGTTAAATATATTATTGATAGCCTAGTTTATTTATTTATACATTTCTAAACTGAACAGTAATAGTGGATTAATATACTGATCTAAAAGTGATTTTGTCTAAAAAATAAATATATACTATCGAGTTTATTTGCAAGCATTATTAATACAGGGTTGATAACAGTTTATAGTTTGATTATTCAAGTAATTTAAATTTAGTATCCATAATATTTAAATATTCCCAAGTGATTTCTAAGGATTTATTTTATAAAGTTAATTTTGTATCACACGCCGCTGCTATTGTGTTGTACTCTATTTTATTATTTATTAGACGTTACTTGGATTCTACCATATATTGTGATATTATTTAAACTTGCGTTATCATAGAGCTTATCTGTGTCTTTTGTTTTGCGCGTAAATTGATGTAAACCAAAACCTGTCAATTTAGCTAAGTACGGTAAGGGTTTTAATATTGCATTAATGTAGTTTTGACATTGTTTATTTTAGTTTTACAGGTTTTGGAGATTAATGTGAAAAAGGGAATGAAATCTAATAAAATGAAGACAGTAGTTAATTTGATAAATTATTACACCTGATATTTTCAAATGTTCGTTTTAATGTTTAACTTGCTAAAGGGTCAATACAGTATATTGGTATTTTTCATATTGATAGCCTACATGAATAATACATCATATAATTATCACGAAGTTGTGGGGTTCGGTTATTTGATTTAACCACTGGTAGTATAGTGTGTTAAACGTAAATATACTAAATTTTAAAATGAGATGCGGAATAGCGTTTTTTTTTATTTTAAGAAACCTATGCAATATAAATCAACCAATCTTATATAATATGAATAAGATATTATATTATATATTCATACTGCAACTGGCAACTCATAGGCTAATATAATATACATTATATACGCTTAATAATACCCAATTAAAGTGTTATTTGTTCAATATCATGTTTATTTTGTCATTAACCAAATGGAAACAATAAGCTTCATAAAAATACCTGCTACTAAACTTGTTTATTTATCCCACATTAATTTTTTTGTCGAACCGTCAAACCTTTCAATACTATGAGTATATCTAATAGAACATTCGTCGTTCTCTGTGCTTGGAGGTTATATATATTTGAACTATGGCATGAATGAATAAGGTATTTATATAATTATCAACATTTATGGATTAAGTGCATACTCAAAATATGTTCTTGAAGGTACTATGCAAACTGTAAAAAGGTTTTTCGACTAAAAACCGACTCTTATAAATACTTATAAAATGATAACTTATTTTGTATTTAATGGCAGATACCTTATAATTTAGGACCAAGATAAATTTGTGATGTAATCAATTTTGAAACTTCTTTATTGTTTAAATCATTTATTGTTTTCTAAAGCTATGCCATTAACTTGAAAATAAATGTTATACAAGTAAAAGAGTGAAATGTGTTTTTAAATAGAACGGGTTAAGATATAAAATAAGATATATAGAAATAAGATTCTTGAAGATTTTAACCGGGTTTAACCAATTTTTTGCAGGTCTATAATAATTTGTAGTAGAGTCTGACATGCGTTGTAAAAAAAAGAAGGTAGGACCTAGTACGAAACCCTGCGGCATTCCGGGTTTCATGGATATAATCAATATCACTACTCCTTCAAGGCAACTGTTCGGATGAATGCGTTAAATATGCTCGATTGATTTAAAGAGTACGACTTGAAACTGTTCTAATGAATGCATTAAACATTCCAACCTCGATTTATCAAAAATATAAATACTAAATTATTTCCGTTATGAAATACAGTTTTGAAACGTTCCGCTAATATTTGAAATATTTAACACAAATGAACCTTTACACTGAGCGTATTATAAAACCTCGCAAAACAAAATTGTAAAGTCACATTTAAATTAATAGTACTTATACTAAATAGAAAACGTTCAACGGAACAGTACTAAAGTAAATAATATTCGTATGCATAAAATAGTTATTTTTATTAAAAAAAATCAATACTGATACAATTACCTATATGATTTGTTTGCCTGTTGATTTTCTACGTCAAAAATATACACACTCTATACTTTTTTGATAGTATTACGTGACTTATTTGATTTAAATTTCACATTTAAGGTCTAGTAAAACTCCCATCTTGCTTATTTCTACCTGTGTATAGAGGAACACGGTTCAAGGCCAATGGGGCTAGAAGGCTACTACGAACTTGAACCATTTATCTGTAGATACTTCCGTGAATTGACAATGTTGATTATAATATTAGCAAGGTTATGTAGTAGTTGGTAATTAAGTAATTAATTTGATTTTGTAAATGAATGTTTTAGCGTTCATAAGTTTTTCAAAGTTAAATCACCTATTGAAAAATATTGATTAGCACGATCCTGATTTGTCACGTTATAAACTTTGTTTTAGCACAAGAAATAATGTGAAATTTTTTTTGCTAAAGCCACATATTTATGGAGTTATTTATTATGTAAGACCCTTAATAAACCCGTTCGTGCGTTGCCCAACGCTTAAGAAGAGAGAACGGTTAAGTTGGAATTTGGGATGTGTTTAAAATTATATCTTACTCATAAAAAGGCTAAATTGCCCATATTAAAATTTAAAATGAAATAAGATGGTGAACATAAAATCTGAGATATTGAAAGTTTAGTTGTACAAAAGTTTACAATCGTGTAATGTAGAATCTGGGTTATTGTTTTATTATTTTATCAAGATATTTGACTCGTAATTTTATTAATATTTGGTTATAGAAAGACCCTTAAGCAATATCAAAGATTCTGTTTGAAAAAATAGAATCTAGCCTTGATGTAATAGTCGTTTTATCTTTGTTAATGTAAATCTTCATGCCTTCAATATTATTTTTTTTGTGGGGTAATGTTAAAAAACTTTTAATATTCAAATCCTGATAACCCATTGGGCGGAACGGCGAACAGTTATCTTTGAAGGATACAATTAAAATCCTAGTTAGAAAATATGTTTTAATATTTCTCTTAATTTATTAGACATATAGGCTAAATACTACTTCATATAATAAAACAGATTTTATATAAATAGCGGGAACGAATCCGAGTATAAAAACGGTAACCCTGTCGCTTTTGTGTTTCTTTTAGAATTTTACGTATTTGATTTATTTTTTTTTAATAAAAGGAAAGCTAAACTCTGACTATTATATTTGGTGTTTGTGTAAAATTTACTTAACTGAAAAGATAAGCTTGTACGCTAGTCTTGCGCTCTTGTTGGTAGTTTTACTTTGAAAGTAAAATGTCCAAGTTCCAACTAGACCATTGATTTATAGATAAAATATTTATTTCAAACAGGAACAATCCTCTATTTGCTATGTTTTGAAATTGTTTGGTGAAACCACCGTATTAGACTGAAGTTCAGCTACTATAATAATAAGTATAAGAATTGTTTGCAGCAAACTTGAGATAATATGGATTTTAGCGTCAAGAATGGGAATTTTAGCGTCAAATTAAATAACAGTTCCATGCTCCAGAGCCCTTACGTTACCTAGCTATTTTTGTTCAAATTAATTGAAAATGAGGTAAAATG
The DNA here is from genome assembly GCF_021130785.1 of Homalodisca vitripennis. Lineage (NCBI taxonomy): Eukaryota > Metazoa > Arthropoda > Insecta > Hemiptera > Cicadellidae > Homalodisca > Homalodisca vitripennis. The sequence continues at coordinate 42,623,663 of NC_060211.1, read as the reverse complement.
GTGTTTCTTAAAATCTTTTTTTTAACATCTAAGTTTTTGAAAATGATTTACTAAAATTTATTTAGCATCTGTAGGTGACTGTGTCCACAACGAGACTGAAATATTAAAAGAATATAATTATTTTAGCAATAACTCAACTCAATGTGAATATTATAATCTTAAAACCATAAACTTAGATGTTAGTCTACCTAATAGAAAATTAACTTACCTTAACAATCCTAGTTTGTAATGCAAAAAACATGGATTGTCTAGGTAAGTTACCTTTTTTATCATATTATGTAAACAATCCAGAGGCTATTAAACATGAGTAATATGACCGGCTGCGTCTAAGAACTAAGATAATTATTTTTTTATAGTTTTTAATGATTAAGAATCTGAATTCACAGATTAAACTGTTACAACGAACGAGAATACGTGTTAAATGCAAAATACAATAACTAAATCATATTTTTAATAAATTTCAATTCCGCTTTGAGGAAAATCAAACGTAGTCACCATAAATGTAAGTGAACAATCTACTGGCTATATTACACTTCTAAAGCACTTAGAAAGATGTATTCCTTTCTTCCATAACTGTTGGAGAAGCGCATTATTTTACATAAAGCTGTGATTAAATACAATTACATACAACGCTGACCTGTACACCTCGTGTATTAGCTAGCTTCCATAACCTCGTATACACAGCATAAGAATACTTTTTGGTTCGATGTAATGCATTTGTTTTCAAGTTTTCAATATCGATCAATATATTTTTTTTAAACATTTTCAATGCCTTGCTTCCAGTGATCACGCTTTGCATGTATTTGGCAATAAACTGCCAAACGGCGAAATGGACCTCTCTACGCATATCTTCATAATCCCTAACGTCCAGTGCCTACTCCGGACCGCGGTCCCGAAGAAGGACATCAAGTCCGGACGGAAGATTCATGCGAAGTTCGGCCGACGCCGACGACGACTGCGTAGCGCCCATCCGCAACAAGTACGCTGATTGTAATCCTGCGATTATACTTACGTGGTAATTTATACGGCAGTTAGTCGCTGATATACGGGTACATCGGTTCTCAATGCGAGGCAATGCGGGTGTGAGTTGCCTTATGGCGGGATTATGCCGTGTTAGACTGAAACCCGACCTCTCAACACGCGTTGAAGCGGCTTATCGTTCCGGTACGAGTATTTATCTCCGGTGAGGTTATGGTGTTCTTAACACTTGCGGTTTACAAATTAATCGTCACTAATTAACACAGGTTATTCGGCACACACACGGGTTTATTGGCAGTAACTTTATTTTAAAACAAACATTCTGAACAAGTTAGCACGTCAAAAGTACATTGAGGAAATCGAGGAAGATGATTTACAATTAAATCTAAAATAAATATATTATTAGGTAGATTTTGTAATCAAACTCAGCCCATTGCGATTCTCCTCATCATAGCACAAACACTTCTGTATAACTTCACCGAATATAACCACCAGAGCGCAGAACCACCCCTGTTCAAAAGTTTAACGCGTGCTGTAAAAACGATAACTGCTCCAAAAAAGTTAAAGCTTTTGCAAAAATCTATTTTATAAATATCTCCGCTACGTTCGTTTGCCAGTTTGGTACAACTCCTTTATTTATAAACCTAGAGAATAAATAAATAACAAGAAAATAAAAGCGTTCTGGTAAATTATTTAAATGTTTTGTTATAGACTATTTTTTGTATATCGAACAAAAAAATTAAATACTACATGGCAAATCCCATTAAAATAAATTAATAATACTTCAGCTGTCACAAAATTTACCTACTTATTTCATTTTAGCCGAATGGTCTATTTTTTGATTGAATATATATGTATATATAAAACCAGATTATAAGTCTCACTGATAAGCGAAATAAAACATTATTGAGAAATAATGTGTCAAGTAATTAAAGTTATATTACACACTAATGTAACAAAATATCGTGTTCGTACTGGTAATACATCTTTTCAATAAAACGTCAGGTTTAATTATTATTGCAACTATAATTTTAAAGAGTCTTTTATGGATCTTAATGTTGATGTTATATGCACCTAGAACTGCGACTCCCCTCTATAAAGTCCATAGGTGCTGCAGAGTTTGAAGATAACAATATTATGTCCACTTGTACAGCTGGGAAAGGCCCACTCTGTTTTAAATTACTGATATTACTTTGAAATTTCATTTCATTCAATAAAGTTAATAAAAGTTCTAAAATTGGTGTGTTTTAACACGCCGAATGTGGCTCGTCATACGAAATATTTTAAGGATTTATTTGTGTTTACCAGGCAATAACAAGCAAATTTCTCTTAGAATCTAATTTAAGATCGTACACAAGTCTAATAATTCAAAATTTTTAAATTAATCTTCTGAAAATTTGCAAGGCTAAAATAAAACTAGTATGTTACACATAATCTAAAAACACAATTTATGTGGGTTTGAAGTATATTTTTCAAGGAGTGAATTATTTTTTATTGTTGCAGTTATGGTGTGGAGTTAAGGCTGTAATTCTTATATTTCGATATCATTTGGAATTTGTAATACTGAAATAATAATAACATATAACTTAAAATATAAGTAAAATACACAGTTCTTGGATAAAATCATGTGCATGGTTTATTTGTTGAATCATTCAATACCTGGGGGCCAGTATTATCTTTTTTAGTAGTTTGGCATCACACACATTTTTCCGGAAATAAAATAATTATTACATAGGGACTAAAGATTGTTATTCATGATAAGCTTACTTTAGTTAGTGTACTATTAAATTAAAATTAAATCTGAATGTAATACTATGCATTGTTAATTATCTAATTTGTTACTAAGTCTAAGGTACTGGGAACAAGCGGAAACTGTAAATTGATAAATGATAATAACTTTCATGTTAATTTAATAATACATTTTCCGTTACTCCTTTGTTTAAAATTAGTTTTACGTCGAAAGATTATGTAAACATGATTTTTTATAACAATTGCCATCGATCAGTAATACAAGAAATCAGTGACAGTGATATTACACCCCTTTGGTTTGGTTTATTGTAACGTATATTGTAGTTACATGTTAGGCTAATTATCCACCTGAGGAAGACATCCGATAGCAGATTCCGAAACGTGGTGTTACTGTTGTATCACATGTCGGTGGTAAATGTCCGAAAAACCTGTTGTATGCTTTTTTTATTTTGAATAGTACAGTATTATTTGTTACCGAAAAATAGGAACTAAAGTAAGTAGGCTACTTTCAAAGCTTAACTATCACTATGGATAGGCATACATTTTTATATATAGGAAAATAACGATTAATTGGCAAATTAAAACGTATCGTTTTCTCTTAAAATTTTAACAAATAATTTCAATAATTGTTGAAAACAATTCAAAAGGGGTTTTAACCTCGGTTAAAATGAGTTTTTGGTAAATGACATACATGCAAATCGACAAACTACTTTTGACCGAGTTAAAAGAAAACCGTGACACCAATACCGACTTACTGCTGTTATCACATGCTACTCACGTGACCCCGCTTATCAGTGTTGTGGGTGGAGTGGAGAGGGGGGGGGTTGTACCCCTACTTGTAAGCCAGGTTGCGGCCCCAATGTGTCATGTCAGTTCGCGTGCGATGTCGATGGATCACCCGGCGTCACCCGTCGCCCATTTCTCACCGAGATAGACCGATAATCTCTCCACAATGAAGGAGAATTCCCTCCCGCACCAGGGTAAATAATGTGATAATGTGGTCTGGATTTACAAATCCCTGTAGCTAAAAGTTAATGCGATTTTGATACTGACTTATTCAATTTCTTCTTAAAATAATATATATTTTCAGTTGGAAAAGATCCAAGGTTTTATTTACAGTTCAAACATTTCAAATTTATTTTAAACTGTTATGTAAGCTGAAAAGTCACTTTAAAATCCAATTACAACCTAAAACAACAGCCGCTACAGAATTTACAAGCAGGTCTTATATTTAATTAATGTTCTAACGGTAATTGGTAACTGATTCGTTAATTTACGTGCAAAGGATAAGGAAGAGTTACTGGCTTTAGGAAGTCTACAATAAGGGATGTAAATTTGGTTTGTATAACGACTTTTTGTATAATGACCGTGCACTTCATTCCTTGTGACCAGCCCGTGTCTTTCTTGAGTGCTCTTACAATATTTCAGATTTTTATTAGTAAAAATTGAAAGAGTTGCATTGCATTCAGTGAGGCAAAAAAGGGTTACAGTAGGCTCTGATACAAAGCCACATACTCGGACAGTCTTATTTGAACTCTAAATACTATAACTTGGCGTGTAGAAAATTACTCCACACGCGAAGACCATACGCAAAATTACTACAATTCCAAAGTAATCTGACCCTACACCTTCCTCAGAGATTTCCAGGGACAATCTCCTAAGACATCCCCATCCCAATCCACCCACTGGACTCATCGAATCCTAATGGCTACGAGACATTAAGCCCATAGTTTGAAGAGTAAATAAATTTGTTAAGATTTACTAAACAAACTTTTCAATGTATCAAAAGACACGTTTTCCGTGAGCGGAGATCTTTTGTGTTTGTGTCCTCACTCTCGATGACTTCACAGAAACGAAAATGAATCGAGTAAAACGGCTATTTTTCCAACTTTTATTAAGTTGTGGATTGATACACTCATGACAGTGACCATAATGTTTTCTAAATTATGCATAAACATTCAATTGATTGAGATGTAAGTGAGAAAAATATCTCCTTAAAAATAAAACTGTTTTATCAAAGTATCATATGTTGGAAATTACAACAGTACGTTATAAATACGTTATTGAGGCGTAAATAAACGTACTAAAACTACTCTGTTATATACCTGCTCTTACTGGTCGTGTTTTTTAACTTTTGTATTTTTTTTTCAAGTTAAATATAAGTGTAGAATGTTCTCACCGCACAAAATGCCGGAACGCTTCGCTCAATTTATAATAATATCAAAGACAACATGCATTAATAGGCGATAATATAAGTGATAAACTTCTCATCCATATAAGTAACTTTTTCATGTTCTAAGTAAAATCTATTGGTTCGTTAAAGTTCATGCGTAAGGATTGTTTTTCTCATTTTGATTAATACAATTTAGTGTTTTCGAACAGTTTTATATAAATAAATATATATTACATGATTAACTAAACATCAGCTGCTAACCAAAATTCTATATCTCTAATCCACGTGGAAACGGAAATTGTTGGATACCTATATTACAGACTGACTACATTTAATGTAATATATATGTTTTTACTATTATACACTTTATTTAAAATACGCAAGATATAGAAATAAAAATGTCAAACAAACCATTGGTTAAAGAAAATCATATATTTATGAAAAATATATGGTTTTACTATTATAAACTTTATTTAAAATACGCATGAAATCAAAATGTAAATGTCATGTACCCTCTTGGATAGGGAGTTTCTTCAAAATATTATCCTATATAATAAAACAATTATATTTCGATCATATTTTAACTACTGAAATAGTGATGCAACATAGAAAAACGTTTTTATCATTGTTTAAAGAAGATTATAAAGTATTTCTGGTGTCCGAAATGTCTGCCTATAGCCATTAGTACTCAGTGTGGGATACAATTCTAGAAGCTCTGATTACAAATTTCTGAGAGATGTATCCAATATTATAAACTCATTTACATGAATGTAAAGAAAAGTTGTCATTTTGCGGGTTTCTAACATAAAGTGACCATTGAAATGTTAATGTACTTCTTAGAATCATTGGAAAAGTGAAGATTTAATAAACTGTGATTCAGTATATGAATTAGCGTTTTTATTGAGGGTTAAAATTCTTTTAACACAGTATCACGCCTTCATACTATGGACGGTTACAATACGGCTAGTTTTTTATAAAATATTAATTCGAACATTCTCTTCTGAACATCACGAATTACAAAATCTGGCTGGACGTATAGAACGTGACAAGGTAACGCTCCAAAATTACAATTCAAAGGCGAAACTTTATCGTGACCTCGAAACCTAGACTGGGGGATAGCAATATTACTAAATACAACCAAAACATTAAATCACTTACACAAACGCCTATAGAGAACCATTTAATATGATTGAGAATGTCATAAAACTAATTGCCGAAATGATATTAATTCGGCAACCCTGCACCGTGTCTAATGTGTACTGCCGCTCACCTCAGAGCCAGGGGTCTCACACATTAGCCTGCTCTCTCTTGTGTTATTGGGAGGGTTAATTAACGGTTCGCTCTCAGGTATTATCCGTAGTTCGGTCCTTGAAATGTCTTTTTTCGAGGTCTCTGTCTTTACAGTCCAGCTGTTCCTTAGTCATTGCTTCGTCGTTAAGAAGCTCAAGGTCACTATAGTGAAGATTTATCCTTCGGTATTCCATTAGAGGAGATAATATTGTGGATATGCAGTACAGATGTAATTCTCGGATACGTACTTGACTGAATGTGGGCACTATATGATAAACTACACTACTCTAACAGGCAGGCAAGTAATATTATCTTTGTTGTGCTGTTTTTAGTTTTATTAGCTGAGCGTTTAGCGAAGCCTCTCTCTCGCCGGTTGCTGATGAACGAAATCCGATCCCTGTCTGCACGCACGATGAGTGTCGATCTAATTGACCTTGAAGGGTGATTTTTACTACCTCTACATCGCTATTGAAAATTGTAACTATCGGTCCATTTGGAGTTTGGATTCCAGTACATTAAAATGTAACTCTGATTGCGTCGTCAAAGAGAAAAAAGATTAAACAGATTGGTAAGTAAACTGAGTTGTGAGGAATGCGTGTGGCGAAGTTATTTTGTGGGACTGTCTGATTTTGTACAAAACATTTTAGCTTCGCCGGAATTTTATTATTTGCTCAGAAGCAAATTGTAAACGACTTTTACATTTAAACATTGTGTTATATTTATTGGGTTTACTAGTAATACTGGTTTGGACGTAGAATATATCTCAAGTAATGTAGTTCGATAGTGTTTATCAGCTCACTTTCTTGTCTGCCCGTTAACTACAAATATAACGTTCTTGAAATTTGGAAGGTATACTTATGCGAATGTTTGCATTGTTGGGACGGTTTATACAGATGGAATAACTATTTCCAGCTGAAAAGTAATGCAGTTTTTATGAATTTTCATGGTTTTTCGGTCGAAATTGAATTCAGCTCATGTAAATTTCATGTGAATGAGCGTACAGCGAAGTCTCTACACAGTTGATGATAAAGCAGATATCTATCATCGTGTCTCCGTCTGTCTGTACGATAGTTTTTGATGGGTTAACTTAGAGGGTTGAAAGTTAGTTATATTGCCCTTTACTATCTCCACATCAAAATTGAAAATTTTAAACATCATTCAATTGGGAGTCACTCTAAGGGATGAGATCCACTATGGGATCTTTGAATTTGAAATATCCCGCGCTGAGCGGAAGTCTGGCGTACGTTTTAACTTGTTTAACGTGAAGATTTTCGTGAAAGGTTGGCACAACCTAAGGAAATTATAGTGAACACAAAACACTTTTAATGCCAATTACTTGTAATTTAGCTGATAAAAAGAAGATAAAAAGTAAAGACTTAACATGCATTACAACATATCGTTTTAAAATATGGGCATTTAAACATTTTCAAAACGAAATAACTGAAAACCCGTTATTTATGAAACAATTTTGAAAATATAATATTTTAATCTTTATTTAACGAAAAATACATCTGATTATAATGTTTTAAAGTAATTTGTGAAAATTACAGTCTGTTTGATTAACATAAATGCCAAGTTCTAAGTTTTTTGCATTAATAATTTTATAGATTTTTCAAACAAACAAAAATGTACAAAAATGTTGTTAAGTTGTGGCAACCACTCGTGAAAAACCCTGTGTATTTATTAATGGATTATAACAGTGTGTATTTTATAATATTTTATGCATACGAATACAAGTCATATATTTTATAAATTTAATATTTGTTCACAGTTGTTCAATTGTACGTTCCTCATTGGTAATATAACTTCGTTTTGGATTTATTTTTGTTCCTATTGGTTTGAACTGTTAAGCAGTTCGTTTTGGAAACTGATGTACCATAACCATCATTGAATATCATTGTTGGAAGGTTATTTTTGACGATGGAAGGATTGTGAAGGAAACAGGATTTTTCCGGACATTTGCCATCGTTCAGTGAAACAAGAAAACAGTAACACTACGTTTCGGATCTGCAATCTGATCTCTTCTTCAGGTAAACCTAGTTTGTAATTATGTATTAGGTTAGTTCTTTACCTGAAGAAGAGATCAGATTGCAGATCTCGAAACGTAGTGTTACTGTTTTCTTGTTTCACTGAACGATAGCAAATGTGCGAAAAAATCCTGTTTCCTTCATCATTGTTGGGTCAAATACATTTACAATACATACTTACATAGGGTTAAATATTTATACAATTAATTAGAAATTCATGCATTTATATACTTAATAGAGTTAGGGAGACGAGAGCGAATTTGTATAGTATAGGAACACACCCTAGTATTTAGTGAAATCAATAAAGGATACCTTCTAAGAGAATTTAAGCGTCAGTCGTGCTAATTTTTGTAAGGGTCGAAGTTAAAAGGTATTAAAAGGGTTAAAAATACCAACAATTGATTTTTTAACTTTATTATTATCCGTATCTTAGTTCATATCGGTGATTAGAGGTGGAACACATACTTGAAAACTTCAGATGAAAAAATGTAGCATTCTGAATATGATAGTTTAACTCTTTTTTAATTATAAAGATGTAACATTAACCAAACACAGTCAGCTGAACAATGCGATAAGATCTTATTTCAGACAAAAATGTAGATAGGACACTTAAATTCCCTAGTGGAGTGATAAATATTTTTGGTCATATTTTATTTAATTTTGCCAAACTTAAAATGGGAGGAATTAACTAACTTAGGCAAAGTAAAACATTGTCAGCCAATTATATAATGATACTAAAAATATTATAATATAATTTATTTTAGCCCTCTTATGCATTTTGCTCTTACTTACATGTCAGACATTTGGCTTTAAGTGCGGAAAACTAAAACATTTACCTGTGAATTAACTACCTATAGTTTAGAATTTTAGTCCTTGCCACATTTAATTTACTACACAAAAACCAAATTGACCATTGATTTAATCATAATCGACTGTCGACAGTGGGAAATTATCGATTTCACGATGAAATAGGTTGTGTTCTTATACAACGCAATTACTATTGCGAGTATGTAGAAAAAGTGTAAAATTCTTATTGGCACGTTCCTAACTGCATCATGTTAATTGTTGACCTATTTTTTTTTTTATTCATTCACTCCTGTAAATACAAGTTGCGCCTGCTGTAAAATATGAAAATTTGAACCAGAAATACGGACTTACATGTCTCAACTGGTCAAAGACGAGTTTTTAAAAAACGTAACGTTAATGGAATAAATTAATTAAAGGTTTTTGCACTTTAAATTTCTGTGCCGCAAAACTGGGTTGTTACGCTGCAATACCGTAAAAATACTACTTTATATCTGTTAGGTACGTTGCCTAATTGGTTTGGGAAGGCGAAAGTGTCAAAATTAATCTTACATACTGTATCTAATATGTTATAGTCCAGAAGTCCAGAGTTAATTTTTACTGTATATGCACACATCCTGGTTTTACGTGGAATGGACGGAGGAATGTCCCTTAAGACAGAAAGCGATCTCAGACGCGCTATTTTTTGCGGAGGTCAAAAAGGGAGGGCATCGAAAGGGAACATTTTTTCTTAGATCATATTTTTTATAACTTGACATATGTAAAACTAACCATAAAACGCGTCATAAATATTAAATCTGCACCAGCTAACCATATGCAGACCTTGAAGGTGGCGGCATTGAGTGTGTTTATCTAACCGTCAGACGCTGATAAATCTATTATTTATGTGTTGAATGGTTGGTTTTAAGTACTGTACTAAGAAAAAAATATGATCTGAGAAAATATTATATTTTTATATTAGAAAGAAAAAAAGTATACATCTGATTTTTTTCTTGTTTGACTGTCAAATCAAAAAATAATCCTCTTGAAAATATTCTTTTCACATTCGAACAAAGCCCAAAAACAAAGATGTTGAAAACAAAATAAAATATAACAAAGCCTTTCTCGTGCTCAGTCTGACCTTAAGACAAAACACACTTAGTAATATTTAAAATATAACATATTATATTGTAACATAATAATATGAACAATAATAGCATTTATACTAATAACATAAACTTTAACTTTCTTTAAGAACAATACAGTCTCCAAAGCAGAGATTGTAATGGGTCCCATCCTTGAATATAAAATGAATATTTTAGATCGGTTTTATTATTGTACTTTCTTGGTGGACTCTTAAATTCTAAATAGAACTATTTATATAAACATAAAAAAAATCAAAATATAATGGTCAAAGGTGTGTTACAGTAATAAAAGAAAAGAAAAATGCATAGGCTACAAACATACGTACATACATACATACTCTCAGACGACACGCATACATACATATGCCTTTTTATACTTAAAAGCACTGTACATTGCCAGTACAAAAAAGGAATAATAATTTTAACACCTTCAATTTCGACTTCTACCCAGACTAGCGAGGCTGACTAGCAATTCATTTTGGAAAAATCTTATATTGCAAAAACAGACAAGCTGTGTGCTTGCACAATACAAATTGATTCTCAGCTCCTAGACCATTGTATTTCTTTGCACTTTAGTTATTTTCCCTCTATCACTATACAACTCTAGACTGTCCCTTTACAGTGTAAGGAGGGATATAAAGGTAGCTAGTATAAACAGTACTGTAATGTCGACACGTACTCACCGTTAAACCAGACCCCGTGACGAACTGCAGGATGGTAATTGCGAAGGTTAGCGGGCTGCTGGCTAAAACAATTAAAATAGCCGATCGGTCCCGGACCACTTCACATCTGCAGGAGCCGAACTCAAATTCATTTTAATCCTCGGGATAAATTCAACACGTAGCTTCCTGTACCGTAATTACTTTCGTTTTTAGTAGTGAACATTAATTCGCAGTCCGTTATGGCCGTGAGGCGATTAGTAATCAGACTTTCTAATTTGTGATAACAAATTTTTGAATCGCGTTTTTAAATATATTATTTTGGAATAACTGGATTATATTTTCAATTTGATTTTTGATGAACATTATAATTTGCGGTGTTGGTACATCAAATCTCTGGTAAATTTCATGTTTGCTTGACCCATAATAATCATATAATAGCTTTTTAAGCTGTGGTAACAATTTTTTTAATTACGTTTTAAATATATTATTTTGGACTAACTGGATTATATTTTCGATTTGATATTGATGAATATCATAATTTGCGGTGTTGGTACATCAAATATTTGGTATATTTTCATGTTTTCTTGACCCATAGTAATCATATAATAACTTTCTAAGCTGTGGTTTTCGAATTTTGTTTTAAATATATTATTTTGGACTAACCGGATTATATTTTCAATTTGATATTGATGACCATAATTTGCGGTGTTGGTACATCAATCTCATGTATAGTTTCATGTTCGCTTGACTCATAGTAATCATATAATAACTTTCTAAGCTGTGGTTACAAATTTTTGAATTACGTTTTAAATATATTATTTTGGACTATCTAGATTATATTTTCAATTTGATTTTGATGAACATCATAATTTGTAATGTTGGTACACAAAATCGTTGGTACAATCTCGTTTTTTCGTGACCCGTAGTAAACACTATTTAGTCATAGAAAATTAAATGCATAATTTACAATTATATTTTGAAGCTTTGTACGTATATTAATTATGAAACAGTATAGTTATTGCTCATCTTATACTTGCCAAGTTAGTAATTACTCTGGTATAAGAAAATATGTTTAAAGTAATTTTGGTCATTCGTGCCGGCTATAATATGTGGGTGTTCGATAAGAAACGGGTTCTCTCTTTATGTTCGAGGCTCCGATCCGCAGGTAAATTTGTCAATAGGAACTTTTGAAATCTCAGGAAAATTTCAATTATAAGGCATTCAATTTCGTGTAAAGATTATTTTTACCTCATAACGTGCTCTCAAGGAAAGAAACAGCTGCTGCCTCTGACTAGACCTAACCTGCTTATCCTCGCCGTGCAGTAGCGATGAGTAATGGTTCGGTTCTGTAACCGAAAGGACACGGGTTAGATTCCAGGGGGGGGGGATAAATACAAATTTCTGAATGCTTTTGGACCACGTTCTATTAGTGTCAACGTATAGTGTCATGAATTAAAATAGGACAGAAGGAATACTTTGATAAGACAATCAGAAGTGGCTAAGAAGGTGGGAAAATATGTACGAGACCGCGTGAACCACGTCTTATAAGCAAGATAATCTACTTTTATACAGTATAGTGATAAATATACAACCACAAGAAAAGATTACTTTAAAGTATGCTTCAACCAAACAAATAGAGTTAAAATGCAAAAAGCAAAGCATAAATTATCAACAGATAGGCTATTTAAAGAGCATTTAAAAATAAAAGCACGTTATCGCTACCTATTAACTCACGCACGGGTTATGCCAGTATGATATTGCAATCTGTATTTTCTGATTAGTTTCATATAGAACTTTCATAATTCATATTTGATGGTTCACAAATTTTGAGTATACTAATACAAACTCTGACTCAGGAATACTCAACTAAGAAATTAACTTATAACAACAACAAATATAAGTATTAAGCATAATGCTAAATTACAAAAAATAGGATTGTCAAGACCTTTAGAGTTTTATAATAATTCTACAAATTCAAAGCGATAAAGCGATTTAATAGCTATTAACGTGGGCTAATGTGTTAATGAATTAGTTGAACTATAGTCGTAAAAGGGTTAATTATCGCATAACTTATGTATAGCTTATTCGTATTGCAACTACGGCAATTGTTCACGCTTATGCTTGTTTTCGAAAGTATAGATTAATTGCTTGTAATTTTACCGAATCCATGAATATAAAACAGTTGTAATCAATGAGCGTATCTCGGTAGTCAGAAATTTGATTCGGAATCGTTAAACGTTATAGCGTTAAACGTTTCGAATTTCTGGCCAGGAGGCTGGCTGTTCGATTAGCGTATGTAAATCTTGGCCAATTGATTTTCGTGGGTATTTGACAAAATGGCTGTTTTATATTAATTCAACTAATCTTTTCCTCCCTTTTTTGGCAGCGATTAATGTGTTTTCAAATGCAATATAATTTGATTGCTAAGCATTACATTTCGTAATTGTATATTATTTGACAGAACCACTTTGATTGCCCAATTGTATAGCCATTTTACAATGTAAACAATAAGGTCAATAAGAAAAACAATTATCAAATATTTTATACGAAACACAGTGTTTGTAATAAACTTTATACACGTTTTAGGACGTTTTATTTGACAATTTATTTATTTGATTGGAAATTGAAAATCTAAGAAATTAAATTAAATTCTTATATTTAATTCATAGACAGTAAGAAATTAATTTTTAACTTTAAATTTAGTATAGTAATGAATGAGGCAATGAATAACATTCAGACCATGGTTGAAGAATGCAAAATAATTGTACCAAGCTTAACTTTACGTTATATCTTCGATAATTTGGTGTCACAATTTTCCATTTCATTAAATGTATTCAAGGGCTAGTCTTTAAACGTATAGATACTTCAAAACAATTTAGTACGAAATAAAAAAACATTAAATTAAAATAACGCAATTTAAGATGTTGTTATCACGTCCGAAAAGTCAATAGTAATATTACAATATTAAAATCTGTGCTATAGACCTACTACTTCAAAATAAGAAATACAATATCAACTTAGAGAATCAATTCTTTCTTTGAAGGTTTGTAATCATTTATAGGTTAGTTCTTCACCTGAAGAAGAGATCAGATTGCAGATCTCGAAACGTAGTGTTACTGATTTCTTGTTTCACTGAACGATGGCAAATGTCCGGAAAAATCCTGTTTCCTTAACTTAGAGAACTAATTATTTGAATTTACAGTGCATTACAAAATACATCGTTTAAATTTATTTGGTGTAACTTGTAACAATTTAAATTAAAGAATCTATAATGAGGTCTGAAATTAATTTAATGTACAATCAAGGAATTGTCCTTCCTGCTTGAAGACCAGGTTTCAGTGCCGCTCTCAATTATAGACATTGCCCATTACGTAGGGGGAGTTGTTGGGGAAGTTGATTCAATGTGAATGTTGAGTTGGCTCCAGTTAAGATGAAGGTAAACTGGAGCAAATCCAACATTAACATTGAATCAACCCTTCCCACCATAGTTATGCGTTAGTGTAAAAAATCGGTTGCTCCGCTATTCTTTGGGATCGTGTCTAAAACATTATAGTGTACTTAATAGTACACCTGACGAGACAATGGGAATACCTCTTCACCTAGATTATACTACCTTTTGTAGTCTAGGCGTTTCTGATGTCGAAACGATGCAAAGACTTCCTTTTCATCTTCTTCGTCGCCGACTATTTTGGGATCTCTTCAGGAGAACATGATTCCAGATTCCAGTAATCAAATCTGTGATGGCGTCAGATTTCAGACACTGCATTAAGAGGAAGGTGTACCGTAGACATTAGACATTGGTTATAACTTTTGGCGTTTGAGTCATTTAAGGTCTCTTTGTGATAAATCTACATAATTAATTATTGGCAGTTTGACAAAAAATCGACCCGTTCCGGTAAGTATACACGAACAGCTGGAAGCTTTAAGCTATAATTTGTAAAATACAAATCAACGCGTAGGGTATAAACGTAGCTATGAATCAATATTATAGCAACTATCATATTCTCGTTTGTGGTCAAAAGTGAATAAGAATGTTTTAAACGAAACTTATTAACATGTACTACGGTTAGTTAATTTAATGTTAAAGTAATACGCAATTGTATGCATTTCACAATAAGCATTGAGTGACGCGTAAATAAAAAGTTAAAAGTTTTGAAAAGCGAACAACTGTATTTTTGATCATATTTTTTAAACTGCAAAATTCCTGAATTTTCATAAAGCCAATAAACACTCAAATTCTCTGTAGAAGTCTATCAATGTGAAGAAATGCCAGTTCTTGGAAGGGTCACGTTTTGTTAATTATGCACAGCTGGTGCTAAGTTGATAAATGGGGTCAGAACACATAAGGCTTCATCGAAAATACAAATAAATAACGTAAAAATAAATATAAAATATTATAAAGTAGGTGTAATATGTTACAGAATCAATGTTATTTCATGGATGTTGCCTGAAAGTTTATGGACAAAATCGATAAAAACAAATAGTTAAGCCTCAAAAATTTTGTATTGTAACTGATAAATAGTGACATTGACCGTTGCCCAGAAGTGCAGAGAGGTCGGAAAGTGTGAGAGCTAGAAGGCCAGCTACCGTTGCCCAGAAGTGCAGAGAGGTCGGAAAGTGTGAGAGCTAGAAGGCCAGCTACCGTTGCCCAGAAGTGCAGAGAGGTCGGAAAGTGTGAGAGCTAGAAGGCCGGCTACCGTTGCCTAGAAGTCCAGAGAGGTCGGAAAGTGTGAGAGCTAGAAGGCCGGCTACCGTTGCCCAGAAGTACAGAGAAATCGGAAAGCGTGAGAGCTAGAAGGCCAGCTACCGTTGCCCAGAAGTACAGAGAGGTCGGAAAGTGTGAGAGCTAGAAGGCCGGCTACCGTTGCCTAGAAGTCCAGAGAGGTCGGAAAGTGTGAGAGCTGGAAGGCCGGCTACCGTTGCCCAGAAGTGCAGAGAAGTCGGAAAGTGTGAGAGCTAGAAGGCCAGCTACCGTTGCCCAGAAGTGCAGAGAGGTCGGAAAGTGTGAGAGCTAGAAGGCCAGCTACCGTTGCCCAGAAGTGCAGAGAGGTAGGAAAGTGTGAGAGCTAGAATGCCAGCTACCGTTGCCCAGAAGTGCAGAGAGGTCGGAAAGTGTGAGAGCTAGAAGGCCAGCTACCGTTGCCCAGAAGTGCAGAGAGGTCGGAAAGTGTGAGAGCTAGAAGGCCAGCTACCGTTGGTTGGCTCCTGTTCTGCCGTCAAAACAAATCGCGTCAACGCAGCAGTCTCAGGTAACTTGAGCTGCTGCGCATTGGGTAATTTATTCATAGAGTCAGCAGTGCGACAGTTAATTGACCAATAGTCGCCTGTTGGAGTGTGAGGTGTTGCCGGACAGATCTAAAGGACTGGACAAACTTGTTCCTAAGGATAATTCTTCCACTGGTATCCACTTTTCTCACGAAACATCTGGGAAAGGAACTCGGCCCTTGACGAGCGGTCGGTTAGAGACAAAAAATTCGCTCCCTGTCTATTAAAATCTACCAGTCCATTAAATATTCAATAATCGAGGTTACAAGAGTTAAAATAGTATTATTACAATATTTTATACAAAACTATGACGACTGGTTTTTTTTTTAAACATACTTCTGAAGTTTACTATGGCCTTGTCTAAACTTGTATTTGTTTGATTTCTAACTTAACTCGTCATCAAGCAACCACACACTAAACAATGTTATTTGAAAATATTGCATAAAATAATCAAGTTAAATATAAAATAAGTCATAAAAAGTGATCAACTGAACAAACTGTGACCTTAAATACTACTTGAGCTTGATAACAAAATTTATTTACGCGTTCTGTTTAATTAGACGTTAGTGATGATTATACCGCCAAAGTTTTCAAAGACGTTTGCATTTTTATCAGTATAAATACTGTTCATATTTTTTATATCAAAATGATGCTGGAGGATGATAAGCGTGGTGTTGAATTATAATAATTTTCCAAAACACCGTCTAAAGTTGTGATGAAAAACCACAATTCCTGAAAATAATTTAGTATACAATTGTGCAGAATACGATGAAATTTCTTGATATTTTTCTTGTTCACGTACAGTATCGCACATAAAATCTCCGAAATTTGTATATCAGAAGTAAAGCTGTTGAATGGTGACTGTGCTTTAACTTTCACAATTTATTAAGTCCAGTAGCGTTGTAATGGAAATGCCAATACAAGGAACCACTGGAATATCCTGTTGACCTACGAAAAGTGAGTTGTTTTTACAAAAAATGAGTGATGCCTACCTTTTTAGTCTACATATCCTTTTAGAGACTACATCAAAAGGCTAGAGATTTTCAACCGAGATGGTGTTATGTGTGATTGTGTTACTTATACTCGATACTTGTGCTCGGGACTACATTCATGCATTCTCTGCAGTGACAACGCCTGGACTAGACTCCAAGCAGCTTTTGGGTACGTTTGGACCCTTTTCTTTTCCTTCTTTTCTTCTTTCAGTACTTTATTTTTGTAAGTACTAATACCTCCCCCACCTGACGAAGGGGATAGATTCCAATCCTCGAAACGTTGTGTTACTTTTGTGACGTATAACGATGGCAAATCCGGTTATCCTGTGCAAACATATAACTCCTTGAAGTTATAGGTCATCTTCACGCTGTAAAAATTACACATTTTTATTTTCAGCTGTTTTTATTTGGGCTTGATTAGGAAATGGCTTAAATTGCCTATTAATAATGCCTGTAATTTCAGGTGGAGTGTTTTTTTAAGTGTTTGTATTCAGGAAGAAATTTTAAAGGGCTATGAATTTAACTTAAAACAATTTCAAACTCTAAATTGATAGTAAAGCCTCAGCTGTGAGGCCGGCAGCAAACTATCCTATTTTAACTGTGAAGTATAAACCTTTCATTGAAAGCGTCTCTGATAAATTGTCATCATGATAGCTAAAAGACATTCCTTAAGGGTCTGAAATAATAGTATCACTGTAAATCATGAGTCACCCACCTCCCTTCTCCCCCAGTCCTCGCACTCACTCTAATGTCCACCTTACTGGAAGATTCCGATCACAATTAGATTAGATAATCAGATGCTGCGCCTTGCCGCCAGCTGCACGGGCTTGTGCCGCAGTAGGAGTACACACAGACAGTTGTCCAGTCGTTAGACCGACCCATTCATTAAACCCGGCCCATTGACCAGCCGGAAATGGAGTTATAATAGTAAAAATTATCTCGCATTGTTGAGCTTTCATTGAGCTCTACCTGTGGCTTCTGCCCAGGAGACTGGACGCAATGAAACTGATATTACAGTAGTCTCCCCATCAATGGATTTGTAAACTACACCTTCCGCCTTTCAATGTATCATTGGTTCTCTTTTAATACGTAGATTTCCTGTTTATTGTATGCTCAGGCAGATTGCTTGTGTTAATCGTTTGAAACCGTAATCATTTTAGAATCATGAGGTGTAATGTGTCGTTAACGCCCAATAAGTTTTTTAAGCATTGAATGTAATAAAAATAAAATTTAAGGTTCTAGAAACAAATTGTTATAGGCTATTTGTATTTGACCCAAAACATTACAAATATAATGATACGGATAACTTTATTTGCAATCAAAATATCTTGTTTTGGCCTGTTGTCAAATAGTACATTTTAAATTAATTATATGATCAATAGAATAAAGATATATGTCGAAAGAAGGTAACGAATGAATTTGTTGGAAAGTATTCACACATTTACGGTGCACCATCCCATACGTCTAAAAAAATAAAAGCTAATTCTAAAATTTCCATTATCTAATCAAAGCTGAAAAATATAACATTTTGTTTCCATTACTTAGTGTCTTTTATTAAAAAAAACTGACAAGGTGATCAAATAGAAAATGTGTATAAATTATTGAAACAGTCTCAAAAATGTATAAGGTTATCGACGAACGTTTAATAATTTCACTGTTTAATTATGAAAACAAATACTTAATATTGTATCATTTGACTTTTATAAAATAGTATTGTACAGTAAAACTATTTATAATATATTACTAGACCATTTATTTCATGCACTTTTTATTGATTATTTAAAAACGAACTCTGTCTAAATCTCATTGTAGTGATACGGCTGTGTTTATGTAAATCTAATGTATAAATATGTACAAGTAAAATTCCTACAATTTTGAATTTTAAAATAACAATAACTTTTTTCTCCCAATTCAAATTCTCTCGAAAACTAAACAATGCATAATGAACGCATTTACAAGAGCCAGAACTTTCTATATAATGTTTGGTATTGAGTTCTATAAGTGCATATATCAGTATTTATAAATTAATTAGAAAAACTTAAAGCGTATAATTAATATAAGTAACTATCATGGCACACAAATGAACACGTAGTTCTTATAAGAGCACGAATTCTTCAAGCTCATAACGAGTCTCCTGAGATTAATATATCTCCAAATTACCAGAGACTTTTTTAGATTTACGTTGTTTTTATTACATATGAGGACTGGTCAGACCCTAACTCGCACTATAAATATAGAACATTCACAGGAATTAGGTAACCCAGCTCGCATTATAATAATAATGAAGTATAATAACTGAAACGAATAAAGTCACTACTATCTTTTGTAGCAAGAGAACGAAAAAACAAAAATATTTCTCAAAATGATTTGTATATCATAGATATAAAACTTGATATATGTTGGGTTGTGGAACAATAAAATATCCTGTCGAAAAGTCATGAGTCCCGCAAGCGTCCTTTCAGATTCACGAATGTGGTGATATCGTGAATCTCGTGGGAAACTAATTAACTGATGATTGTTTTTCAGGAAATTCTTTTGAATATTAGAACAGCATAATATTGTAAAATAGTTTAATAATGTAAAATAAACGTTAAAATGTATTTTTAGCCCCATATTCATTTCACATTACAATCATAGGTTTATCAGCAATCATTCGAAAACTAGTAACCACATTTTGTGCTTTCAAAATAGAATCTAATATCGTATAGTGCTTTCAAATTTCTATAGAATATTATACGCTTCAGAACACCTTTATTCTTTGCTCATATGCTTTGCCAAACAAAAACTTTGTGGTTAATTTCTAATTTTTCTGTGATAACTGATCAGGAATCTTTCTAAATAGCACAATTTCATCACAGGCGTATTGATTCGTTAAAATTGATTAATGACAATAATTGAGGAGGTTCCAAGCAAAAGCAAACATGTCCATAAAAATAAAAATTTGAGTAGCAGCTGATTTGAAATCAAGAACATCATTGCTATCACTCCATTCACTTTATACCTCATTCAAAAAAATACATGTCCTATTTAAAATAAACAATTAAATATGCAGGTTCAGAGCAAAGAAATCACATGTCCCCGCTTAGTTCCAAGCAGAACACAAACATGTCCCTCTAGCCAATGGAAGGCTCCATCTGTATCAAGTGACCTGCAATAGTATGATTATTATTTCTCATTTACCTGCTATTTGGGTTTGAGGTTATAATTCCAGTGTTTGTATTGCACAGTCTATCAATAATTTGCCAATAGAGTTTAATAGTGTTTTTATGTATCAAGTTATGGAAAATATGGATGACAATGGTTTAGTCATAATATGTGATGCTAATCAAGGCTCAAGAAAGAAACAAAGACTAGCAAGTGTAAGGAAATTAGCTAAGTTTAAAACGACATGTGTGCCCCTCCTTGGTTTGTCGTGTTTTCCAACCTTGTAACATTTAGAACAAAGGTGTGAAAATGTGCCCTAGTGAGACCTAAAGATGCTTGTGAACCCAAGGACAAGTCCTTTATAAGGAAGCAGAAAAGATAAACAAGAGGAATCATTGCCATCTGGGTAAGTCTAAATAAAATTAAACTAAAGAGACCTATGCCTACCTCAATTAGCTCAAAGAAACACAGCTTTACTGTGAAGTATAATATAATTTCCTGTAACTGGAAAGAAATACCTGTGTGCAAAAAGTTTTTTATGCATATCACCCTTTTAAAAGCAACCCCGCTTGCACAACATTGCTCTGACGGATAAAAAATGGAGAAGCTATAACGACAAGAGAGGAGGCTATAGGTGCAGCCAAAAGTGTGAGCCCAAAAAAACAGGCTCTGAGGTTATTTTTATGCAACCTGAGATGGAAGAGAGAGCCATTACAATCGAAAGAAGTTCGACAGAGAAGGGAAAAAAAAAAAAAAAAAAAAAGTACAAAAAAGTCACACAACGACAGAAAACACCACGAATATATAGATAGAACAAGGACCAACACACAACGAAACCAACACAAACAATAACAAAAAAAAAAACTACAGTGTGAGACAAAAAAAGGACAAAAAGAAAAACAACCAACCAACAAACCAACAATACCAACCAAAAGAAGGAACACAACGTGTGACAAACAAACAGAGCAACGGAGCACAAAACCAAAACGAAGTCGTACAAAACAAACAACAAACAAGAAAAACAGGTGTAAAAAAAGGAAGCATTAAAAGAGGACAAGACAGGAGAAAAAACAAAAGAAACACACCTAAGAAGCCAAAAACACAAAAAAAAAAAAAAAAAAAAACAAAAAAAAAAAACAAAAAAAAAAAATAACAAGAACACAAAAAAAATAAGAAAAAAAAAAAAAAGAAAAAAAAGAAGAAAAGAAAAAAAGAAAAAAAAAAAAAAAAGGAGGGGGAAGGAAAAAAGAAAAAAAATAAAGAAAAACAGAGAAGAGATAAGAGGAAAAAGAAAGAAAAGGGAAAAAAAAAAAAATAAAAAAGAATAAATAGGAGAAAATGGAAAAAAGAAGAAAAGAAGAAAAAAAAGAAAAAACTCAAAAAAGGGTGTGGAGAAAAAAGAAAAAAAGGAAGGAAGAAAAAAGAAAGAAAAAAAAAAAAAAAAGAAAGAAAAAAAAAAAAAAAAAAAAGAAAAAATAGAAAAAAAGAGAAAAAAAAAAAAAAAGGGAAAAAAAAAAAAAAGAAAAGGAGAAAAAAAAAGGAGAAAAAAAAAAAAAAAAAAGTAAAAAAAAGGAGAAAAAGAGAAAAAAAAAAGAAAAAAAAAAAAGGAAGAGAAGAGAAAAAAAGAAGGAAAAAAAAAAAAGGAAGAAGAGAAGAAAAAAAGGGAAAGGGAGGAATGGAGAATATACCTGCAATCAGATTTAAACAGGCAAAATTGCGCGTTATATACAATGCCACAGTGTCAAAGGATCTAACAGTTTCAAAAAGCAAGTTTAGCAGAGTTTTTTAATGAGTTCAATATAGTGTTATAAGATCCCCTGCCACAGATGTATGTCTGCACTTGCTATGAACTAGATCTTAAAAATCAAAATCAGAAAAAGCTAAACCTAATGTACGATAAATCAGTCATCAATAAAATTAAGTTCGAAAAAAAGAATTCACAAAATAAGAGCTAAGTCTTTATGGAACTCATGGGGAGAATAAGATGACGAATGTAACTTTCTGCTTCGTCCTCAGCAGGTACAACTCTCCCAAAACCCCCATCCAAGAAGCATTTTATAAAAGGCAGACTTAGCTTTTACTGCCTCGTGTTGTTGGATCAGATGCAAGAGATCAGTATTGTAAACTTTGGACTGAGGAACTATGCTGACGATGGGCACCGAGGTATCCCTCAGCTATTTTGCATTTTCTAATTTTCAGAGGCAAAAAAGTTTGTCTGGAAAAATGTCCACACAAAAAGACTGTTTTGTATGGGTATCCAGGACAAAACAAAAATAACCCCTTGATCCACACTTGATGTATTTTCAAGGCACGGAAAGTTATAACTTAAAAGAGATTATCATTAACATTATCCTATTAGAGGGCTTAGTTTATTATGCCCGCTGACCGAGTTTTTGGTAGAGCAAAGAGAAGTTATTGAGGAAGCCAGCCTACCATGAGCACCAAAGAAGATTTACTACGGGCACACTGTCTACCAATCTGTAGGAGAAGTGCGGAAACTGGGAGATGATGTCCTTGGTAAACACAAAATTGTTTATCTTCAAGATTTAGAAACGTTGATCATATTCTGAAAAGAAGAGATTTTCTAAAGAAGGGAACAGGCGTAGTGGAAGAAAACAACTGGCCGTCGTGAAGTTTTCCACGTTAAAGTGAAATCAACTGATCATTACAGATTTCAATTGATACTGAACAGTTCATTTTCCCCTGCAGAAGAAGGGTTGGTCATCTACCAAGTGTTTTTCAACCCCTTTAGAGCCTGTTCCACTTGGCACATGCTATAAAATCATCTAAGAGAAGGACGTTGAATCGTTGCTGAAGTTAATGTACGGTGACGAAATGGAAAAACAATAAGTAACTTGTCTTGGTACAAGATAATTCCTAGAGGAGACACCGGAATGTCATGAAATTGAAGTGACGAGGAAGATATGAGTGTGACTGCATTGGAGGCCTGATGTGGACTGCATATCTGAAAATTTCATTATGCCTACTTTTCTAAACTAGTAATTCAACATAATATGTACCGAAATAAAATATTGTATACCAATAAACTAGTATTATTACTATACATTTTATTGATTTACTGAATTTTTAAACCCTAGCAAAAGAAAACATGTCCAATGTAGGTTTAGTGCAAAAGCAAACATGTCCATTGTGGATTAGTCAAATAAGAACATGTCCATGATTTTTATTGCTAATACGAGCACATTACGTGAAATACATTTGAAATGTGCCACGGTATTTTGACTCACAAAGTTTACAACAATCATAACAAATATATAATTTATTGAAATATCTGCCTAATGTTGTAATACTCTAGTTTTTTCCAAATTCCCCAAAAGTTCCATTTGGGTGACATGTTTGCTTTTGCTTGGAACCTCCTCATTATAATAATGGCCTTTGGGATTGCTAATATTACCAACACGATGGACGTAGTATTAGCAGCGACGTTTCGGTTCAACATCTCTCCTCCCTTCCTCAGGGCTTCGCGGGTGTTTCGCAATCCGCACGAAACTCTAGCCTGGCCTGGGAGGTGTTGGTGACCAGGTAGCCGCCATTTTCCCCCCGTGTCGATGTGGGTACCGGTTTACACGGCCTCGCTATGTGCGTACAGGAGTGTGTCTGTGTGTGTGCGTGTGCACGCAAACCTGTGGTGGCTGCGGTTATTTCTAAGCAGTCTTGGATAAGCTAATCCAAACTAATACGGTTTCTCAACACTTCGCACCCCGCCCACTCGAAATCGTACCGGTCTCTGAGATTGTTTTCCCCTTGCTGTCGAGGCTCGAGTTTCGGGTGACTCCGCCAAGGTGCGTGTCCTCACCAAACTCTTCTCGGTTACGCCGATTCGGAGCCGTCGACGTGGCTGTGCTAGTCTTTTTCAATGAAACTGATACAGTGAGCCTGTACCAAAACCCATATTAAGGCACCGTAGACAGCTTTGGCAGGCATTTCGGTTTTCGGTGTTTTACAAAATCGCACTTAATTCTTAGTAATAATAATAATCGTTATTGCGTAGAGACAGTAATCAACTACATTGCATGTGCCAGCAGAGTAAATTAAGGAAATACACAATTTAAATAATGTTTTTTTTTTTAAATATAAAAAAGTACAGTTCTTGTTCTTGTGGAGGGGGGGGGGGGTGTTAGGTTGCTGTTTTCATCAATTACAAGATTTCGTCTTTCAGACGAGCTTTGAATTTTGTTGGATCATTGAGTTGTTTAATATCATCAGGGAGCATATTGATTAGTTTGACACCAACTTGAGACGACAAGTGATTACAAACTGTCGTTCTGTGTTGTTCGACTCGAAAGTTATGCAATGACTGCCCCATTTACATAAATATTTGATAAACGTTAACACAATATTGTATCGTCGCTTCTAATGCTTTACGGCACCATTGCTAGCGATTTGTTTACCACGCGTTGTAAATTGGTACAAACAACATAATAAAATACATAAATATATGTATGTATATATATTTATTTATATATTACATATAAATATATTTTCATATTATATATATATATATATTATAATATCATATATATATATATATATATATATATATATATATATATATATATAAATTAAACATCGCCAGTAGTTTGTGGATGTGTTAGGGACTCGTACTCAGATGGTGAAAACTAAACTTGGAGTACCCCAGGGGAGTATTCTTGGACCTGTATTATGTATCATTTATATGAATGATACAATTTCCATCCTTCCTTTGGGAAAGTCTTTTTCTATACGTAGATGACTCGAAGTTGCTGTTTGCAGGTCCTGATAGCCTATAGGCCACAATTTCCACTTCTATAACAACGTTTAACAAATGGCTATCAAATAACAACTTAGAGCTTAACTCTGATAAAAGTGTTATTAAACTTATTCAACACCCCCACACAAGGTCTCAATCAATTTCTCTAGATACATTTGGAATTAAGAGATGCTCTTTAGGTAAATCCCTTGGGTTAAAGTTGATAGTGGACTGTCCAGGTCTCAACATGTCTAAGACATTTGTAGCAAGTCAAGTCGAGCTTGTTTTTTATTTCAGGATGTTATAAAACCATAAATGGACCAAAAAGCATTTTTAGCTGTGTAACATTGTTAGTTTGGTTCTTAAAAGGTTACCTTCTGAGTAAAAACATGTCAAGGTAAATCATTTTTCAAAAACATATTTAAAAAATACCTTGTAGACAGAGAGTTAATTTTTAATTGCAACTTAGTTTTATTTTGTATTAAGCACTATTTACAAAATGTGCGTACAAAATTGTTCGGCGCCCAAAGGCTTTAAAATGATCTGCAAAATGACCTATCTTGCTATTCGAAATTTTCAGGATTCGAACCAGTGACCCTCATTTTCGCAAACACTCTGTATTTTAAATGTGACAACAACAATTTAACGTCATTCGCCGTATGAGATTTACTAAGGTTACAGTTTATTGCACAGCTCTAACTCAAACGGTTCAACCACAGGAGCTTGCTGCCGGAAGGCCTGAAACACCCTGTATGTTAAATAAGCGTGCTAACACTATAATAAACGATTGATAAAAACAAGTTTAAGTTTTATTTTAAATGAAGGATCTATCGGCCAATAATTGTTTTCTAGTCAGAAAGCTTTCTTAGATAAGGCAGTTTAATTAAACGAGTTTATGTAAGTTTGTACGGTAATTTTTAAGTATCTAAAACTATCATTTCCTTTACATTAAACTGTATAAATGGCAATAGCCTTATTTAATTTCAATAAACATTGAATCGCAAAAAGTACTTGCTCCGCCGGGACTCGAACCCGGATCTCTCACTTGCCGGGTGAATGTGCTACCATTACACCATAGAGCGCTTACTATTTCAGATTCAATTATTTTGTATTTGGCCGTATCTGTCACATATGCGTTTTAAATAAGCAAACTAACATATGATCAGAAGACCAAATACCTTTCAAACGACTTTTATTTACATTAAACTGTATAAATGGCAATAGCCTTATTTAATTTCAATAAACATTGAATCGCAAAAAGTACTTGCTCCGCCGAGACTCGAACCCGGATCTCTCACTTGCCGGGTGAATGTGCTACCATTACACCACAGAGCGCTTACTATTTCCGATTCAATTATTTTGTATTTGGCCGTATCTGTCACATATGCGTTTTAAATAAGCAAACTAACATATGATCGGAAGACCAAATACCTGTCAAACGACTTTTATTTACATTTCCTTTACATATTCTGTACTGTATCAATCGAAAGCTATTACTTACAATCTAAATGTCCTTTTTATGGATATGAAATCCACCGATCTATAGGGCACTGTCCAACGGGCTTCCAAAGTTCCAATGTAATCTTATGAGTTTTTTGTTTGTTTAATTTGAACAGCTGGTTATTATATCTCTCAAGTATTTATCGTGTTAGCTGATTGGTTACAACATATATTACTAACTTACTTAATATTAGATTATTTATTTTTCTGTACGATCGTATTTATCGTGATTGGCCGTTGTTTAACTACAGTTACTTGGTATAGAATTTCCACAAAATATGTAGGATATTCTCTACTAAACGTAATAATTTTCAGATCTCTTGACGAATTGCATACTTAGTCATTCATGTTGGAGTAGTTTAGACTTACAATCGAACCGGTCGTGTGCCCTAACCCGGCATAGTTGGCGGTGGCCATTCCAGATTTCTAAAACATCTCTGTTTGCGATTTCGCCTCGGAGCGTGACAGGCCCAGAAGTGGAGGCAATTGCCCAGCGTCGCAGGAAGAGCTCCGGCGATGACAATCCGGCCCGGCTCGACCTGTAAGTCAGTTTGTCACAGGATATTTACATCGCATTATCCCGTCAACATGCGACAGTCGATGTATGCGATCCGCTACTCTATTGATGTACAGTTACCGTATTGTCGCGTTGACATGAGGGACCGGGGGTCGAGCTGCTTTCCCCCCGATCGTCTCAGACATGCGGCATTGTTCAGCCTTGACTGGATGTCACACCGCCGCGACGTGGACGATTGTTCTCCGGATGATTACCGACCTATAAGCTAGTAAGACACAGTTTTATAAATAACTAACTGTTATCGGTGGCTTCACACCATTTCCCACCGGGACAAACAGGGGCGTCATATGGAACCATTATTTGACTCTAACTGAACGATTGGGAGTTAACATGAATGTACATGTGGAATCATTTTAGAATGTTCTCTAAGGATAGTTGAAACTAGACTCATTGCCAAATGGAAACATATTTGCTTGGATGTCATGGTTTCATAGGTGGCTCTTAGCGATTAATTATCAATCAATCAATAGCTTTATTCGATTAAAGTACAATGTACAGTATTTATGGCGTCAGATACAATAAACATCAGATACGTATACAATGTTACTTTTTAACTTCTGTTTTCAGGAGTCACGTCTGTGACAGCTTTAGATTTCAGATGCTGCTCTAAGCGGAAGGTGAAATGGAGATGAACTCAACATTCATACATTTGAATTCTTATAGTAGCAACTATTTCCAAGTAAATATTACGAATTCGTAGCTATCGTAGTACATACATTGCAACCCAATAAATAATGTATTTCTAGCAGTAATCCATACGAAGAGCTTCCAAACTAACTTACATTTTTACACTAAGTCATGTATGGATATAGATCCTGGACCCTTTTTTGTAAACTTGAACACTTACCAGGAGTTTAAAATTTATCTTTTTTCTAATATAAAGCAACCAAAACAATGGTTTTGTCAACCCCAATACGTACTCGTATTAAATTAGGGAGTATATATGGTCTGGCCTTCATGCGCCTGCAGACCGTGAAACATTTTAACTATTCATTTAGATAAGCATACCACTCACTTAAATACTGTTTTTAAGCTACAGCGACAAAAAAATTACAAAAAACAGAAGTAGCAAGCCTTGCATTGTTTGTTTTAAAAGAGGTTGAAATATTTTGATACATTCGGCTCGTAATTATGTCGGGTTCGTAGAATGTAGGATGTGATATTTGAGCATCAGAAGTAAAACAAAACGTCTTGATCACCGTTGGAAGATTTATCCAATTTCGTATTCTTTAACAGACAAATCTCTAATTCAAATTACTTGGATTCCACCAAAATCTAAAAAAATTACAAAATTAGTTTAAGTCAATTCTTAATCAATCCTTATTAAAAATTTAGACCATCCTTAAAAAAAATCTTGAATTAAAAATTAAAAATTCAAGATTTTCATAAATCTTGAATTCAAAATTAAAGATTCTAGATTTTCAATAAATCTTGAATTCGAAATTAAAGATTCAAAATCTTGAATTCAATGTTAGGTTAGGCTTTATATAATTTGTATTAAGGCACTCATCAAAGAGTAATCGAATAGCTAGAGATCACGGCCGAGAATGATACAAAAGCCCAGGGTACGATATAAAACAGCAGGAAGGAACAGGTGGTGACTGCGAGGAAGGAAGCGCCAGCAGATGTTCCGACCTGATTTTGAAACCACTTACCTCCCAATCTGACGTGTCTGACCTCATTCCCTCTTTTATCCACATGTCAGATCTTTACTCGACCCAAAATCAGAATCAATAACATCAGCTTTAAACATTGAGTTTATAAATGCATGAAAAATAAAATGCGTGTTATTCTGATTTATCAAAGGCATTTTTAAAAAACATAGCTTTCATCCTTTAAACAACTCAATGCCAGAAGATACACAATTAGTTACAAAAATATATATAGGTTTGATTCAATGAGCGTTAAATAAAATGCGTTTTGTGAGTAGAGGAGGTACCTGACTGTCTATTTGGACAACTTCTGGTTAAGACTAATTTGAAAATTTATAAGTAATTAATTATATTATTTCCCTTTAAAACTCATTGCTGAATATTGATGATTTTAAAGGTCTAGAAGTTCGAACGTTTCCTACCGTTATATGTTGCAAGAACAGAACAGTACGCAGGGGTTGGAATCTGTTCTCTTATTCATGTCAAGAAACCTAAGTAAAAAACATTTTCTGGTATGTACAGCATATTTTGTTGAGTCGTATGATTTTTAAGTAGTCTGAACGCTGTGAACCTCAGGTATAGACTTGAATTTGTACGCACTACTTGCATAATTGATATGGTATTTATTGATATGTGCTTATTCAATCTTAAGTTATGTATTATGTATCAGGTTTATTTCCACGTGAAGAAGAGGATAGATTTCAACCCCCGAAACGTACGTTTCTACTCTTGTAAGATATACCCTAACTATGGAAAATGTTCAAAATTTGTGATAGTTTAAATAATATCAATACAAATGTATGTATTGAAAAATTTCTTCCTGACAATGATCTCACAAGCTATCGATTTTTCTACACTTAAAGTGTTGGCAAAACGTCTGGGTCTACTTACTCGAAGTAACTGCAGGTCGATCGAAGTGTACATATTTTTTTATTGCTTTTATGTTTGTATACGTAGTGCAGTAGTATACAGACTAAAAGCGTATTGTCTTTTTTATGCTACATTTGCTTGTTTGTGGGAAGAAACAGGATATTTGTGGCGCAAGCACTGTCGCGTATTATATTACATGTAGGTTTGTACAAGGCCTATTCGGCACTTTATATTGACTCCCATTCCAAAGTTCAAAAAATAAGAGTAACAGCCGTTGCGTTTATGGATGAGAGGAAAATGTATGCAAGGGACATGAGCGTGTACGAAATCAATTTAAAATCAACTTCAAAGCCTTTGAAGTATCGTGCAACCGCCATATTTTTTAGTTTGGGAAAAGAATCTGGGCAAAACTCTCACTACATTTGCACTGCTTCCGAAATGACAGGAACTTCAGAATTGGTAAAGTTGGAGAAAAGAGCCGAATCTTGTCAAGAGCCCATAGTACTTCTGTCAAAAGGAGGTATAGCGGACACTATCATGACACCTTGGAAGCAAAATATATAAGTTTCAGCCTCTCCCAGTCAAAGCAGGAAGGTTGCTGTCCTCACTCATGTTTGTGCTTGCTGAAACCTTTATCACTGAAGAGACCACACCCACTCCAACAGTGATCCTCCAGAGTAAACTAGAACCTATCGCCTGCAGACCTGGATATTTACAATTAGAGATGTGCTGCTCTTGGACATTCATTAAGTTCACCAGATGAAAGTGTCACATCGGTTTTTGCTATACCCAGCGTGATTTGTACTCACAGGCATAAACCACCCGAAGAGTACCCTCCTGGGGGACATTTTCGCCACGCAGTTGCTGCAAAAAACGATCTCAGTCATGACATCTTGGAAACAAAATACATATGTTCGAGCCTCTTGCTGTCAAAGCAGAAAGTTTGCTATCCTCACTCATGTTTATGCTTGCTGAAACCTTTAGTAGCCTACTGAAGAGGCTACACCCACTCCAACAGTCATTCTCCACAATAAGCTAGATCTATCGAATAGATCTAAGTACTGCAGACCTGGAGATTTTCAATTAGAGATGGGCTGGTCCTGGACATTCATTCGGTTCACCAGATGAAAGTAACACATCGGTTTTTGCTATACCCAGCGTGATTTCTACTCGCAGGCATAAACCACCCGAAGAGTACCCTCCTGGGGGACATTCTCGCCACGCAGTTGCTGCAAAAACGATCTCAGTCATGACATCTTGGAAACAAAATACATATGTTCGAGCCTCTTGCAGTCAAAGCAGAAAGTTTGCTATCCTCACTCATGTTTATGCTTGCTGAAACCTTTAGTAGCCTACTGAAGAGGCTACACCCACTCCAACAGTCATTCTCCACAATAAGCTAGATCTATCGAATAGATCTAAGTACTGCAGACCTGGAGATTTTCAATTAGAGATGGGCTGGTCCTGGACATTCATTCGGTTCACCAGATGAAAGTAACACATCGGTTTTTGCTATACCCAGCGTGATTTCTACTCGCAGGCATAAACCAACCGAAGTGTACCCTCCTGGGGGATATTTTCGCCACACAGTTGGTACAAAAACGATCTCAGTCATGGCCACTAGGTTTGAATGGGATGAAAACATCTCGGGAAGCACAATAATAAGTAATAACTGGTTAGCCTGCAGTTGCAAGCCATTATTTATAAATGCTTCTACGCGATTCGTCTCGGCCCTGTTTAGTTCTGGAGCTGGAGTAAACGGTACGCTGGAGCCGCTGGAGTCGGTTCCGTTGACCTTCTGGAATATGCGGATGCGGCGGGCACAATGGCACGAAATAAAAGCCATTACATAAAATAAGCCGGTGGTTATTATATCGATATGGCTCCAGATCGATTCGACTCGAACCGTACATCGATATCATGATTATTGTGAATTTCGATGTGAATTTCTGGCCGCTCTCTTTCACCGCTCGTAATTCCGATTCGCGCTGGTGTTTAGCTGCATTGTGCCCAGACCTGGACCAGAGGCAGCAATTGTCATCTTTTCTCGATATACTCTCTCCTCAATAGGATGGTCCTCGGCGCGCTCGGTTCTTCCTCTGGTTTGTTTCTTGTATTCGCCATGCTCCCGAGTGATTGAGCTATTTTTGTTTTTGGCCAACTGAGCTCAAACTTTATGGACCTCAAAGATACGGTCTTTGTGATTTTATAACATACAACAACATCACATTTTTTTGTATACCCCAAGCCGATTGTGACACATGATTACCAATTCTTTTTGAATAAATACATTCTGGAAAATATTTTGGGTTTTCTATTGGATCGGAAACTTTGTGAAGGGATGAAAAATAACTCTAGCCTGTTTGTCTGATACAATTTTGATCTTAAAGAACAGAGAGAATTTAATCTTTGGACACGTCAGGTATTTGTCAACTTCGGAGTTCAGGCATATATTAAAAAAATGTGAAATAAAAGTGTAGAGAATTTAAATAAAACTATCATTTGCATCCATGATGGAATACAATTATAGACAAAGAATAGCAGAATATCATAGCCATCAGCTTTGTTGCGTGTTTTTCCTTCTTATCTTCCCATATATCCATTCCTATCTTCTTTTATATCTTTCCAAGGCCCAATATTTTATGGTTATAATCATCATATATTACGAGCTGGGTTTACTCTAAAAACAATATCAACAAGTTGGTACATTTTATCCGATCCTAGGACTTTAATGGAAATTTCACTTGATGCCTTGCCTACAGATTTAATTAATATACAGTAAACATTTGTACACATATATTTCCCCAGGACGGTTCACTTTTGGCTGGTTTATACCCTCCAGTTGAACCTACACTGGGTAGAGGAAACCCCGATGTATCATTTAAATCTGGGAAACCTTATGGATGTCCAGGAGCGGTACATCAGTAACCGCAAATGTCGAAATTCTGAGGCGCAAGGCTAATTTGTTAGGTCAAGTCTACAGCAGGAGGTGACTATTGGAGTTGGTGGGGTTTGTTCCCTGAGTCTTGCCGGCCTAGACACAAGGGCGTGTCACCCCCTGCCTGCTTTGACTAGAGGCTGGTTTAGAGCTGGCTTCTCCTTCTTCCGTGGGACATGAGTTACAATTAGTGCCCTAAACTTTTCCTCATAAGTGACAGGAGGCGGCCCCTTCTTCCAACCTTACACATCCAAAAATTCTGTCACTCCGGAATCAGTGCAAAGGTCCTTATATGGCTAGATGCCATTTTCTAAGAGAACAAAACAAAGAAAAGAGACAAGTGGTAAATTTCACTTTGATAAGTGTCCATACCGTCAAGTATATCACTGAAACTAGATCACAGCTAAAATGTTAATTTGAGAACTCAACACCACCAACATACAGTAAATATAGTGTTTGATGAACCATTATTTTACTGTAGGTATTTTTACCGTCGTGAAATTCAATGTTTTAGGGAGAAAACCAACAAGAGCGTCAATTATACAGTTAATACAATATATCATGATCACTGAGTAATCTGTTGGTTCGTAAGTAATTCCATGTAATTCGTAAGTAATTCATCAAAATAAGCTTTAATTTATACATCCCAGAGGCCTGTCTGTAACAGCTCTATCTTGAGGTGTGTTTAATATCAGTACTACCGGACGTGGGTGTGTAAGTTATTATCCAGTACACAACAATTAAGAGTTAACGATAAATGAACACATTACTCTTACTATAAAACGAGCTAACATAGACTTAGGATTAAACATCTACTTGTAAAGTGGGATATTAATCCTATTTATAGGCAAACATGTCTATGTTACTTAATATCTAGGCCAAGTCTTAATTAAGATTTGATGGCAAATCAATAACTGATAATATATTTAATTTCTTCAGGGACTTGCCCATTTCGGTACATTAACTTAAAAGAATATATTGTGGTTCGCGTATGAAATAAACACCCGGATGGGCACAATAACATTTTGTATGTTGGTAGCACTGTTTTGTTATTATTATTGACTATTTTTCAGTCAGGTCTAACAGCTGATTTTGTAAGTCTCCTCGTTGTGCCTAAAGTGTGAGATTCTTCAATTTTGTACATGTGTATAGATGCACTTTCTGTGTGAGTATAAGACTGGGAGTATTTTTCCTGATGCTTAATACTTAATTTTGTTCAGCCATTTCCATTTTTCACATAAGAATTAATTATAAAAATAATTACACTGAACCTATCACCCATGCCCATTTATGACCAAAACCCAAATGTGGACACAGTTTAACTTACTCATTTTAGACTTGCTAGCTGACAGGTTTTATACAGTAAGATGTAGTTTTACTCTTTTTTTACTGAAATGTTACAAAAATTCATTTTATTACTAAAGCATATGAAAACAATTGAATATTAATTTACCCAAAATCAGCCTAATGTCAAATGTGGACCTTACTTTACAAAAAAAAAACTTATAACATCTGTGCTTTGTGCCCAATTGGGGAAATCTTTTTTCTAATATAAAATAAAAATATAATACAATAAATACGCTAATAACTTTTTCAGAGATTTTTTAAGTAGATATCTATTAGAAAAAAAAAGTATTAAAAGTTTCTTGAACTTTTGAAAAAAGTCGTCCCTTAAGATGTTAAGTTTTGTTGGCGCTTAAGTAATTCATTTAATGCTTCAATTAAGTAAAATCATAGTTTATTTTATCGGCTAACTAGTATGGCGT
Source organism: Homalodisca vitripennis (assembly GCF_021130785.1). Lineage (NCBI taxonomy): Eukaryota > Metazoa > Arthropoda > Insecta > Hemiptera > Cicadellidae > Homalodisca > Homalodisca vitripennis. The sequence goes on along the minus strand of NC_060211.1, from coordinate 42,589,402 downwards.
GCAGTAGAAAGTCTTGCATAGAAACACAATGAACTAAAACCTCCTTTCTTGAAGAGAATGGATAATAATAATATTTGCAGTTATGACAGCAATTAATAGAACTGACAGAACGATTTTAAAATTAATTGGACCCAATATAAGAAGAAATTTCGTTAAACAAGCTACTGTAAAGTATTGACGCTACCTGATTTTTGTTACGTTTTACTATGTTACAGACGCGTGGTTGAATTGAAAGGAGCCAGTTAGGGTTTTAAATGTGAGGATACAAATATAAATCTTCAGTGAAACGATCGATCTTCGATAAATGATCAATGTTCTGTAAAATACTCATCGGCAAAATGATCAATCTTCAGTAAAATGATCAATATTCAGTAAAATTGTCAATTCATCTGAGGTATTTTTACAAATCTGATTATATTTTGAGGAAAGAATATCTCTAGTCTTTTGAATAATTAAATTATTCTTATACAGAGCTATTTTACATCAAAATTATCAAAAGAATAACCAAACGTTATTATCCCAATGTTGAACGCCTTCTGCGCCACCCCACAATTCTGGCGAAAAAATAAAAAATAGTAAATGGAGACAGACTTACCTCCAAATCAAATCAAAACTTTAATTACCACATACAATATATATTATATGGTAACAGTCAGCCATTTCATATTTTCAGCTTTTGCATTCATACCACAGAGTCACATTCACACATTCAAATTTTACACTCTTTCACTCCAGTAACTTGCCAATTTACACAATCTTCAACGCCAGGGTCTGTTTTAAGAAATTGGTGGTCTCCCAGCTACATGCCGAAAACTCGCCGTGCGACGCGACGTTGTAAAATACCCTTGACGCTAAAGAGTGTTTAAGACGGGTTTTTAACGCCTTAGGCGTTGATTCATTTGTAATAGAAGCAGGCAATCTGTTGATAAAATGGATACCTGCTTACGAAGGTTCATAAACTACCGTTCTGTGTCTTCCAGAACGGTAGTTGTCTCTGCCTCTTGTCTCATATCCGTGCACGTCACGGCCCCCGGCCCCTCATCAGGGTATATTTGGACATACAAAGTGAAACTGTTTCTAGGATATAGAGGCTGAACAGAGTCAACAGTTGCAAGGCTTTGAAGGCTGGTCGGTACTACTCTCTAAAATTCATGTTTGTGATGATTCGAATCACTTTTATTTGAAGTTTGAAGGCTTTCAAAAATTGATCGTCTGAACAAGAGCCCCATAACACCAATCCGTAGGTAAGATATGGGTAAATCAGACCTGACTTGGACAGTATTTGGATAAAGACCTTATAACATGAACGCCAAAGTACCTAGCAAGCATACAGCGCGTGTAAGGAAGTACAGTAGTACGGTATGCAGAATGGCCGGCAGTTGACGGAAGTCGGGCTGTGATGGCGGTGGCCGCGAAGTGCGGACGCGACGGGGACATAACGGCCTATAAACATTACCGGTGACTATTCAGAGAGGCAATTTGTTTCGTTCCACGGTGAGGCGGTATGCAGAGAGTCTCTATTGGCCATGTACAACGCGAATCAGCTTTCAATTACCGCGACTCCAGAGCCAGGAGCCCCGCGGGGAACCCCCCGTTGCCCGAGACTAACAGCGACACTTGTTTTTGTGCCCTCCTTTGTCCCCGCTAAACGAGGGGTAACTTCCACAATGATCGTCCACCGGGAGGAAGTGAGAGATGTGAGGCGTGATTCTGGAGTCGTCTCAGAGAGAGTAGGCCTGATTTGACAAGGAACCCGTCTACACGTTTAGAGAAAGCGTTATTTTACATCGGTACTGTTTATAATAGTGACTAATAGCGCAGTGTAGCGGCTTTAGCGGTTATCGTAAAATAACCGGACCAAGCAACTTCTAGCGTGGCTGCTGCTTCGGTGGTGGTTCGGAAGTCACCTTTAAGCCGTTGATCTTCAATTTCAGCGTCAGAGAGGGCTTCTTAGCCCTAACTTCGCCTGGTTAAATAAAACATCCTTCACTTTAGTTTTTAATTTCGAGTAATTTCCTTAACGATGATTCAGAATTAACTTTGTGCTCTTGGCGTTTTTGATTGAGTGATGTGTGCGCATTGTTTTGCAAAAGGTAAAGGAATAAATAGATCTTCATTTTAAAATCTTTCGATAACGAAATCTCATAAGTCATTGCATTAAAAGTTAGTTTCTATTTAGAAAATAACGTTCCTTAATAGACGCTTGCTTAAAAACTGTTTGTTTGTCCCACATCACAGTTTCGCCTCAAGTAACTATTGACTGTCATAAAATACTGAACAGGTACTTTGTAATGTGCTGATAGATAATCTTTATATCTTAGAAATATGCACTAAAAGACATTAAGGCTTCCCCCTTTTAGCCTTACCTATTTGAATCTAGCAACTACCGATTTCTTAACTGAACCACGCAAACAAAAACCACTATCTCGTTGATATTGATTAAAAACTATTTATATACCTTGCGATTTAAATAAATTATACATTTCCTGATTTGGAAGTGGTTGCGTAAGTTAGGTAATTCATTCCAAGAGCCTCACACATTTCTTGCTGTATATAAATGATATATATGATACCATTCCTACATTGTGGCGAAACATTTATGTAAAAGAGAATAGCTTTCCTTTGAGAAGAGAATAGCTTTTTTCTCGTTTCGTTATTTGTTGTTTAAGAATGCATTACTGGCTTCCAGAATACACACATGTTGAAGATACCTTTCTTGAACAGTACTACTATGTTATTCTTGTTGCAATTGAGGTGATTCTGATTCTAGTGATCGAATATTTATTCATGTATTATGCTAATAAAGAATGGTAGTATCTTAGGTGGTACGGTGTTTGTTGTAAACATAGGAATTCTTTTTTTCCATTGTAAATATAATATTTAATTTCATACTCCTTACATATTCATATTAAGTTATGCTTCTTAATTCATTCGATATCTTAGTTTATGTGAATTATGAAGCTCTACCTGGTTTTGTACAGATAATGTTCTATGTGTCAATCAAGTGACTATTGCCTTTTGATTGTGTTACTAACACAAGAGTTGATTCATCCAATGTTACTAATTAATTGATGTACGGAAAAGTGAACGCTCGGGCTGTGGTCTGTTTAGTAACATTACGGTAGTAAATATTTGGACCGTAACGATCAAAGTTGCGTAGCGCAGCCCTAGCGTCAGACCTCAGAACTAACTGAAATAATACGCCGGACCTCAGAATGATTAAAGATTGATCAAAGCTACTGCTTCATTGTGCGTTTGGAAAAGTGTATTATCTATATCTTGAGTGAATCAAGTCACTTTTTTGGATCTTTATATAATCTAGAGTCTCTAATTACCAGTACTTTTCTGTCTAGTATTGTTACTCTTTAAAATAAGAGTTTGGTCTGTGGTTGCAGGCGGACAGGCTTCCACATTGCGAGAGCTGTACGCGCTAGCAGCCAGTCAGCAGCCGCTCGCCTCTCTGGTGTCTCAGCAGCAGCAGCGGCTGCTCGAGCTCAGCAGGTTCCGCCACTACGATCTGCTGAGCCATCAGCAAGGAGCGGTCACCAAGCTTTTGGGTAAGCACAACCTGTAACTCTATAAACTGTTCAATCTACTCTACAGTACAGCCATAGTGCTGGTTCTTTATTGGTCAACTTCAGGTACGAGTGTTGTCGGTGCGTAGGCTTCTTCAGCTTCCAAATGCATAAATGTTCTGCTGCTGGTATAGCCAACTTGGCACAACGGTTCCGCTAGAGGTTCCAATAAAAGTTACATTTGGAGATGCTGATGTGTGGATTAGAGGTTTCTGAATAATGTGTAGTCCTGGTCAATGCATCTCTGTGAACTTATAATTCCAATGTTAACAGTTGAATAATGATTATAAGTCGAAGTTTTGTTTAATCATTTTTGAGTAAGTCAAAAGTTTTAGTTTTATATATAAAAAGTGTTAATTTCCGTTATGAAATCATTAAGAGTGAACTTGTTCTGTTCATTTGTGCATATTAGTGAGTAATAACAGGAAAATTCATTAGTTGATGCAAGTACCATCCAATGACGAAAGGAGCAGAGCTGGAAAAGGAATTTGGAAGATTTTGGATTTGTACAGTCTCTGACCTAGATACGCAGACAAAAAAGGGCTGGTCATAGATCTTTCCTTTTTTCTTTAGTATTCAGGAAATAAAAAGTGAAACTGGCAAAACTTTCAAATGAAAAAAATTAGGAATAGAAAGTGGTAAATGTCGAGTCCACGTTTAATGAGAATTGTGCACAAAGCCTACTTGAGGGCAGTCCTGTTACATGGTCCCTAGGCCCGGCAGCGGCAAGAGGACCGTTCCGAGTAACAATGAGAGCACCACAATGGACGCTGATGAAACCCACTGAATATGTAACGACTATGAAAATGATAAGCCTTTCACGGCAAACAAAGCGCCCAAAGCGGCGTTTCACGGTGAGAGGAAACAAGGGCGCCGGAGGAAATCGCTTGCTGGGCGGCGAGGCTGCTACCTGAAATGTCACAGATACGGTCAAGTTACTCGTTGGATGACGGTTGTACTATAAATAGAACTATAAGTTTTCTTTTTTTATGAAAGGAAGTAAATAATTAATTTGAAATACTAAAAAAGAAAATGAAGAGTAAGTTAGAAAATATCCGGCTCGAAGGACCAAACATTAGTTTGAGACTAAATAATGCAGTTCGGAGAACAATGGAGAAAGATGGAAAGTTTGTACACGCTTCGGGGATGGAGTTAATCCAAAATAGATTAATGAAATTTTACAATGATTTTGATAGATAAGTACTGCTTTGATAATTACACATTATAATACTATAGAGATAAAATAAAATTGTCCATTTGTTGTTTCATTTAAAGCCGACTATATTATATTGGAATAACATAAGTTTTACTCATAAGAACAATGAATGTTACACTTCCAAAATTTCTTTCCCAAAATGTGCCCTTGTAGTATTATGAGATTTATAATTTTATATATATATATATATATATATATATATATATCATATTAGCAGATATCATTACGTAGATCAGATAATATAGATACCAATATAATATCAAATATAATATAGATATCATTACGCATCTAAATGATTTTTAGCCTTCATTGTTCAGTTTGTACTTTTTGAATATTTAAACGATACAGTTGAAAAAGGCTTAAGATTATTTTTTATATAACTAATTCTTAAAAAAGAATGATTCAGTGATATAAAAAATAAGGGAGTAAAAATGTTTGATGTTTAACCATGAAGCTAAATTCAAGATGGCCGCTAGCACAGGCATGTTCAAACAAGAGCCGGCCATATTTTTCAGTGGCAACGTTATTGGCAACGTTTAGCCCAGGTCCACAAGCTTAGGGTGCGAATATTACACCCACTTGTGAGGGTTCATTAGCTATTATTTTGGCTTCAAGAAGGGCTTCTACCCTACCACAATTAATATGCTGCCAGGCAAGTTCATCTCTCTTCTGTTTCACCCTTGGTAGGCTTAGCGAGTTACTTCATTATACACTACTTACGATCTGGAGATTTTTTTTATTAAGAGTCAATGGTAGTGTTTAATATAAAAACCGCCTCATAATGATAATAGTAATATGTGTTAACGTATGAAGCATCTAAGCTTTTTAACTTTTAACGGCAGAAAACATAATTTCCAGTCTATATCCCATCAATGAATTTCAAATGGCCTACATTGAGACAATAGGTGAGTCAACTTTGTTGTTAATTTGAAAAGGATATATAAGAGAGTTAAGAAGTATTATGTAGAAATATGATGAATGATTTTTTGAAAATTGAGTACACAATAAATAATACAAGTTCTGTCGGGCTAATAGAAGCCCTCTCTACCACTCAACCTCATATAGTTTATAGTAAATTTACAATAGTATGATACAATTCCGCTAAATTATTAACTTATACTTTAAATATAAAATAACAAAATTACTTAATCTATACAAATTTAAATGAACTTAAAGTAAAAATCTACACATTAAAATGAATTCAAAACTTACATACAAAAGAAAAGGTTTATATATATTTTAATAAATACAATATAAATTCACAGTGAAGAACAAGAAGACACTTTCAATCATTCTTAACACACCGACTGACAACATGTCCTCAACAAGCGGCACCGCCCGTCACCCCCACAGATCCCACAGGAGCAAGCCCCTAATCCCCGCGCACGGTCCTCGATACATCCAATATCATCGGGGAGAGCGTTCAAAAGACGACAAGCTTCCACAGTAAAGGAACTATCAAAATTGATGATCGATGAATAAATGATCGATAACAGACTCTAAAATGTCTGAATAAACAGTCGATAAGTTAACCTCAGCACGATCAAACAAACTTCCTCTTAAACAATACTGCGATAAAAAATCCACGAGGCGAAGAATGTTTAACGTTAAGTTGGTATTCAATAACTGTTTAGCTATAATATATGTAGTTAAGATCTTCACTGCAAATCTGTATTGCGTGATACTTCGAACTATGAACCACACAGTACGCTCTGGGCGTTTGTCAAAGAGAACATGATTGTTAATATCATGTATTTAGTTGTGTCAATTGCTTGACTTATCGTTGAAATGGAAACGTGTAATTTATGAACATGTTATAGTCATATAGTTGTTATATGGTATTTAAGATAACAAAATTGGTAAACACGCCTATTTTACACGTCAGGCCTCTGTGAGACGAAGCTAGCCAATCAGTATTTCAAGGCCGAATACTAAGGACTTCTTTATGTAACTTGCCGGGTTTTGCATGCAGATGGGTGATTGGACTGGATTTACTTAGGAATGGAAAATCAGCGCTATCTAGCTCATTTTGTTATACAACTTTTAGTAGTACTCTTTGGTTTTATGTCGTAGATATAATTAACTGATATCCTGAGGACATGTTTTCGAATCCCTCGATTTTCTCTTCACTAGCGTGCAAGAAAAAGCAACTGGCGTTCAGTTAGGAGTTTTCCTCCATTAGGAAATTTGAATATATATCATAAGGAGTTGTAGGAATTGTACGATAAAGTCGTGTTTGATTATGAATCTTAATCAGCCATTACATACGTATGTAAAGGATAACTGAACGGAGTGAGATGCTTTTAATTTTCGTATTACAATATCTTGAATAATAATTTTATAAAAAAATAAAGTTTTATATGAGGTGTTTAAATTTATATTTCATTAGGAAAGTAATTTTCATATGTAATAAATCCTCTTATTAGAATAATTGCTGTAAAAAATTACTTTTTTAAGCTATAAATTCTCTTGGAATGCTAAGTAAATATTTTATGTCTTTAAGGAAATTATCATAATGCAATCGACTTTGGCATTTTTTTAAAATCTAATAAAACCAATTATACCATTTTAGTTAGTTTTCAACGATATGAATATGGTTATGAGGATGAAGTTCCATTAATTAAATTACCAGTCTAAGAAATGCTACGAAAAATAAAAATAATACATTGAGTCCTACATTTTTTACAGCAACTCTAGTATGTTGTTAAAATTGTATTCATGAAAAACATTTCTTAAACATAAAACATTGCAAAATTTCATACGAGTGGTATTAAATTACTTTTTTTATATAACGCACGTACAAACCCACCCAAATTTACATAATGACATACGTGAGAATTAGTTATAATACAATATTATTAACATTATTTTGCATGGTTGTGCAGTAGAAACGAGAGACAATTCTATAAACATACAACCTAGGTTTTCTTGAAATCAATAGATAAATGTACCCTAAGAAAGAAGTCGATGGTCAGGCGCACTTGATGTGGTAAAGGTCGAAATGGAAAGGTATCAAAAGAGTAAATACATGAAATTGTGATTGTCCATACCTATTATTTATGCGTCTAACGGTAGGTATTAAGAATATAAAACTAGGAAAAATATAATGTAAAACATATAGTTTCATACTGTAACCCTTCTGATACCCTCCAATTTCGACCTCCATTAAAACTAGCAAGGCTTATGATCAAAGTATTTCTTAGTAAAAAATCCTCTATCTATTTCAATAAAGCTTGATTGTGTGTTTATACATTGCCAATTGTCTATCGGCTCGGGTTATAAAGAGTTCCTTTTGGGATAAAACGGCTATAACAGGCAGTGCCTGTTATTTATGCGTGTAACGGTCTTTTGAGAATATAAAACTAGGAAAAATATAATGTCAAAAAATTATCGTTTCATATTTTAACCCCTTTGATACCTTCCAATTTCGACCTTTCCTAAAACTAGCGTGGCTGATGATATTTCTTATGAAAAATCCTCAATCTATTTCAATACAACTAGATCGTGTGTTTATACAGTGCTAATTGGATCTCGGCTTCTAAACTGTTATAAAGAGTTCCTTGCAGGCAGTTATTTTCAGCCGTTGTTTGACTTGAAGAAAACAGTTTTCGCAAGACGAAAACGGAAAGCAATGCGCAACGAGATAACAGGATTACTTATAAGCTCAGTGGCGGCTATATAATCTTGTTTAGTGCCAGTGATTGGCTTAAATGTCCCATTGACCACAGTTCGCACCTCAGGCGTTTATCGATGTCTTAAAATAGTTCTTAGAATTCTTGAGTTGTACTTTGGGACTATTCGATTTCGGTCTTGTGAGTCATACGCTTAAGATGATGCAACCGATTTTGGGTTTGAACAATCTTTTTCATAGCTCTTGAAGATACCTTCCTTGAATGCAGAAATAATAAATTTTTGTATCATTCCATATGAAGTTATGAGCATTTGAAGTAGGAATTTAGGTAATTTTGAATTCTGGCTAAATAAAAAAAATGATATGGATAAAAAGTGTGAACTTCTCGTACTACGTACATTATAGATGGGTCATAGATTTAGCGAGTAGAATATTTTGTCGAGAAAGTTATATTTTTTTTAGCGAAATATAATTTTAGAAAATGACGTATTTCTATATACTCTTTCCTTGAAGACAACATTACGTTTATGAATAAAATTTATGTCACTCATTGAACCCATAAGACATAAACATACTGTGAAAGATCCACCATTTTATCTTCAGGTGTTTTTATTTGGTAATTACAAAATTGCATAGTTGACCTATTAAATGTCAACAATTTCAAGTGGAGTGATGAAATATATTTTCTACCTTTTCTGTATTCAGGGAATATATCTTAAAGGAATATCAATATAACATATAAGGATATTTCCAAACCTACAATTGATTGCACCTCAATTCAGCCATTTTCAAGTCAAACCAATAAAGTTTAGCTGAACAGTAATATATTCTAATAAATTTAACATGTTGTTTGTTTGTAGGTTGTTAATTTTGAAGTAATACTTTAAAAAAACAAAAACATATGTAAATTTTGAATTAAGTCATGTTTTTCAGAAGAAATCCAAATAAAGTCGGTGACAAAGCTGAAGATTAACACTTTGCATCGTTTCGACAACAGAGACACCTAGACCACAAAATATAGTGTAATCTAATCTAGATGAAGAGTTATTCTCATTGCTTCATCGTGTATAAACATATTTGTATTGCTTTCTTATTTATGGGAAAATGTATAATTAAATCTATATAATGAACAATAAAGAACAGTTCACGGCACATGACGTAGCTATAGAGGGAAGGGTTGGTTCGATGTGGGTGTTGAGTTTAGCTCCAGTCAATATTCCTCTTACTGCAGCGTCTGGAATCTGACTGGTACAGACTTGACTCGTACAATCTGGGATCACGTTCGTCTGAACAGATCCAAAAACAGTCGGTTACGAAGAAGGTCAAATAGATTTTTATGTTGTTTCAATATTAGAGACTCTAGACTACAATATGCAGTTTAATATAGGCGAAGAGGTATTCTGATTTTCTCATCAGGTGCACAATCGAGTGTACTAAGATTTTTCAACACGATCTCCAAGCATGATGGAATTCCCCTGTTCTGATGTCGAAACGATGTAGAGAGTTCATTTTGAGCTTCTTTGTGACAGAATTTTTTATCGTTTCAAACAAACATGATGCTATCTATATTCCAATCCGTGTGACTGTAACGCCGTCAGATTGCAGATTCTTCACTAACAGGAAATGGACTAGGGCTAAACTCAAGGGCCACCGCAGTTGTAATAACTAAAGCGTTAACAGTAAATTCATGTATACACATGTTTATCATACATACGCGTCATATAATTGTGCACGAGTTATGTGTAATAACTCATCTTTCAATAAATAAACAAGAAAATAATTTAGTTTTCCATACCTATACTGCAACAGGAAAACCTTGCCAACATAGATTATAAATGGTAGTCTTAGTAAATATGGTTAAAAGACCACTTTGCACTATAATGATACAAATATTTGATTTATTAAAACATATTTAATACTATAATGTCAATGACAAAATCTTGTAAATAATCACAGAATATAATATAAATAAATGAACCATGTGTATTGAAAGTAGGCCTACGCTGACTTTACCGGGTAAAGCAACCATACACGTATAACAATTTTATGTCTCTGAATGGAATATATCACATTTTAAATGTTGAGACTTAAGAGGTTTGAATGTTTTCATTTCAAAGCTCTTTTGAGATTTTATTATATGGTAAAAATATATAGTACAAACCGTCATATAAAATATAATTAATTATACGAAGTAAATATTTTGACTTGTTTCTAAATAACAAGAGACTGAAACACACTTGGTTTTGTTTTAATTATAGTTTTAAAACGAGACACCTACCATAAATCTGTGACTAGAGGTAATGGCGTAAATATGTTTTAGTTATGTGCATTGTTCTTGTGTTACTAAAATCAAAATGGCCGCCAGTATGTAGGGGCGTTTTACCAAGACCATGGCGATGCATGCGGTGTCCATTTCTGCCAAAGAGAACATGGCTGGAGTTTTGTTGTTCTAAATTAAGTGTTTAACAAGTGAAATTATTCCGCGACTCTACCTGTTACTTCTTGTTTTGTTAATTTTTGCGAGTGTTGAAAACCAAAAATAACAATTTAGATATTTTCGAATAAGTACCTCGTATGTATTCAATGAACCGAGAAGACAAATTTCTCTCACACTATGTTTAATATCTGCGGTGAAATAATAATAAATGCATCATCCAGTGTGTTTTTCAAAAGGGGCAAGAAGGGATGAAGCCCTAGTTCCGATAAAGGATAACCTCGACTATCAAATTATCCATACTGACGAAACGACGATACTTAGACTGCGATTGCGTTTTAATCTATTCGATCGTAACATTTAGTATGAGGGTTGTTTTGTAAATATGGGATGGAGTAAAGGATATAGACACGCTGTAGTTTGGATAAAAGGGATAACAAACGAAGCCTTACTCATTGCTTTACTGTATACCTGTAGTAATTATTCACCTCCATTGTATTTTTAGTTTTAAGGTAAAACCAAACTTCTTAAATTTTTAAATTAATTTCTTTTTGCACTAAAATTAGTTAAGCTGCTGTGTGAACCCAGAACAGCCCTGTTCAATCCCACCAGGCTACATTTTTCCAAACTTTGGATTACTTTCCTCTATCAGCCTGTACAGTAGCTACACAAGTGGCGTGGGTTCCAGACAAACTTCATCGTAAAAATTACACCCCCTCTGACGTGGTCGGTGGTGCGTGTCGTCAAATTAAAAATGGCGGCCACCCCACTACCGCTTGTGGCGTGACCGCCGTCGCCGTCGGTGAATATCGAATTAGACTGCACAAACTCGCGCTGTCCGACCAGAGTTGGACATGAGCTACCTTGTCTACCGGGGGGGGGGGGGGGTGGAGGCGGACACCCCCTCGTGAGGGGTCAAGGTGCAACCCGATCTCCATGCCGGCTGAACACTTAGACAATGGTGTGTTCGCACATTGTACTTTGCGCAGGCTTTCATGTTCCGGCTCCTGGAGATTTGAGTGCAGAAACTTCTAGTGCTCTGTTCCAACTTATGGAGGGGATGGAGGCATGTGGAGATGCGAATGGTTCGATCTCAATTGGACGTACATAAATAGTACTACTGAACTGGAGTTTAACTCAATACTTACATTGAATCATCACTTCCCACCATAGCTACATTTTGTGAAAACAGCTCGGTTGCTTGACCGTGCTTTGGGACCTTATCTAAAACATCGTCATGATCTCAATTGTGCACCTGATAAGCCAATGAGAATATATATTCACCTAGATTACTCTATATTTTGTAGTCTACGTGTATCTGATGTTGGATCTCTTCAGACGAACATGACTCCAGATTCCAGGAGTCAAGTATGTGACAGTGTCAGATTCCCGGCGCTGCACTAAGAGGAAAGTGAACTGCAGCTAAAAGCAACATGCACATACATCGCAGTTTTCAATCAGAGGTTTTCGAGATCCAATGAATGTAGAACTCTCTAGTGCTCTGCTTCTAATAAATTGTTGAAGAGATAAGTACGTAAGAACGTTGATGATGGTCCGATCTCAATCGGCCGTATCATAAATTGTAGTTCTATGTCAGGGGTTTTGGCCTTCAATGCTTCCTGAAAAGATTCATTACGCAAAATACTGAAAAGAGTATACTAGATAAAATAATGTATACAGGGTGGAAGTGGAAACATTTGTATAGCTAACTGAGATAACGACAATTGAACGAGAATAGAAGGATGTGGGTGGAAATGTGGTTCACCAAAAACGTGTCCAACTCAATATATGTACACGGGAAGGTAATTGTGTGCGCTACGTACAACACGTGTGACTTGCAGTTTGGAAGTCGTCGTCTTTGACTAAAATTACGTTATGAGTGGTATTTATGTTTTCTACGGAATATCTGTATTTAAGTTATAAAAAAATAAATAAAAATACAAGACATGTACTCTTCGTCGAATAACCAGAATCACCGTCATTACGCGCTTCATTGTTCGGTTGAAAGTAACTCACGCAATGGGAATTACAAAGCGACAAAATACCCTTCTGGTGGTAAACCTGGCTCAAGTAGCAGCACGCGAGGGTAAATACCATTCATCGGAGAACAGCGATACCAAACAACATCAAAGTTTCATACCCAGCTGTCGGGCCCTGGGTTATTGAAGGCCGCTGCATTATTGAGGACGGTTAACGCCGTGCAGTCCTCGCGGTACCCGGACCGACGTTCGTGCCGCCTGGGCCCGCCCCCTCCTTTCCCCGGGGTGGACACAGGACTCAGGACATATGGCGCTCCTTTGTCCCCCAAACATGGCCTCCCCGTAATTTCCCTTCGTTGTCTCTAATTGATTTTAAATGCAGCCTGGTCTGTGGTCGATACAGAGCCATGCGCGCCCCGGGGGCGTCTGTTGTGGGGGGGGGGGGGGGTGAGGGAGATCTGTGTTTCCTGGGAACTCTCCCGTGAATAAAACAAAAGGGCGGAGGTTGTTACAAAATTAAATAATGGCCTCTATTCGTAGTGTAATGCTGTAAATAGTGGTGCTTTGAGGCCAAGGTGCTTGAATAATTTAAGTCAATTTGTTTCAACACACTTTTCACACAGGTTTTTAAATATTTTAGACTGACTGAAATTTTCTGACATGAAACAATATTAAGGATGCCCTCTACGTTATTTAAAATTGAACATTTAAATTTTATAATCAAGTCTAGATTAAAGATTACTTAAACCCAACCTAAAGAAGCCTGAATAGCAAATGTCAGTACATTACAAATAAAGGCGGAAATTCACTAAGATACGTTCTTGACGATTAGTCATATAGTGAAAGTTTTATTTCTTACATGTAGGTCTATGATTTCTATTCAATTGCATTTCGTACTTAATTTTCTGAAACAACCTTTGCTGCCATTCATCAGTTTTAAAAGTGCCGCACTCCTTTACATTTAATTCGTTTGTTTCTATTTCTAGTTATAAATAAATCTCAACAATTGTAAAGTGTATATCCTGAATAACTTTTATCTCAAAAGCTCTCCTTCCCTCCCACACACAGAGCTTACCTGTACTTTAAATTTTTTTAAGTTATTTTTTCAAATGTATTTCTCATACGAACGGAGAACGTTTTCTTCTTTCTTAGCATTTCAGGCATATCCCTCTAACTGCATTTGTTTAAGCTAGTTACACCAGTTACCTTTACAGCACACAGTAAAAACTTACATTTATTTTACAATCAAGTAATTCTCCTTAGTGAAAAATACAATAACTTCTATCTGTTATTGAAGACAATGACTATGTTGTAATATTCAGATTGTTGAAGAACCACATAGTTCTGTAATGAGAATGTCACCCAATCTGCAATTATATATTTTTTCAGATAGTATCCAGAACTATTAGTGTATCAAATCTTATTTGTTCACTTTTTAAACTGTGTAATCCAATGTTCATGTTCCAGGAACCCTGAGGCCTCCTGGGCTAATAGGCGGAAGCAAGCCCAAGGTAGCAACTCCAGCCGTGGTATCCAAGATAGAGCAGTACAAGCGGGAGAACCCGACTATTTTCGCCTGGGAGATCCGTGAGAGACTGATCTCTGAGGGTGAGTATTTTATTTGCTCCTTAATACAAGTGCAACACAGTAGTTTGGTTGGATTCACTAATGTAAGGGTCATAAAGTAACTCTTGTATGAATTAAAATATCTTAAAGGCTTTCTGGACGCAGATGGTTCAGAACTTGGAAGTTCATTAAGGCAGGACTAATGAATTGCAATGTACATCAATCTTAATCTTGCAGTTGGAGATGGCCAAAACTATCTTCGTCCAGAGAATGTTCTCAGTAAAGACTCTTGTAACATTTTGATTCCGTTTGAGTACCAAAAGCTTACTGGTAAGATCGGAACTTCGCATCTTTCTTAGTAGAGATTCTCACCAACAGGTTTCGTTAGACACAATAATTGAAACAAAGTGAAAGGATATTAGGATTTCGGTCATCGTAACGTGTTACAAAATGTTATAACACGACGTTTCTAAGAATGGAATCTATCCTCTTCGTCAAGTGGAGAGAGGTATTAATAGAAATAAAAATAAAGAACAGAAAGAAGGAAAGAAGGGAAAGAAAAGGTTTCAAACATACTTAAAAGCTGCTTGGAGTCCTGTCGAACGCAGTAGTAAAAGCTTCTTCTACCAGTATTTTATATCTAAGCGGTCTCTACAACTAATTTGGTGGTCTAAAAACTTTTGCCTTACAGAGAACTAGATCCCCAGCAAAATTTTTACAATACTGTTTCTCCAGAACCGTAAACAATTTTAAATCAAACATGATGTATGTTTTACAAAGGAATGCTGCCAGTGTTATGAAAAAATTAGTACAAAAATCTTTAGTACAAACTGACATGCAAGTGTAAGGCAAAGTCACATTTTAAAGGTTAAGATAAAGGTAAAGGTTGAGATTGAATTTGAAATATAAAAAAAATCTAAAGTTTAATGCACAGCTAAATGATGCCCTAAACATGTGAAGAATGAAATCATTTTAAAATCTATTCTTACGATCTAGTTGTCAAAATTGTTGTATTTAAAGCTAAAAAATTTTTCATTTGTTTAAAATGTTCTTAATCTTATTATATTTTACGTTAGTATGCTTTAAAACGTGATAAATGAGGTTTACAAATTCCCGGTAATTAGTAAATAGTTGTTTGGTGTCAAGAGTAGAGTAATTCCTAGATAATACGTAACTAGTTGTTAGATGTCAATGGTAGAGTCATTCATAGATAATACGTAAACTGTTGTTTGCTGTCAAAAGAAGGGTAATTCCTAGGTTATACGTAAATTGTTCTCTGATCAAAAGAGTAGATTCATTACTATACGATTCGTGAATAGTTGTTCGGTATTAAGAGTGCAGTCATTCCTAAACGATTCGTAAATTGCTGCTCGCTGTCAAGAGTAGAGTAATTTATAGATCAAACATAAACTGTCGTTTGCTGTCAAGAGTAGATTCATTCCTGGACGATTCGTAAACTGTTCTTCACTATCAAGTATACAATTATTCGTAGGTGGTTAGTAAATTCCGGTTAGTTGCCAAGAGTATACCAAATGTCAACATAAAAAAACTAGTAAAACATAATTAGTATACTGTTAGTGGGAACCTTTACGAATCGCAAACAAAAGCACAATAGTTATGAAAGCTTATCTATATTTTAACAAGACAGTATACCTCATCCTGCCATAATGAAGCTGTCGGAGTACCCACCAACAGTCCTTCGCAGTATAATTAACGCCTCCGCGTCTCCGCTAACTCTATATCTGTCCGTCTCGCAACTCCACCACCGTTTCGATTTACGGCCGGCGATCTTCATCTGCTCTAGTTTTTCAGTCCAAGCTGTTCACAAGCCTGTAATCGGCTGCCCAATGTGCAAGGTGCGCGTGGGCGCGCCCGGGGGCCTGATTAGAATTCGGATTCTATGGATCAACGGCCCCGGTTTATCGGTTCCCGGCGGACTGTACTGGCGATCTTAGATCCGTTTTTGCCCCAGATGATCGAGGACGAATAAAAAGTCATTGTAATCAGCCGTATGATAACGTCAGCTGCTACTGCTGCTGCAGGTGTACGTGATGAAGGTTTACAAACATTTTTTGTAGACTGGTGGTCTTCTCCGTTTCAGATCCGAGCTTTATAGGAGAATTTGTAAGATCTGTACAACACACTGTAAAGTCATTTCGGTAAATCTCATCTTATTTATTCATCATTAACAAATCAAGTAGTTTTTTTGCTATGTACAAAGTACTCTTGTGATTTAAAAAAAAATGTTAAAATAAATGAGCTTCTGAACTTATTATACGTTATAATTGAACCAAAAGGGGTTTACCACCCTTAGACAAAGACAACGAACAAATTTTTGTGATTTTGTATGTGTATGGGGTACGGGGGGTACGAGTTTCGCTTGCGCCCGGTCTCGGACAGCCAGGGTGGAGGAGTGTGTCAGGGGAATGCGAGGTGGATCGGCTCCCGGTATGGACGGCCTCCCGCAGCCCTGCTGAAGCAACAAATTAGTAAGCTGGCGTCCCCTCTAAAACATATAATAAATCTCAGTATATCTTCAGGTGTTGTTTATCCAGAATTACTTAAATCTGCCAAAGTAATCCCAATTTATAAAAATAATAGTAAATCAGACATGCACAATTATAGGCCAATATCATTGCTAAGTGTGCTAAGTAAAGTACTAGAGAAGTGTGTAAAATCTCAATTACAGAAATACCTCGAAGATAATAATATTCTGTCAGAGTCCCAATACGGCTTTCGCAAAAACAAAAAATACTTCAGACTCTCTATTCGCAATTAATAAATGTATAACTGATGCCTTAAATAATAATAATAAAGTCCTACTTCTTTTCATTGATCTGGCAAAAGCTTTCGATAGTATAAACAGGAAACTTGCTTTTTCGCAAACTTGAAATGCATTGGAGTTCGCGGATTAGAGCTGAACTGGTTCAGAAAGCTATTTGAGCGGACGTACGCAAACTGTCTCTATATAACAATCATTTAAGTGACACAATGAGTGTTGATACGGTGTAGTCCAAGGTAGCACTCTTGGTCCACTTCTATTTTTAATTTATATAAATAATACAGTGAAACTCAAGATTACTGGTAGGATATTTCTGTTTGCGGATGACACTGCAATATTGTTTGAGCGGGGATCGTGGGATGGGGGTCTACCGTGTTGCTGCAGGAGAATTGGCGTTAGTAAAACGGTGGTTTGATGAAAATATTCTAACCATGAATGTTTCTAAAACTAAATGTATGCCGATCTCATTGCGCAGCGCGGGCGAGCCGCCCGTGGACATGGGATTGTTACTCCACTCTTGCGGTGACACGAACAGTGGCTCCTGTGATAGTCGGGTGTTACAGAGGGTTGAACCAGTACAAGTACCTGGGAGTTCATCATGGATTCAAAATTAAAATGGGAACCACACATCCACATGTTAAAATCTAAACTAAGGAAATTGATTTACGTATTCCATCAATTAACAGAAATATTAAATCCCAATGAAATTAAAACTATTTATTACGCTTATGTATGTACAATCAATTTTACAATATGATATTATAGTATGGGGAGGGGCTTTACAGGTCTATTTTAGATCCGTTAATGACTGTTCAAAATTTAGTTATTAAGGCTGCGTTCAAAAAAACACAACAGATACCCGACTATCTTGCTCTATACGGAGACGCAATTGTTATCAATTCGGCAGCTCTATATTAAAAGCTTACTGGTTTTTGCAAGGAGCCACAGGCAGGAGATCGTCACCCTGTCACATATAGATATTTTACAAGGAATGCTGTTAGCGTTGGGCCTGCAGGCTCCCCGAGTAGTAAAATCGTATATTTACATCAATCCCTATTACATTGCAAATTTCCTACTCAGAAATATTCCGCAACACATAAGGGACATCCTGCAGGTCCCGCTGTCCGCATACAAAAATCGTGTGTTTCTGTCTGGCTGTTGGCGGTCGGCGCTGAAACACGCTGAGTCGCTGCTCTCATCTATATACTAACTAGGACTAATGTATATGATCACGTTTATTTACTGGACTAACTTACTTTACTACACGCAACAAACTTTTTCCACTATTGTTGCGATGGCCGTCTTGCGCCGTTTCGCCTCTCCGATGGTTTTTAAACACTTCCAATAACCCAAATTTAACCTAAGTAATTAATTTTGTTCAATTTAATAATTTACACAATAGCAAATAACATACCTTATTTTTTATAATTTTTGTATAAAATAATTAGACTATTGAGTAATGTGGCATAATTAAAGCTGTCTGTGGCCAACAAATTACACAGATTATTTTAGATTTGATATATAATAATTGTTTTTAAAAAAATGTATAAAATACTTTGTTATTATTATTATTATTAATGATACTATCATAATACACTAACTAAACATAATAACTATCATAACGCCGTGCACAGCATCTAGTGACAGACTCGTCACCACGCACAAGCCTCTGTGGCCCATGTGGGACTAATTTCATTCGTATTACGTGTACCATGCTTGTTTGTAAAAAATTTTGAAATAAATTTGATTTGATTTGATTTTGTATATTTTGTATTTGTATAAATAAATATACTTAGTTCTGTTCTTAAAACTGACACGGGTATAAAGTTTTATATTTTAGCTAGAAGATTTCAAATAATGAATTTAAAGTAAATAAATGTCTGTAATTAAATCAATAAAGGTAAAATTACATCAAATTATAAATATACATAGGTTGTATCCATGTGATTTAAAAATATCTTCTTGATCCCACATAGTTTAAGAACACAATTAATTTGTCTATAAACTCATAATTATAATTAACTTAATGGTGTTTGAATGTAAGACTGAAGAAGTCTTATAGTACTGAAGTAATTTTTGTATACTAGCAAATATACATTGGTACTAGTCGTATATAAGAAGCATATCTAAAAGTCCTCACTACAATGTATTGGTTGAAATGGTTCGTATACCTCTAAAAATGTATACGTTTTGCAGGCGTTGCTTGACTATAGATATGCTAAGACAGTTAGAACCATAACTGTTTGTTATTTTGTTAGAGATGTAGTCAATGTTGCGTCACCACCGTGCGGTCGACGTTGCATCTTTAGATGACGCAAAAGCATTTAATAGTAGGAACCACTTTGCCATGACCAACGTTTGTGGAGTTAAGAGGTATAGGAATACGGTCAAGACTCTTATGGTCCGTGTTTATTTCTGAAATATCTGCTTCCAAAGAATGGCGTTGCGTACACTTCAAGGTCGACTGATGACCGGAGGATGTGGGTGGGGACAGACACTTGTATTCTGACTGTGTGACGAAGCCTGCACATCTCTAGCAGCGCTTGAACATTCCGTGATTTTCCTTCTCCAGCTTATCACGGTTTTGTGCTTCGTAAAGTAGTGCCAGAAAAGTTGAGATATTTAGCATTATTCGTTTATGATGGATGCTACGGCTCAAAGATTTACTAAAAGATTCTAATTGGTTAACTAGGTCCTCTCTCTGA
The DNA here is from genome assembly GCF_021130785.1 of Homalodisca vitripennis. NCBI lineage: Eukaryota > Metazoa > Arthropoda > Insecta > Hemiptera > Cicadellidae > Homalodisca > Homalodisca vitripennis. Next base: position 42,569,514 of record NC_060211.1, on the reverse strand, counting down.
TTATTTCCAAACCAGATGTTATACATTGGATAGTCTGCAAAATAAAAATGTCATCGAACCGGTATTTTTAGCAGTTTTCTGTTTCGATTTTATTTTCCAAATCACCCAGAAATGTCTCTAAACTTAACAGTGAACTACTATATACTATTCTAATGAATAATCTATGAACTATTCAACTATCGACATCGAACAACTATTTTCTAACCGCGTACAAGTTTTTTACTCTTGATAGTGAACCTGATTTACAAATCTAGAAATGTTTCTACTCTTGACACTAAACAAAATTTTAAATTCATCTAAGAATGACCCTTGGTGGTGAACAACTCTTTACGAATCGTCTAGGAATTATTGTACTCTTGGCAGCGAACAGCTAATTAAGTAATCGTCTAGACATTACTCTAATCTTTATAGGGAACAACTATTTACGAATCTTCTATGAATAACTCTACTCTTGACAGCGTAAAGCTAATTAAGTAATATTCTAGAAATGACTCTAATCTTGATATGGAACAACTATTTATGAATCTTATATGAATAACTCTACTGTTGACAGCAAACAGCTAATTAAGTAATAGTCTAGAAATGACTCTAATCTTGATATGGAACAACTATTTACGAATCTTATATGAATAACTCTACTCTTGACAGCGAACAGCTAATTATGTAATAGTCTAAAAATGACTCTACTCTTGACAGCAAACAGCTAATTAAGTAATAGTCTAGAAATGACTCTAATCTTGATATGGAACAACTATTTACGAAACTTCTATGAATAACTCTACTCTTGACAGCGAACAGCTAATTAAGTAATATTCTAGAAATGACTCTAATCTTGATATGGAACAACTATTTACGAATCTTATATGAATAACTCTACTCTTGACAGCGAACAGCTAATTAAGTAATATTCTAGAAATGACTCTAATCTTGATATGGAACAACTATTTACGAAACTTCTATGAATAACTCTACTCTTGACAGCGAACAGCTAATTAAGTAATATTCTAGAAATGACTCTAATCTTGATACGGAACAACTATTTACGAATCTTATATGAATAACTCTACTGTTGACAGCAAACAGCTAATAAAGTAATAGTCTAGAAATGACTCTAATCTTGATATGGAACAACTATTTACGAATCTTATATGAATAACTCTACTCTTGACAGCGAACAGCTAATTATGTAATAGTCTAGAAATTACTCTAATCTTGATATGGAACAACTATTTACGAAACTTCTATGAATAACTCTACTCTTGACAGCAAACAGCTAATTAAGTAATCGTCTAGACATTACTCTAATCTTTATAGGGAACAACTATTTACGAATCGCCTTAGAATTACTCTATTCTCAACACCAAAAAAATATATATGAACCCATTCGGAATGACTACTCATAACGGTGAACAAGTATTTACGAATCATCTTGGAATTACTCTACTCTTGACGGTGAACAACTACTTACGAATCATCTAGAAATGGCTTTACTCTTGACAACGAACAATTTGAAACATCTAGAGATTACTGTACTTTACTTGAAAGCGAACATCAATTTACGTGTCTCCTAGGAATAACTTTACTCTTGACAGCAAACAGCTGATTAACTAATCGCCTCAGAATCACTCGAATGTTGATAGTTAACAACTAAACGAATTTTCTGTAAAAGTATCAATCTGAGCATTTCACAGTTCAACAGGCTCTTTTAAACTCAGGTATATAATACAGGTATAAAATATCACCCCTTCAAGTGGCTGGGTGGATCACTAAATTCGTTTTTCAATTAAATGTGTTTCAATAGTGACCTGCTATTCAAGGTTTACAAGAAACTATACTCAGTTATCTAAAACTATATGATTAATATTTATATTCAGTGTTAAAAAGACTTATTTAGACACATTGCCTGTTGAAGACATCTGGTGACCTCGAAAATTGATCGTAATAGCCAATGATTACTAGTAGGCTGTTAGAAATTACGTGTAAATGACTGTAGGCCTCACATTAAATATCCAACACATTCAAGCATTTTTTCGAACAATGGTAATCGTTAGGTGGAACTGTGCTCGGTTAAATACAATACAACACGTGGGTCTGCCTTGTTGGTACAAGCAACATTGTATGGTGTACGTATGTGAATAGTTGGAAAATTATCTATTGTTACACAAAAGTGATCGATTTTACAAAGTAGTTTCCTCAATGAGTGTTAGCTCGTTCTAACTTTGCTCAGCTGCTTGTGATCTTTGTAAAGCTGTTTTGATCCTAATTTTTTCCTGTCATGGGTGAACAAATCATGCTCTATATGACTATACTATTACAGGGTACATGGATACAACATTGTTTACATTTATTAGACAAGTGCTTAAAATATTACAAGAATAAAATAGAATATAAATTTATTTCCCATAAAGGAGTACAAGTTTACAAAATTGTAACCTTTAGGAGGAGAAATATCTCACGTCCAAGGAATGAAGGAATTGAGGCCTGGTTGGAAGTTTTATATTACATAGGCCTATATCTTTCAGATCATTTATATATACATACATTAAATACACATACATGACCTATATTTATTAGATTTCTAGCAGTACAAGTGCACAAATTATCATATTACTTATGTATAAATATAAAATATTACAATATAAGCAAACACGCGCGCGCGCGCGCGCACACGCACACACACACACACACACACACACACACACACACACACACACACACACACACACACACAAATTTGTTAAATCAAATACATAAGAAGAGCCTATGCCTTTACTCAATTTGCGATATTGTTTGTGTAAATTTAAATGCCCATAAGAAATTAAATAATTATATTTAAATATATATATATATATATTTACCGTCTTCCACAGAAAACTACCACTTTATTAGTTGACATTTTTTTCATTTTTCTATACATTAGGGATATTTGTTAATATCTTTGGTACCAGAAAAAAATATTATTTTGTAAAACACGTACTTTTTAGCTGTGGAATATTATAGTGTTCATTTTCAATATATAACTCGCCTATGTACTGACTGACGTCTTTAAATACAGAACGTACGTTCAGCAAAAAAAAAGTGTAACCGATTTTGTCTATTCTTCGTACGTTATTTATTTAATTAAAAATTGATTTTCTTAAAGTTTACGTACAATTTTTATTGGCTTATTTTACACAATTATCTTAAGAAATTAATTCTTTACAAGTTTTGTTAAAGACTTTTACGTGTTTGTTACACATTTAACAAAGTTAATCTACTTGAAACCTAAATGAAACTTGTTTCGGACACCGAATTTTGCGTATTTCTTCAGATATCCTAAAAATTACACAAGATAGAGGTCCGGTACCAATTTTATTCAATTTTTCAGTTCAATTTGCATAATATACATTAAAGTTTACGTCCTGGGCAACGTCCAAAATAATTTAAAAGGGCTCCCTTTTAACGGTGGCACTGAAATCTGGGCGAAATCTTTTACCCTGTATAGCTCGCTAACTAAGCGTTTCTGGACCTATGTGTATATGAACTTTTTTTCGTTATTTTCACCGTACGAACAAGTCCTGACAGTTTCTCCGTTTCTTCATGGGACACCCTGTATTTTACTTCGCAAGTAAAAACCTGTTAAAAGTTTTTAATATATATGTGGATGAGATGGCTCACATTTATTGTTCCTTGTTATTATTCTTAAAAAATGTAGAATGGGTATTGCTTTTAAATTTGTGTTATATGTTCCTCCTCAACATACTATACCATATAAAGGAAACCACTATTTTATATGTTTTGGATATCAAGCAACCGATTTTATATCCTTTCCGATACCATACACACATTAGTGACGTGTTCTCTATATGACAAGGTTCGCTTTTCAGAATATGTGGGGCCGTAGAAAATTGAAATTTGGTTTTCTGCATCATAAAACTTTATCCTGATGCACGCATTTATATTAAAAATTGAGTTCAGATAAAAAGAAACAGTTTATTCTAGTTAAGGCTCGATATATTCATGGTTCCGTTTCCACATGATACAATAAACCTGCTTAGGTTACTTGTTATTTATAATTATATTAATTAATATTGCAAGAAAATGTCAATGTAAACTAGTATAATCTTCTCACTCGTCTTTAATTCAAAATTCTCATATAAATGAAATACGTAATTTTGTATTAAGTTTATATTTTGACTTTATTATAAAGAATTCAACAATACGTATGCATTTGCGGCTTTTAACTTTGTAAGTAATAAAGTATTTCTATTAGCTTGATATTAGTTAATGTTTTTTAAATATGCAACTAAAGGACCTATTTCTCTCTGACCATAAATTAATGTCTACACATCGTTCAACACGTTTTAGGCCTTAAAACCCAAATTTATATCCAGTTTCGTTTGAAACAGCTATACACATGTATTTATCTATTTTTAACTGAATATAATTTGTTGTAAAGCTTACAACAAAACAGAAGGTTTTGTTGAAATGTTATTATTTAGCAATGAACCGTCTGCTACTCAACGTTTCCTCTAGTTATCAAGGGCTTCCTCAAGGCACCGCACCGCTTTGCGGCAGGTACGCGAGCACTACGCTGTTACGTTTATTGGAGGCGTATTTATGCTAGGAGGCCGGATAATAAAGTAATACAAGCTCTAATCAGAGGCTAACGCAGGCTGCGCCTCGGGTGTGCGGGGACAGTCCGGTGTAATCATAAAATGTGTGTTTATAGTAGCTACACATAGCGGTACGCGTTCAGGAGTGAACAGGCAGAGGGGTTTATGAGGGCATGTTTATAAAATCTCTTGTAAAAATAGAGCCTATCATCTCCATTCATTAAGGCGTCAAAATATTCGGGTTTGGTTACGCAGCTTGTAATAACACTTTACGGTGTACGGAATAAATGTTAAATTACAAATTACGGGTTTTTGGTGATAAAATGTCTTTAGGAACAGTTTAATCTAATTTATTTTGTATTAATACTGACAGTATTTGAGGTATTCCTGAAAATTGAATTCACATTTAATCAGGCATTAGTACAATCCTCGAGGTACACACATAGAAGTTAAAACGTTGGACTCGTTTAGTATTTAACGGAAGAGCCTATTTTTTATTTTTGACTTAGGCCTACTAACAGTACTTGGTTGTAAAGGATCCCTAAATAAATAACGTTTGTAATACCCAACTAGTGTTTTACCGATATAGAAAAAAACATATACAGAGGGGTACAAATGCTGCTTCTCTATATTTAAATAATTTTAGGTTTTCTAAATATTTTGTTAGTCCTCTCCTAGAATGGAGAGTTTCATATAACTCAAAAATGTAGATAGTAAACCACTCTTTTGGTTGAAAATCGTTGGGAAGTGAATATTGTAACTTTTAGACAAAAATCGTTGGGAAGTGAATATTGTTACTTTTAGATAAAAATCGTTGGGAAGTGAATATTGTTACTTTTAGACAAAAATCGTTGGGAAGTGAATATTGTAACTTTTAGACAAAATCGAGGTAATTATCATCGCCTTCTATATATTGAATATCGAAATTTCATTTCGACACATTAAAAATAGTCTATCTATATATATAAAAATGAATGTTTGTATGTTTGTCCTTTATGGAATCGTGAACTATTGGACCGATCATGATGAAAATTTGTACGTATATGTATTTTTCCACGGAGAAGGTTTATAAGCTATGCCCATCCCTTTCCCGATTCAGGATTCCGCCCCACTGGTTACAGAAATACCCATAAGAAATGCATTGCAGCAAACATATGTTAACGTCTTTTCAAATTTTTAATCAGCTGTTCTTTGTAAACATATATTACACTTATAGTTTTAAAGCATAGAGTAAGCTTAAGAGAAACGACAAATTTTGTTTAAACTGTTTTTGCAATCACTGTTAAACATAGACTTTACTATCCAGATAATACAATTCAAATTTGACGTAAAAATTCACCTTTAACTGCAATATTTATTTAATATAAACCATGCTCATGCTTGATCAGAAGTGTAATGCAGATATCATAATTACTATCTTACGTTGGCTACAAATATAAAGAATGTTATAAAATCAACCTTAGTTGTTTTTTTTGACAGAAGTATGGTTCTCAAAACTCCGTGTGTACATATTCTCTCGATCGAGACAACAAAGCAAGCTCAATCGTGGCATCGGAGATATAACTAATTTAATCTAAAATTTATTATAGTAAAAAAAAAAATTTACTAAGTAATATAAGGACTTCGGTTCTTAAGATTTGCGTGCGAAGCCGTGGGTAACAGCTAGATAGAGGCAGGAATATGGTACATACCTTCATAATACGCCCAAGAGGCTCACGATGGAACGACTATCAATTATCTCAGCAATGTTTAGAATGTGATAGAAAAAGAATAAGTGAATATAGTGTACTGTTTTCAACGGGAAATTGCGTGCGAAGCCGCGGGCAACTTTTGCAAAAAATTATTGAAATGCGCAGCAAAGCGCGCCGGGCCCGCTAGTATAATATAAAAATAGTCTTAATAAGTCTTTATATTATTTACCATTTATTAGTGATTCATAATTCAAAGAGAAGGTATGTCCTGAATTTAATTTTAAGGTGCGGTACGCCAAAGTGTAACTAGGAATTATTAAAAACCCACTGGGAAATTAATTCAGTTAATGTTCACAATACAATTTATATTTTAACAAAATTCACATATATACGAATTCCTTGTATGCCCATAAATCTCTTTATGGTTACAAATAACGATATGAAACTTGAAAAATTAATGAAAATTAAAACAAATTCTTACGGTAGCTTGAACAAGATTAGAAACATGGTTGTGTAGTTTATGAACGGTTAAACAACAATGTTCCAGCCATCAATGTGGGTCAGCACCGCAGAATAGTGACGAACGAAAATCATCCCTCAGAAAAGAGCTAAACGTCACTAAAAAATAATATTTTGGAGGGTTTCATCGCAAATACCTGAGAGAGCTATCAAATATTTCTATAGCTCATTTACATGGATGTATTTATATAGACAAATTTAGAGTTCTATGTCCGGCTGACTAGTTGCCAACCAAGCCGTTATCTTTTAAAGGTAACACTTAGATAGTTTCGCTGATAACACCTGACGAAGGGGATAGATTCAAATCCTCGAAACGTTGTGTTATACCTTTTATAACCTATAACGATGGCAAATGTCCGAAATCCTGTTATCCTTTCAAACCTTCCATTGTCAATACATAACTTTAAACAAAGAACCGTATAAATGATTCCTAGTAACCGGAATGTAGAATAACACGTGACATTGTTTTAACTAGCCGTGTAGCCACTGTTAAATTGAATAGTGTTTCTTTTTCTGAATAATAAGGGATCTCCAGAAAGTTGTCGGCGCCAGTTGTTCTTGGGTTTGTATGGGTTAATCAAGATAGTACGACAAATTATCACATTATCCCCACTCCAAAAATACTCACGCTTTCTCCCAACAAAATTATAAAACGATGGCAGCCTATTAATATCCTAACTAGTGAACCTAAAAGTTACAAGATGAACCATCCAGTCTTGTTAATAGTCTCGCAAAACACAACACAGAAACATAACCCGCAGCTAATTACCGAGAAACCCGACACCTCCGGGTTAATGATTAAATTAAGGCAACGGAGACCCGATAATGAAGCAATGAAAGAGCTAATCGAAGGGGCAAGCCGAGAGACGCGTTTGGCCGTCACATTCCTGGGACAGATTATAAACCGAGAGTTTTGTAGTACAAGACTGCACCGGCACCCGGTAAATGAGGGCTGAAATAATTAAGTGATTCGAGCACCAAGCTTTCAGACCCATCTGGCCTCGAGGTAACGGTTGATGTATGCAGCCCGTGTCTAGGAGTGTCTTGTCGTCGGTTAATGGTGGATATCGGTAACATTTTAACGATCCTCCTCCTTAAGGCAGTGTTTAGACTTTTTTCTTCCCTTGAACTATTTAGTTAGATGTACTTTGTTGGATAGTAAACGCTTAATATGTAGATTAGGGTTATAAAAAAAAACTTTCAGTGATTATTGTTATAGCACTTAACTATGGAAGCTGTGTAGCCAAGCCATCAACAAAGAGAGCCACGTCAAGTTGTGTAACTTTTGCACAAAAATGTCTAGTAATAACTTTTAGTTACTCGCGCAATAAATTATTATAATCACAAGACCTTACTCTTCTCATTTAAAGCATATTTTATGTAACGTGACGGAGCCGTATAATAGTTTTCAAATCTTGTACTTACTATTCCCGTGGTGAAAAAAGAAGAAATAAAGAAAGTCAAACGTTTAGTAACATTTTTAATGGTTTTTATTTATTGTTTGGAAAATGACGTGTAGACACCGGCAGCGTAAGCGTAAGAGCTACGATTAATGGAGAATATTAAGTGTTTAGACAAGTCATGATAACGACACCGTAAGCCTAAGGGTTAATGAGAAAATTATATCTTTAGATTAGTCATGATACGGGCAACGTAAGCTTAAGAGCTAAGATTAATGCAGTATACTAATTGCTTAGACTAGTCATGACACCGGTACCGTAAACCTAAGAGATAAGATTTATTGGAGCATATTACTTGTTTAGACTAGTCATGACACCGGTACCGTAAGCCTGAGATAAGATTTATTGGAAAATGTTACGTGTTTAGACTAGTCATGACACCGGTACCGTAAACCTAAGAGATAAGATTTATTGGAAAATATTACTTGTTTAGACTAGTCATGACACCGGTACCGTAAACCTAAGAGATAAGATTTATTGGAGCATATTACTTGTTTAGACTAGTCATGACACCGGTACCGTAAGCCTGAGATAAGATTTATTGGAAAATGTTACGTGTTTAGACTAGTCATGACACCGGTACCGTAAGCCTAAGAGTTAAGATTTTTTGGAGCATATTACGTGTTTAGACTAGTCATGACACCGGTACCGTAAGCCGATTAATGGTTTAAACTACATGTTTATCATGATATTCGGTTAGTTTAATGGTGTTAATTGGTATTTCAGACGAATACCAGTTAAAATGAGCAGAAAAGGTTTCAAATATGTAAAACAGAATTAAAACGCGATATATACTTAATAAAAAATTATTTAAGATTAATCTGTCTTATAAAATTCACACCATAACAACTGTATAAGTGAGTGTTTATGCCTTAGCCAAGAACTGAAGTGACTTTCATCCACTCCCGGAAGTGTTTACGTTTGCGCTCAGCCCGTCGGCCACAATGGTCCACTGGCAGCGCGCAGACATCGGCAGTTGAACGATCAATTATAAACGGCGCAGCATTCCCAGGCAGAGGTGGAATCGGTGTAAAAAGCCGGTGAGCCGACACAAGAAACACACCGGAGTGAAGTGAATCCGGAGCGTTTTGTGGCCTCTCGTCACGCTCACAGACATCAAATCGATTAGAAGAGTGGACAATGGGGAGAAGATGTCATGGGAGATGTCTGTCTGTCTGTCCGACTGTTGATGGTCAAGCACAATGGCCTGACGGACACTCGAGGGGAATTAAACTGACCACTGGAGTACGGTACGCTCGGGTGACGGGTACAACAGTCAGCAATAGCGAATCGTCTTGTGGTTTGTACCTCTTACTTAAATCGTACCTCATTCCTCCAATTCTCATTGGAATTGCTTCTGTTTAAAAATTGTTCATTATATAAAATTAACCAAATTGGAAAGAAAATCTTTGAGGTTGACATGGCACCAGAGGCAACGATTCTCAAACTTCCTTGCAGGCAACACCAAAACTAGTAAATACATAATAGACCAGACCCAACGTCTATTTAAAATTTCCAAATGAAAACACCAACGCCACGAGTTTCATTATAGACCAGATCTAACGTCTATTTAAAATTTCCCAAAGAAAACACCTACGCAATGAGTTTCACTATAGACCAGATCTAACGTCTATTTAAAATTTCCAAAAGAAAACACTTACGCAATGAGTTTCATTATAGACCAGATCTAACGTCTATTTAAAATTTCCAAATGAAAACACCAACGCCACGAGTTTCATTATAGACCAGATCTAACGTCTATTTAAAATTTCCAAAAGAAAACACCTACGCAATGATTTTTATTATAGACCAGATCTAACGTCTATTTAAAATTTCCAAATGAAAACACCAACGCCACGAGTTTTATTATAGACCAGATCTAACGTCTACCTATTTAAAATTTCCAAATGAAAACACCAACGCCACGAGTTTCATTATAGACCAGATCTAACGTCTATTTAAAATTTCCAAATGAAAACACCAACGCAATGAGTTTCATTATAGACCAGATCCAACGTTATTCAAACTTTGCAAATGAAAACACCAGCGCCATGAGGTTCATTATAGATCAGACCCAACGTCTATTCAAACTTTCCAAATGAAAACACACCAGCGCCATGAGGTTCATTATAGATCAGACACAACGTCTATTCAAACTTTCCAAATGAAAACACCAGCGCCATGAGGTTCATTATAGATCAGACCCAACGTCTATTCAAACTTTCCAAATGAAAACACCAGCGCCATGAGGTTCATTATAGATCAGACCCAACGTCTATTCAAACTTTCCAAATGAAAACACCAGCGCCATGAGGTTCATTATAGATCAGACCCAACGTCTATTCAAAACTTTCCAAATGAAAACACCAGCGCCATGAGGTTCATTATAGATCAGACACAACGTCTATTCAAACTTTCCAAATGAAAACACCAGCGCCATGAGGTTCATTATAGATCAGACCCAACGTCTATTCAAACTTTCCAAATGAAAACACCAGCGCCATGAGGTTCATTATAGATCAGACCCAACACCCCAAACGTTCCTGCTGTGAATGAGTATGACAGACCAGACCCAACATCTCCTTAAATTTTCTAAATGACAACAATCGCAGACCATAAGTTGAGAAGCATCTCCTAGGACTACAAGAAACTACATTTCATTGATTACAAATAAATCACCTGACTTTCTAAATAAAAATTCTCCGTACATCACGTAGGCGTTTCTCAGTATGGGCGTCTTTGCCATTGTTATCTGTTTGGTCGTTAGTGTCTTATGGTTTTCGGAACTGTGTAACGAGCCACATTGAGTAGAATTCGACGATAAAGAAGTGGTGCATGAGTAGCGGAAAGGACTTGTGTTGGCGGTAAAGCAAGAATATCTTTTACCATTGATTTTTTTTTCATAGTCGATATTATTTCTATGTTTGTGGTTCTAGATGTTGTGTGTGAGATTTAGAGCCATTAGAGTAAAAGATTTGATTCGGATGAAAATTTTATCTTTGGTTTGCTGTGTTCAGATAAGTTTAAATACGCGGTAAGGTGAGGTCAACTAGTGTTTTTCTTTAATTCCATGTTGTTGCGTACCAACTTTTACCAACCGAGAAATTTAAGGAACAATAGCTACTGCTCCCAAATCCACTTTTGATGTTTTGATTCTCAGATGCTCGAGGAGAGTATAAAATGTAGGCTATTACAAGTTCAAGTCTGAACACTTCTTTTTCTAGCCATGTCATTTCAACCACTACTATTAACCAATGTTGGATTCTTTTCGCTTTAATGAATTGGTAAAAAGTATGCCAGATTTAAGGTAGACAAAAGAAAATCATGAGAAGACATTAAATATATAATGAACATTAATATCAAAATGAATTTAAATTTTTGGTTCATGCTCATTCAAGAGATCATGAATCCTGTAAATTCCTTTTATACTTTGAAACATTTCGCTTTCTTAAATAAGACCAGTGAAAATGCACCTTAAACTATGACGCTAGAAAATGTGATGTAGACTTTGAACTCCAGCGAGCAAGTAAAGCTGTCACGGATAGAGCTGTAGGCCGTAGTAGCAGTGTCAGGCCTTGCAGAACGTCGTCAAACAATTCAGAGGGTCTGGACACTGGGCAGTGAAATGATTGGAGCCATTGTCTGGGTACAATCGCTCGCCTTGGCGTGAGCACGTGGTGAAGACGAACGTGACCAGAGGCTGGGGAGACAGGGTCGTCCTGAGAGACGGGGGGATGGATCCAGCCGACAAAACTTGAAAGTAAGAGACAAAACATGATATAAGTAATTTAAGAATTACAAACGCGGTCGTTTCCCATGTATTAGTAAAATTTACTACATTTCATGTAGTTAATAACAGGAGGAAGCACACATTTACGTTATTTTACATTTTGTCAGGAAAAATATAAAAATTGGAAAACGTATTAATAAAGATTGCTTAAATACACTAATAAATGTGATAAATAATTAAAGCCGATGGCCGAGCGGTCTAAGACGTTGGACTTTGAGTCTGAGATAGAGATAGCGCAGATTCGAATCCTGTCTGTGACCGTTGCACTTTTTATCAGTACCATCGACCTTGTACTGCATCGACTCTCCCCTTATTCTCTCATGAGGGCCCATGAGGACGGGCAGAATAAGGCATAAAAGGGGATCGGCTTCTCCTTTAAAATAATAAATAACTAATAATAAATAAATCTGAGAAATTCAATGCAAGTGCAATCATTCGACTTGGGAAACAAAATATATAGTACATGACTTTGAGATAGTAAATAGGCTTTTTGATTGTACGTTGAACGAAACGTTCGTACTGACGTACCTGAATTTAACAATTTTGAAATCCGTGAATATAGGTACACTCCTTAGTCACGAAATTTCCAAAATCACTGAAAGCGTAAGCTTGAAATTTTGAATTATTGTTACTTCACCATAAACGTCCATTCAATAACGGTTCGAAAAATTCAGCAATCCAACTGAAATTCCTAGGGTCACGATGTTTTTTATTAAATCACGGAAGTATGTTAGTTCACACTTTTAAAATGCCACGTATTGGTCATAAGTGGTTCCATGAAAACAGTTTCTGCCAACGACAGCATTACTGCTAAAGTTTATGGTAAGAGTAAGCCATATTACATATTTTAGTTGTATCGTAATATATACGCGTTCAGTTTGTTAGTTCTACAAATATACTCACGTGTTATTATTAGAGCTATAGGGTGTTTTACATGTGATTCTTAGAATTAGAAATTATATAAAAACCTATAGTAAACCAATTTCATCAATAACAGGTGGCAACCGTAATATTAAAAAACCCAATGAATTCGTGTTCGTGTTCTTATGTTTGGGACATCTTATGTGATGGTGGCATCTTTGGTGTTGGGCCTACCAAAGTAAACCGTAAAACAATATATTTATTAGATTTGTTCACGGGGGCTTTAATTTGTCTATAGGCTACCGTTTGTGCTCCAGGTTCATGTAGGAACAGTCGAAGAGTCCTTGAGTGTCCTTGAATGGGTTGTGTTAAGATCGTGAAATTTTCCACAGAGTCAGTTGATTTCAGAGAACTCGATAAGGCATACACACTAAGGCTCGATAATACATTAAACAGTATTTTTTTTAATGAGAGCCCTTTTAAGGCTTAGTCTGTCCTTCCCCATGGGCCATTCCCCTGTGCAAGAATCTTATCAAACGGAATAAGGGGGAGAATCGATACAGTACAAAGGCGATGGTACTGACAAAAGTGCTACAGTCACATATAGAATTTGAACCTGCGCTATCTCTAACTCAGATCCAATATCCGATGTCTTAGACCGCTCTTCATCTATATCTTCAAGATTCAGATGCAACAGCAGTATAAGTGTTGGATTGTTTGGTCACTATACTATTACACAATCACCATTTATGAGTACTGGCAGAATTTGATGAGCAAATTAAAAGGACTACACAAAAACGCTCTTTCTAATTGTGCACAACCCGAAATTTCGTTGGAAATACCAATGAATCATCATGAAGAGTAGTTATGGAAAAGTTACGATTTGACCTAGAAGGCCTTTGTAGTTTGGGCCGTTTAGAACAGCCAGAGACCGTGGCTTTGGCCACGACAATCGTTCTTCACCGAATAGACAGACACTGCGGCCTGGATAGCAGGAGGGACCGACGGATGAAAGGAAGATTGGTGCGTGGCGTGAGCTAACGTGTGAACTTGTTTATAGAGTATAGAGCGGCGATTGCTGGTTTGCTGATCGATTTGTTGCCCCATCTGTCAGACCGGCGATTTGTGGACTATAACAACTCTAAATTATCATAAATCATGGTCTAAGTAAGTGGCGAAGAAATTAAACACCACCAATTCTGCAGGAGGGAAGTAGGTTTAAAGAGCTAATCTTCTTATTGTATGTCAGTCTTGAGTAAAATACCCGTTCTTATAAAACATTTGACAGTTAAAGTTATATAATATTCACGAAAACATTACGTGTCACGTGACTGGGTTTGCTGAGGTAGCTTGCCATATTTTAAATCTGTTGCTCATTTTACTCTCGACATATCCTGCGGGCAAGTAGATAGACATACAATCATACAGAAAAGAAATGTTTACGTCTCCTCAGCAGAAAAAATAAACTTTTGTCAGTTTACCGAGTGAAGGACTTTAAATACTGTCCTGCAAGATTTCATGGTTTCATGGTTAGAAATCCACTAACAAAGAACTCATTATTTTCTATGTACTGATGAAATATTTATCAATATACCTTGCCACATGATACTAGTACATTTTTGTTCATTAAGTTTCATAGCAGTGTTCAAGCAATACAAGTTCAGGAGAGGTAGGAAGGTTACTACAACTCACGATCTTTTCATTTAATTTTAACATACACGTTTCACTCCCCACTATTACTTTTTTCAATTCCCTCTATAAATAAAAATGGCACATGTTCAAAGCTCATGATTGTACTCAGTTTGTGTATAGATTTTTTTACTCTGCTAATTCATCTGCGCTGAAATGAAATCTTGTCATTTAATTTAAGATATACTGTTCACTCCCCACTAATATATTTTCAATTCCCTCTATAAATGTAAATGTCACATTCTCAAAGCTCATGATTGTACTTAGTTTGTTTACAGATTTATTTTTTTTCCTTTGCTACCATGGTAACCGATATGACCAATATGACAATATTTGCCCACGAGTGACAACCAAATCCCAAGGAGTGCCATGCACCATTATTGAACTCAGTTTTTATTACATGGAAATAAAGCTTTATGCAAAATTTCAACTTTAGGTCAGTTTGTTTTCGAGATATTGTTCATAGAGATAGTCAGACAGAAATGAAATTTTTTAATCTCTCAAAAACATGCGATGGATTTGAATTTCATATAAACTTAAAAGTCAACAATTGCAGGGAAATTGTGATCTAAAACATACGACAAAATGAACATATAAATCAGTGAAATAAAATTACTAAAGGGTGATTCCATTAAATTTGAACGAATGAAATCGTTACGTGAATCCAATGTTCACTGCAAAAACTATAGAAAACTACGATAAAAAATATATTGAAGATGATCGTGAATGGTATAAAACCCGGATTATCATGTATAGGTAAATGGTATAGAATGAAAGGAAGTGGTTGAGGACAAGGTGATCTTCATGTTCGTGGCAAGTGCTGACTGAGCCTGGGTAGCTTTTGTTGGACACAAATGTCACATTACAGAGCACGCTGGCCTTCTGGTCAAACGGAATAATTCATTTGGTCGATCGATCGTAAGTCGCTATCAACCATCGTGAATAAAGAATTCAGTTCTCCAACTGATTCGGGTTTATTGGTTGATCCAACAGTGGAGCCTACATTGAAGTGGAATTGTTACAAGAAATTTCAATTTTCTGTTGCAGGGGTGTGCACCAATGCCACGGCACCCTCGGTCAGCAGCATTAACCGCATCTTGAGGAACCGTGCGGCCGAGAGGGCTGCTGCAGAGTTCGCAAGGGCTGCTGGGTATGGCCTCTACCACGCCCACGCTCATCACTCTCACCCCTACGCTTCCTTTCCCTGGCCACCCCCAGGACTCTGGCCGGTTCAGGGTCCCCATACTCCGCCACCCGCCCAGCAGCTTCGGCCTCCTGGCTCACCCAACGATCTCGTACCCAGACTAATAGGTAAGATATTCAGGTCTCAGCGAGATTCATTGACGTTTTTTGTAGATCTGGAACATTATAAGTTTATGGCTCAACTTTTGAAGGGTATTTATCATAAATAAAATCTCGCCGGATATTTAAAGCTCATAAATCGTGTTTTTGTAGAAGAAGTAAAAAAAGGAGAGCTTACGATTTTAAAAACCTTGACACAGTGCTTTTATGTATCACTTTTCTCAATTGTGTAACTTGCATCTTCTCATACTCAACTTCTACAGAAATTTTGTTTCTTCTTTTAATTTTAAACTGTTTATTCACTCCGAATTAACGAATTCATTCAACTGAAATCGATTACTATCAGGTAATTAATGTTATTACAGTAGTCTAATAGGTAAGATAGTTCTCAGCGAGATTCACTGAACTTCTTTGTAGGTCTGTAATATTATAACTTTATTGCTCAAATTTTGAAGGGTGTTTATCATAAATAAAGTCTCGCAAGATATTGCAAGCTCATAAATCGTGTTTTTCTAGAAGAAGCAAAAAAGAAGAACCACTGTTTCTAAAAACTTTTGGAAACGTTGGCACAGTGCTCTTATGTATCAATTTTCTCAATTGTGTAACTTGCATTTTCTCATTTTTAACTTCTACAAAATTGTCGTTTCTTCTTTTAATTTTAAACTGTTTATTCTAACGAATTTATTTCACTGAAATCAATTACTATTAGGTAATTGATGTTGTTACAGTAGTCGATGTTAATTACCAACCGTGTTGTGGTGCCAGCGTAGTACCGGACGTGTAGTGTGTAGCGTAGCGTGCACTGAGCAGTCCAGTAGTTGACAGAACAGCCGCCAGAAGCGCTGGTCGCGTGTCGGAAGTGCTCTCGGTTTCCGGTCAAATGAGTGTCTCCGATGAATTAGTTCGGCTCAACAGCGATTACGCGTAATTGCCACCACTTGTAGTTCCAGCTCCACGCAAGCCATCATTTACGGGGTTCGGTCCTTTCTCGATCTCCGATTGGTCCACTTTTTTGAGACCGCATTCCGTTTAGCTGTAATTTCTGTTTTTAATTGGCGCAGAATTCTTGCTTAGTTAGAGTGATGAATACGGTGAGCTAAACACGCAATCTCATTGCATTAACATTGTCACTTCTTTGTCCAGCGCTGTAGCAAGATTTATCCACGTCAAACGTAAGGTAATTACGGCTTGTGTTGAACAGTGGTCGCAAGTAAAAAGTCAGTTTTGTAACAGCCGACTAAATACAACGAATTTGAGTTTTGCTCCATAAGAACAATGTTAAACTTCGAACACTTTACGCGTTTATTTTTTATATATTTTTGGCTTTGTGTTCACAAAACTTTTCCCACACCCGTATAAAAAAGTTAAAAATCTTAAAAAGAAATATATTGCGTATTAGTCATGCCTTTAAAATAAAAAAATCTAAGAATTCTAAGATAAAAATTGCAAAGAATTCTATAATAAAATTCCAAAGAATGTTATGATAAAAATTCCAAAGAATTTTATGATAAAAATTCCAAAGAGTTTTATGATACCAATTCCAAAGAGTTTTATGATAAAAATTCCAAAGAATTCTATGGTAAAAATACCAAAGAATCCTATGATAAAAACTTACAGCGGTAACAGTATGTGTGGTTTAACATTATATTTAAGTTGATAAAACCAACATGGCTGTCAGTAAAGCCGAATTCAAACGAAAGCCTTCTACTATCCTGAGAGCCATCTTGGTTTTAGCCCCCTAAGAAGAATGATACACATCAAACACATTACGCTCTTATTTTTGGTTGTAGAATTTTGAGAGATGTCTAATTTTAAAGCTATAATTAAATCGCATCAAAACACTTTTTAATATTTTTATACTATCTTTGCTTTTCCAAAAACATATTTCCATTTTTTGTAATTTATTGTTTTTCTATGCTAAATATGTACACACACTTTAAAATGAGACCAAACCGTGATTCTAGAACCTAAAATAATAACATAAACGTGGTTGAGGTCTAACATTGATCTTAAGCTATAAAACTCAAGGTTGGCAATGCATAATGAATTTCTTTAGATTTCCTGAAGGAGAGATAACCTCAAACTCATACTAACTGTAAACTGTGATAAACGTATCCCGTAAGATTTTAACATACATAATCAGCACAGAATATAACTGAATGTAACGTTTTCACAGATATAGACGGGAAGGACGACGAGAGTGCTGGCAGTGGAGATGGTTCCGAGCAGCCAAAGTTCCGGCGGAACCGCACCACCTTTAGCCCCGACCAACTGGACGAGTTGGAGAAGGAGTTCGACAAGAGCCACTACCCCTGTGTGTCCACCAGAGAGCGGTTGGCTGCGAAGACGTCCCTCAGCGAGGCTAGAGTCCAGGTGTGTACTGAAACAGTAACTTATGTCAGGGGATCCCCAAGCACATACATTCTTATTAAGAAAGGACTGGTACTTCCCAATCCACAACCTTTTTGGAGAAAATATTAAAACTGTACTATGATCCGATTCTGTATTTTCTGCGGAAATTATATTCTCACTTGGTGATTATGATAGCGCCTTTTCATTGCATTGAATTCGAATAAAACAGCTAATATTAAGCGCATTTTTACGCTAAGTAAAAGATTAGGCTAGTTTCCTCTTTAACTTTCCTTCGGACGACGTTCATATGTGAAAAAGACGATTATAGCCGTTTGGTAAAAGTATCTATCTCTTACGGGTATCTGATATCTTTCTTTTTAAGAGGACAACCTAAAAATAAATCGTAGCTTGGAGTTTGGTAATGCAATTCATTATTAAATGATTCCTTTGACGATACTTCTAAAATATAATATAACATTTAAAGGGTTAAAATAAAACTTCTTTTTGTTGTAATATTATTATTTCAAGATTGAATAAATTCCAGTTCTTGAAGCATAATGTTTCAGTATTGTTGTTTTAATAATATGTTTGACATGTTTTATTATCATAATTGTTTATACTAGTGTTATTGGTTATGTTTTAATTAATGCTTATGTATGTAATAAAATTAGCCGTTACTAGTTAAATAAAAGTTATCTAACGATGGTATGCATATTTCATTTATATTTATTATCCATTTATCTGAATATTACTTTTATATTTTGTGCTGAATCATTAAGAACAAACAGTAGTTTAGGATTAAATAAAACACACAAATCCTCGAAATATTCAATTTTTGTGAACTTTTGTAAAAGCATTGGAAATTAATAGGCTTTGGAATTGACGAGGTTTAAACCGGTATTTGTTGTTGCGAGTATTTATATTTTCTGATACCTTTTGGATTAATCTGACACTAACTTGTGGAACATGTTGAGATGTGTCATTGATGTGGAATTTGAAAGTTATCTCTGCCTCTGGTTCATGTTGGTGAGTGTTCTAAGAGCGGAAGACCTCAACATCACATTTCTCTAACTGGTACTATAGCCTCTTAAAATACTTAAGGTCGAACGCTTTTGACAGACTAAACAATATATTAACGGGAAGTTTTAGGAATTTCGAAATTACTTGTTAGTAGTTAATTCATGGCACAATTCGGAAGTCCAATTACATTCGATAAAAATTGTAATTATTTTCAATAAAGATAAACAACTAATTGCAATATTTGTAAAAGCTTGTAATGTTTTAAGAAATTGGAAGACTTTCAAAAGAGATGTTCCACTTTCAAACAAAACATGCGTCAAGTTCGTGAAAGGTCTCGGCCTGAAATTGAACAGCTACACTAACACATTCCTCCTCCACACAACATGGTCTAATTTCATTAAATATGTTGTAAGTATGTAACTATAGAAAATTACTTTAAAGAATTTGTAATTGATTCCAAAGTGACACACTGAAACGACACATTGTTTACGTTCATAGTAATAACAATAATATCTTAAATGATAGTAATACACATAAAATATTTAAACACACAAAATAAACTGGGTGCACACGTTTAATTAGTTGAAACACATCAACACATTATAGGACAGTACTTATTTAAAACTTTATTGCTCGGACTATAAACAGACCTTCTCACGCCGACGCGACATTTTCTTTCGTTATCGGGTCAAATTATGTGCTGGAATCCTAGTGTAAAGATCGTAAAGCGTACCACCTCTACATCTTAATTAAGTTTATGACCTTTAAAACTGAGCACTTATAAAGATGTCTCTTGTTTTCTAATTTATAATAATAGTGTTGTCCTTCATGGCCTGGGAGAGTGTTGATTGTTCTGGTGTTGTGGGACAGCCGAACTTTCTTTCTCTCTCTTCAAGAAGTGTACTAGTTTTTTTATCACTTTAGAGTACTTTGGGATTATACGGAGGCCACTATTTTTGGGAGTGCTTCTCTTAGCAGGGACCTAAAATAACTACATTATTAGGAATAAAAGACTTTATTTGACTTACTGTGGGAGTTAGTTATGCCATTAAGACGAACGGTTCATGTTTTATGTCCTACAAAAGTTGGATGTTGGTGAGAAGGAGGCTACTCTGTCCCTATCTACTACTCGTTATTACACAATATAAGTAGGTTTCAATTAGCTTATCATAAATATGTTTCTAGTAGTACCAAACTCAAAGATAACCTTTGCGACGTGATCTAAGCTTGAATTTGGGTACTATCTCGAAGATGTTTTTATTTTTGTGCCAAAAGTACCTACTGTGCCGAAGGCGCTAGGGGCATTTCCAATCCGTACTTTCCAACGTGATTTGATGTCGCACACCGTACTTCTAGTGAAGTCAGAAAAACATCCCTCAAGGCTAGTACCTAAATTCAACTAGATCACTTCAGTGCTCGTTAAATTGTTATATATAATACGTACGTATACATTTACCCACTGGTATAGCCTCATAACAAATTGTACATCAGGACAGAGTGACCTCATTATCGCTGACATCGCTTCTTTTTGTGAGGCAGGAAACAAGCACCGATCGTCCTAATGACATGTAAATTTCAAAGTAAGTAAAAAAATGGTCTTTCTAATAGCGTATTTTATTTTAGGTCTCCCGGTGAGAAAGACTCTTTTAAAAATTGTGGCCTCTGGATAATACCAAAGCACCCACTTTAGTTTAAGCGATTTATAACTTCCTACGAAAAGCTCGTCTTTTCCTTTATTTTCCATCAGGAATGATTTCATGTTGTAAATGTATGTTTTTATATGGTAGACCCGCCTGACTGATTTGTCTGACTGACAGGTCTGGTTTTCCAACAGACGGGCCAAATGGAGAAGACACCAGCGGATGAATCTGCTGAAGTCGCGGCGCGCGGGGGGCGGCAACCCCCAAGGTCGAGGAGCGGGGGGTGGCGGCCCCTCTGAGACCCCCCTGTCCCCTCCCTGGCGTCACATGGGGGGAGAACACAGCGCCTTCAAGGCCTTCCCCCAGGCATCCTCGGAACCGGAGAACGGCAGAAGGTACGCTTCCTCGGAGACCTCGGAGGAGATCAACGTGACGACGGACGACGAGGACTCCAACCTGGGACCGGAAGAAGTCCGAGGACCCTCAGATGAGCTCAGCAAACTGGCACAAGCGGATGTGAGGGCTTCCATAGAGTCCTGGAGAGAGATGGCAGCACTGTCGGCTCTCAGAGGAGACCCCTCCGTGTTCCCTTCACCCCCCTCACTTAGGGGAGATCCCACCGTGTTTCCTCCACCACCCTCGCAACCTCTTCCTCTCACCAAGCACGACCGGTTGTGATGCGGACTTTTAGAATAGATTAGACCTTTATAGAGCGCGATATCTGTAAAAAATATGTTTTTCAATGTTTTAATGGGAAAATAAGAATATACTATACAATTTCTGAAGTAGTTTAAAATAATTTATAGCAAAAATATTTGGAACCATAAAATACTAAATTCTTAGAACTAATTCCTTTGCTTAGTTAATGGTTTAACTATTTGAACCCAGTCTATAAGAGTTCTCATTAAAACTGCCACTGTTTTTAGTATTATAAAATAAAAATTATTCTTTTTATTATTAAGAATGAAAAATATTATTATATAAATAAACAAAATTGATTACCCATATTTTAAATTAAAATAGTAGGTCTTAGTTTTATAATTGAACCACAAACAGATTTTTTAAATTTTTATCAAATTATGTTAATAGGCGATCAATAGTTTTCAAAGCAAATGTTTTTTCGCACATACACTAGTTGTAATGAAAGATAATTTCCTGTAAATAAGTTTGATTCGTGTTAAAATGAATCAAGGCATGACCTTCCCCTGTGAAAAGCACGTTATTTCCCAGTTTCCTTGTAAAGCATGTAGTATACTAACAATACTGATAGCTTTAACTCGTTATTTATTATCTGTGTATGTATATATGGTAGAATGGATTTGTATGTGGTACGTTTTGTCACATTTAGCTTTAAACATTTATCATTCCTCATTAGGTTAAGATCGTTATTTATTATATACACTTCCAAAGCACAACTACTTTATTGTAAGATGAAAGTATCTATTTGTATCAATGTAAATAAATTATACGATTGCTTTAAACGTTCAGGAATTTCATTGATGTCTCCTTTTTTACTTATTTGTATTCCTGAAATTTTTATTCTATAACATAACATAGTATCACTAGACATTTTTAAGAGCCAAGAGATCGGATACGTATACAATTAATTACATACATGCTGATTCCATAAAAAAAAACAACTCTTAATATTATTCTGACTAATGGAATTTGTTCTTTTTTGGCTGAGCGTCAGCGAAGCCTATTACTTGAGGGGCTGGAAAATTTCATTTCTGTTGTGCATCCCGCAGAATATCTCGAAAACTATCTGACGACTTTGCGTGCAGCTTTATTTCTATACAGGCAACATCGAGTTCAATTATACATGTCGCTCAATGGAATTTGGCTGAGCGTTAGCGGATACTTTTATGAGTAACAATAATGGTAAAGATAAATTACAGAATACATAAAATTATTCACAAACTGTGTACAATCATATAAGATTTTAACATCTGGCATGGTAACACATGTAGCTACAGACTTGAAATTTTGCATGTAACTTTAGAAGAGTCTGTTATGCAACACGTGATTCGGCATACTCTTACCTTATTGTAATTAGCCTAATATCTAAATGAGTTGTTCCATGACATTGCCCCATATGCGTAATGGTGGAGTTAAAATGTGAGTAACAGTAATCAAATTATCATTTATAAGCTTCTGTTAATTGAATTGCGATTTTATTATCCATTTTTTATTGGTACTAATACAGTTCCTATGGAAAATAATTATTAAAGTGTTGAAATATTTAACTAATCAATTCGCTATTGTTTAATGTTTTTAAAGAAATATAATGAAAGTAAACAAGAATAACATATTGCGAGTCGATTAATATCTGTCTGATGGTACACTGACACAAGGGCAGATTATGTGTTTCGAATAAAACATGATCCAAGTGCACCAGACCGCGTAACAGACTTCGTTCAAGTCTAACTCATTTAACTCTCAAGATGTCCTACAGACAGACAGGCAATTAGACAAAAAAGGTACATTAACAGCCTCCAGGAGGATATAAGAGTAAATTTACCATACTAATGAGTGATAGACAGACATAATTCTTGATTATGCAGAAATTACGTTGCATGCAAAATTTCAAGTCCATAGCTCGCTTCGCTCTAGAGATATCCAGCCTAAACACACGCAGACCGACAGAAGAGAAATTTTGATAGAACACTTAGTGTAAGCAAAATATACATAATTTCAAGTTTATAACTCAATTCATGCTTTGCTAACGCTCAGCCAAATACCGGGGAGGGACATGAAACATCAAACTCGATGTTTCTTGTATATAAATGAAGCTGTATGAAAAATGAGAAGTCTACAGGCATGTCCATTCTTGAGATATCATGTAGGCAACATACACATATACGGGAACAAATATGTACAATTATTCCAGCCCCTTTAGTGATAGGCTTTATTGTGTGACTGTTTAGAGACGTTTCCATATTTACCGAGATTTACGAGAAGAATAAATGTATATTTTTTAAAATTGAACATTCTCCATTATTGCTAATACACAATTGCCCAATACTTTTAAATTTAATTCACGAAGTCTTAATTTGAAAAATGCAGACAATTTTAGACAGTTTAAATATTTTTACAGTTTAAAATAATTACCAGCTGAATAAAAATCTGTATCAATAAAGGTGTCATGAATAAACATGTTTAATTTTTGTTACAAAATCGTATATCTCATTACTAGTATCGAAAGTGACCTTTTGCGAGAAAGATTGCATTTACGCGCTTGCCAAAGGTGAGCGTAGAAAATGCAATCAAGACACGAAATATAATTTTACATGCAACAATTAAACGATACTTTACCACATCATGATATTTTTTATGTGTTACCTTTTACATATTACATAACATTAAATTTTACTCCAATTTTAAGCTCCAAATTTTTTAAGCTCCAGTTTTACTTTCTATTAGTGCAGCGCCTAATTTGGTTGCTCCAACGTGCTTAGCACGTATTTTAACATTTAAAAGCCAAGATTTATCATACGAAACATTTTAAGATATTTATTAGATTTTATAGATTGTCCTTAGCAATTATATATTGGTTAATAGTAACCTGGTGGCCAAATTCATCGAAACAACCATAATTTTACAATTAAACAACCATAATTTTACAATTATTAACCATAGTTTTCATTTTGAATCCCTTCAGTGTAAATAACTTCTTTTGCGACAATATAATCAGACATTGGGAGAAAAAAATCAGAAATTATGCAATATGGGTCATGTTATTTGCGATAAAAAACGCCGTATTACATATTACATAAAATTACATTACCTCTGATAATGAATAAATGACAAACTAAAATTTTGAACATTCAGAACATTAAGTAAAAAACAACTACGTTATAAAATAATTAAAATATGCAACCCAATATTCTACTGAACTGATAACATGTTTAGTAACAGCTGTTTGGACATTAATTCAATCATCAGACGGGATTTCTATTTACGCTTGAATGCATATAACTGAACTTGATAGCTGCTGATATCTTTCACCTAAGTGTTCTCAAGGATGTTAACAGCAAGCTCCGATAACCTAGTAATTTTATGAAGACTGGAAGGGAATCTCATGCTGGTTAAGCGAAAATGTGTAGTATTTGTACATGCATAAAATAATTGTGAGTATTTTATGACATATTTCACTAATATAATTAAAATGATAATATTGGTTCCGTCATAAATAGTTTGTAGTTTTTTTTACAGTTGGAGTATTAATACTTTATTTATTATAGGATTTCCATGTAATTAATATCTCGAACAACGCTTGATACACAAGAGTACTATTTATTAAACGTTTAGGAAATGGCAACAGCATCCCAGAAAACTTGTTTGTAAGTCCTTAAATAACTGAGTGGTGATTAAAAAATTTAACGTTCTCGTATTGGAGTAAAATTATGTACCAAGCTAGTCGATGAAAGTGGTTAAGTTATATAAAAAATACATTTTTGTACCTAGTTTGAACTTGTTTCAGTATTTCATTCATCAGTTTTTGGTGATTGATACATTTTTATTGGATTTATGTGTAATCAATATCTGGAAAAAATTGTTTATTGAAAAATTTTGGAAATATCATAAGCATTATAGAACACTTTTTACTTTTCTTTTTAGTTCCTAAAATAACGGAATGTGAGTTTAAAAAGTGTAACTGCCTCTATATTGGAACGAAATGGCATTCTGAGTTGACCATCTAACAAAATATTTTCATAAGGTAAATTTTTGTAAGTTTCTATGTGATTACAAGCAATTACAAAAATTACCTTATAGACAGACATCTCGTTGGTTGCTCAGTTTATGTATCTGGAACGGGGAGGGGGTTGGACTATGGAGGCTATGTTCGGTGAAGATTTGAAGTTATCCTTCAGTGTATAATCCCTAAATGTCAATAAAGTATTATAACCAATTATTGTTTTTAATGAAAATTTAGAGTAGTAACATTTTGAACTGTGCACTTTCTCAGTCACTGTGCTGAATTTACTACTATGGAGACTACTTTCAGAGACTGCAAGGTCAAGGAAAACCAAAATTGACACCAAAGGATTGGAGAACGAAGCGGACTTGAATACCGGCCAGAGAGTCCGCCGCACGTACAAGAGACTGGAGGTCTATTAAAACCCCATAAACCAGTTGCCTGGCGCTGCCGAAGTTAATGGTTTCACGCCCAAACCAATTAAATCATGATACCTTTATTTACGGCCCTTCAGACTGCCTGCGTAGATATCTTATGTTACTCGACCTAGGCCGCTTTTGTTGCACAACAAATAACTCATTATGACGAATTAACTTCATGAGTAGCAAACAAATTACTTTCATAGAGACAAATATGTTTAAATTTATTTAAATTTCAAGCTGTTAAAATTTTACCAGCCACTGTTCGGTGTATAATTTACTCACTTTTAAAATAAAAGCATTTGAATATTGAAATAAAATGGAAAAAGAAACATGCGTGTTTTGAGCAGGTGTGATTTCCCAAGGGATAAAAGTTCCAACTGGATTTCAAAGTTCCTCCTTTTCATTTTTATTTATTAATTTTTAAGAACAAGCCAACTCCTTTATAGCCGACCTCATGGGCCACTAGCCTGCACGAGGATGTTATCAAACAGACTAAGAAGAGACTTGGACCAGTACAAGGTCAACAGTATTGACAAAAAGTGCTACAGCCACAATCAGGATTTGAATCTGCCCTATCTTTAACTCATATGCAAAGTCCAACACCTTTGACCGTTCGGTAACCGGTTATCACGGTGATCTTATTCTACTAATATTATGTGAAGTTTCCTCAGTTCTTAAAAGTCAAGGTCTACAAAATACATGGAACCGTTTAACTAGAATCAATTCTCTGTGTAAAGTTTGTATAGGCGATGGATGGTTTGAAAGGATGATAGAAGTTTGGACATTTGCCAACGGTATAAGATATATACTATTTTTATAACGTATGATGATGTAAAATCTCCGAAACAACATTATCCTTCCACCTAATAAGACTTTTCTTCTGCCCATTATTTTATCCATCATAGACGTGTTTTAATTAGATTTCTAGAAAAAAATGAAAAGTTAAGATGAAAATTTGAATGAAGTATTAATTTTAGACGTTTGACTTTTACAGGACAAACCCGAATGTATGTGTCTTGCTTCATGTCTTTAGTAGAGACTGTAGAGTATAAAATACTACGCTCTAGTGACCTCATCACCACGGTGTCTGTCATTTGAACTTAGCCCATGTTTATGTAGAAGACCGGATCTAGTCAGAACATGTAAGGTGAGGAGGCGGGCATAATGAGAACCGGAGCTACAAGCTCAGGCCTCTAGTAAGTCTTCTCTCCAATACCGCAAGACGACTTGAAGATACGAAGTGCGATCTACAATGTGTACATAAATCACTGTATCAAACTTCATGACATTAAAATACTTAAATAGCAAATAACCTATCTGTGGTGCGAAGGGTCGATTTAATGCAAATTTTGAGTTCAGATACACACTTGTACTACAGAGTGTCACAAACGTGACTCCTGGAATCTGGAGTTCGTCCGTCGGAAGATACCTCAGTCCTTAAATGAAGACGTTCGAAACAACACATTATCGTTTTGACATCAGAGACTTCTATATTATAAGGAGGCTACCAGACAACCTACTTGTCACACCTAATTAAACTTTGTTTCTAATGGAAGGATTGTGAAGGATAAGGATTTTTCCGGACATTTGCCATTGTACAAAAAATCAGTAACCCTACACTTTATTAAGTGCGTGTTTTAGAGTTAGTGAAATTAACACACAACATGGTAGTTGTGATTCCTGACTTACCCATGTCACAACGTTCTGGTATGATTTTTTTTAACCTTATATGCGTAGGTTAGTTATTAACCTGATGAAGAGATCAGATTGTTGATCACGAAACGTAGTGTTACTCAATTTTTGTCTCACTGAACGATGGCAAATGTCTGGAAAAAAATCCTGTTTCGCTCTCTAATGAAAGGTCTCAAAAAATATTATCTAATGTTCGGAAATGGTTTTTATACCAATTATTTAGATTGTAGCAACTCGAAAATGGGCAATATTATGAAAAATTTATTAATAGTAAGGTTAATTTTAGATGCATTTTAATACCAAGTTTCACTACAATAAATAATAACGGAGTAATACAGATTTTGTTGAGCGCTGTCTCTGATGTACTCCTTTTTGTGACGATAAGCAACAAATTTATTTATAGTATGTACCCAAATTTTAGTTCACAAAATTTGTCGGAATAATTTGAAAAGGGGAAAATTTTGAGTGTTATATTTATGTTACGAATAATCATTGCAGAGAAAGTAAAATTTAAAAAATCTTCTCATCATAATCAATTAATTAATATTATTCGCATATTGAAGGAAAATTTGATTAATCTATATTTAATAGGTATTAATCGTTGCTATACATGGTGATATTGAGTCTGTAAAAATTATTAGGGTTAGCAAACTCTATGACGTTTAGTAGAATTGGTCTACGGAACGTTCATACGATAAACAAAAGTTCCATCAACGCTATGGGAACAGGAAACAAAACCAGTCCTGGAAATACGTTTCCAATTCGGATAACTAATTCGAAACCGTTGGAGCACGCAATTATGAGATGCGTTCTCTCACGCACTGTTTAATCGAATCTGGCCCCTCGTTGGGTCGACTCTACCTACCGGCTACTGTGGTTATTAAAAACTAGGCTTTAGCAGTAATAGCTCGGCTACCTGAAGCAGTCCAATACATATAAATACGAATTAAGCCGAGCATATATCATTGGGCACGCTTTTCTCAATTAGCCGCCGGAGAAATACAGTCGCGGCCGGATTGAAATATTCCATCGGCGCTTTGATCCTGCTCCAGCTAATTACGCATTGTTAGTTTTAAATTGAAATATTCAAATATGTCCCGGTAAAGGTCATAATATTGACGGCGCCGTGTTAAATCTCTATCGGCGATTTAATGAGAGCGTAGCCGCTGTCACTGGGCGATGGATTAATGTGTGTTTGTTGGTTTATCGACACCGTGGGTGGACCTCGCTCCGGATTTGGCGTCCGTCAAAAGATTTGTGGATATTGCTTGGGCCAAAACGATATTTACTTCGTATCGTATTCTGGATTTCAACACATTTTTCATTTGGGGAAAAATTGTCTACAGTAAATTTGTGGATACGTGTTTATGGATCAAATTCACTCAAAACTAGACATCTTTAGAGAATTTCCTTGGTCATTTTGATCAGGCCTTCATGATCATTTTGACTTTGATGATCAGATAAAAACCATAAATCTATGAGAAATCGTCACATAACCATCGAAGTGCAGGGAACATATTTCACTGGTTCCAGTGAATTTTCCGTTTCGAGGCAAATTATAAACCATTTTAGAGCAGTGATGAAAATAGAGTTCGGAGAGGGGTTTTAAATCTGATTTCTCATTTTGTTCAGAGATATTTGGGAATAATTCATTGCTTATTTTTGGTTGTGTGTGACTTCGATATTGGATTCTGACTGCCAATGGTGAAGTGTAAAGGAAAGAGTAACCGAATCAAGGAACTCCGAGCGTGGCTGCTGCTTGGATGGACGAATGTAGAGCGATTCTGTCCTTGCAAGCAGCCCGCCTGCCCGGCGATTAGTGGTGGTTCAGAAGTCACCTTTAATCAGCTTCCCTGAGTAAGTATTATAGAGGGTTTCTAAGGCCTAACTTTGTCTGGTAAAAAGACATCCTGTACTATTTTCTGGAGCAGTACGAGAAACTCTGGTACGATGTCGAGTTTATTACAGTCTTAACTATTTAGGAGCGGTTTTATCGTATTCCGAATGAAGAAAATAGGTCGGTTAGTGTTTAAGTGGGACCCTCAGCTGGTCCTGGAACTTTGAGAATATTGTCAATGCACAAATAATGATTTTATAATTTACCAGTGGTGGTTTTAAATGAAGTGCACAACTACATAAGACACGTTTGGTCATTTTCAACATTGACATTAATTTTTCTTAGTTTCTATATCTATCGTAGTTAAGTGAACGTTTTGGACCAAAACAAAACGAAATAATAAAGTAATATACAGTATTATAGCCTTATATACAAGTTAAACTGGACATTTGCCATAATTTAGTGATACAACAAAAATCAGTAACCCTAAGTTTCGAGATCTGTAATCTAATCCCTTCCTCAGGAAGACTAACCTTTCTCATAACTACAGTCTAGGTTAAAATAAGGTGGTGAGTGTATTGTGTACATTTCCTGCGCGTAGGATGTTCACTCATACTGTTACGGGAAGAATGAACTAGTTAATGTCCATCGATGAATGAAGTAAAGCCTGAATAGGAGGTGGAGGTGTATTTAGCAAGTGTTGTATATAGTCGTCGTGTACATTGATGAGGCGGTTATTAACCTACTGTTTAATGCATTGGGAAATGAGCCCATATAAAATTAACGCCTACAAACATTAGTAATTAAATAACATATCAAATTTTAAAAAAATTGTTGAAATTGTAAACAAATAAATATTCTAAAAGGAATATTGACTAAATGTTAAACTATTTATAATCTTTGAATAAGGTAATTGGGGTCAATTAATAAATTACTATGTAGTGAATGCCTTCATGAGAGACTAATTGGAAACAAGTCTAGTAGTCTAGTGGAAAACCAATTACATTTCTAGATCTGCAATCTGATCTCTTTCTGAGGTAGATAATTAATTTAACAAATCACCTCTATATACGTTGGAATAAAAAACCGTACAATGCGTTGTGACAGATCAGATCAAAACACACGCGTTTTGTCTCAACTTCACGCAATCTTCTTATAAGAATTCAATTAATATAATAAAACCTAATTGTTATACACCGAACTAATTAGTGTTGGTTCGTTATCGCGTGGAGATTAACCACGTAATAATTGGTGATTACCAACAAATGAAACGTGTTTTTGTGATACCTGACTTGTGCTAGTCTCAACGCTTTGCTATGATCTGTTTATTTCAACTTATATTGTTGTTGTTTGTTAGATAAATCAACCACCTGAGTAAGAGATGAGATTGCAGATCTTGAAACGGTGTGACTAAATTTTGTGCCACTGGATGATGGCAAATGTCGGAATAAATTTCGTTACCTTTACCGTCCTTCCTTACATATAACACTGCTATGTGTATGTGCATGTATGTATACTATTTTTACAATATGTATGTATAACTATGTAATGTAGAAACAATGCTGAGTTGTTTTTGAGCTTCTTCATCACCGATATTTTTGGCTCTATAGACGGACGCATACTCCAGATTTCAGAAGTCAAGTCAAACGATGCACTAAGCTCCCATTCAAGAACGTGGTCCCCAGGAAGGGGGTCCAAGTGGTCCGGACCACCCAAATTTTGAATTTAATTTTTAGTAAACGATTATTATTATTTAAATAATTCAGTATTACTGATATGCAGTGCTGAAAGATTGTTCTCAACAAAGAAACGGGTCAAGAACTTTTTAAGGAACAAAATTGGGTCTTACTCTCTGTCTACTACGGAAAAATATCAGTTGACTGGAACCCGCCCCAAATTTATTTCCTGGCTACGTTCTTGCCCCCATTAAACCTTTCCTCAGATAAAAACGAAATTCAAATAAAAAAACCA
Source organism: Homalodisca vitripennis (assembly GCF_021130785.1). Taxonomy (NCBI): domain Eukaryota; kingdom Metazoa; phylum Arthropoda; class Insecta; order Hemiptera; family Cicadellidae; genus Homalodisca; species Homalodisca vitripennis. Next base: position 42,537,974 of record NC_060211.1, on the reverse strand, counting down.
ATAGACTATTACGGTCTTAAAAAACTGAAAGAAAACCACCGTGGGTTTTGTACCGGTAAGGTACTCAAGAAACGTTTATATCAAGCTTAAGCACATAAATAGAACCAGGGCAGGATCTGCTCAGATAAATAGGTTCACAATTGCTTGGAGGAAATGTCATTGAGACAAACTAAAAATTCTTATAAGAAAAAATGAATCTAAAAATTGGTTCTGAAATGTGTTAGACTGAAAGAAGTATCCAAAATCCGGAAGTAGACCGATGTTTATTTTGGGAGCTAGATAAATGTATAGTTGTTTGATCCGGGCATAAAACGAAATTAACTGTGGCACCGTAAGTGAATTTAAACTGGCGGAATCGGATACCCTTTAACCTGAGTAGGCTTTTCAGTCCTACGTATGTATATACATTTTATTCGCTGGGACAACAATACAAACTGTGCTATGGCACTGGAAATATCTTAGATCGGAAGTATATGACAAAGACTAGAAGTAAAAACTTTTTGACCGAAGTAGGTTTTCGAGGCTTCTGTATTTGTATTTCTTGACCGGTCCAACAAGACAGGAAATATAATTAGTTTGAATCAGAAATACTCCTACACGTGCAAAACCTGATAAAAGAGTCAGGTTAAACTCTGATATTGTTAACCTTGAACACTAAAAATTGTCTCCTGACGTATGCCTACTTGTGAACAATTTTATTCACAACTTTAAGTAGTGCTTTTAAGTAGTATAAGGGCTTCGATTTTGAAAATTTCGCGTGAAGCCGTGGGTAACAACTAGTTAACCCTTTTAGTACCAGAGTTATTTTTACAGTGTAGCGAATAATACCAGGTTATTATGCAGTAGATATGTAAAAAATGCCTCTACAAAATTAACTATAAGTTACAAAATAAAGAACGACCGCTATAATGATCGTCGGCAAATTTCGCAAAAATCCTTACGATCGCTGTATCGATCGTTGGTATTAAAAGAGTTAAGAATAACGTTCCCGCTACGTGTCAAGAAAGTAAACAAGAGTTAGTGGTAGAAGCTCTCCTCGACCCGCCCACGCCCGACAGGAATGTAGCAGACCTTACTCGGTAAGAGGACCGTAGTGTCTCTACTGCCGGTCGCGACCGTGCTCGATGGCGCTAATGTGACCAATTAAGGCCCACCTGTCCCAAACCCGACTGCGGGCTAATTAATTGTGCCCAATTAAGCTCGGCTCGCCGATTATAAGATTGCTCGCTCAGACGCCGCTAATAGCTCAATCGACGGGTCTCGGCTGGTTTATGGGCCATCAATGCGACAACTTGATTTAATACCGGAATCGCCGAGGTTTTTCGTGGTTTTCAAATTGGAATAACCTTTTTGCTGCATTTAGAATTTGGAATATATTAACTAATCAGTATGATGACGAATACGCATTCTGCATATTATTTGAATGCAAATTAAACTCGTTATAGAACTGCGAAAACGTTTTATTTCCAAGTAAAAGTATTGGAATTTATTTATAATTCGGCACATTGTTATAAATATTTATATACAATATATAGTGGAGGTACCGATTCTCTCCAGTACATTGTAACTACTAGGCATTACCATTCGTCTCGCCATCAATATAAAGAACTACAATTACAAAGGTCTAGGAGTAATGAGCAAATTTTAATTGCATTAACACATAATCTGATTTTTCTTGAAACGTATAGATCACCACTTGATCACAAGTTAGTTATACCCCTTCCCGATCATCTACGTTCTCCAAGCTATTTTAGGAACTATAAGTACGTTTCTATATTTTGTCAGTTGCTGAACGTCAAGTTAGTTATACCCCTCGCTGAATCCGGATTCCTACGTTCCCAGCTACTTTAGAAACTAGAGAGGTTAAGTTTCTATGTAGTGTCAGTTGCGGATCGTCAAGTTAGTTATACCCCTCGCTGAATCCGGATTCCTACGTTCCCAGCTACTTTAGAAACTAAATAGGTTAAGTTTCTATGTAGTGTCAGTTGCTGATCGTCTAGTTAGTTACACCCCTCACTGAATCCGGATTCCTACGTTCCCCGCTACTTTAGAAACTAGAGGTTAAGTTTCTATGTAGTGTCAGTTGCGGATCGAAAGTTAGTTATACCCCTCGCTGAATCCGGATTCCTACGTTCCCCGCTACCTTAGAAACTAGAGTAGTTAAGTTTCTATGTAGTGTCAGTTGCGGATCGTTATTCTTTTTTCTCTTAGGACAAAAATCTGAAAAATGCACTTAGTCCTAAAAAGACCTTTGCGCTGTTTCCAGAATACAGGATATTCTGGATGGGTAACGTTGGGGATAGAATTCAACTCCTGTCGAGATCCATGAGGAAGGATTTTGGGTATTAATCGCAGTCCTGTATCCTTGGAATAAGTGGAAACCAGCTCAGTGCCAGCCTCTTTTGTAAAAGCAGACAGGGGGTGGTGCGCCCTTATGTCTAGGCTAGCAACAGTCCTTAACACCTAGGGAGCCCCACCTACTCTAACGGCTATCCCCCGTAATAGAGTAGACATATCAATCTACCCTTGCATATTTATTCATCGATAGGCATTATGTACTATTTTCTATTTTAAAAATACAGGATATTACAATTAAATCATCCGTAAGTAATGTAATTAAACTTTACATAAAACATGTATTTTGTCGCCCATGATTGAACCCATTCTAAAATTCGTTTTAAAGCAAAACGTAATGCAATTTGGCGGTGCGTATGTAAATGCTAAAGCACGTTGTAGAGCGGTAAAATGAAAATTGAGATAATCTTAATAGTAATAGACGATAATATAATCTAAACTTGCTAATATAACCTGCAAGTTTTTTGAGCACAAAACGTCCCACCCCACACTCATCCGAAGTTATACCGATTGATTTAATAAGTAATAAAGCGAAATATGTCACCACGTGTATCACTTATGTTATTTAAAATATAAATTGCAACTATTCACAAGTAATTAAAAATAAAAATCTTATGAAAGGATAACAGGATTCCGGATATTTGCCATCGTTATAGGTTATAAAAGGTATAACACAACATTTCGAGGAGGAATAGAATCTATCCTCTTCGTCAGGTCATGGAGGTATTAATACATAAAAACATATAGAACAGAATGAAGTAAAGAAGGGAAAGAAAAGGATTCAATCATACCCTTGTGCTTGGGACTTGCATCCTGAGCAGTGACAACGCCTGGACTGGAATCCAAGCAGCTTTTGGGTATGTTTGAACCCTTTTCTTTCCCTTCTTTACTTCTTTCTGTTCCTTATTTTTGTATTTATTAGTACCTCCCCCACCTGACGAAGATGATAGATTCCAATCCTCGAAACGTTGTGTTATACCTTTTCTAACATATAGCGATGGAAAATGTCCGAAATCCTGTTATCCTTTCAAACCTTCCAACGTCAGTAACAAACTTTAAACAAAGAACAAAACTTATATCTCTTAAAAGGCACTTTTATTTTATAGAGAATTCATACATTATACTAACATTATAATACTCAATCACCCGTAGACAATGGGATTGTATCACTTCTATGAACACATATTTGTAAGAGGTGATGAAAAAAGTGGTTAAAATGGAGCTTAAGAATATCATTATTTCTAATATGTCTATATAGACAAAATAATTACAGACAATATCCAACTCTTGACTTTCAAGCTGGATATACTGGATTCCTTCATTATGTAACAACTGTAGGAGCTTTTATGGATTGGTTTAGAGGATGTAAATCATTTACAACTAGGAAGATAAACTTCTTTCGTAATAATTTCAGGTAGTTCCTTTCTCTATGGTGTCATTATCAGAATACCACTATCGAATGTTCCATAGCAAGGTATGAGGAGGTGAACCGTGTAGGCCGATAGCTTGATGAAATATAGAACATACCAGGGCATTAATCTGATGCAAGTTGAACACTGCATGAAATACAGGCTGCCATACAGGACACGATCTCCGTGGGTTGATGTCTAGTCCAGCACAACGATCAGCTGATGCGGTGAATGTGTGAGTTAAATGCCATTTTGGTACGGGGCACAAAATATCATGAACTAAAAAAAAAACTGGTTTTAGTCTAGAAGGTGAGAGAAGATTTGCACCGTATAAGTACAAAAAACTATTTTTTCTTAGAATCTATTCTGGAGGAAATTTCAACTTTGCCACTCTGTTTTGGTGGCGGTGAAATAGTAGGGCATGGAAAGGGTTAAAATTAAATACGAAATTAAAAGATTGTTTCAGAATATAGTTTTTTCTCAGTTAGGTACACTTAAAGATGACCGTCAGACACATATGTAATAGTTATATCACCATAAATATACAAAAAGATTGAAAGTAAACTATTTCATGATCTGTATGTGGTTATTTAACGATCATGTAACATATATTTACATGTCTGACGACTTTTTAAAGTGTTTAATGCCAAGCAAAATATCTGATAGATAATTATCACTTTACATTTTTAACCCTTTCCATACCGTACTTTTCGGAAAGTACTGAGGCTGACGATCGGCTTCTTTCTTAAGGGATACTTCTATAACGATTTAGAGAAAAAACAATACTGTGTACTTATGAAAAACAAAGTGGCTCTAGATTCGTGGATAAGGCATTGAAAGCAATTTTTGTACTTTCACTCAGCACTTTACAAACTGCCTTTGATAATACTACCTAACGTCGTATACGTACTAAAATCATTTAGAACAAAGAAAGCAAGTGCTGATTTGGTGTTGCTTATGAAGTCATGTTTACATGTTGATGTTTACAACGTCAAAACTCACACAACAAAATACTTATCTTGAAAGTTATGTTTATAAAATTACACCACATAGCAATTAGTAGTATTTCCCCAAAGCAACTGTACACAGTACTAAGTAATTATGAAGCTAAAAAAATCAAAGATGATACAGTGGATTTGGGTTATTCATCCAAAGTTGTGCCATTCGTCCACGATAAACGGTCTCTACATTATTGCACTGTTCATCTATGACTGAATCATAAAAATGTGATTGAATAATCAATCGATATTTATTTATTTATTCTTCCAACGGAATTACACCAGTAGTACAATTAAATAAGTTAAAAAAGAGTATTAACGATAAATAACACTAATAATATTTACTTATAGCCTATAATTAAAAAAACGAACAGTGTTAAAAATAAACAATCAACAAAACAATGAATAAGTAAGAAATATAAGTTATTTAACAATCAATAAAAAGGCAAAGACAATAATAGATAGTTAAATATCAAAAAGAGCAACAGTGATACAATTGTGATCCATTCATAATTGAATGATAAATATATAACTGAATAATCCATACATAATATAAATCTTCCATCCATGGTTGAATCCATTCAAAGTTATATAACTAATAATGGATGATTACTCTATGCACAATTTTAGATCGTACATCCACAATGGCGTCATATACTCGTATCTACGTTTGAAAGATCCTTAAGAGAGAGTCTAATGGATGATCATCGAGAATAGTGACCGTGTTCAAACAAACCATCAACCCTACATAACCGTCCAATGGGCTCGTAGCAAATGGATTTTACGATGTTCACTCTGCCCATTGCCCCCGCTTGCCAAGGGAACTGCACCGGCTGTCCTCTCCCGTGGACATCTCAATCCAAGACATTCCACCTCCGCCTGCTGATTTCATTTGAAACGGAATCCGTGTACAATTGTTTAATGGGGGTATAAAACTGCACAGCCTCGTCTGCAGTTCCCGGACGCTGTTAATGCTATCGGGTTTCGTTTATTCGATAGTTCGTGCCCAGCCGGTTACCGAGGAAATTAGCGTTAAGGATCCACTCTGGTTTTATTGGACTGCTTCATTGATAAGGACTCGTTCGTCTGACTTAATAGCCCAAGCTTCCAGGTTTTGTATACTTCGGCTCAAATGAAATTAGCATTTTGCTCTTTAAAACTGATTTTAAAATTTAACCGTTATGCTAGAAATTTGTTAACGTCCTTCTTAATTTTACCTATTATAAGAATTACGTTAAGGCATACAGTATTTAAAAGTTAAACAAACAGAAATTTTCGTCCAACACAATATATGTAAGTTTTATAAACTGGATGATTGAAGTTCATTGATAAAACATCACAGGTGATGTATGAAATAATACCAATAAGCTTATAATGTGACCAAATTTTCTACTTATTTATTTATTTTATTAACGGACAAATCATTTTACAATAAATTACGCAATAGCTGATACAAGCGATAAGATAATATAAATACACAATAGAAAGTAAAAAGAATAAGTGTATAAATCGAGAGAATATTATACAATAGTAACACGAAGCTTATAAACAACAAGAAGTAAACAAAAATACACACTATTGAAACATAAACAATGAAACTGCAAGATGTGTTCTGCAAACTGTAGCTTAGCAGCGAGCCATGAATTAACAAAAACTAGACACTAATAACAATATAATACATGTACTAATAAATACCAACAATAATAAACTATATAACAGTGCAATAGCTGGAATAAATCAGATATAATTAACATATAAAAGCAACGACAACGAATATTAACAGCTTGTAAACTATATAATATAGCAATAATAAAAATACCATATATTAGGATAAAAAATAAAACATTAATAAATCACTCACTCACCAACTTGACATAACTTCGAATTTCATAAAGTCTACAAAGCATCAATGGATGATCAAATAATCTACTGAAAGACCAAATTAAGCTAGATTTTGAATCAGGAGGTATCACCTAAGCTTCAACCTTCCTTAAATCAGAATTTCTTATAATGGCCTGACAGCCTTTTTTGGTCTTTCATTATGCCTTGCTGTGGGTATTTGTGCATTAGTTCGTTTTCAGAAATCTGAAACGGTCAAAGTGTTCCTCCTTCTGGAATTGAAACTATTCGTTCAAATGTTGCCTGTGTAAGAGTCCCCGAAGACCGTTTAAAAGAAAATGGTTATTGACGTTCATCCTTTTGTTAGAGATCATCCAGTACTAACAGAGATCCAGATCCTAAGACAAGTGATGATTTAATACGAGGAAAACATAAATCAAAACCTTTGATTATACCTTTGAGACTGAACCAGCTTTGTTTCTGATTATGTAAACAACACATGGCCACACTTGATAGACAATCTAGGTATGAGTCACTGAAAGAATATCTCACTGGCCAAAACATTTAGGAAATGTCCAAATTTGTTCACAGACACCCATGTTACCTCATAGCTAAGCATAGGTTTAGCCATGAGGTCTAAGGTATGATCAATACTATACATCAAGTGTTTGTAAGAAATTTCTGGAAAGCAAAGAAATTTTTAACTAAATACCAAAAGTACTCAAAGTCATAAATCCAGGAATGGTCTGCCATTTCAGAGTTCAACTCCACTGGCCTTTATGATCTAGGATATTGCAAGCTCACAAAGTACTAAAATAGGATTTCATGGAGTTCTGCACATGCCTTAAGTTCATACAAACAGTTTTCAGGTTCTGAAAACCAATGATCCCTTCATGGGTTTTCATTATAAGAAGATGCTCTTCGACATCGGTCGTCGATTCACTGGTCTTTAAAAATATACATTACTCAGTCTGGAAGTAATCCTGGAAATTTGGACACCTTCAGTTGAGTGTCTATTTTTTCCGATTTACGGCATATTACGTGACGGGTAAATTAAAAATTATCCTCTATCTATAAATTGTTTCTGTGTTTATTATATATCATATAATACACCTGTATAATGCAGTGTCATGGTAAGTGATTCTTTACACATCTATGAACCTCATTCTTGAATTTTCTGACGTACAGCTTGTTATGTTATGAGATTCTTTAATTTGGTGACCTCATCGCCATATTACGATTTGGGAAGTTTTCAAATAATAGAGTGTTCAATTGCTCGAAAACAATGAAGTGCGACGAAAGTTGCAGAGAGACTTTTATGATTTAGTCACGTTAACTCAAAAACTGTCTATATAATCCGGTGAAATATAAAAAAGATATCTGATTATATATTTTACGATAATTGTATGTTTCTGGTATTACACAGAGTTTTTTAAAGGTCACAACCCCTCCCCTAATTTTAGGGGAAAATATTTAGTGAGGTGATTATTACTTGTCCACATAAAGAACATATTAAAAATAGGTACAATTCTCTGTTGAAAGTTAGTTCTAGAAATCATTAAAAATACGTAGAATTTACTTTCTAAAATTTCGCATAAGCATTAACAAGTTATTGCTAACTGTAGGTAATAAAGACACGATTTGTTCTACCATTTATAAAAACTTCCGTCTACGCTCGTCTAATAAAAAAATATATATTATGTCAAGTAATGAAATTTGATCGTTACAAACGAGCATTACGGCAGTTAAGAAGCGACAAGCTAACTTCGCTTCTGACTTTTATCTCATTATAATTGATTCATTAAACAGGGTAATTTCTTCTGTAATGTTGGCAACGAGCGACTGGCGCAACTTTATGGCGGCGGGTGCCTAGGACCATGTGGAAAACCACGAGTACGCGAGGCTGGAGCGCGCGCGCATATAGAGCCTTTAAAAAGATTGTAATTTATTTCAAAATATATCGATATATTTAGCTCCGTCCAATTAATTGTTATTGGTTAGATTCAATACACCCATTGTAGGATGTACTAAGACAATATTGGAAAATAATAACCGAGAAAACTAATTCTCAACTAAAACAGAGGATATCAATGATTTGTCCTAGGTGATTATTTGGTGAGTGCAGACCTATTGTGATATGTATTCTGTAGTTCAGTTTTCATAATTAGTTTTGCATTTTGTTTTACTCAGTGCATGTTTTAGAGTTTGTGGAGTTGATTCCTGATTTATGCGTGCTACAACGCTATTGCATGATTTGTTTATTTTTAAAATAAATTGTAGTTACGTATTAGGTTAGTTACCTGAGGAAGAGATAAGATTGCAGATATCGAAACGTATTGCACTGATTTTTTTGTATCACAGAATTATGGCACATTTACGGAAAAATCCTTTCCTTTACAATGATTTGTTTTACTTAACGGCGTGTTTGAAGTTTTTTAGACCTGAAAAAGAAGCTAGAATTCAATCCTTGAACAATTGTGTTCTATTCTTGTATTATAACGATGGCAAATGTCCGATGTCCTATTATACTTCCAAACCATTCATCGTCAATAATTAGTTTTAAACCATGAATGGAGAACAGCGCGAGGGTTATTACTTATCCAAGTAAAACTTTTCTGAAAATTATTTGAAAGAACAGTAATAGTTAAAACGTTTAATAATGATTAAACAAAAACATTTCATGATATCCAGTAATACTGAAGTATTGTCAGAGTTCATTGGACTTACCAGTCTGTTAACTAATAGTAAAGATAAATGTAATAAAACGCTGAACTGAACTGATAAAGACCAACAAAGTCAGGCTTATTTAGTCGGCATCGACCCCTCGATCGCCGGAATTCTCGGGTTTACGAGCCGGTAACGGGTATCGGAGAGTCGCACATAATGAGGTGGAGCACGAACCGTAAATAAGAAGCGCGGTGACAAAAATCGCCTTCCCCACTCGCCGTGAATGGGTGTGTTGAAACTCAGAGCAGGGCAACCCGTAAAGATTCTATCGGTGGTGATATAAAATCATATAAAACTTTATGTATTTGTATCAATTAGGGGAAGATCGGCGGCCGACGTCCCCGCTTGTTGGTGCGGGATAGTGCCAGAGGCTGCGGGCCGAGAGATGAGGTTAGATAGTTGTGTAGAGGGTCACCTCGAGTCGCCTATACTGGCGGCCGACGTCCCCGCTTGTTGGTGCGGGATAGTGCCAGAGGCTACGGGCCGAGAGGTGAGGTTTGATAGTTTTGTAGAGGGTTACCTCGAATTATCCTAGCTGGGCGGCAAGAATGATGCGACCTGCAAAAGTGAGCAAAATGCGTGTACATACTGAGCGGCGCGTGAAGAAATGAGGTAGCCGTGGTGTTCGTGAAGAAAACATAGGCGCAGGAGGCAAAGAGAATCACCGCTTCTATAGGGTCGTTGATAAGCTGTCGCTCGAATCTGCGTATGAGCGTCAAGGCCACAATTTTCTTTGCGGTTCAGATCCTGTATAATGTATGCTTACACAGCTTGGTCGACCAGCTGCAGCCTATCGGATCGTAAGACCCTTGGGACCATCCAGAACAAGGCTCTTCGGTCCATTAGCAGACAGCTTTGATTTCTCCGTAACGCGAAAATTCGCACTTTTTTGCAGATCCAAACCTAAGAAGAATTTGCGAGAACGACAGCAGGGAAGTTCTGCGAAAAGGCAGCAGCTTCGGAGCATCCTCAGAAAGCGTTCTTCGCAACGGCGTAGGAAGGACCGGACGACTATAGACGACGTCTAACCACCATCCTGGACAACCCTACAGTCACCAACGGAGGGAGCTTGTGAGCCCAACTTGGAACGTTATGGACTTATTCTCATAAAGATGACTTTGTTTCACAAAACGGCTGCATCTAAAATTGGCTATGCTAATGTTATGTTTCAGAGCTTCCTCTACAGTCAGTGGACCCAGGTGCTGTACGGCCACGAAATGACAGGCAGCAGAGTGGTTTAGTTCGGGTAAAAATCCCACATAACCAGGACGCTAATACCTTTTGAAAGTTTCCGCAGCTGAAAAAAAAATAAAAAGAGGCAGCTGTGGGGGATGCCGCTATTTCGCTTCTTGAAGCGCTTGCAGCGCGACCGACTCTTGCGACAGTCGGTCTTGCCACTTAAATTACTTACCATGTGTTTGTATCTGTGACTCTCGTCTAATCATCCAGCTAGGACGTCGCCTAGCTGAATGACTAGACAATGATTAAACCATGTTAAACCTCTAACACTATTCCACCCCTATTTCGGTCAATTGGTCGCAGAGTTACGGGATAGTCTCATTTCAAAACGCCTCACAGGCTTACAAAATTCATATTTGAACCATTAAATGTTATACAAAAATTAAGACAGCCCTTTTTATAAAGATATTATTCACAGGCTGTTATTTATGAAGGCTAACGTTTATTCGATCAGGCAATTATTTATTAGAGATGTACTGGTCTACTACACCTACTATATACCCGACTCGACCAGGAACGTTGTGAGTGTGGGCTTCAGGTCCCTGTCATTAGGCTGTCTCTTAGCCTTACTAATGCTTACTATTCTTCCAACACATTATACAGACACTTGTCCTCGGTGATAAGATACCTGAGGGCGAGCCTGTCAGTGACATCTTCCAAAATTCTACGATCTGGAAAAAAGTGTTTGATGTTTAATAGTGTTCTTGTCTTTAGAAAACTTCCACTACACTTAGTTTATTTTAAATGCTTTTTTTTTTAAAGTACGACCGCTGTTATATGTACCAAAACTCCTTTGTAACTAAAGAAGCTTATCCATAATAACAGTATTGCTAGGCTTATTTGGCGTTTGTTAACTCTATTTTCAACACTTTTCAGGCATCGCTTTTTGAATATGTAAAAATTAATTGTAAAAGTTTGATGTTTTCTTAATAACTAGTGTATTAATAATGCCTTTTAAGCAGAAATATAATACAATTAGTTTCTCTACCTATATTAAAACAGAGTTTATTTTTAAGTTTAAGGGACCAATATCCAAAAATCTCCAAGTATTGAACCAAAAATTCCTTTTTTACTAGTTTTAAGTATAATAACACTTATATCGATACTGATTTGTAGATACAGTTATTTATGCAAGCAAGAACTTTAGTTATAAAACAGTTAAATAATTCCTTAATAGGGAAAACAGGAAAATGGTCATCAAATAACAATTATTGAAATATTTTTAATTTTTCAACTGTAAATCCAAACAATTTATCATAATTAAATTTTGCCGGGTAACAAACTCAATCATAACAATAATTTTTGCAGATTTGAAAGAAAATTGGTAAGGTAGAACATTTCTGTATCTACTTAAAAAGTTTTAATAAAATATGAACCTCGCCTCTAATTTAGAACCATAGTTCGACGCCTCAGACCGCGGTACTCTGTCTTCTTAAGAATCTCTTTATTAATTAATTACTAAATGTTGCTTGTTAGCGTTGATAATGACACCAAACGTTTATGTTCGAGCCAGGGCAGGATAGGTTAGTCTCTGCCACCCTGTTAGCTGTTTGCTGTTGGCTATTGTTTCACTGGAAATGCTATTGAGTGGGTGAAGTTATATCTTGGAGGAAAATGCCAGGTAACTTCAAGGGTAGGTAGTGAGACATCCGCCTCTCTTACGAAACGGCAAGGTATGCGTAAGGGAAGTTTTGTTGGTCCTGTCTTGTTCAATCTGTAAACGTCCGAATTCCCTAAGGGTATAAAAAATGCACGGCTCATTTATATACTGATGATTGTCAACTGCACTTGTCTTATGAGCGTGGTGCGGTTACAGAAGCTATTCCTGGTGTTAACTCAGACCTTATTAATATCAATAAACAGACCATAGACAATTGCTAAAAGCTTAATGTGGGCAAGTGCACTGTTCTTCATGTTCCACACTGTCTTGTACAGGCACTGATGACTAGAGGTGTTGGAATCGCTGTTGACTAGAGTGGTCTAACATTCTCCGATCACGTCACTAAATCTATCCAGCAGGCTGCAATGCTTGTACAAATATAAAGATCTGCTGCAGGAATTCGCTGTTTCAGCTCATACAGTCGATGGCTTTTACCGTCCTTTACTAATGTTATCCTGCGTGCGTCAATAGCATCCCGATTTATAGACCTTGAGAAACACTCTGCTAAGTGAGCAGACAAGTCAAAGCTAGCTTAGTCCTTGGATAGTATTGAAAAACCCCTTCATAAGAGAGCACATGAGCTACTGGTAGTTTAGCTCCAATTCCTGAGAATTGGATAATACACCCACTAAGTGGTAAAAACTCTAAGCGCTGAGATGAACCCCGCTAAGTGAGCGGACGAAGCTGCAGTAGCTTAGTTCTAAGCGCTAAGATGGACCCCGCTAAGTGAAGTGACGAAGCTGTAGTAGCGTAGTTCCAGGCGCGGAGATGAACCCCGCCAAGTGAACGGACGAAGCTGTAGTAGCTTAGTTCTAGGAGCTGAGATGGACCCCGCTAAGTGAAGTGACGAAGCTGTAGTAGCTTAGTTCAAGGCGCTGAGATGGGCCCCGCTAAGTGAGCGGACGAGCCAGTGGTAGCTTGGTCGCTAGTGAAGACATTATGCCCGGCACACTCAGTTGTTGACCATTTGGAAAACTCGATTCCGATAAAGCCGGGTGATTTATTTGCGTGTGTAAGACTGTAGACAAACCAGCCCGTGTACTAGCCGGCCTGAAAACATCGGGCTCCTCTCGCTATTGAATGGTTTGGCCAAATTCGCAACTCATTACCAATTTAAATCGGCCAGATTTGCCGGCGGATAGACATGTATTTATTTGTGTTTTATTGGGTTAACACAGCCGATAATTTACGTTTTGGGCGGACAAGTGATTGGACTTTGTTCTCCATGTTGTACTGCCACCTTACAAGCTTATCTTATGGTAATAAATAATTGTTACTGCAGGCTCTTCAATCAGCAGAGACATCAGTATTATAATTAAGACTTTATTACCAATGCCTCTGTAGTGCTACGGCGTAGTTACACTCCAACACCTTTATTTGTGATTTAAAACGATATATTCAAAAAATGTAATGTGGTTGGAAACCGAAGAAGCCTTATCCGTTTGGTCCCCATATCGTTTTGTGAACAGCTCGAAGAATATCGCAGGAAATGTTTAATTAGATGATATCACGTATTAAAAATTGTTGTGTTTTCATGGAATATTCGTCGCATTGTGTTAGTTTAAAGGATCTTTTATAGACCGGTTTTATGACTGGGTTTGAACTTACTTGCGGATACATATATAATACAATAATAACTAAATTAACCAGAAGAATTGGGTTAAACATGAATGAGTTTCAAATTGTACTACGGAAGCACCAATCAATATCGGGAAGGGATTCTACAAGAGGTGTCGAAGTCTGTTGCCCTCGGACATGAATCAACGAACGGATGTGAATGTTGAGTTTAGCTCCAGTTCACCTTCCTCTTAGTGCAGCGTCTGGAATCTGACTTGATACCGTACCTGGGATCTGGAGTTATGTTCATTTGAAAAGTCAGCGACGCGAAGAAGCTGAAAATAAACTACATACATCGTTTCGATATTAGAGACACGTGGTCTAAAAAATATAGTGTAATCTAAGTGAAGAGGTATTCTCACTTTTGTCTTATCCGATGCTCAATTGAGTGCGCACGATATTTTATACACGATCTCTAAGCACGATGGATCGTTATATTCAACACGTTATGTGTTGAAGACTACCTCTTTAAGGACCACATAAAGTTACTCTAGTGTTTAAAGGCATTCATATTGTTATGGTAATTAATTCACTATTTAAGTTTAGTTCTAAAGCATATCTAACGTTTAATACTGAGAGATTGAACATTTGCAATGTGTTCGGATTTCAGGTTTGGTATAACAATTTCTTAAGTACTGTTTAATATTTATAGTACCACTCGCTATTTATTAACCAAAAGTGCGTCAATACATACTCCGGTGATGTAGTAGGCCTAAGTATGATTTTTTATGAAGCTCAATTTGCTTATGCTCATAAATACATTAATAGGCAGTCTCTTAAAAGTCCTTTTATGTGTGTTGTATATGTATTTTTATCTAGATTCATTCCTAAGTCAACCTCATTACTTATACTTACATTAAAAAGATGAAAATGTTTTAAAATATACTAACCAGTTTAGCTTTGTTTTGAAATATGATAGCCTAGGAGCGGAGAGAAAATTTGCAGTGAATGACGACATGTCTTCTTTCGTGAATTTGATAGAGGAAGTTCTTAAAGAAAAATTGGTAGGCAATAGTTTTGATTTGGGTCGAAATAGGAGGGTGTCGAATGGGTTAAAAATATCAAACGATCAATTTCTTCAGGAAATAGTTTTTGATCAAAGCAGTTTTTAAATATAGCTATATAAAACGTGAATTGCAGTTAAATCAACCCCAACAAACCACTTAAAACTGACTATTTGGTTCAAAGTGACAAACTTTAACCCTATTCACTTGGTGGTTTTATGTATGCCACGCTAAAAATACTATTTGAAGGAAATTATATCGTTTGAATTGCTTAACCCTCTTGGGACTCTACCATTTCTTCCCGCGCTAAATGTAAGGAGACTGGTGATCGATTTATTTCAAAGGGGGGATTACTTTATCAATTTCACGAAAAATTAGGTTGTGTGCTTAAACAACGCAAATTTGCTCTCAGCTCCTACATTGTGATTTCATTTACACATCCCCTCACAAACAGCAGCTTCTATACGGTTCGTAAATGAGCTTTTCCTGCAGGCTAAGATAACGCGGCCCGGGAACTGCGGATATATAGCGAGCTGTTGGAAACAGCAGCTTCTCTACGGTACGTAAATGAGCTTTTCCTGCAGGCTCAGATAACGCAGCCCGGGAACTGCGGATATATAGCGAGCTGTTCGAGCAAGACCGGGGCAGCGGAACATCCTTAATTGAAGGAACAAATCGAGGCTGAACGTGTAGTCCACGCCTTTCGCGCCCCTAATTGTCTTATTGTGTCGAATAAAGTGTAAAGACTCCGGCAACAAGGAGCGAGCAGAGGCATAAATCAAGATGGCGGTCTAATGGCCCTCTCTCTGGTTGTGTGTCTGTCGATCCATCCATCTATAAGTCGTAATGTCCAATTCAGTCCAAAGTCTCACAATTCCAGATCAATTATTCCTCGACTGTTTCGAGGAGTGAACTTAATAGCCGGGATAACTATCCGTCCCAAAAACATCTGGTGGCTGTAGTCGATAAATATAGTAAAGTAGCATTTATGGTTTTCTAAGTTACAGAGACATAAAAGGAAACGAAGGTTTTAATATTAATAAGAAAGGATAATAATAACAGGACGATCGCTAACAGCCGTATTATTAACCCCTGTGTAACCGATTCCAGTACGTGAGAGATGTAGACTGATTGTTTCTGGTAGCTCCTCTGGCGATAGAGATAATTTTATTCTATATATATTAGAGTCTGCACGTCTGCCCCAGTTGTTTCCAAAATCTACGCTCTGAAATAACCAAATCTCACACCAAGTTATTATGCAAGATCAGAAGGGTGTAGTTGGCTGAAGTTGTACTTCTAAGAATGAAAATTGCCTTATTCTCAATGCACTCAGCATTGGGTTTTGAAAACAATATTTATGTCATTATTTAGCCCTTTCAGATAACTTCCTTGATGGGGGTAAGAGTAAGCACTGTACAAAGAATTTAAATTAGGTATTTCCGCAAATTTGGCTCTGATAAAAAGGGGTGAACATAAAAATGTAAATTGTTTACAGGAATCATAATTTTACGGATGGACATGTTTTTATTCAATTGTGGTTTACATAAATTATAATTTTTAAATGAAATACAGGTATAATTTAAAAATTACGTATTTTAAACAGTTTCCCCTGAAGAAAGTTAATGTATGTATGTGCAATGTAATATTATAAATAAAAAATACGTTATTCCTTTCAGTTATTTTTGGAGTGTATACTGTAAAATGTTAATATCTCTATCTTTTAGCACCTCCAACCGTTTACTTTGAACCTGATTATAAGATTTTCCAAAATTATGCTTTCAATTTCTGCCATTCTTAGTGGAATAATCAAAACAAGTTTTTCCTGCCGTCCGAGATGTTATATTAAATGACAGTTTTCCAAAACCTTCTTTAAAAGATCCGGACTAATTCGATTGCACCACCGTTATCGGAAGACAAACAACTTAACATAGAAACTGCACAATCGCTCGTTTTTTAGTGTTAAGGTCCGGGGGTGGGATTTAGCGATCTTACCATCACCGCTGACTATAGGCCATTACTTAAGACCTCCTTAATAATTTTTATGGAATAGTGAATTCGAGTGTTTATCATTCAACAATTATTAGTCACTAAACCGGACCACTTAACCTTAAGGTTTCTATTGACTTAGTTGGTAAGCCAAAGTGAGCTTTGTTGTATTTAGAGGCAAGTTTCATGGAATAAAAGACACAAGTTTCTTTATTTCCCTCAAGTACTAACGAGCTTGTCCAGGGTTATCTCAAAAGGTGGTTAGTTAAGTGATTTAGAGACAAGACCCTCATTAAAAAGTGAACATTCTTCAAAATTTATTTCGTTATACATCTAAAAGGTAATTTAACGTTACATAAATAGTTATTCAAATTGCTATACAAGGTACTCTCTAACCTAAATAAAGTTTATCTAATGGCCTTTTTAAAGGATTTAAAATTAGGATTGAGGCATTTAACTTGTACACCCATTTTCACACCCTACAATTGTGAAATAGTTTTCTGAAATTCTTCTGGAAAACTTGTTGGTTCCAATTATCGCAAGCCAAGTATGCTAATGATGCGGTGAAATGAAGGTGATTACAAAATGTACTATATCAATTTATCTGTAACAAATTGTAAAATAATTAACGCTAATGCGTTTTTCAAATAATAAACTGACAAAAGTAAACGTTAAATTGAAAATGCTGAGTTTAATTGTTTTCAGAAAAAGAAGAAATTGAAGTGGCTTGTCTTAGAAAAAGTGAGATTGGTAGCTCTTTGTTGTTTGAAGAGACCGATGCAGTAGCAGAAAATTATGAAGACGAAGGAGACAGTGGTGCATCACTGCATACTTTGGTAGGATCGAGTGGTGAGTTCATTTCTTAGTTACGCTTCTCCAGGTGGCACGATCTGTGGCTGTGCCTTATACCCAGTGCCAGCTGTATTAGAGATATCCAGCATTGACAGAACTTTATCAAAATCACCCTCAGCCTCCCACAGTAAGTTTTAGTTAAATTTAAGAATGTTTTATTTTCCCAGAAAAAGTTAGAGATAACAAAACCCTCTGTAACACATACCTTAGGGACCGACTTCTAAAATGTCACCAATGACCGGGCAGGCGAGCTGCTTGCAAGGACAGGATCGCTCAGCGGTTACCCATCCAAGCAGCAGCCACACTGACATTGCTTGACTTGGTTATCTTGCGATAACCCCTCACAGTTGAAACCTTACGCCTCAATCAGAGGTAGATTACATTTACAACAATACTTTAACGACCCAAATTCTCACCTGAAGATGAAGATGATCTCTTAGGGTTAGAATAAAGTATTGGTATTATTATGAAGAAATGAATTCAGACGATGAAAGCGAATTAGCAAACTTTTCCAATTATGTAGTTTCCCATAAATAATATAATATTATATACACACCCAGAAAACTTATGACATTATGTAATACTTAAAGTTTCATACGATTTAGAAATCCTGATATTTAACAAGTGTACATTTCAGGTGCATGTGGATTTATTAAAGATATAGATTAAGAAACAGTAGAGATCCACGTGGAAAGAATGGCAGGAATGGGCCTGACTCCAAGGAGTCAGTTATTCTGATTAAATAAGGTTACATTGAACAGAAAAGTCAGTGTTAGATTTAATGATTTGCAGGGTTAATTTTCTAATAAAATCGTCTCCATTTTTTTAAGCAATGCAAATTCCTTGTAAGCTCCCGCCTTCTCACAACAGTAAGTGCCAAACAGAAGCGGGAAGTAAAGCGCTCGCGCACACAAATGGCTGGCAAAGTGCCTTATAAATAAATCATGTTACGTACGGAGTGGCTGCCTGATAAATCAATGTTTACCGGGCGAATGTAGGACTGCCCGGGGCTTACGGTAGCCGGTGTGCCTAGCCAGCATTCACCCGTATTATTATAATGGGTCAATTAATGGACACCAGGCAATGAGCGACCCACCGCCCGGAATTGGCATTTTTTGCCCGTCTCCTTGGCATTTTACTTGATTTGCCTCTAGTTAGCAGCCATACTGGGTCACGCGTCACTCTTGTAAATCAACTTTCTTTTCCGCCGCGTCCAACAGAGCGACGAAATCTCTTCAGCACTTTTACTTAAGAACAGTAACAAACGTTTTAAAGATTAATCATGATTTGAATCTAGAATTTGTAATACGATTGGGTATATTTTCAGTATTTTATATCCTAAATTCTTAAGTTTACCCGGCCGATGTTAACACAAGTTTTTTTGTTCACTCTGCGTCAAAATTTTGCTTAAAAAATTCAACTCTTGAAATATTTCCTTGATGTGGAAAGTCATCTCCGATCAACAAATGTTAAACCGAAACATCTGTTGATGTATAAATCCGAAGATTTCAATTGTGTGAGTAGTATTTAAACGTAATGTAAACCGGAAGGCTTTGATGTTTGTTATTTATATCCTCTTTACTCCATACTAATTGAAAAAGAACAAGAGGAAAATCTGCTATAAAGTTATATCTTAACGTGCATTGTTTAAGTTAGTAAGTTTGCAATAAGTTAGTATACAGGAAGATAAATAGTATGGCAATTTGCAATACTATAACGTAAACTGTTTTAGAAGTTTGAAAATGTTCAGAGAAAAGCGTAGGCAGACAGGTGGGAAACAAAGCATTTTGTAATGTTTATGCGTTTTCTCAAGGAATGTTTTTTTTTTTTTTTTTTTTTTTTTTTAAGAAATCATATCATATAGTTAAGGAACACCTTGTTTGTTTGAGTCTGCCTGTTAGTCCATTCATTGTGATCTATCTGAAACTTTCTACAAATTTGGAACAAACCTTCCTTTCTGAAATATGTCTTTGCTGCTCTATTAAATTTAGTTAACGGAAAGATCCCTTTTGAAATTACGGAGTTGAAACAAATTTACTTCAAGGCCCTCAAAATAAAAACTAATTAAAAAACCAAGATCTTCGTCGTGTTTGGGCTTGATTGTTGTTCAATAATACTAAATTTAAACAAAATATTAGAGTAGAATGGGCTTATCTCCTGCCTAGGGCTTTCGGACGTTGGTCCTTCCCTAGAGAACAAAATCTTTGAACGGAACAAAGAATGAGTTTTAGATGTCAAACAGCTGATTCAAACAAAAGTTAGTACTAGTCTTATGGTAATAATATACCTTAGTCTACTAATAAACATTTGGAGATTTACTTCAATCACGTGATACGAATTACTTTAATAAACAAAATATGTACGAAGTATTCTAATTAGTGTGAATCTTGGATAAAAGATCTATTTTAGACTTATCTGAATTTAAGTTTACACTTAAAAGAGTGAATATTGAATTCCTTAGAGAGTTTTGAATTTCAAAAAATGAAACTTATTATATACATTTAACTATTACTTTCTCTTTAGGAAAATACAATTTTTAAGGGAGGAAATAAGTAAACTACAAATCTGTGAAAATTGTAATCTAACATCATGAATTACATATCACTCAGTAAAGAATGTGATACTGTTTCTTTATTCTCTATTTTATAACAGAGAATAAATTGTATGACATTATTGCATGACGTATTGTGTGACTTTAGGACTGCCCTTGGGTAGTCTATTTTATCTATTTTAGACTTATCTGAATTAAAGTTGACACTTGGGAGGAAATAAGTAAACTACAAATCTGTGAAAATTGTAATCTAACATCATGAATTACATATCACTCAGTAAAGAATGTGATACTTTATTCTCTATTATTTATAACAGAGAATAAATTGTATGACATTATTGCATGACGTATTGTGTGACTTTAGGACTGCCCTTGGGTAGTCTATTTTATCTATTTTAGACTTATCTGAATTAAAGTTGACACTTGGGAGGAAATAAGTAAACTACAAATCTGTGAAAATTGTAATTTAACATCATGAATTACATATCACTCAGTAAAGAATGTGATACTTTATTCTCTATTATTTATAACAGAGAATAAATTGTATGACATTATTGCATGACGTATTGTGTGACTTTAGGACTGCCCTTGGGTAGTTCTAATGTCACACAATACGGGCCATGAAGCATTAAGAGATTGAAGTCATTTCGCACCGTTCACGCTTCAGGGGATCAATTACTTCAGTGGTTATGGATCAAACACGACAGAATCGGCTTTCGCGATGACTTGTAGAAATCGAAAGACCTCACAGCGCCGAGGTGGGAAATTGAAAACACACAAGGGGCCCTCTTGTTAGCCTTCCCCAGAACATCAATTTGGGCGGAGTCCATCCATCCTCTCGATTAGTGCCGGCCGTCCGTGCTGTGGGCTGTCACAACACTACAAGTCGCACTGCGACATTACAAGCGGCCTGACTTGTAATCTGTTACAAGAGGAGAGCCGTACTGTGATTGATGGCGGTCTGTTTGGAGACAGGCTGATGATCATGGCTGGGTTTTATGTGGAAGGCTCAACCCTTTTAATCCATTACATTTGACCGTGCACTCAGACAGAAAGACACGTGATAACTCAAAGGATTAAATATACAACACAGGGACTGGACTACAAAATAAGTCTGTGTTGTCAACATCTTCCTTGTCTAAAATCTAAATAAAATATGAACTAAATGGAAATCGAAGGAAATGAGATATTACATAAAGAACCGAAGCAGTTACGATCACCTTCACTGATTATTAATTACTGCACTAATATACTGAAGTAGGACACTGAAGAAGCAATAAACATATTTGCAAGTTGGAGTTTATTGGCTGAGCGTTAGCGAAGCCTATTACTTGAAAGGCTGAAAAAATACGAACTGATATATAGAATTGAAATTTTGCACGAAGCTTTATATAAAAGCAACACTGAGTTCGATGATGGTGCAGGTCACTCTATTGGGTGTGGCTGAGCGTTAGCGAATATTTTTAGATTGGTCTCATGAGTAGCTATGGATAAAATCGTATAAATTGGTAAAAAAACTGAGTAAGATAATTTAACTACGGAACACATGTAGCCAGATGAAATGAGCTATAGATTTGCAATCTTGCATGCAATCTCGGTGAAGCCTGTTACATCACATGTGTTGTGGCATACTCTAATCTTACTGTATAAATTAAGTACCTGTAATTTTTAATACTTCCGCATTACTTTAGGCGCAAAAATATTAAGTGCAAAGATTTGCCTATTTAAGGCAGTAATTCGCCTTGGTGTTCCTTAACACATTTAATTCACTAACAGTATGCTTAAAGTGTATGCTATTTTCTTCCTTTGATCATGAATCCCAAAATGCTTTATTTTGGACATACTAAAGGTTTTGAAGAATTTAATGTACAAATTTATTTTTTTCCATAAATCTAAATTCCTTTTCGGGGTTGTTTTGAGTGTTCCCATTAATGGTGAGGTTTGAAAACTATTACAGTAAAACGCACCTCTATATTGTAACAATACGAAAACCTAGCACATTACCGCTTAGCTAATACGTTACTCGTATTACATATTATAATTTATAATCTATTGACAAAAAGGTGACTTTTGAAGGCACCGAAAAAGGGCTTTAGACTTTTTTATAGAGTCATGTAAGACAGAGAAGGAACACTTACACACCCATTCAGAATCACAAAGACCACCACGAACACAAAGAATGTTATTTAGTTCACCTCTAGAGCTTCCGTTTTAAAAGAATAAATACCAACCCATTGAACTGCCCAGTAAACGCCCTTAAGTGATTTAGAGATCTTGGACCAGATCCTAAACACGACTATGTAATTACGATTCCGTTTTCTACAATTACTCAACTGTACAGTGAAGTCGGGCGGTAGCCTGGTCATGCGATGTGCTGCCCTTCCCGTCCACCGGCCACACGCCACTGTAGACAAATATTCAACATGATCATAGTCATCTGTAGTCTTTAGTCCAACATGGCTGCATTGTCGGTTAGTAAAGAACTTTCAACAAGACGTTTTACTACTAATATACTCAGTTTTTCGTATACTTTAATAATAGCGTTGGCACTCAGGTGATACAATGCTATACAGACTTCCCGGTTTACAGAGTTCCGGTCAGCTAGAATGTTCAAATTCAATATCCAGTGTCTGAACACAAGAAAATATCGAGTAAGGTACATTCAATTGCGCATCTGATGAGACAATGAGAACAACACTTCATCTGTATTACATTTGCTTGTAGTGTAGGTGTCTCTGATGTCGAAACGATGTAAAGGGTTCATCAGGAACTTCTTCGTTGCCAACTGACGTTGATCCCAAATTCCAGGAGTCAAGTCACTCTCAGCGTTAGACTGCACAGAGTGGATGATGAAATTGAGGTGAACTTACATTCGTATTGAATCACCATCTCCTCAAGATTTTTCAAGAACAGATAGGGAACATACATGCTACTCAGATGAAACTTCACTTTAAAGTAAACACGATTTAGTTCAATGATGGTATATTTCCCTTCACGGGATTTGACTGAGCGTTAAAGAACTGTATTACTCGGAGAAATATATCGAGCTCTAATTGAGCTAGGGGCTTGACATTTGGACGAAACTTAATTTTTAAATGGTCAAAATTTAGATCTATGCTGTAATGGTGTACATTCCTCCATGGGATTTGGCTGAGCGTCAGCAAAGCCTTTCACTCAGAGGTATATCTCGAAATTGAATTAAGCTATGGGCTTGAAGTTGTCAAAATCGTAGGTAACACCGAGTTCCGTGGTGGTTAAGTGTATGTTCCTAATCTGGACAGAACGCTAGCAAGGATAACACCATAACCTCGAAACTTACCGAATCTTGCTACCTGACACGTGGTCTGACGTCTTCCTATCTTTTTTTATTCCTAAGCCTAGAAATTTGTAGACCTTTTTATTTTCTACTATCACATGTACTTGATAAGAAAGAGAAAATCTGTAATGGTGTTAGAATCAAATGAAACTCAAGAGAAATGTACCTAATTTACACTATAATTGCAATATTTGGATACTTTTATCTTATTATTAAATTCAGGATAGAGGAAATTTTGTGATCGGTTAGAGAGAACATATCTAAGCGCGTCTTAAATATGTTAAACCTATACAAAATACATACACGAGTATAAAATGACTCAATATTACTTAACGATAGATGTGGTATTTTAAGAGTGAGGATATTTGGAAAACAGTTGAAAATCTGGTTCAATTTGGAAAGTCCTGTAAAATATTCCTGGCAAGGAGTGTCGAAGGGCGGGGAGGCAGGCACAAGCTTGCACGGGCCGGGCGGTACGATCCATCGCCACAAGATATTAATAACTGCTCCACAGCCGAAGGTGTTGAGGTGCAGAACTGCAGAGTCATCGGGTTTATTAAATCTGACAATCAATTTATCCCACAAGTAGGGCTAACCAGGCATTGTCTAGGGCTAGCCTCGCGCGGGGGGTCTACCGGGTGTCCTCCATCAATAGAGGTCAAAGTTGAAAATCGTTTTTGACAAAGAGATCGTGATAAGGGATTTGGTAATTGGTGATGACTGAGGGAATGTCGGATATTTCATTTCGAAAGGTGGTCGAGAGAAGAGAATATTATAACAAAAGCACCTCATCGATTGAAACTTTGACTTGGTAAAGTTGTGGCCACTAAATAGATAATTAAATGCTATTAGATAGACCGTCCATGATTTTTTCCACAATAAGAATAATTTTAAACCTCAAGCACTTCTACGACCTTATCTTCTTTATAGGGTTATGGCAGATGTCTCATTTTAAAATTATGAACAGGCATCCATACGGTTTTTAGTTTTTCTTGTAAAGCGTACACTTTTTGAGTACTTAAAAAATGAAATACAAAAGCTTTTGAGAAATATTTCTTAATAAACAAAAACACGTTGCTTAATTTATGAACTCTAATAATTCAGACATTTTTATTTTTGTGAGGCCTTTCGTGTTCAATAAACACTTCATCAGACCCACATAACTGAAATAAAAGTAAAGTAATAATACAAACAATTTAGACTTAAATAAAAACACATGCCATTAAAAATACAAAAATATACAATTTTAAAGGCCAGGAAGTATGTCTACTGTGTATGTAAACATTAATATTTAATTAGATTAAAGGCAGTAACGGTGAATGTTGGAGAGGTCCAGGCTCATTATTTACCAAATCAATTTGGTTCTTCTCGTAAAAATAGTTTCGTAAGCATCGAGGATTTTTTTGCTTTTGATTTCTTTTAATAATTTTAATTTTGAACAGCAGTGCCCAGTATGAAGTGCATGTTTTGCCATGGCCGATCTTTCCTCTTGGTGATACTTCAGACATGCTTTATATTCTTCGACTCTCATTTTTATCTTCCTTTTTGTTTGGCCAATGTATTTTAAATTACAGTTGTCACAATTAATTTGATAGATTCCAGATTTGTCATCATCATCTATTTTATTTTTTGGATATCCTAATATATTTCTTAGTTTGATTTTGAAATTTGGGGATACATTAATAATGGCATGTGTTTTAAAAATTTTAGTAATTTCTGTATTTAAATCGTTGTTTTCTGTTGTTAAAGAAACAGATATCCATTTTTCAGGTTTCAGGTTACGTTTAGTCTGATAAAGAGTTGTAGAATTTATTTCAATAGTTTTCTTTTTCTTTTTTATTATGTTGTTAATCATTTCAATTTTGTAACCATTAAATAATGAAATTTCTTTAATTTTCTTAACTTCTTTTTTATAATTCTCTATCATTATAATGCGACATCTCTCATGATTCTCAGATTAAAAGTAAAGAAGTAAGAGTGTTTGAAGTTGAACAATGTTCCTATGGGAACAACCCCAAGGTCATTTCTCAATAACCGGCTCTTAAAGAATTCCTAAAGAAAGGCCTGGATGAAAGTAAATGGTATTTTTTAAGGTTATGTTTTATTATAAACAATGCGGACAATCGTTAAGCAATTAGCGACTTCAGACCACCTAGGTCAATGTTAAGCGAGGCCCGCTCAAATTCAGCACATTGTACACCTGGACTACCAGGAACCTTCATGTATTATTGATCACGTTGGCGCTGTCTCTCATATCGTGGCGGTTTTTAGAAACAAATTACTTCCGGTTTGCGGTTTCCGACTTTTTCAGTTGTTTTTGATCGGAAGAACATGAAGAACTTTTTATTGTAACGGTATCGATTACATTGGCATTTAAAAGCGAATTTTTATGAATGTTTATATGGTGTATTACTATCGATAAATTATTATTAATTATGACAGTCTAATGTTTACAATGTTATATTTTAAAAGTCAGAAAACCAAAACTAGTTTACAACATTATTAAAACGCAAGGAACTATTTCTACTTTGTATTAAGTTTGTATACCAGTTAATGAGCCTGTAGGGTTTACGTTTCTTACTAATTTATGATTGAAACGTACTATATTAAGTTGTAGTTAAGATGCAGCCCTACTAAATTACTATTGATACATAATTTTTTGGAGTGACAATTGATAATTAGAGTAGCATGCACTAAAATAGTTTGATAGTGATTATTGAGTTTCAATCTCTCCTCTACAGCCAATGGCGCAGTGTAGCGGGTACAACGGTTATCGCAAGATAGCCGAATCAAGCAACGTCGAGCGTGGCTGCTGCTTGGATTGGTGACCGCAGAGCAATCCTGTGCTTGCAAGCAGCCCGCCCCATCAACCGTTAGTAGTGGTCCGGAAGTCACCTTTAACCGTTGGTCCCCAGGTTAAGTGTTGGAGAGAGGGCTTCTTAGCCCTAACTTCGCCTGGTTAAATAAGACATTACTTTTCTTACACCCCTTCCTTGCCCAACAACGTTGCCAGTTTTACGTATGAAAATTACTGATCCATTTCAGAAACAGGGATAGCTAATTGTCAGCAGCGATATGGCAACACTGCCTCAAGTGTGCCATTGGAGTATTTTGGTGAGGGCTGCTCTAGTGAAGATATTGTAATCTTAGCTTTCGCGTCTGTCGACTATAATTTCAGTTTTCCAGTTAATACTACGTCGAAATATTGCTAACATAAAATGTTTACTATCGATTAACTGAAGATGCTCTTCACAGTGTGATCTAAAAGAATCAAGATTTTATTACCATAATACCGATATGATTATGATGGTAACCAAAATTACTATGAAATGAATTACTCGTTAATGAATTTACATGTATGATACATTTACATGACAAAACAGCATTTTACAATCATTTCATTGTATCAAAACAATTTATAAATCAAGATAAAAGCAATCTTTAAGACAAAAATGAAAATATTCTTCAATGCACGTGTAAACTCGCCCACATTGAGAACCCCACTATGTACCTGGACGCAAAAGTAACAGAAATAATGTTGTGGTCAATCCAGACCACTAACGCAGCAGTTAACGCTCTTTGTTTATCACAACACCAGTCTAGAGAGTCATCAAATCAATAAAAATATTCTTAATTGGTCGTAAACAAGTGTGGGGTGTGAGAAGTGGAACTTGCTGAGGGTATTGGACCGTTAGCTCATGCACAGATAAAAACACATACGGCTTCATAAATAGGAGGTTATCGAGGTCCGGTCGAGTTCTTTTCGTACCGTTAACTATCCACTTGTCATAAATGGTCGGGTCAACAAAAGCTCTTAACGAGCCTGTTAATGCTTAATGCAAAAGCTTAATGACGATGTTAATGCAAGTAATATTATACTTTATTACTAGGTACTCGCTCTGAGACTAGGATGAACTAAGACCATATGCTCCGTTACATTTTGGTTCTAATATGGGGTCTTTTCAAAGGATGCTTTTCACACCGAGCCGCATATTAATCCAGGAATAAGCCTAAAAATATGTTTACCAAGCGCACACAACTCTTCTTCTGAATAGCCCCATAAAATCACGTCAAGTTTTTGAAAAGGATCTTACACTAACGGTCATTTCAAAAAATGTTGTAATCATTGAAGAAAATTCAGGAGATTTTAAAACTGGAAACAGTTTAAAAGTAACCGCAGTTATTTTTACTAGAGGTAAAACTCCACCACCCTTAATAAAGAGCACTCGCCGTTATTAAGAACCCCACAGATCCTTCACAGAATCGTGTCGTTGCATGTCTATTCATCTGTTTGTGCAATTAATCATACAAAAAAGGACCTAGAGACTTGAAACTTAGCACATAGATTCTATTTTTTCAAAGAAAAACTATATTGTTATTGCAAAGTTACAATCAGTTTTATCAGGATAGTCAGGATATGCAACAATCACTGCCAATCGGCCTCGCTACTCTTTGTTTCTTCCATGGCCACTGGAACGTTACACAGTCAATAAGCATGCAATAGGATAATTTTGAATTATCGATCCAAAACTATTTTCACTAATCTAGGAAAATTTAATGGCAGTTTTGACAAGTGGCTGGAATGTATTCAACAATTTATTTTTGTATTCTATAATATACAGTTGTCCGATATACCACCGCATTGCCGCAATTTATAAGTCCTGATTTAGATACAGGGTTCCGATTGGGATAAGTGTCATTAAATAAATTCCTTACTTCATCATAAGATCTCACCCGATCTCCGTAGCCTTCCATACACTCTTGTTCACTTAAACACTCCATTTCAACGTGAAGGGAGTCACATTCACGTCTTGACTTTGTGAATTCCAACCAGAAACTGAACATGATGCTGGACTTCCTCAAAACTGATAAGATAAGGGAGGCCTGCCCTGCAGCAGTTAATAACTGTAGAACAGGTTTGAATTCGTAAGGAAAGTGGTTGTCTATTGAAGTTATTTACCTTTTGAATGTGGATGTTCATGTTTTGCCTCAATTAATTTTTTATTAACTTCAATGAGCTGCCATGTTGCACCAGGTTGAGCTAGAAAGCTCTATTTTTCACTGTTCTTCTTCTTTTATCAAGGCCTTTCAGATGAGGTGTCTCTTAACGGGTCTTTACATTTAAAAATTGTGGGAACAACCCCCCCCCCAAATCCCATTTTGGGGAAATGGGCAAAGTTGTAATAGTGACTAAAAAGTTCACTTATATTTCATAGAAAGGTGTTCCGGGTTCTATCCCTCCATCTTTATCCATAAAAAACTAAACAGAGTATACCCATACTGAATTAATTGTATTTCACACTGTATAAATAAAAGCATAGAATATAATAAAACAATTTTTTGACGATGACTTGTTAGATATAATTTATGTAATGTAAATTCTTCTATCAACAAATTGAGGTATATTTTAGATTATAGCACTGCACTATTTATAGGTGAGGAAGGTGTGGGCAGAGGTTGGAAGGAAAAGGAAGGGGTGAGGTTGCTGGGGGGTGAGTTTGACTAATCAGACAGCAGTAATTACATCGATAGCGGGGAGGTGACTTGCGAGATAGGAGGGTGTGGATTAAACAGAACAGCTACTCCCTGATCCACCTGGAAACTCACGTGGGCGACTGGTTCTTACCATTTAAAATTAAATATAGCATCATCAAAGAAATCTCATTTATTAATTTCGATCGAGGAACGATTGAATTTGGATAGTAAAATATTATTACATGTAATTAAACTGTTTTTCATTGCAGAGATTTTATACAATATTGTGCAATAAATAAACGTAAACGAGTAAATAAATAAAAAATCAGGTTTAATCTTAATAACGAAGGAAAGATAAAAAAAGATAGCTAAGGCTTTAGGTGGAGTGTGAGACACACCCTGTAGGCTTCCATCGGCATATCAAAGATGTCAGCACTGGTATCCAGCTCGTTGGAATCGTTGAGAAGACAATGAATACATCCGTGGTTTTAGCGAAGAGACTCTTGGATCAAGTTCTCTTGACAGTTTAAAGTCAATGGAGTCTAGAATCTCCAGGCAATCGATAAGTCCGTGTAGTATTTGTGAGGAACCTATAGTCAAGAATTAATCTCCGCTGACCAAGAATCTCAAATCCAAAGAAGAGCTGATTTTATATAGTAAATTACACACATTCATTATACGAAATGTAGCTGATTTTGTAATCAGAGCCAAATAAAAACGGCTAAAGATAATAATGTGAAATCTTGTATTAATTTGTGACAGAGAAATTATATTCTTAAAATTAAATATTATTTAAGAAGTAAATAATGAAATTTTAAGTACGGTATTAAGAAAAATTTGTAATGGAGTTAATTTTAATAAATTATAAACAAGTCACTATCTATAGATATTGTTCGTGTACATACTGTAAAAGTTGTGAAGGTTAAATTATTTGATACTTCTTTTATGTTACGGGTATCACGTTTCTGGATTTTAGATTGATGCATTAATGTAAAAAAATTGGTGGTCACATGCATGTTATTGGAATAAAAAGCTATAAGCTATCGAGGGTAGCAAAATAAATCATCTGGAAATTCTGACAGCTAAAAGTCAACAAAGATAACTTTTGAATTCCGAAAACAAACTCATTTATTGCTTGTCTTCTGATCGAATGAAATTCCCAGCCCAAGTGCGTGACAAATTTTATTCTTCACGCCCTAAAGACACCGATTACAAATCACTACAATAAGGGAATTCCTGTTTCCAATTTCCTGAAGATGCATTCGTCTTCTTCTCTGCTATGACAATTCTTTGCTATAAATCCTCTAGTCTATCTGAAGTTGATAGCTGAGAACCGTTTAGGGAGACACGATTCTCCTCACCTTTGTGGTGCAATCATTATCAGCTATTCAGCCAACAAGGGTGTCTGCCCGCCGGTAGGGGGTGGAAGGGGGCGGCGGTGTCACAACAAACCCTCTAATTGACACCAAGAGTTATGTCTTGGCCCAGTCACCCTACTGACCTCACACATCAGGTCTTCGTGTGCCTTCTGTTCTTCGCATGGGACTATTGAATGATCTAGACTAATTTCCAAAAGCGCTGTCTTCCCTTTTCCTTGACGCTTCATTACATTAAATTTAACCTTTCCCATCTTTATTAAATGAGCCTTCACTTGAATCTTCTTCATTATGGACGTTGGTATTTAAGGGTTAACAGCGACCATCAAGTTTAAAGAGGATTCCTTATATAATCCTCTATAAAACATCAGGTGATGTTAAAATACACTGAGAGCACTTGAACCATCTTAATCATCGGCGGCGGTCTTATAAGGGTTAACAGCGTGTATCACGTTTATGGAGGTATTGTTATAAAACCTTTTATAGAACGGCTGACTACCCTATTCCTAGAAGCTTCATTACATTAAATTTTACGAAATAACTACCTTTTCCACCTTTAAATTAGCCTGCACTTGAATCATCTTCATTATCGACGTTGGTATTTAAGGGTTAACAGCGACCATCAAGTTTAAAGAGGATTCCTTATATAATCCTCTATAAAACATCAGGTGATGTTAAAATACACTGAGAGCACTTGAACCATCTTAATCATCGGCGGCGGTCTTATAAGGGTTAACAGCGTGTATCACGTTTATGGAGGTATTGTTATAAAACCTTTTATAGAATGGCTGACTACCCTATTCCTAGAAGCTTCATTACATTAAATTTTACGAAATAACTACCTTTTCCACCTTTAAATTAGCCTGAACTTGAATCATCTTCATCATCGAAAGCTTTTAAGGTTAATAGCGTCCACCACGTTTAAAGAGGATTTGTTATACAACCCACTATAAAATATCAGGTGATGTTAAAATACACTGAGAGCACTTGAACCATCTTAATCATCGGCGGCGGTCTTATAAGGGTTAACAGCGTGTATCACGTTTATGGAGGTATTGTTATAACATATTTTATAGAGCAGCGGACGATGTTAAAATACAACAAAATCCTATACTTGAATCGTTTTCGTCAACAAAGCGATCTTAAAAGGTTAACAGCTTCCACCATTTTTAAGAGCGGTTCGTTATACAACACTAGCAGACGATAGGCCTACACTTAGATCCCGTTCACAAAATCAACTTAATTTACGGGAGCCTTATGAAGGATTCAACCCAACTCAAAGTTTATTCCGTTCATTCATTTGACAAGCTTACAAGTATAAAAACATTATTTTAATAAGCTAAGTAGATTTAATTCGTGGTTTTGGAAATTAAAGTGTAATACTGTAATTCGTCTAAGATAAAATCAAATCTAAACTGATACACTCAATATGTGGATATATTTGGACGATTCTAAACAATATATGAGGCAAAATTGATATTCCAGTGGTAGTTTGGTGGTGGGATGGGGGAGTGATAATATAGTAAATGATCATGATGACTTGCACACCCCATATTGTTTTGTATTAACAAGCCACTGTGAAATTGACTGTTTTGGGTGTATTTGGCACTCACCTGCCCCGCAGGTGTCTGTCTGTCCGACCATCCATCACTTCGACTTGGAATGCAGTTTTCATCCCGGATTAGTTATGCGTATTGTTTCGCATATCGTCCGACAAGCTCTCGGCATAGGCATCACCATTCACGTCCGGGGCTATCTTGCATCAAATTAGTGCCGGAAAGGAAATAAGTTCTGTCAACTATCGACCTACTTCTATCCTCCAATAATTTTCAAGCGAATACTCAGGTGCTTCCTTTTATTCACAATTCAAACATCGAGTTCAACGTATTAAACCATTGAAATATTCTACCTATTAATACCTTAACATTAGGTAGTATTTTAGAATTATAGTTTTATTATAGTGTTATAAATTTGAGAGATTAGGTTAGTTATTTCAAGAGTAGACCGTAGATTCGACATTCAAAATGAAAGTTTTTATTGATTGAGTTTTAGCATCACTCGTGGGGCTCAAAATTTCCTTTCTTTTTGTATGTCTGCCTATCTGCCAGTCTTATACAATTATCTGTCCGCACGATAATTATAAGATTTACAAACTTTAAATTGTGCATGAAGCTTCATTTATACCGGGTGAGGCAGACCACCCGTGCAGTTATGTATAGCAGGAGAACGGTTTGGTGTATTGACATAAAAGTAAGTGCTTTCCCCATAAAACGCCCATGGTGGGTCCATTGAAAATATGTTTATAAAAGTCTATATACAGAATTATAAAAAATTGAGAGTCGAATGTTCGAATCTAAAATATTTCAAATGTAGTATGCATAGGTCAAACCATACATAATTTTAAAGGACTTGTTAAAAGGAACTCATTGGAAAAAACAGAATTCACTTATCTCAATCCGTTTCAAATTACGGCTATTTTGTTTTGAAAAATGTAAAAATGTACGGAACTCTGTATTTTTTATCAGTTTGAGTTATGTTTATTCTGATTCCAATTTATTGCTCACGAAAAACCCAGCTTCATTCTGATAAGCCACGTGACTACTTTTAAGATTATTTCGGAATTGACCCCGCAACTCAAATTTTGGAGAATTCAAAATTCATATAAATCAAAATGTTTAAATAGCAAAATTCATAACATTGTACATAATTTTAAAGGTCTCTAACAAGAACAAAGTTTGTATTAAACTTTTTCCGTATCTCTAACGATTTTCAAAAAATAAACAGAAATCTGATTTGAACATAATTTGTCCAATATATTTTAGTGACACTTTGGCCATTGACCTCCAAAATGTAAGGTACTGAGTTCGAATCTAAATTACTTTATTTTTAAGAATAATAAGTATAAAGTATCAGAAAAAATGGTTTTAAAAATCATAATTAACCTTAACTTGATCTCAGACATTAATTTTCTTATACCGTTATTAAATATTCCACAACCCCTATTTTTGCTCCAAGGAGGAGGGAGTTTATTTGAAAAAGGTTTATTTTAAAATATAGGTTGCGTGATAGACAATCTTAAAGGTAGCGTTGCACTAAACGCTTTCGCTCAAAATAAAACACTATTTACTGCTGCAATAAAAGAAGGAGTGTTTACATTCAGTGCTTGGTTTTAATATGGTATGGTTAAGACGAACAAAGTGCGTATTCAAACTTGTTTTTGATCTCCAATGGTTTCAGAAAAATAAGCAGAAATCTGCTTGGAAAGTATATGGACTTTTTATTTAAACCTGATAGGAAAGCCAATTTAATGAAAAAAGTATGTAAAAGAATTTATGTGTAGACTATACATTATGCATGAAAATTCATTTCTACAAGAATGATTTCTATGATTCGTAATTCTCGTGTCAATCTCTCTTTGTATGGTGGCCTGTCTATTTATCTGCCCGCAGATCATTTTGAGATTGAAATGTGCTATAGATTTGAAATTTTGCATGTAACCTTAGCGAAGCCTGTTATGATACTTGGTGTGGTGTTTTTCTTTCTACCTTGTTGATATTCAGTAAAATTTACGGACGTTACATGGATATCACGAAAAACCAATAATCCATGAAACCAATGTTGTGTAATGGCGCAGTGTAGCGGGTACAACGGTTATCGCAAGATGGATGGGTGACCGCTGAGCGATCCTGTCGTTACTAGCAGCCTGCCTGCCCGGCCATTGGCGGTGGTTCGGAAGTTACCTTGAAACCTTTGGTCCCCAGGTTGTGTTAGAGAGATTCTTAGCCCTAACTTCGCCTGGTAAAATAAGACATCTTTACTGAAGTTTATTTTTTACATTTAAAAACTAATAATACTTTATACCATGTATTGTTGATGATTTTCGAAAATGTCTGAGAAACTATATCAAGCTCTCTATAAATTTTGATATTTTAATTGTCTATCCATTTTTACTTTCTGTCGTTTGGTTAATCTCATCAAATGTTTGGTTATAAATAATGTATAATTTTCTAGTTCCCAGGTTTTTATTCTGGCATATTTTGTGTGATCAGCTGATTGAACCTTACAGCTCAACCCATTATAGGTGTTCTAATAAAGGTCATCACGTGACTTATGGTCGCAAAACATCATTAATGTTGTAATGAAAACTATCACATTATTATTGTAAAGGTTATTGTATTTACTGAAGCTTAAAGGGCTGTGATAGTTTATAATATAGAGTTAACGTTAATAGTTTATCTTAACATCGTAATATGTATTTTATATTTTCACAGTGGCCAGCGGAACATAAAAATTACATCTCAATTCTGAATCAAGTGAATGAAGAAAATGGGATCCATCCTGTACCTAACGTTAGAGTTTAAGAAATAATATATCAATGGTCCTCCTCCGTAGACTAGTGGATATAGTCACGGCTCTCTGAGAGATCACGGGTTCAAATCCCGGGGAGGTCCTATTCATACAGGAACAGCAGTCACAGTGTATAAACAAGTCAGCATAGCCGAGAGCTGACGCTTTAAAGAGATAAAAAATATATATCAATGAATACTTAATCGCTAGGCTTATATTGAAAAATCACAACAACCAATATTGTATAACTTTTATTTTGAGAGGCCTCTCAATAGCAAGAATATCTTCGTCAGACTCATCACAAAAGTAAAAAAAGTAAATTTGAGTAATTGAGTATAGTTAGACATATTTTATTTTAATATTAATTTGTACTGTGTGGTGTAATTTGTAAAATAAAGACAAGCCATTTCTTCGAATTATATACTATGTGCTACTAACAGCTACATGTTTTATACACTGAAGTTCTTTGGTTTGATAAACTTGTTATAGAAAAGTCAGTGTGGATTGATTTACAATCGCTTTAAAATTTTATTTTTGATTAATAATACATCTAAAAAGGGAAATGAGCTCTCAAGTGAGTTGGATTAAATTCCAATAGTAAATTTAATACTAGAGTATACTATCGAAAGGCCTTAAACATAAAGTTATACAATATTGGTAGTGATTTTCCGATGTGGTGATTAAAATAAGAAAATCCAATATAAGCTCCAAGCTTAACATTGCTTAGTAATTACTTTATAAATTAAGTTTTTAAGGTGAAGCCTTGAATTATTTTGAAACTGTCGAGGTTGAAATGAATGTCACACAGAATGGAACTATATGTTGTACAGTTATAATCCAGCATGATGGGAAATTCAGTTTAACATATCATATTGATCAGACTCAACATAGTATATATAACATAGCTATGGTGAGAAGGGTTGATATAGTGCGAATGTTCAGTTTAGCTCCAGTGCAGCGTCTGAAATCTGATTATATTGTCTCAATGATGATGAGATGTCTCAATTATTGTGCTCTGATATCGAAACGATGTAAGGGTTCATTTTGAGCTTCTTCGTCGCCGACTTAGATCTCTTCAAACGAACATAACTTCATATTCCAGGATCCAAGACTGTGGCCGGGATTACCCAGCATCAAACCCAGCAGGGATCACTTCTGGCTGGTTTATACCCTCCAGTTGAACCTACCACTCGGCACAGCAAAAACCGATGTGTCACTTAGATCAGGGCAACCTTACGGATGTTCAGGAGCGGCACATCACTAACCGCAAATGTCGAGATTCTGGGCTGCAAGGGTAATTCGATAGGTCTAGTCTACTGCGGGAGATAACTGTTGGAATTGGTGGGATTCGTTCCTTAAGTATCAGAGGTTCTCACTAGCCTCAACAAGGGTGTGCCACCCCCTGCCTGCTTTGACTGGAGAGGCTGGTTCAGAGTTTCTGCTTCTTCCGGGGCGACATGACTAAGATTAGTGACCTAATTCATCCTCATCGACCTCGAAAGGAGGTGACCCCTATACACCCTAACCTTACCCATGCTGAAAATCCTGTCACTCCGGAAGCAGCGCTAAGGTTCTTATAGGACTAAGTGCAATTTATAAGCTTCTTGTCCTAAGAGAACAAACAAAAAAAGACTGTGACAGCGTCATATTCCAGACGCTGCACTAAGAGGAATGTGAACTGGAGGTAGCTAAGCTCTCCATTCACATAGCATATACACAGTTCATAATCACCTATTGTGCGGAAATATTCCGAGATTGTGAAACGCAATTGTGGTAACAGCGGCAAAACATTAATTGACAGGGATGTTTATTACCCGTTCCCGCCACAGGAAGCGCGGCTGGTCGGTCTGTCGTGTTATCATCAATATTTACACGTGTCTCCAGTCATATCATATCATCTACAAATTTATGCGCCACCTTCCCCGATGTTGACAACGTGTCGGCTAATTGACTGTCACATTTGGCGGAGTTCAGTGGGACTACCGCGGGCGGCGTGCGGTGACCCGGCCCAGCTGCTACACCTGCCTGGGAGACCCACCACCAACAGGTGCTCCGGAGTCACTTCTGAAGTTGTGTCACGACCCACCACCTGACCGAGTATACTATCAGAGATAAATCTTTCTGGTCAGAAACCTGTCCACTACGGTAAGTTCTTTATCCTCCGCGGAGAAGCGCCTGCTCGTTGTGATATGGAATGATTAATAATCAAAGAACTAACGGGAATTAGGGAATGGACTAAATAATTCATTACTGAGAGATCTAAAGTGCTTGGACCCCCAGGATAAATTACTTGTCTTGTACGTTTACAGTGTAACTTATTATGCCCACTTCGAACCACCGCCGCGTCGCCTCCAGCGTTATCAAAGTTGACAGCTGGATTTTAAATTTTGTTTATAATTTGTTTATTTTAATAGAATTGAAGATTTTACAAGAATATTCTTTTATTATAATCATTAACCAGAACAACTTTTCCGACTTATCAGTGAGTTTACTGTTTGTAAATTTATTTATATTATAGAGAAATACTAATGCAGATTCAAAGAAAGTGTTTTCTTTAAAACACTCGGATTTACAGATAGGACAGTATACAATTTATGTCGCTATACGAGTATTAGCTAAAACTTTATACATTATTATAGAATCAGAAGTGCGCTAGCATATGCATATTGCCTTTTTGCTTCGCTCATGAATTTAAGAACTAGTATGCGTTAAATTATATCTTGTTTTACATCGGGAAATAGGATATATGGTTACATCACAGTGTGAACATTAATTTATTATTTATAAACTAACAAATGAATGAAGAATTATTGAAAACTACTATCGAACTAATTTCTTAATCTTAATTACTCGTTACATTTTTCAGTAGTAATTATAATTAATTAAAATGTCCTACTTGATGCCCAACACTACGTAATAAATTAATTAAAATACGAAAGAAAATTAATTAAAATATACATTTAAAATAATAAATATTAAGAATACGGTAATAATATTTGAAAATAGTTTTAATAAATAAAAGAATATCTAAAAATGTTATATGTTCCTAAAATGATAATTAACATTAACAAGACATTTTAAACTCAAAACTCAAAAAGTTATAACATTTTAAATTAATTGAAAAATCTTTTCTCAAGTAGGTTGAAATAAATCTATTCAATAAATTAGTCACAAATGAATGGATTACAAAAATTCTTAAACTTTTAAATAATGTTATTACAGTAACCACAAATAATCATAACCTTTGTGGTCTCGGATATATTACTGAGTATAATACACAGAAATAGTCACAGAGTATTGCTTACTTGTGTCTAAGATGTCGCTGAATAACTAGGGACGGAACACGGCATGTGCTGGGTTAGCTACAGCACTCTGCGCTCGTGAGTGTGAAGGTGCGTACGTACTAGCGTAATCGCTATTTGCTAGTACTATAGTGGATGCCTGAGCCTGGTAACAATGCGCATGTAAATCGACATTACAGGACGGCCTCGATATATACTTAAACAAACTAAAGCTTCCTGAAATCACCCTTCCAGTGGAAATACCAGTGGACAACCTTACCTTTACAAGAGTAAGAGTGAATGAATGTATTAGATATTCTCGATCTTTTACGCAGTCTTATGGCACATCTTCCGTTTGAAATGTGCCGTCCCTTGGAATTAGTCACCAAAATCCATCGATACCTTCTTAGATTGAGGAGTATGCGTAAAAGATTACGGTAATGACATAAATATCTTAAAAGCGTTTTAACATTCGAAAAGTAAGTTCTTTCAACCAATCAAGAAGTTTGAAAATAAATACCAACAAATTGGAAGATGTATTGTAGATTTATGTTACTAGATCAAATTGAATACGATTAGAAAAATTCAAATCAATTGGTTATTCATTATTAAAAGTGTGCCAGGACCTTCTTAAGATCGTGTCGTTTTCCTCGTCCATCTTTTTCATATAAAGGTCCTAAGGAACTACAACTTGGTTTTTTGTCCAAAAAAGAACTGTATTGATTTTGAGGTCAAAAACGCAAATCTCTTTGAGTTACGTCAGAGTGATGTAACTCGTTAAGTTATGCCAGGTCTTTCGATATTCCACGGTATCAGCTTATTTGAATAGAATATTTGCTTGATTTTTATATTTTTGGTCAAGAATATCGCATTTTGAAGTGACGAGCCATCTAATTATCGCATAGACACAAGTTACTTTCCCAGGTCGATCCCAGAGCAAGGATGGTCACCAGGACATTCCGCTGCAGATTTATCCTCCACAGATATACGGAGCTACTTGACCAGGTTAAGTCTGACTTAAGATGACCAGCCGCGGCTCGGTCCTGACAACATTCGTCCTCGAGCAGATCATCACTTATCGCGTCCCCATAAAGCATATTAATAAATTCGAACGCAAAAACCTGTTATATAAAATAATTATGTTCATGATTATAAATCTGGATGGGTTTCTAAGAAAGTTTTTCATTCAAGATAATAGTAATAGTATTTCAATTTTAATTTTAACGTTATATATAATATATCTATTAACCCTTTTCACCCGGGTGGACAAAATAATGATCACCGAAAGCAACGCGAAGTGTACGGAGGGCACGCCGATTTCTTGTTTAGAAGCGAAGTTTATCGAAAGCAGAACAGGCTTCCAAAATTTGCCATCGTTATATGTTACTTATAGGTATAACACAACGTTTCGAGGATTGGAATCTGTCCTCTTCATATTGTGGAGGGAGGTATTATTCCTTACCTGACGATGAGGATAAATCCCAATCCTCGAAACGTTGTTATGTAACATGTAACAATGGCAAATGTCCAAATTCCCTGTTATCCTTTCAAACCTTCCCTCGTCATTGAAAAACTTTAAGTAAAGGAAAGTATATTGGCTCAATGAATATGTAAATAATGGTTTATAGTATTTTGTAGTATATTGGCAATTTAATAATCAAGTTAAATCATCTATTAAAGGTCTTTGACTTTTTTTATTTTAAGTACTGAGGTGTATATAGACGTTCAGAGCTGGTCAATGCGACTCAGCGATCGGCAGGCGATGTTGTTTTATACTTCTTGTAACAAGTGGTTATGTTTATTTTTGTATTCAGTTGAAAGAAGACGATTTTGTTGCTTTAGTGTGGATGTTGTTGTATAATGTGACTTGTTATTTTGTTGTAATTTGATAGATAGGTAGGTAGTTTATCTGCATTAGTGCTTGTTATAAAAATGGAGAGGGAACGTCTTACTCGAAGCGTAATTAACAAATTGTAAAATTTGTAAATGGTATAAATAGATTTTGTTACTCAGTGTTAAAACATGTTGTGAAACAAACTTCATATGCTCAATTATTGGAACTCCTGTTATGCCATGGATGAGTGATTGTGTTTGTTTTGACGTGACAACGTCTTAAATTAGGTTTCGGCTCGGAGTCACTCATGAAAAAGTGTAACGCCCGGTAACGTTACGATGCCCGTCCAGTGGGTTCGCCGCACGGGATCCGCACGGGATAAAGCAGATAACTGTGGGTCCGCCGCACGGGATAAAGCAGATAACTATGTTTATTCGTGAAAATGTGGAGTGCTTAGATTCGTCATTTACAACAACTACAACAATAAAGGTAAATAATTGTACACTGATATTTCATTATCGTAAACTATGATTGATTGATTAATTGTTAGATTGACACAAAAGTTGAGAAACTGAGTTTATAGGTTATGTCATACTATTGACAAATGTTGATAGTGTTAAGTAAATTATTAGTTTAAATCACTCTGCAATCAATCGTAATTCAGTCGATTGAGAAGAAACAGCGCGTATTGCTAGTCAAACATTTAAAATAACAAATTATAACCTCTAACCTGTCATAACAGTGCGACCAAACAAACGAACTAAACCGACCAATCACCACGCGCGGAGTTAGAATTTAACTGTGTTTAGCAAGAATTTCAAATTCCAATTTTAGTAAATGTTTTATTCAACTTTACCATTTACAATAACAAATTTTAATTAATTTCAAATTATGTACAATGTTTTAGTAAACAAAATATATTTCTATAGTTAAAATTTGTGCAATTCTTATTTTCATTCAATTCCTTGTTCCTATTGTGCAATTTAATAATATTCATATCAATAAATATTCTACCGAGAAAAAGACGTTGTCACGTAAAATCTTCGCCCGTAAAACCGACTTTACAGGCAACCATAATTTTTTTATTTATATGAAAATTGGCACATAAAAAATTTTACGTTCAACTTCAGTTCACCTTCTACATATTGCAGCGCCTTAAGTATAACGCTGTGACAGATTTGACTCCTGGAATCTGGAATTACCATCCAACTGAAGAGACCCAAAGCAGTGGGCGACGCAGAAGCTCAAAACGAACTCTCTACCGTTTCGACATCAGAGCACCTTGACTACAAACAAATGTAATCAAGACGAAGTGATGTTCTTATTGTCTCATCAGATACACAATTGAGTGCACTATGATGTTTCTGAGATGATCTTAAACCACGGTGGAAAACCCGAGTTTTCTACACATAACGTAGAGCAATGGTGGGAAGGGTTGATTGAAGAAGAATGTTAAGTTAAGCTCCAGTTCACCTTCCATTAAGTGCCTCGTCTGAATTCTAACTCTGTAACAGATTTGACTCATGGAAAGTGGAATTAACATCCATCTGAAGAGATCCAAAACAGTCGGCGTCGAAGAAGCTCGAAACGAACTCTCTACATCGTTTCGACATCAGAGACACCTTGACTGCAAACAAATGTTATCACGATGAAGTGGTGTTCTAATTTGTATCATCAGGTACACAATAAGGTGATTCTTATTGATTCAACCATTCCCACCATTGCTTCACCTTATTTATAACGATTTTCTTTCGTTAATTATATGATATTTTGATGTGTTATAGTTAGTTAAATGTATAATTGAAAGATTTAGGTTTCCATGGTAAAGGTTTTATTATTTCTTGTAAATTAAAGGCTTAAAATTTATTTTTTCTATAAAACAATATAACCACAAAAACCATGATTGAAAATTATTATATTGCTTTGATAAACTTTACATTTCCCCATTTAGTTAGAGAATTTAATCTAATCTAATCCCCTGCAAATTTTGGGAATAGAAACATTAAAATACCATGAGTAGAGATGATGAAACGTATTTAAGAGATGAATCCTCGACAAAAAAACTGCAACTGAAATAAATTAATAGCAAGGGAGCACAAGAAAACAATGAAATATGATTACGCTAACTCAACTTGGAGTTTGTAATTTTATTGTTACATACACATACATACAATCCTGTAATACTACATTATTTCATTCCTATTATTGCAATGCTTGAGTGTCAGAACTGCAGCTGTAACACGCACAACCGCAGTTTTGATTACCTATCAAATACTCATACAAACACTCCTGTAATACAAAACTATTCCACCACTATCATCGCAATAGCTGAGAGTCAGTACTGTAGCTGTAACACGCACAACCACAGTTTTGATGACCTATTATATACTCGTGTACGGACTCTTGTATTATGAAAATATTGCACCCCTATTATTGCAATAGCCTGAGTGTCAGTACTGCAGCTGTAACACGCACAAACATAGTTTTGATGACCTATCAAATACTCATACAAACACTCCTGTAATACAAAACTATTCCACCTCTATCATCGCAATTCCTGAGAGTCAGTACTGTAGCTGTAACACGCACAACCACAGTTTTGATGACCTATCATATACTCGTGTATAGACTCTTGTATTATAACAATATTGTACCCCTATTATTGCAATGCCTGAGTGTCAGTACTGTATCTGTAACACGCACAACCACAGTTTAGATGACCTATCATATACTCGTGTATAGACTCTTGTATTATAACAATATTGTACCCCTATTATTGCAATGCCTGAGTGTCAGTACTGCAGCTGTAACACGCACAACCACAGTTTTGATGAGCTATCATATACTCGTGTACGGACTCTTGTATTATAACAATATTGTACCCCTATTATTGCAATGCCTGAGTGTCAGTACTGCAGCTGTAACACGCACAAACATAGTTTTGATAACCTATCATATACTCGTGTATAGACTCTTGTATTATAACAATATTGTACCCCTATTATTGCAATGCCTGAGAGTCAGTACTGTAGCTGTAACACGCACAACCACAGTTTTGATGACCTATTATATACTCGTGTACGGACTCTTGTATTATGAAAATATTGCACCCCTATTATTGCAATGCCTGAGTGTCAGTACTGCCGCTGTAAGACGCACAAACATAGTTTTGATGACCTATCAGATACTCATACAAACACTCCTGTAATACAAAACTATTCC
Source organism: Homalodisca vitripennis (assembly GCF_021130785.1). NCBI lineage: Eukaryota > Metazoa > Arthropoda > Insecta > Hemiptera > Cicadellidae > Homalodisca > Homalodisca vitripennis. The sequence goes on along the minus strand of NC_060211.1, from coordinate 42,494,886 downwards.
ACCTCTATCATCGCAATAACTGAGAGTCAGTACTGTAGCTGTAACACGCACAACCACAGTTTAGATGATGACCTATCATATACTCGATGTATAGTACTCTTTATATTATATACAATATTGTACCCCTATTATTGCAATGCCTGAGTGTCAGTACTGCAGCTGATTTTGATGACCTGTGTATAGACTCTTGTATTATAACAATATTGTACTGCAATGCCTGAGTGTCAGTACTGTAGCTGTAACACGCACAACCACAGTTTTGATGACCTATCATATACTCGTGTATAGACTCTTGTATTATAACAATATTGTACCCCTATTATTGCAATGCCTGAGTGTCAGTACTGTATCTGTAACACGCACAACCACAGTTTAGATAACCTATCATATACTCGTGTATAGACTCTTGTATTATAACAATATTGTACCCCTATTATTGCAATGCCTGAGTGTCAGTACTGTATCTGTAACACGCACAACCACAGTTTTGATAACCTATCATATACTCGTGTATAGACTCTTGTATTATAACAATATTGTACCCCTATTATTGCAATGCCTGAGTGTCAGTACTGCAGCTGTAACACGCACAACCACAGTTTTGATAACCTATCAGATACTCGTGTATAGACTCTTGTATTATAACAATATTGTACCCCTATTATTGCAATGCCTGAGTGTCAGTACTGCAGCTGTAACACGCACAACCACAGTTTTGATGACCTATCATATACTCGTGTATAGACTCTTGTATTATAACAATATTGTACCCCTATTATTGCAATGCCTGAGTGTCAGTACTGCAGCTGTAACACGCACAACCACAGTTTTGATGAGCTATCAGATAGTCGTGTATGGACTCTTGTATTGACATTATTGCATCCCTATTATTGCAATGGCTGAGTGTCAGTACTGCAGCTGTAACACGCACAACCGCAGTTTTGATGGTCTATCAGATACTCGTGTATGGACTCTTGTATTATGACATTATTGCACGAGCCATTGTTGAGCACGCCTGTGTACGGCACAGCAGCGCCGAGGTACTCGCGTCCCGCGCCCGCGCTCGAACCCGTCATTACCTCGTTACCGACTCGTGCGATGATTGTACATTTAACACGTTAAATTATTACATCTTATTACCGACCACAATGCTGTTACTGCCCCCGGTGCCTCCAGCCACTCCGCTCTCCTCCACCTATTTATTTAATGACATTTTTATTACAATGTTTGCCTTTTATTGTTGTTTACTACGAAATAATAACGCCGGACCTTTTGAGTCTGTTTTTATTTGCAATTGAAAAATACGGCGTTCACTTTCCGAGGTTTTTGCCGTTTTGGCTAACCACCGTTTCTTCCCCGAGCCCGTTTCTTGCCCCGCACTTAACTCCAGACAATCGCGCGTTTGTTTTGAACATTATGACTTTACTGCGCTCATCGGAACGTGAAGCGGCAATCCTCCATTATTGCGCGAGTTACCTCGGGCTCGCGGGCACCGGAGACTCGCTGAAGAAACTCTCCGAGTCGCCATCAGGAACACATTAACAAGGATGTTTATTGTCCGGGATAGATACGACTAAGGTTTACGCACCCGCCTTTTATTGAGGACTCGAGTCGTGAATTTCACGGTAGGCTGCGCCCACGCTTTTTACACCGTGAGAAGAACTCCCCAAATTATGTACTAAAGTGTGACTTTTTTCCCTCGCCGACTTGACGGATATAGAAGGAGAAAAAGTGAAATCGTCCGTCTGATGACAGCTCTCTCGCGCCTTGAATGCACTCAGGAGGTCGTCCTCGCCATAACTCGGCCGTTTGTGGGGGGAATTGTCAACAAATTATTTTTAAAGTTCCCACATGTTTATAATCTATTATTTCATTAATAATACACACTGAATTACGTTCAGTAATTAATCCACGTTAACTTATGATCAGCAAACTTTCAGTGTTGCATGAGTACTTCTTGAAAGCGAATGCACGCAATATGCACGGTATTCAACATAAACTAGTTGAGACTTTCAAATCAAAAACAAAGTACAGTCATTCGAAAACAACAATTTTTGTTAAAGGATTCATATAACTGAAATAACTGTACATAAATCTAACTTTTCATGAAAAACATCTGTCTGCATGCACTTAAAATAATTTTTGTTCGTTGTTTTAAATCGACAATCGACTCTCCTTCTTATTCTGTTTGATAAAATCTTCGCACAAACCAGTGGCCCATGGAACGGTCAGAATAAGTATTAAAAGAAGAAATGTCTCTTCTTAAAAAAGGAATTCACTATAGTATGGTTACAAGTAAATAAAAAAAGGAAGGAGTAAATATGAAGAACACTAGTTAAGGCAGAAGATCTCGTAAAATTTCAACACGAAGGATTCTAAGCTTCTACCAATTTACGAGTTCCGTAGCCCATGTGTTCAACAATCTCGGAAGTTAAACATTATAGTGCGTTAGAGTTTTGACATTTAAGGCGCAATGTTTTTCTCTTTGCCTTGACATATAACTCGTGTACTCTACGTATTTAAAGATTCTGTCATGCCCGGACAACGGATACAATAGAGGCATAAAGTAGCCAGTTAGAGGGCACTGGACGTCTAGCGCATGTTAGATATGAGGGAGTGACAGTGGTCTTACTGAACAGTACTACATCAATACAAGTGTATTTATCCTTCCAGTATTGAAATCACAAAAATTATATCTCTTTGAAAGGAATATTCGGTAGTGGACGGTTTTATTTGCAGAATGCAAAAATAAAACAAGGCTAGGTGTAAGTCAGATCATGTGTCGCTCAATAGGCTTGATAAGAATAGAATTGAGGACACCCCAAGGAGGAGCATGCATCATCACCAAAATCGGTCTTGCCTATCTAGAAGTGGTTTCATGCAAAATTTGAGGTCCATTTTCTTTGATCATCTTGCGGATGGACAGACTTATGGGCAGAGAAAGAGAAGGAAACTTTCCCCAATCTTCTGAGTTGTAGGCTGAGAGTCAACAAGATAGATAATCCGTGAAAACGTAATCTTTCCTTATATTTTTTTAACCACGTAGCCATGCCAAGAGGGTAATGAACTGACAATTTAATGGTTATGAAACATGTGTAGAATAAAAATGTTTAGTTTAATTTTCATTCATAATTTAGGGAATACACCATAAAAATGAAAGAAATACACCAATGCAATAGTGTATCGAAAGACCTGACGTGACGTAAGAGATCCTACAGACAGACAAACAGACAAATGGACCACACTTTTTCCTTTTAACCTTCAAGTTTTTCCTTATAAAAAGAGAAACCTATAAATCAAGTATCTAGTGTCTAATACTTTGCTATCAAAAGTTATCACAAACGGACCAACTACGCCTCGATTTTAGGGAAGCCCTGCTGAGTCCTTGGTAATGGAAAAGGAATAAAACATCAAAGTTAAGAAATAAAATAAAAGCACTAATGTAAAGGAAACGGTGAGATCTCTTGTATCACTGTATGATGGCAAATGTCCGAAAATTCGTGATTACTTCATAAACCGTAAAAAAAACACAGGAATCACTAATCATAGTGTACCTTTCATTGCTTTTTACTTACCACTAAAGTTTTTAACAAATAAAATAAAATTTTCATAACATACAGATAGATTATGAATCCATCAAAATATAATTTCAACAGGGACAGTATGCGTTCACAAAGAGCAATACATTACAATACATTTGCCAATGGCGTGATGTAGCGAGTACAACGGTTATCGCAGGATAACAGGATCAAGCAACGTTGAGCTGCTGCTTGGATGGGTGACCGCTGAGTGTCCTGTCCTTGCCTTGCAAGCAGCCTGTCTGCCCGGCTATTGGTGGTGGTTCGGAAGTCACCTCTAAGCCGTTGGTCCCCGGGTTAAGTGTTAGAGAGGGCTTCTTAGCCCTAACTTCGCCTGGTAAAATAAGACTACTTTACTTTACATTCACATAAAACAAAGTATTGAACGTTATTGGTAGCTAAGTGGTTAGCGTTTCAGTTTACTATCCTGGATATCTGGGTATATCGGTATGGGAATGTCGTGTTTGCGCGCTATTAAATAATCATTTGTGCTTTGCTTGCAGTAATGATGTAACTGGTGCTTTATTCGAGCTTTTTTCGTTCTCTTAGGACAAGAAGAATTCCATTTAGCCCTATAAGGAACTGGACAGGATATTCAGGATGGGTACGGTTAGGGGGTAGGGGTCGCCTCCTGTCGAGATCCATGAGGAATTAGGGAACTAATCTCAAAGTCATGTTCCCCCGGAAGAAGAGAAGGCTAGCTCTGAACCAGCCCCTCCAGTCAAAGCAGGCAGGGGGTGGCACAGCCTTGTTGAGGCTAGCAAGAACCTCTGATACTTAGGAGGACCCCACCAACTCTAACCTCTGAAACTCTGAACAGACACCTCCTGCAGTAGACTTGACCTATCGAATTACCCTTGCACCACAGAATCTCGACATTTGCAGTTAGTGATATGCCCCTCCTGGACATCCATGAGGTTGCCCAGATTTAAGTGACACATCGGTTTTTGCTGTACCCAGTGGTACGTTCAACTGGAAGGTATGACTCAGTCAGAAATTCTCGAGCTTTATTTAATACATACAAAGTATAAAGTATTAAGAAAGAGAGAATAAAGTAATCACGACTAACTGATATAGATTCCTTCGTGTGGAAGCGTCCTCTCTTGTAGTTCCCGACAACCTCTCGAAGACGTTCTCAATGTCCGACGCAAGAGAACGTACGTAGTAGTTTCCCGGGGCTGAGAGACTTGAAAGCGTCTCGCCGCTGTGCGAGAGGGCGAAGCTGGCGATTACAAAGTATAACTAAATCAGCGGCAATGAGGCCTAATACGCTCGTGGAACGCGGGTACACGGCTTTACGAGAGTGTAGCGCGCCAACAAAACACTAAACTGGTTTAAATATAACTCGTCTAACTATCGAGTCAGCAGCAGACCTTAAGTTATGAGCCCTAACCTAAGCGTACGCGATCACACCTCTAGGCTACCTTGACTTTACACTCGTAACCCTGTGGGAACCGTAAGTTATCGCAACAATACTTCAGTTCAGCCACAAAAGATAAACGGAAAATAATTGTCTGTACACCTGTTTCCTCGTATTTATTATTTTATCCTTGTCATTAGACTTTTAGTTAAGTAGTTCAACATTTTGAATAATACATTTGTAATATAATGCACTAAACAATGTATTAAGCATCTCTTACATTGATGTGTAACAACTGCTTGTATAATCAGTACAATACAAGTTTATAAATGTTGTGTTTTTTTGGAGAAAAACTAGGTAGTTGAGTTAAGCTCCAATTTACCTTCCTTTTAGTGCAGCGTCTGGAATCTGACGCTGTTACAGACTTGACTCCTGAAAATTGAGGGTACTCAATTGTGTACCTGGTGAGACAATGAGAAATTTACACTATAGCTTATGGTCTAGGGTTCTCTGATTTCGAAACGGTGTAACGAGTTCATTTTGTGCTTCTTAGTTGCCGCCTCTACAGACGATCTCTGAAGAACTCGTAATTCTGAAGACTCTTCAGACGTGGAAGAGTCAAGTGTGTAACAACGTCATACTCCAGACGCTGCACTACGAGGAAGGTGAATTGGAGCTTACCTCACTCAAAATTCACATGGAATCAACCCTTTCCACCATAGCTACTTTATGTGTATTGAGGTAGAATAGATAACGAAATTGTTGTCCGATGAGCTGTCAATTCACCTTATTCGAAAGGCTCCTTTGATCAGCTAGAATCCAATTCATTATTTGGACTCTTGGCTCCAAATACTCGCTAAATAAATTTTTATTTAAAATTGATTCCATAGGACGTCTGTGAGAGTTTTGGTTAAATGAATGCATCCAGGAGATGTAGGATAGATGAGGAATGCGGTCTCACTTCTAGGCCTTAAAGAAAAAAATCATACAAAACACAATAGTTTGCACATTTTCCACTAAAAATTAATACCACATTGTCGAAACACAATGGATGCATAAATCATGCAGCGTAGTTGGGTTGAAAATATTTTTTTGTCTTTAGAGCCAAAAGTCTAAAAGTTAAAACTCCAAGTTTTCTTAGTTTCAAAATCGCTTACGAACTATTCATGGTTATATGTGTGAAACTTGTTCAAACGCTCGGCTAATAAAGGCATTTTTGATTTCATTCTATTGCTACAAATTATAGACACAAAATCAGGTAGCTACGCTATCACATTCGCCAGCACTTCCGTTTTGAATGAAAGTTAAGCTTCCTCAATCGATGAAAGAAACCTTAATTAAGGGAATAAGATATTCTTGAATTTACTCCTACTCACGCAGTATAGGTATGGAAAATATGATTTGATTCCATGACAAAAATGTTTTTGGAAATCCAATATGTAATACAATTAAAACTGTACGAAAAAGTACAATTAAAGATTTTCTATGATTTACAAATTGAGAAAGTATTAACCACGTTTATTATTGAAAAACACAATTTAAAAATACAAGACGAGTTTCATTCTTTTATTAATTGCAGCTCTAATTTGTTATTTATTTATTATATTTGGATTATACACTTTAATTATGTTTTTAAGATTTTAAAGTTTTAACCATTTTTGAAGTTTTTATCTGTTTTAACTTTTTAACTATTTAAAAGTATTTATAATTTTATATTTTTAATTATATAAAGTTGTTGTATACATACTGTATTAATATGACCAAATAACCTGTACTGATTGTGTATACTTGTATTGCAATAACATATGTCATGTTTTAAATAAATACCTGTTAAATGTTATATTGAATTTATTTATCTTGACAATTAACTTAGAAATAAGATGAAAGTGACGGATGCTGTACAGCATTTGAATAGTTTTACAGCAATAAAGAGATTTATTATTATTATTTTAAAGTTAGATACTACATATATATTACATAACAGAAAGCAATATAGAGTCAAATCACTGAAATTCGTTTGTAACTAACGAAGTCAGTCAATTCCTACCCTGTCTGAACTCAGGTTACGGAACATGAAAGACAAACGATGCATAGCTAACGTGCGATAAAGGAAAGAAGATGACAAATGAAAGCCATCAAGGGTGGGGAGCGTGTCCTAGTTGGAGATATCAGTATGAGACGGGCTCCGCTGGTAATAGCTAGTGATATCACGTGATATGCATGTGATATTCCGTGATATGCATGTGATATGCGGTGTTTAGGTAGGGTTGATGGAGTGTCGGCCTGCTTATGTCGAACGCTTAAGGATATGAGCTCTTCGTTACCGACCTGCATGGCAAATTGGGGTAGGGTCTTACACTTTGTCTTTTATAAATGATAGGCGATATGTTAGGACTTAAATAAATCCTATCGAGCTGCTTGGGATAACAGCTTAAGTAGTAAGCTAAGCTAGCTCGTAAGTATTTAGCAAAATTCAATAAAAAGGTACCTAAATCTAGATGTAGTAAGTAGGCGCGTACGAGTTTAAATATTTCGATAGGTCTTCCTTCATTCGTATACAAATGTTTTCTAAAGTAAATACAATCTTAACATGTCTTGTTCTTCATGAGGTTTCTGAGGTGTCAGTTATTCTTTATTCTGGTAATTGTCAGTATATGGTATTTCAACTTAATCACTACTAGTATTTCTTTGAATATTATTTTGTAATGTAGTGTGGGAACTGTTGCCTTTTATTCAGTTTTTAGTGTGTAGCCTCAGTAACAAGTGAAGAATTTGGAAAAGAAATGTCAATGGAATGTAACATATATAAATTCATGTTCATAGTTAAAATCAAAATAATGAGTATTGTATAAATAAATTCAATACCTGTACTTGATGGATTGTATTGTAATTGTATTGTATCTACTAAATATGTTATGAAGAAATATTCGAGTTGCGTAATTATTGATGTAAGTGGTTGGTCGGTAATCTTGGCGAGATTACTTTTTTTTAAGGCTATAGTCTCCTTAATTAAAATTTTTTCTAATTTAAATTCTATATCAGATCCTAAAACAAGATGGTGCCCCAGGAAATAAGAGACTTCTTAGGTCTTTATCTTTGAGGAAACCAAATGCCCTCTGACATAACCCAGTTTAGCCTAAGGACCTTTAACCTCCCTCCCCCCTCCCGACACTAAAAATTGCTTAAAAGGTAACCATTTTGGGGTAGAGTTCAATTCATGGACACAAATGAAAGAGATTTTAAAAATTTTAAAATTAAATTGAACCAACTTCAAAAATCTGTAAATATATTAAAACATTAAGATAAAACTATTAAGTAAGTATATTTTTATTTGGAAAAACTGAAAGCTATTTAGTGCAAAATTTGTATATTATGGAATGTATACAGCTGAAAATTAATCAGTCATATTTTGTATGGACGTTTCTACTTATTGAAATCTTTACAGTTATTACTGTACGAGGTCTAAAACAGCATCACCAAAGCGATGGCTGAATATCGATAGTTACACCATATATATATCGTCGTAATAAATACTCAGGTTTTCATGTGTTATACCTCTATAAAATGTTGAACCATAAATACATGTTAGATGGCTAATAAAATTACCTTGCTTTAAAAGTAATTAAATGCGTATTGCTACAACAAAGTAGTTAAATGCCAACATGCAATTCCAGGTTGCAGTGAATCTTATGCTGACTAGGCATATTGACATTAGGTATGTATAAACTGATCCCTCCTCCTTGTTATAAAGTTAGTATCCTCTTTGCTCTTTGTTTTCTTGTTGTTCTTTGTTCATGATGGACGTATAAGTCTAAAATACCAAAGATTACTAGAGTGAATGTTTATTTTGTAGCCAGATGATATTGACGTTGATCGGAAACACATGAGGGTGAATCTCGAGATCACGTATCTCAATCATTAAAAGGGTATCGTACACGTGACTTCTCACTAGAACAGGAACAATAGAACAGTTCGCGTTGAACAATGATAATGACTTGACAAAATGATTGTCTCACAAATGGTGTGACAGTATCAACGCTGCAGCAAGGATTGCATTCAGTAGGGCTAAATATTTTGCAGCACTTTATCAACATAATATTGTTGTACACGTGACAGGTCCTCATAACGGTGATTAACTTGAGGCTGAATCTCGAGATCACGTTTGTCAACCATGAAAACGATATCTTACGCATGACTTCTCACGAGAACAGAAACAATAGAACAATGACAATGAATTAACAAAATGATTGTCACACAAATGATGTGACAGTATCAACGCTGCAGTAAGGGTTGCATTCGGTAGGGGTAAATGTTTTGCAGCACCTTATCAACATAATATTGTTGTACACGCGACAGGACCTCATAAGGGTGATTAACGTGAGGCTGAATCTCGAGATCACGTTTATCAGCCACGAAAACGGTATCGCACACGTGACTTCTCACGTGAATAAAAACAATACAACAATTCGTGTTGAACAATGATAACGAATTAAAAAAATGATTGTCTCACAAATGATGTGACAGTATCAACGTTGCAGTAAGGATTGCATTCAGTAGGGCTAAATATTTTGCAGCACTTTATCAACATAATAATGTTGTACACGTGACAAGTCCTCATAACGGTGATTAACGTGAATCTGAATTTCGAGATCACGTTTGTCAACAAGGAAAACGGTATCGTACACGTGACTACTCACGAGAACAGAAACAATAGAACATTTCGTGTTGAACAATGATAACGAATTAACAAAACGATTATCTCAAAAATGATGTGACAGTATCAACGCTGCAGTAAGGATTGCATTCAGTAGGGCTAAATATTTTGCAGCACTTTATCAACATAATAATGTTGTACACGCGACAGGACCTCATAACGGTGATTAACGCGTGTCCAAGGGCGGTAATTTATCGTAGTGCCAGCTCATTAGAACCGGCCGTGTATTTGTCAAACAGAGCACTTAGAAAATAAGGCTATACCGAGCTTAATTTTATGGGCAATCCCGGTGGAGAGCTAATATAACGCCGATACACATAAATAAGGTTATCTCCGCTACCTGTCCTCGGCGGGCCGGAGTTGATTAAGTGATCAGAAATATTTGAAGGAAATCACGCCGGTTGTAAACGGTGAACTGCGCGCCTAGCCGCGAGGCCGTATTTATGGCGCGGGTTGCGCAGAGCGGGCTTAGGCGGATCGGACCGGGCGAAACACGTTATTAAATTATCATAAGCCAAGCGCGTTAATAACATAATTTAATGAAATTACAGTGCGGGCCTGTTGACATGAGTTACGACCTCCCGTCGGTCGCCGAGCCCTAAGTGGAGCGAGGCTGGTTGGAGAGATGTGCTCTATGGCATCGGCCAGGAGAGCATCCACGAGTGGGAAATATCTGCGAAGGATGCTCATTCCTAAATAAGAGAACTCCATCCAATTGCATAAGAAGTAGTGGTGCCAAAAAACCACAAGTCAGTCAATATAATGTTGGCCTGTTCAGATCTCGAAAAGTATTTATTTGCGTCGCATTGATTCATTGCAGATTCCGATGTCTGCCTCCAGAACTTGTATGGGAAGCCAGCCGACTTTATTATTACTGATGGGACCGTATAGAGCTGGAATCTGTTACGTGATGTACAATCTAGAGGGATGTTTTTAGTTCATCGTAATCAGAGTGGTGTTGCAGGCATAGTCCGAAGGCATACTAGGCTCAACCAGATATGATCTGTGACTAGATAAGGTAAAAGTTCAAAAATAGTTGATACTAATCTTGTTCAAATAATGTTTTCTTTGTTTGTGTTTATCTATATATAGAAATTAAAGTAACGTAGAACAAGTTTTTGGGGACAAATACCGATCCATTCCCCTGTCCAGTAATTCTGACCAATTTACTCTATATTTAATCTAACAGCATATATTATTAACCTAACCAGTATTCTGACCAATATAGCTAACAGTATCTAATCTAACAGCATACGAGTATATTGTTACTAACTTAACCAGTAATTCTGACCAATGTAGCTTATATCTAATCTAACAGCATATATTGTTACTAACTTAACTAGTAATTCTGACCAATGTAGCTTATGTCTAATCTAACAGCATATATTGTTACTATGTTACTAACTTAACTAGTAATTCTGACCAATACAGCTTATCCCTAATATTACAGCATACATTGTTACCAACCAACGAGTAATTCTGACCAATATAGCTTATACCTAATCTAACAACATCAATACATCTAACACTCCAACAATCAGTTCTTTTTGAACATGACGCAGTCAGTAATCCCGTTAATATAATATGACCCCTTCAATAATTTCTGGATTCTATGAGTTATCATTTATCCGAGATTTCATTACGAGACTGGGTTTACTGGATGATCGTGGGTAGTAAACATTTACAACCTGTAAACCACCTGGAAAATTTGCATAAGAAGACCATTAAAACTGCAATATTTACTAATATTAAACATAGAAAAACTGTTCGATCAGGAGGTTTAAGCTCATGCAAGCAGAACTACTTCCATTACAAATCTATGCACGTAAAATTAGATGTCCTGACTGATTGACTTGACTGATTCTAAACGTCTAGCAAAAACCATGAAAGATAGAGACATAGAATTTTTTGTACATAGGATTAGTTCCCTAAAAGCGCACTTAGGTAGGATTTTTCTCCCCGCTCTCAGGGTTCAACCGCACAAGTACGAAAATTATCATAAAAATGTATTGCAGCAAACACATGTTATTAATGAAAGACTTAAAATGTAATCAACCGTTCATTGTAAACATTACATTGTGACAATACAATCATATATTGAATTACATTTTTGACATTTTTACATTTACAGCTTGAAAGCATAGAATAAGCTAAAAAGTAACAGCACTTTTTATTTTTCCCTTTTCTGTAATCACCGTTGAGTACAGACGTTATCCAGATAATAATAATTGAGGTTTGATAAATATAAACTTTTAACTGCAAATTTGAGCAAATATTAAGTATGTAGAGCTTGATCAGTAGTGTAATGGAGAGATATCAAAGACAAAATTACTACTTTACTTCGGCTACAGATTTAAAGACCGTTACAAAACCCACTTTAGTTTGTACTACCGACATTAAGTAGGGTGCCAAGAACTGAGCGTGTGTAATTTACTTGACCGAGATAACAAACAAAATTCAACTATGGAATCAGAAATATTTTAAACCGATTTTAATTACAATACACATGAGTATAAGCTTTTTGAGCAATTTAGCTTTTTCAGATGTATATATTCATATTTTCTTGATCGGCTCATAGAATATTGTAGAGAAATTATTGTTAAAAGTACAGAAGATGAACAAGTCTTGTAATCAAAAGTTGGAGAGCGAGTACTCGCGAGCCGTGATGTGCGGAGAACATAGCAATAATTTTACTATTGTGAATGGCCGAGGACAATTTTACCAAAGAAAGTGGAAATTTAAATCCCTAAATATCGTAATGAAATGTACACAAAAACTTACAATAAATGAAATGCTACGAAAATATGATATTTGATATAGTTAAAGTTAGATACACATAGCTTTAAAAACATACATGAAAAAGACATACATATGGATCAGTAATTAAGAATTTACATTTATTTATTTACCTCATTTACATATATACAAATATAGTGTCAACAGATTATACGTGAAGGTTCCCACATGGGCAAAAGCCTGTGTGTGAGAACCGAGCCCATCTTCACTAGAGTTTGCGATCACAAAATTACAAAGCTACGGTATTCGATTTAGAACAAAATGTAAGTTGTGTGATTGTGAATAATTAAAATAACATGCTTTGTTTGGATCCAGTCGTGTTACCTGATTGAAAAAATAAATGTTTTCTTACAGAAAACTAATGGCACAATTTAGTCAAATACATCATAAATAAATAAAAAAAAAAACATTCCGAACCAAAATCGTCTATTAGGTGGTATAGGAGGGGTGGTTTTTAGGGGTGAAAATGGTTTTTTGCAATTTGTGACTAAACAATGCATCCTATTGAAAAAAGTTAAATGAAAAAGTTGTTGGAAAAAAAGTTGTTGGAAATAAAAAAAATCTACAACTTATGTTGTAATCATTTTTGCCCTAACCTCAAAAATTTCCAAAAAAATCCAAATAACCGCTTTTCTTTACTTTTACAATTTTCTTTTACAAAAATGGTTCGATTGAGCTGAAAGTTTGATCAAATATACTTTGTGCTATTCTAAAAATACTGTATTTTTCATTAAGAAATATTGAGCCGTTATAATAAAATTTCACTTGAAAAAAAATTTTGATAATTTTCAACCACCATTTTGAAACATATTTTTTTTATCAAAAAAGGTTCTCTTACGGCTCATTTTTTTTTTTTTTTGTCTATTTTGAAGAAATGAAATAAAAAATATGTAGTTTAATTGAAAAAACTGTAGAAAAATTGAAAATAAACAAAATATTGACATTTTTCATTATACATTGTATTATTTACGTGGAATTAAAATCAAGCAGAATGAAAGGTCAAGGAAATGATAGTTATTCATATATGCTAATTAGATTTACAATGAACCGACGTGAAAAAGATGCAAAAGAGTGCTCAAGAAATATATTTTATAAACCACAAAAAATGAAAAAGAAAAAAAATTGCGAGCCGATTTCTGAAACCTATACTATTAAGAAATGAAAGCATTCCTACACAAAAGAAAAAGCATCCCTCACACGCGCGCGCGCGCGCGCACACACACACACACACACACACACACACACACACACACACACACACACACACACACACACATGCACAATTACTAACCTGCAAGCAATTCACTAGCACAAGTAATTATATTACGCGATGTATATTTAATAATGAGTTCATTTCGAAAACTTTCACTTGTATTTTAACTAAGTCATAAACCGCGCAGATTTCATAATAATGTCGATGAATAAAAACGAATATCTAAATAGTTTTTTTTATTTACACCGTTGTAGCATCGCCGTAGTAATAGAATGATTGAATCAATAATTTCTTATTTCTAATTGAGTAAAGATGCGAAATTAGGCCCTACATTGTCCTTACATAGATATAGTTAGACAGATTAGATACTAACTTACAAATGCTGTGCTCGTGCTATCAGAAACACAACGCAGCATACCTTGCAAAACGTTACGTCCGCTATTAAAGTCTATTATGTGCTATAAAATAATTAACAACTGGTATTATTATTACTAAGCTCAAAGAGCAAAGATATTAAAACAAGACAGCACACAGGAAATGTATTAATACTGTGCTTCAATGCAACGGCAATGGTGATAGTGATTTACAAAGAAACAATAGTATAGAAATCTTGCCGTTGTCCGTCCACATACTGTTTGTCTATGCAAAAACTTTTGACAGAAACGTACTAGACTCATATAAATTGATAAATAGGTTCCTATTGGTCCAAGGAATATCGCTATAGATTTTGTGGTCAAACGGTCATAGAACAATATGTCCGTCCTCCCGATATCGGTAAACAGACTGTAGGTCCACGTCATAAAACTGCCGGAAGCATTTCTTACCTACTTCTTAAGGGGTGGACAGTAGGTCCACGGTCCCGGCCTGGGACCCACTGTCCGACTCACGGGTTTCTTTTGACGAGGGGTTGATAAGGGATCGTCGTACTCACACTGCAGCACTTGAATGGATGTTTCGAGATCTAAACTCTATATCTGCTAAATAATTTTCAGTACACTACATAAGACAGCTGCAAAAAGAATGAAACGAAATTATATACATAAAATAAAGTCAGGTTAGTTACGCCATTTCTAACGTAAGAATGTCTAACCATTATAGTGTCTACTGGTATATACAGTATTATACAAACGATGGTCCAATATAAGGAATAACTAATACAAACTTACTGTAGATGTTTATGATTCATTAGGACAATGCCAAATTAATCAGATAGTAATATAATGCTATATGGAATTCGTTAAGATATAATCCCTATTAGTAATCCACTTAATATGTGATAGCTTGAGTAAACTGTTGTTAATATTTGCTGCTTTAGCAGTACGCTGTGCGAATGTAGTGGAAGCATCACTGACCAGAATAAAGAATAAGTGCAGGTAGAAAAACTAATGCACGGCCAGGTCAGTTTTGAAAAGTAGGACAGTTAGTCCACAGGTGTCGGCGTGGACTAACTGTCCTACCCTGCAGAAAAGTGACGTCAGCCACCCTCGTCAAACTAGGCGTGGACCTACAGTCCTACAATCCCCGATATCTCTGGAGAGAAAGGTTCTGGGAACTTAAAACTTGGAACATCGTTCCCTCTTGATCCAAGAAACAACTAAATTGATTTAGGGATCAAAGATGAAATGGATATGCGTCCGTTTGTTTATCCGTTAAAACGATAAATCATTCTTTACGTTTTGCCAAGTCTTTCGATACTCCGTTATGCTAGTCCATTGTACACCATTGAAATCAGTAACATTACGTATTTCTCATTATTATTTAATCATATTTTATTATTAACCCACGCTGAGTGTAACAGAATAAAAAGTCTGAAATTTCAGTCCAAATTACCTCATGTGTGGTTTAAACATTAACACATATTATGTTTCAACGACAGTTTAATGCAAATAATACATGAGTCTTATACATGTGTAAGTGAATCTTTCATGCATATATCATCTATGACATTCTTGTGACCCGTCCTTGACCATGTTTACTGGTCTAAAAGTACCTTAGATTTTGCACAAAGTGTGCAGCTCTAGATATAAATTTTACATTCAGAATTTTCATCTAAAGAAACGCGCGTGAGTGTGTTTTTCGCTTAAAAATGTTATATTATTTAAAAGTTTTTTAATTACATATAAAGATGAGCGGTTTGAAAATTTGCGAAAACTAAATTTATGAACTGGGTTTTCTTAAAAACTTTAAAAAAGACACTCGGACGATGAAAACAACTTAGAAGCATTTATTATTTATTAGAAGCATCCCAAAAAGTATTTGTTATTTTTAGGACAATAGGTAACACATCATTGGCTGAGCGTTAACAAAGCCTATCACTTGGAGGGCTAGAAGAAATTAAATTTAACTGTCTGTTATTCTATCTGTCCACACGATATTAAACGATATATACTTGAAATTGTGTATAAAGCTTCATTTATATATAAGGAAAATTGAGTTTAATGATGGTACATATCACCCCTTAGAATGTGGCTATGCGTTAGCAAATATATTTTTATATTGGTTTAATGGATAACCATGATGACACCGAGAAAATAGCAGAATCAACAAATTGTTTAACCTAAATACAATAATATGCTAGTTTAACATGTATAATATTAACATGAAGGTTATTCACTCAAAAAAATAAAAAAAAAAAAATAAAATAATGGTGAGTCGATGACAGAGTTTGATTTCACCGCAATCTAGGTACCTTCCCTACCTCACTGGAACTTTTATTAGCCTATTTAAATTCTGCCATGAAACCAAAAACAAACCAAAAATGTAAATGTATCATGTAGCAATGTATCTCGAGAAGGATTTGATCTGTATTCTTTAAAATTTGCATCAAAGTTCATTTCTACGTAGGCAAAAATGATTTCTATGAAGGCGTATGTTCAACCATAGAATTTGGTTCATTATAATTAGAATACTTTATTGTTCATTGACATATTAGAATATTTCGAACACAGTCATAACGTATAAAATACTATTTATTAATACAACATTAACTTACTATTACAGTTGTGAGAGACTATAAACAATAGTTAAACAATTCTTATGTCATGAAATTCACGATTTAAACGATCCTTTCTGGATCCCAGCCTGGATTTAAAAGGACAATTGTCAGGACAGTCGGATCTGCAATTAAATATACTCAATCCGAAATATAGTAATGGTTTTTGGAAGAGCTTTAATCTATGTTTAGGAATTATGCAATTGCTTCTGTTTCTTCTATTATACTGGTGGGGGTATTGAGGAACAAGGTCGTAGCCAGCGAGGGGGTCCAAGGAGTCCGGACCCCCCAAATTTCAATTTTTAAATTATTTTTTGTAAAGAATTATTATTATTGAAATAATTCAATATTACTGACATTTGTTTTGCTAAAAGGTCGTTCTCAACAAAGAAACGAATCAAGAAAGGAAAAAAAAAAAACGGGGCCTTACTCCTTGTCCACTACGGGAAAATATCAGTTGTTTGGACTCTCCCCCCCTCCCAAAAAGGTTTTCCTGGTTACCTTGTCGTTGAGAAAATAAGTTTGTATTATTGAAAAAAAAAGATTTCAAAAAGGGGATCAAAGTTAAAATTCCCTCACGACGAAAATATTCTCTACAACTCTCTCTTGTCTGAGGCCGCATATAATCCTAAGCGCCCATTTTGAAGATCAAAATCTCACAAAGAGGATTCAAAAGTCACCCCCACACCGTGACCCCATAGTTGAGATGAGAACAGGGTAAATGTGACCGAAATATACAATTTGAAACCTCTCTTTGTTTAAGAAATTATATAAGTAACGCCTAATGCGAACCAGATCAAGTTGAGAATTCCACTTAAGATCAGAATCTAAATTAATAACCAAGAACGACACAATCTGAAAGTACGAGTGAAATGCAGTGAAATACCTCGTGAGCCTTCATCAGGTCAAATTTTATAATGTTAGTCTTATCAGCATTTAACTGGAGATTATTTATTGAACCCCTGAAGGAAGTTCGTCCAATATACTTAATACAATTCCTGGAAGAAATTCCTGACAGCAGATAACACTTTTATGGGCAGCGTTGTGAACAAGTTGACCTTCAATATGATTGAAGTAATCACTCAGTAAGTCGACACAATTTATATTTTGTCTGCCAAAATGATAAAAGCTTTTATATGTATGATGGCTTGCCTGTTTATCAGTCCGTAGAGTATCTCGAGAACAAAATGAGTTATAAGACTTGAATTGTTCATGCAGAATCAGGGAAGCCAGTTACATGACACGTGGTGTGGATTACTTCTATTTTGTTATCTTTTAAATTATGTAAATAGTTTTGAGATTTTTTCAGTTTTAACCGTTCTTAAATGCGTTTTTGAAATATTGGAAGGAAACTAAAGGCATATTTACTTTCCTTTAAGTGTGGCAAAAAATATGTTTTTGTGTGATAAAAGATAATTTCGGATTTATAAATGCATTAATAAGAGACAGAATACACATTAATGGTTAATTTGATAATTACTATTAACGTTGAAGATTATAAGGGTAACCATGTTTAAAAGGAATATATTAGTAAAGTAAAAAAAATATGTTATATGTTTTTCTGTGGTGAACATGCCTTTTATAAAGACATACATTACACACATGCCATTAGTTGATGCCTCGTCCTCGTGTTTTGCTTAAGTAACAATGATTTCTTTATTTCCACGAGCATAAGAAGTTTCTATATTTGTGTTCAGATGGCAGCACTACACAAGCTAGATATTTTCTTCCAGTAACAGTGATCTCTCTCTGTCCACCATGACTTACAAGTTTACTTCGTTGCGTCTAGGTGGCAGCACGTCATTACAGAACTAGATGCTTTCGTGTTCATTTTGTTTTACTCTGGCTTTTACTACTGGGTTTTGATTTTTAATGTAATGTTGTACCAATATTACTTTTTATTACATGTTTACATTCTTTGAAACAATAAAATAACAAGTATATCAATCTAAGCTTAAACCTTGAGTTCTGAAAAGTTATTTGTTGTAAGATATAATTAAATATTGTCTTAACCTTGCAGTTACCCGCAGGGCCCGATTAAGGTTTTTGGCGCCCGTAGGCTATCTTGTACTTCGCGCCCCCCCCCCCCCCAACGGTTTCCGGCCGGCTTCCCCTCTGTCAATTTTCAATAATAAAAAGTGTTCTGCTGTATAGCGGCCATATTATATTTTTGTAATAAAATTTCAACTTACTTAAAATTTTAAAGACCATTACAGAGAGAGACCATTTAGAGTATTAAACTTTAGGAAAAGAACAACATTCAGCAACTAACTATAAAACTTTAATTATTGTTCAAAGGTCTAATGATACATGTATGTATAAAACTGCTATGTAATATGTTCAAAGTCAACGGTTAAAAGAACTATGCTGTTTGCTGTCATTTCCTAAAAACACACAAACAAACGAACAAAAACAGCAAAATTATAGAAAAGTGCAAACTTGCAAAGGGAAAGGATGCTTACTGCTGAGCATTTATTTGTATCTTTAAAATGGAATATGGTCTATTGTTGTAGACTTGTAGGTAACATTCTTTAAAGAGAATCAAGGGTTTCTTATTTACCACTGGTTTTGTAGGACATACAAAAATGTGTCCTAGCTACAGCCAAACCTTACATGAGTTTTTAATTCTTATACATTTTTTGTAGATTACTATCATTAAATAGTCACAAAATTCAAAAGTTCAGCACTTTGTAATGTTACTTTCAAAAAATCTGTAGCTTATTTTTTTCAAAATAAATTAAAATGCATACTGTAATTTTAAGGCTGTTAAAATTATGTGAATTTTATCTCTTACTTCAGTATAAAATGCTGCCATAATAATGGAGATTTTATTGTTGTCCATTTTAATAAGAAAGCTTAGTAGCTACGTATAGCCTGTTTAATTAGCGTTTTAACTGTAAATCACTGAAAAAGGATTTATAATAAATCAATGAACATGGTCAAATTGGTCATCAACTTTCTATGGTTTATTCAAGTACATTATGTTACATAGAAATGACGTTAGACTTTGGTATACAACTTGGTGACTTGAACATTTAATCACAATAACAAACAATGAGCTAGAACTATAAAATTATTAGGCCTACTGTTAACAAAAGAACTTTTTATTTTCTCATGACGATATATTCCCTGATTAAACAAAGTCTTTCTTCCGTGCTTTTGATGAGGCAAACGCATCGATCAAGTCATCAAACGGAACGAGCTGTACATAGTCACTTTCTATAAATAAGAGAGCGAGTGCCTGGAGTTTTTTCTTGCCGTAGAGTCGACCTCAAATAATTCTTGACTCGAGTAAGAGCAGAAAGGATCTTTCTCCGCTGCAATTAGACACCGCCATGCTCAAGAAGATCCGCAATGCCACTTCCACGTTCGGAAAAAGAGATTCAAGTTTTAGGGTTTTTACATGTTTCAATAGCCTGTAGGCTTTAGTCCCGGTCGGTTTGACTTTCTTCTTTTCCTCCATTCTGTCTGACAGTACATTTTCCTCTTCATAGAATGTATTATCATCTTTTAAAAATTTTTGAAGATACAAACACTCATCTGGAAATGAATCATCTAGGTCTGTTGAATATTTATTCATTAGCTCTGTTGCCTTTTTCCTTCAAGATTGAACTCTCAATTTTATTCAAATTCCATAAAAAGTTGAAGGAGTCTCGTAGTGTGACATAAATTGATTTTCTCCTTGTTAGTTGCCTAGGAGTGTATCAATTGCTTTTGTAGTAACAATTTATCAGGAATGATTTCCGCCCATCAAACTCAGTGTGCCCCCTCTTTGCTTTTTCCAAAAGGGATTTTTGGTTTCTTTTTCCTTGTATTGTCTTGTTTGTACTCTTGAGAATTGCACATAAGCTTTGCCTCACTTTCAAAGTTAGAAAATTGTTCCTCATTTCTTAATGAACTTAGAAAAGACTCTAGGAGCTCGTACGAAAGTGCTGTCCTGATCTAAGTCTCCATCTTCAGATTGAAAGTCGTACACTGATGTCATGAAACTTCATGAGTACTTTATTCCAAAAACAAATCATCATGGTCATTTTCCAAAGACTGGAGCTTCTCTATCAGTTGTTTGGCTTCAAGTCGTACGTCTTTTTTATTTTCTTCGTTTGAAGTGATGTCTTGTAACGCTGCGATTATTTGTTTATATGACTTGTGCATGGCTTTACTGGCATCTGCTCTTGCACTCCAACGAGTTTTCGAAAGGGTCTTGACTGTCAAACATTCTTTGTCATATTGCGACAAGAGAATTTCCCATCTGTGTGTAGATGAATGGAAAAAGTTGTACATTTGCTGTGCCAGGGCAAAATATTCAACAGAACTACTACTACTTTCTGCAGCGGTCGAACCTACTAGCTGTAACGAATGAGCTGCGCAAGGAACGTAGTGAGCAAGAGGATTTTGCTCTTTGATTCGATTTTGAAGCCCCTTGTAACACCCAGACATGTTACTTGCATTGTCGTAACTCTGACCTCTACAGTCACTGATATTTAAGTTCAAACTTTCAAGAGTATTTATCACAGCCTTCTCCATATCTTCCCTTTATGGCCACAATCTGGGATGAACGTTATGAACCGCTCATTAGGTGACCCGTCAGGTGCTACAAAACGAATGACAAAAGTCAATTGATCCACATTGGAAACATCTGGAGTAGAGTCGACAATAATCGAAAAATACTTAGAATTCTTGATATCTGACGCGATTTTGGATTTAACATTGTCAGCTAACAGAGTAATAAACTCGTTAACGATCGTGGAAAGATAAGTATGAGGGCACTACCTTTTACCTTTATTTCCGAAACGAGCAACATGGTCAGCCATGAAAGGATCAAACTTGCACAAAAAGCTCGATACAGCCAAGGAAATTACCATTACTGGTTGACCCCAAAATTTCATTTTCACCATAAAACGGAAGCCCTCGAGAAGTTAAAAATACTTAAACTACTTCAACAAACTCTTGACAATACATCTCTCCAATACTTTCACTTCTACTTGATGCTGCTCAAGTAGTTTGCATCAATTTCTCTGAGGTGCATTCATCCGGGTCAAATATTTGTTCACACATTCTCTGTGCTCTAGACTATTATCATGTTCTTGAATTTTGTGTGAATTTTTCCAATCATTAAAGCTGCATGTAGCTAAGGCAGTCGTCCCCCCATAGAGCTTACAAGGAGCACAGTATACATAGCCAGTTGATTTGGAATAAACTAAATGAGTTCTTTTTACAATCTCTCCATTTACAAGTTTTTTGAAAAACAAGCTTTGTTCAAATAACGGTTTTTGGTCAGAATACTGCCGCTTTGATTGGGAAAAATCCCCACTGTCATTTTGATTGATGCTGTGCACTGCAAAGTATTCACGCAATGCCTCATTTACCATAAAGCGGGATCATCAAGATTTTTTGAATCGGTTACCTCTTTATTTGCTGGTACACAATCTTGCAAACTGATGTCCCAAATCTGCTATTTGCTCGGTTGATGGTGGTGAAGGGACGTGTAACAGGTGCAATTTCCGTTGTGGTGTCTGAGACATCGGTAGCAGTGGCACTGGCAGGCTGCTGAATCACTTCCACTTCCACTATAACACCGCTGTCCTCACTCACAACGTTTCGTTCAGTTCCCGTGACGACCGGCAATGTCTCAGCAGAACAACGGGAGTTTCGGGTTTATTGAAAAAATCGTCTAGTCTATGAATTTTATTTAGGAAGAGCACTTTCCCGTTCGTTACGCTCCCGGGGCCCGTTTACGGTATTCGGAACCACTTGGTTTTTTTTACTCATAATGTAGCCTACATATGTAAAACAAGCAAACCACTGCTTCTTCTAATATTTCAGTATCAAACACTCTACTCGACTTACGAATAAATGTCAGTGTTTATAATAACGAGCAATGACACCAATTAATCACAACGAAAGTCCAAATAATTCATAGGCCATAGGCCTAAAACAAACAGTGCAGACGAGGGAGACGACTGACTGCAGCTGCAGCTACACTCTGTCTCTATCTGTCAGAGAGCGTCAGTGTTGCAAACGGCGAAGGGCGGCGGCCGGCGGCGCCCCTCGCGCGAAGCAAAATTTCCCTTTTAGTTTCCCTACCGTTACGATAATTACTATGCGTTGTCACTAATCGCTATTAATTAATTTCTTTTTCTACTTAATAGTTATTTTTTAAGTAAATGGAGAAAATATAAGGTCTAGGTGGATGTGTAAATAATGTACAAAAATGTATAGTGAAGTTTTAGACCATACCATTTTATTTACTACATATAAAAAGCACTTCATCTTGAACTCCGAAGCGCCCCCCCTAAAAATCGTCACCGGTCTCGCGCCCTAGGCTGCAGCCTACTTAGCCTACTGGTTAATCGGGCCCTGGTTACCCGCGGTTACACGAAATTTCGCTTTGGGAAAAGGTACATCACGGGCATATTCTATTTAGACGACATTATAAACACTCCAGAGATAAGTGATGTATAAACACTCCAGAGATAAGTGATACATAAACACTCCAGAGATATGTGATTATCTGTAAGATATTCCAATCTTCTGATCCAATTTTAGATATAAGTTTAAAGAACAGGCAGTGCTTTGGAACCCTGAAGTCGGAGAGTTAAAACGTTTTTATAAGTACTCGTAAAATAACTCGAATTTCTCTCCAATCCTCCAAGATTATATTGAGTAGCTCCAGCGATTTTAGTAACAAATGAACTGTTATAGGTCAGTATAAATCTTAAAGTCGAAATCCTTAGCTTTTCAGTTACGAACTTACAATGTAATAAGTGATGGAGCTCTATATAGTTTAGAAATAGAAGTAGACTACGCATATTTAGGCTTATATTATTTTAGTATTAATGGTTAACAGCTTCAGATGTTAAACGAATTGGTAATGGCTATTATTTTAGCTTGTCCCTCAAGAATTTGATATTTGACTGATAGGTACTATCTCGAGGGATGTTTTTCTTTCGTTGACATCAGCGCGGCCTGCCGAAGCCCGCGCTGATGGCCGGAGGCACTAGTATTTTGGGTGGCGGAGTGTGATCAAGAATAAAAACAAGTTTTGTGTGTATTTTTTTCAATAAAGAGTTTAGTTTTTGTTTGGTAATGTTTGTTTTTGTTGAATTTTTGTGTTTGGAGAAATGTAGGGGTGTGGTCGATATAATACGTAAGTGCCCTTTTTTCTTAGCTAGTAACCAATTGTAATTCATTATAATCATCCGTAAATGAAAAATTAGCGTTGGGGGCATAATGTTAGTTCTGTTACTCAACTACATCGTTTTATAACGTTCTAAGTTCATTGAAAAAAGTTTAAGCGTTGGGGGCATATAACGG
Source organism: Homalodisca vitripennis (assembly GCF_021130785.1). Taxonomy (NCBI): domain Eukaryota; kingdom Metazoa; phylum Arthropoda; class Insecta; order Hemiptera; family Cicadellidae; genus Homalodisca; species Homalodisca vitripennis. Next base: position 42,470,919 of record NC_060211.1, on the reverse strand, counting down.
AATCTGACCAGCCTGTCCACCTGCATGAGCACTTCTGGTTCCAATGAATTATATTTCCGACGCCAGTTGGAGTTTGCCTTGTTGCTACGGTCAAGAAAGTATTTAAAAAAAGAGTACGTTTATAGTAATTGTAATTAACTTCGGTTTTAGTATTATTTTGTGCCTTAGTTGATTTTTCTTTGTTTCTTTGACCAAGAAAAAGAATATAGGCTACATACACCGGTAAGGGAAGCCTACTTATGTCAAAAGAGAACTAAGGTTTTATAACAGTCTTTAAATGTATAATAAATTAGATAATAAACTTGTCTTCGATATCTGCATTACATTACTGACCAAGCACTGTATACTTAGTAACTTTCTCAAATGTACAATTCATTTACAAATGTATTTTTACTAAAACTCAAAATTGTCTTCTTTGGATATTTTTTACTCTGTATTCAACAGCGGTTAGTGAAAAGATTGAAATAAGAATTGTTCTTACTATGAAGCTTACACTATGCTTTCAAGATTATAAATGTAAACAAATTATAAATTAATTAAACATTTGCTTTTGCTGTTATAAAACAATGTTTACACAGAACTGTTGATTGTCAGATACCATTAAGATTTTTATGTAATAGTAAAATTATCTTTTAAAAACATTGCAGTGTAGCCTATGTGTATGCAATGTTATTTTTAACATTTTTACTTTTTATTTACTTGTTATTCATAAAAGGCCACGTCTCAAACTTGGTTTATTAATGTTTCAATAATAGTTGTATGAAATCGTACTATAACGATATTGAGAGAAAATTTGCGTATAAATACTCAATACAGTTTGTGAACAATATCTCACTCCAAGTTGTTCAACGTTTGGAGAAAATAAATACAGTACGTAAATATTGATATTCGTTAATTTTATATAGAATAATTTAGTACATAATATATTTGAAAACAATAAAATATTGCATGTAATTTTATAAAGTTTCACACAGTCCCCGCCCATTTCAAAACTTTAGAAGTTGATAAAGAAGTTTTAAAGTGAAAGGTGGACGCTATTGCACTCTAGCGGCTAAAATAGGAACTAAGACAAAACCCCTCAGTACGGAGGACTGCGTTATCTTACTCAGTACTTCATTCAAAATTTACGACTATCAAATTGTACTCAGTATTTTACATGACTATAATTTGTACATCACGTAACAGCTCTTTATGAGTTCATTCAATAAAAAACTTAAACTTGAAGTCTGGACATATGTGATGGTTTGTATTACCAATACAGTACTTAAATCACACTATTTTGATTAGTAACACAATTGATTTCATAATCAACCGATATAACTTTGACGCTACTTAGGATAAAAAATTACAGTAACCAGTTTTTAAGATTTGGAATGATAACTTTTATGTAGAAAATAAAAGCATTGTTGAATTACACAAACCTTCTTATTGTCTATTATGTTTAGAGTACGATATTGACGATGGATAATTTGGATAGTTATTCACAGCTGATCTTTTTTTGTCTACTAGTGCTTAGATTAGTCTGCGGTAGTCCAAAATCTATTTCCAAAGTTTTCGTCCTATGAAAGTTAACAACTATGAGTAGTCTAGTATTGCCAGGTCTATCTTGGACTTCCCAAACATAAACAACTTTTAGTTTTAACTTTGAATGGTTTACGCATTATACTATATTTTATAAACACCCTTGTAAGGGGGTAGTCAAAGGTCTAAAACAGCAAAAAATGTGTTTTATATACTTATATTTTTTATTTTCTGTTACATTGGTAATTTCTGAACACAAAAATGTCAAAAACATGAGCCTACTGTTATTTCCACATAGAAAAAAATAAATAAAAGGAGTTGTGATTAATGTTTTGGTGCAATTTACAGCCACAAAGTACGAGTTCTGTTTTCTTGTTATATTTTTTGGTAAATGGGTCTTATAAATGTTAATTATCAATAATATTATTCCTAAAATAATACTTCACATGAATATAGCACGTTGCCTAATAAAGTTCGTTGTTTTGGTTTATTGGCGTTTTTCCAAAAGTTCACCTTTTTACAACGTTTACCTAAATTTGTATAAGAGAAAAATTGACTTTTTTTTGTTCAGTTAGGCCTATTCTAAAATGTGTACTATGTATTAAATTGTAAAAATAATAATATTAAAGTATTGATAACTAATAAAAACCAAATTTTCAGGCAAAAAAGAGTTTTGAATTATAAAGCTTTTTTGTCACATATTGTTTTCATGAAAATTAAAACCCATACTACACATTATAGAGTGAGCTTTTCTGAAAATAAAATAAAATAAAATCACTTCTCTATTTCTCATAAAACTTTAGAAATTTAAGCATTACGCCATACAAACGGCTAAAAAGCTCATACCCCTCCTCTTTGAAAGGGGGGGGACAAAAAATATTTTTTGTACATAAATAACTATGGTTAATCATGAGGTAACATCATTAATTAATATATCAGTCTATAAATAAATGATTTTTCATGGTCTTCCCCCTATGCAGTATAGTTCTCCTATGTACAGCTTCTATAAAGGGGTGGGTCATTCGACACCTCACCTGTACTCCAAAATGTCCTAAAAATCACAGAAGTTAATGAATTTCCTTTAATCTTCGTTCTGTCTCCTTTTTCTCATCGTATATAATGTTGTTCTACTATATCTGGCCCAAAGCAAATGGCCTACAACAGTGACAGCCAAACCCCAACAAGAATTTCTTAGTAAGGAATTGTCAGTGCAGAAATCTCCGTCTGAGGTTGATGCTGGTGGATTTGACACCATGGGATTTGGCTGAGCGTTAGCAAATATTTTTACTTCGATTTTATGGGTATACGTACAACGAGATATGATAGAATAAATAAATGCGTATACAAGCTGAGTTATAACATTTTTAATATGTGACGTTGAAATGGTGCATTTTACACAATGTGATTTGGATGAGCGTTTACTTTTACTCTGGTTTTATGGGTAACTGTACAACGAGATATGATAGAATAAATAAATGCGTATACAAGCTGAGTTATAAGATTTTAATATGTGACGTTAAAAATGGTGCATTTTACACCAAGTGCTTTAGATGAGCGTTACTTTTACTCTAGTTTTATGGGTAACTGTACAACGAGATATGGCAGAATAAATTAATGCGTAAACAGGCTGAGATATGTGATAATTAACACGTGACGTAATTATAGAGAAAAAAATTAAAAACAAATGATGCAGTAGAATGTCAATGATAAAAGATTTTATTTCAGCACGCTCTTACCTTTGCGTTTATATATATTTGTAAATACCTTCACCTTTCACCTGTCATGATGGTACATGTTCAACCGTGAAATATGGCTCAATGTCATTGAAGCCAATCACTCAGTAGGTTGACAAAATTTCTAATTTTTTTTTCTGCCGTGGGATATATTTTCTGTTTGAAGTCTGCCTGTCTATCAGTCATCAGAACATCTCGAGATTAAAATGAGATATACTTGAATTTTGCATGCAATCACAGCGAATCGTTTTACGCGACACGAGATGTACCGTACCCCTACCTTGTTAATAAATAAATAAAGTTTTGGATATTGTTGCTGACGTTACAGTAACCAAATACAAATACTGCAAATTAAAATTCTGTTATTTTTCCTTAACATTTAAACATTTTCTATGCTAATTAAACGGTGAAGAAGACAGGATTTTCTGGACATTTGCCATCGTTCAGTGATAATAAAACCCAGTAACACTACGTTTCGAGGTCCACAATCTGATCTCTTCCTCAGGTGAATATCTAACCTAACACATAACTACAAACTAAACAAACAATAAAATAAATAAGTAATACCATCAAACAACAATGTTATGTGCCAACTACATGTACACTAACTTTAGAACATAGGCTTAACAAAAGTAAAACACAACACTAATTGTTATAACTGAACTACAGTTTTACAGGTCACAATAAGTCTGCACTCGCCGACCAACCACCTAGAACTGACCGGAGTTCAATAGTAAAACTAATGAAAATAACTGAACTAATGAAATATAAATGCAAATTAAGAGAAACGATCTTTAAGATTGTTTATATAATATTATAAAGTAGTCCAGTTTCCGAACGGGATGAGACTGAAGCCCCTGGTCATTTCTGCAGGAGAAAGTTGCTATCACAACTACTTTAAGGGTCTAACCACGAATGTCTAGTAGAACTAAAAATATTATTAACTTACCTAACTGTAACTTACTAGAAGTGTTGGAACCAGATAACACAATCAACTTACTTGTTACGGGGTTTTCCCGCACGCATGTAATGCATGTTTGTTTGTGAAAAATCTGATATTGTGAAAAAATCATTTTTGAACTTTAGAGTGAAACAGTAATTTACAGTATCTACGTGAAAACTTTATTTTCCCAGTATCCAACTTTTTCAGTGTAATCTTAAAAAAATAATTTTCGATTGAAATTTTCACAAATGATATAAAAATTTTCCTAATACAATACAAGTATGAAGTAGGTAGTAATTATTAGTCTATTAAGCTAAAAAAACTGACTTATGTAACTTTTGGATTTCGTTAACTCTTGGCACACTTCACTTTCACTTGTCAAAGGAACTTAAAAGTCTTAGATGCAAAGCCCTACGAAAGGTATACAGTAGTGTCTGTAATTAAATGCAATGACTAGCTTATCTACGGAATCTACGGTAAACCACCTGTATAAGAGCATGCGTTTATGGAAATGTGTATTAATACAAATAACAGCGTCAATAAACTATACAACTAACTATATTACTTAATATTATAAAAAGATATATCAATAGTTTTTTTGTATTTACAGTATATCTTTGGCTCTAAAATAGACTGTGTTATGCACGAGTTAGTCTGCGATCTAAATTAGTAACTTTGTTTCTAGCCAATATTGGGAAATAGGCCACAGTTCTAATAAAATGCTGTTTAAACTGGTGTCTTTTCTACATAGAAGAATATAGGCATAAACAGTTGCACCAGCAGCGAAATTCACAAAAATATTATTTAATAATGGTTTTCCATGAACCATATTACCGCGCTTGAATGTTAATCGTTTGTAAATGTCCCACATAACTGATCTGATATTTAATGTTGACCCATGAAAAAGAGAGTAGATATTAGTCCTTGAAACTTCAGGTTACAGTGCCAGTGAGACAATTACACATTCTTACAACAATCCTGATGTTCTTTTTTTATATTTGATAGTATTAAGGTAAATATACGGCAATATATTTTCAGTTTTGTTATGAAAATGCTTTATCTTATTGAAGGTGTTTAAAGTACAAAGCTTGTAGCAATACTGATATTTTGTTTTTTATTAATATTTGATAACATTACGGTGTCAATACGTACCCTTGCCCTTTACAGCTTCGACTCTCAAAAGTCACGTATAGTTTATAGAATTTCCAGACAGTTTATACGTTTTACAGGCATTATTTTGTAACTTGAGAAGTTCACGTTGTAAACGGATAGCAGTGAAATATTGACTGATGCCTGTTGCCATCAGTTGGTGACTCCGAACGTCAACCAGTCGTCAAACAAACTGCGTCCGTCAATCGCACGTTGATGGGACTGATCCCTGTATTGTTACTGTCCACGACATTGACGGATCTTCCTGTCAACCTGGAATTATTTTCCGATATATTCTAACCGATCTTCCAATACAGCAACGTTTAAATCCTCTATTTTGTTATGTGTTGCATTTACAGATGTATATACATCGCTCTTAATGGTTTCACTGGCTGCCATCAATAATTTTACTCACTTCACGAGAAGAAATAAAAATTAAAATTCATGACGTCATTGAAATATTGCTGAATCCATCCAATGGGAAAACGAAGTGCTGTTACATTTTTTATTCAAGGGGACTGTTTGAACCAAAATTTCTGAATTAAGTTTAAGAAAGTGATTTTGGTTATGAGGCTACGATTCCTTCAACCTGTGTTAATATTCAATTTGGAATTCCTAACTAAAAATGTATGTGCTCCTGAAAAGTTTCTGAAAAAGAAATATTTATCACGTATTCAAATGGGATATCAAATGAAAACCAAATTCTTTCTGAATAAAACAACGTACATTACAAAACATTACATTTCCCAACCACAAAAGAAACATACAATGACTGCAAAACAAAATTCATCACAGCATTGGCAAATTAAACGAATTTGTTTTGTGAGTCAATACTAATATGATTGAGCTACATAAGTTAGTTAAACAATATTTTATATAAATGATTTATCTTACATAGTTAAACATACATAATAATAAGTTAATTTTGTACGGAAGTACTCTTACTGTAATTTATAAAATGAAGTTTTGTTATTTTTGTGTTAAAACCATATGCAATGCTCAAGCTTACCCATGGTAAGCTTGATATTTATTCATTTATGAATAAACATACACAAAGAATTTACTAAATGGGATTTTTGTCAAAACCTAAACAATATTGTATTCCTCAACGTAGGCCTACTACAAAATAAACATACAAGAAAAAGTTGAATATTGAGGAAGATGTTTATTACTGCCCGAGCTTAAAAGATATGATAGATATATTTAATATAACAGCTTAACAGCTTAAAGCTACAGTTATTAGGTAATTTTATGAGCGTTAGCGAAGCTTATTACTCGAGGGGTTGAAAAGTTTCATTCTGATGTCTGTCTGTCTATCTGTCTGACTGACTGTTTTTTGTCTGTCTACCCCACTCGGTATCTCGATAACGAACTTAAGAAACTTTTATATGAAGCTTTTTTTTTATATAGGCAACATCGAGTTCATAAATTTGTAAAAAAACTAGCATAATCATACGACATTTTAACATGTAGTACAGTAACACATATAGCCTAATGACAGCGAATACACGACACGTGGTGTGGTGTGCGATCTAATTTGTTTTATGTAACAAGCAGTTCTTATGGTAATACCTGGACCTCAGTAACTCAGGCAAGTGAGGTAATAGTGCAGATGTAAGGTCCAGTCCGGGCTTATCGAGTTATTTTCTGCTTATAAAGAAATAAAGGCTTTACTATAAACTGACTTTACTGACTTCTCGACTGAGTTTATCGCAACATACTAGTACAAATACGCGTGTACAGTACAAACTATGTGGTACAGTTGAGAAATACCTATATAAAAATTGATATAGTCGTTTTTTAAACATAATTTTTATTCACTTTAATATACGTTTGGATTGATACAAACCGAATTTCGTTATTGTTAAGTAAGAAATAGACCAAATGACTGATGGTAATTGTATTCATCTGAATGAGATATTTTAATATTTTATATTGTAGAAGAAGAATCTTTTTATTAAAAGATGGACAATAACACAGACGTTTGATCTCTGCTAAATGTTTCCCAGTGAATAGTAAGCAATACACCATTCACAAGACTGAATCCTTGAATACGTAATTTTGTGCATTATTTTCTTAGTGCCAAACTATAGTTAAAGAATAGTATTAAAATGTTGACAGACAGATGAAAGCAAAACATTCCTATATTAAGAATGAAGTCCCTTCTTAAAATACACACGGCAACATGTGTGCAGTGTTGTTTTGAAAGTGCGCAATCTAGGCGCAATCAATTGAAAGCGTTTCGAGTACGAAACTATAAAGTTTCGAATAATTTAAATTGTGACGAAAAATATTATATTTATTCAACCAACCGTGCATGTTTCAGAATTTTCTTTAGTTTAGTGATGTAAACAAAAAATTACCATATTAAGTGAAAATATAAAATATTGTAATTATAAGCATATTTAATAATGTTATTAAGCCCACATTTGTTTTTGAATATTTTTAATTTTATGTGGTTTCGTAAAAAATAAACGTAAAAAATAACTTACAGATTCAGTTCAGCACTGAAATACGTCTCTTGCTAGTGAGCGAATTAACAAATTTAATTAGCATATAGTGGTTTAGATGAGTACATAATACATCCGTGAATTTCAAATACTTTATTTAGTATTATGGTAACACCAAAGTATTAAACACCCATCTAAATATCTAATTACAATCAACCTCTGCCGAAAAATAGAACACCACTTTTTTATTGGTCATTGATTCTTTATTGGACCCCTCCTTTAAAACATTTTTTGTTTAATAAAATGAAAGATATAAAAATCCCTATAGACTAAATTTTGTTTTTATTGCAATACTACTGCTTAGGTTTTATTAAATCACAAGAGTAAGAAACTATTTATTTTAATGAAAAACTGCCTCATAATATTTATACTACTTTGTTTTATAAGTGATCCAGAAGAAATATATACTAAAGCAAAATACTTATTGACCTGAGTAAAAAGTAATGGTTGATTTATTGAAAAGCAATTACTATCGAATGAAGATTATTTTAAACGTCTTCACGGTAATTACTACTTACAATCCAAGGGCGATAATGATTTTGTAATTGGTAATATCTAACTAATTAATATAATTGGTCAATTTGTTTTTGGAAAGCAATTCAACAAGTAAATTAAACTTGAAATTCTTATCAACAAATTATATAAAGCTCATGTTATGTTATTGTTTTATATTATATCATTTAATATCAAGCATAAAAACTTATGTGGAAACTTTAAAAATAAGAGAGTCTTGGAACGAAGTAGCTATTAAGATGAACAGGGATTTGCTTTCGATTCAATGGTGGGTTTTGTAAAAACAATATGGCATTGAGCCCTGAAAAAACTCAATTTATCAATTTCTCTATTAAAAAGAATAATAAACGGAAAATTAAAATTGTTTTGAAATGCATTACTTGTATAATAAGTGGTGGTTTTTGCAACGATGGTTGCTGTGAAACTAAAGGAAGCACGTAGCGTGAAATATTTAGATTATTATTAGATGAAAAAGTTAAATTGGAAAGATCGCATAACACACCTCAAACAAAAAAATAAATGATACAACAAGACTCTTCTATTATATTTCGAAGTATGTGTAGTGATAGTTTATTAAGAACATTATATCTTTCATTAGTTCATAGTAGGTTAGAATACGGAATATGTGTTGGGGAGGTACATATGTCTCAAACTTAAAACCTATAATTACAGCACAGAAAAAGTTTATGAGAATAATAACTAAAAGTAAATCAATTTGAACATTCTTTCCCAATTTTTTGTTCCTTAAAAGTTTCTTCCTTTAAGATATATTTATGTACATAAGTTCTCAAAATTTTTTTCTTTAAGAAGTAGAAACTGTAGGGAAAATTATGAGTATATTAACAGACTGCGTAGTAATAAAAATGTGTTCGTACCGAAGCCAACAAACACGTATTTTTACAAAATCGTTTTAATTTTTAGCACCTACATTATTTAACAAAATTGCCAAACAACATAAAAGATTTAAGTAATATAAATGTTTTTCTTAAAAAATTAAGACTATGGTTGGTTTACAATTCAGAATATTGAAGATTTATTGTTTTATATTTGTAATTAGTTGTTTTAGTTTTCCCTCCTACTTTTACTCCACTGTACTTTGCTTTACTTACTGTAATATTGCCGAGTATTATAATTATTATAGTTATGATAAGTATTATATTTATTAAAGTAATAAATTCTCTCAATAAGTATTTAAGTTGTTTTGTCTAATGATTTTGTAAAGTGTTCGTATTATAAATTGTAGTAGTTTGGAAAGAGTAGTTATATTATTATATATTTGATTGTGTATTATAGATTTAAGTATAATTACTTTATTTCTGTTTTAATAATTTAGTTGCCATATGAATGGTGATATTTAGGATTGCAATAAAGCCTCCAATCAGGCTAAGCCTTGGAGATTAATTATTTCTCACGATATACTTATTAAATGTATGTATGTATGTAAAGTGTTGTTTGAGAAATAAATTTCTTTCTTTCTTTCATAACAAACAATTTTACTTTATTGTAAGCAATAGTATATTTTTTGAGAAAATTCGTTTTAAAAAACAAATATTATTTTCAAAATTAAAATAGTTTTAAAAATTAATGGTAATTCAAAAGATTTTATTATTCCAGGCCAACGTTTATATATTTCCACTTTTTATTAAATATGTTCTGTTAAAAATAGCATACTTAATAACGTATTTGTACATTTCGTAATTATTTATAATACTTCATGATCTTTTTCTTTCTGAATAAAAGTTTTTGTATAAGAAATAGAGTTCTGTTCATAAAAGTTATAACATAGGTTTGTTCCGTATTTATGATATTACTATTGTATTGTAAATTCCTACCTAAATAGTTAACATAAAATTTGTAGTAATTATCTAGATATTATAATAAGCTATTTGTAATCAAAAATAAAATAAAATAAGTAAAGTAATGATGAACGCGATATCATAGAAATACAATTTACAGGTAAAATTTACACCAGTGCGAAAAAATAAAATAAACAGTTGAAAATACATTAAATTTAATTTTGCATGTTATATGTATTTTTAGTTAGGTACAATCAGTATGACAATAATCTAAAGCGACGATGATGACGAGGGTTTGACGATGGAAGTGGTCACGATAAGTCGATAGTACAGCTGACATCCTCGGTCCTCGCCCCAATAACCGGACATTGTGAGACAGACTCAGGAATGCCACCCCCGAGATCCCATTTTCCGCTACATTTGTGCCCAATGATATCCACATTGTAGGGGATCGGTAATCTTTATTTTTTCGAGTAATCGAATTTCCCAGGACACGACATTTGTCGGTCGACATCTCTCGGGGACTAATTGATTGATTGGTTGAGGATTGTGTCATAATGTTGAATGCACAAACCATTTTATACTTAAGGCAGAAACTTATATTACCATACTAATGAAATTCTTTTAAGAGGATTCGGTTGACCCTATAATCTTTGTAGTGTTAAATTTATCACGTTTGATGTGCGTTTTTTAAAAACGAATCAGTCACACAATTCTGATTATAAAACTAATATGAAAAAGCCAAATTTATATAAAACTTGAATAAGTATAATAATAAAGTATAATTTACTTGAATAAGGTTTACTAAATGAGTAATTTCAAATGTTTTAACTAAGTAACTAGCTAATTTTAATATATCCTCTGCTTAAATTACAGGTTAGTTTACTCAATTAACCAACACAAAATTCACCCAGATATTTTCAGTTGCTTGAGAAAGGTATATTGAAGCTTAATAAATGAAAATTTTTTGTAAACTTACGCTTAAGTTAAGTTAGTTAAAACTATTAAACAATACCCTACCTTAGTCCATTGTAGGGATTGTCTCGGTTATCCTCTTCCTCACACTTGCATTCCAGCCTTTTATTTGCTAATGTCTTCTTTTGTCCGAAAAAGCACTTTACTTAGCCGTAAATACTTAGCCGTACAACACATTCTAGTCGATATTTCCGGAGGGATGCCTGACTTTTCTAGAATCCTATATTTTACAACACTACCTCATTTTAGTTACCTATAATTACACACACACTCTTTAGACTTCGGTAGGTAGAAGAAACGATACGGTTTTAGTGATTCACTACCGTATTGTGTACCACCGTGTAAGAATTTTCTGTGTAAGTCAGGGTGTGCTAGAGTTTTAAAAAATTCAGAGTATTAAAAAAAAGTAATTATAACAACTACATAAATAATTATATTATAAACATTTGAAACATTCGAGGCAAAGTCTGCTCGTTTGTTTAAAATTTATACAGCAAACCTTAAAAGATCATAACTTTTAAAATAATGGTCAGAAATGAATAAAAATGTTTAGTAAAGGTAAATCAGAGATCTTTAATTTTCTTTGGATATTTCCAAGGTTGGTAGAGAAAAGCTACGTGAAACATAATTTATTTTTAAATTTCTAAAATACATGAGAATAAGAGACAAAGATTTCAAGGTATGATTAAGGAAACCACAAAGAACTAGAGTAAAAATACTAAGTAGCTTAGTTAATAGTGGTTATTTCAATACCTATAAATAACATGCCAATTAAAAAAAAATTAAATTTGTGTGTGTGAGTGTAAACCTAAATTTATTATAGAACTACTGTTTGTTGCAAGTTTACTAAAATGCAATGAGGTTAAGATCTCTGCACCATTCTCTTGAATATCATCATTATCCATCTTCTAATTTCTTTATCACTTTAATTTTGTATTTTCCCTTTTTTGCTTCTTCGATATTGCCTAGCCTCGAACACACAATTAGTTTCAGTCAAGCTTTTTTCATACAATTCTTTCAGAACTTGCGCTTAAAGGAAGGTCATTCATTGTATCATAATACAACATCCAAGAAAACAAGTTGTATCATTGTTTCTGCTTTAAAAAAAAAAGTGTTAGGAACTATACAGTAATAAACTCACTCACCAAAAATCACAAGAAAACAAATATATGGTCAACTAACTGAAACTGAACAATTATTGCCATTCCCGACATTGCAGTATTTCACACTACTACACGGTCCAGCATCCGGCGAGATCGGACATGCAATCCGGCTGTATCTACGACTTACGGCAGCCGTGTCAATACTTTCTTACATACATTTTCACACAGATTCTGATTCACCGGAACGGCGGTGGAGGGGAGGGCGAGTTTTTTTTCAACTTAGTAGTACCTCTGTAGTGGATACACAAAATTTAAATCAGGTGTTTTGTCCTTAATTAATTGAACTTATGGAATTAATATCTTGTTCGTGGGACAAACACAGTGACGGCTCATAATGAAAAACAAAATTGTTTTCGCTTCGTAATTTATCAAAAAGGGTGTAATAGATTACCCTCCAAGTAATGCAAACTTGAACAGGGGACATGAATCCCGTAAGTATCTTTTGCCTCTGATACCTTCTCAGAAATTTATTTTAAAGCCAAATATACTTCAAAACTTGGTGCCTTCCAATAGGTTTGGGTATTTAAATACATAACTGTCTCGTAATTGCAGTTTATAATGTGCAGGCACTTTGATAACTTTTATATTTTGCAGCGCCGCCTAGTGGCGAGTTCCATCAATGGGCATGGCATATAAACTTTCTACGTGGGAGAATACGTAAACATTTTTTATAAATGTTCGGTCAAATAGTTTCTGAGTCTATAAAGGACACACACACACACACACACACACACAACACACTGAAAATTGCAAACATGTTTTAAACTGCATTTAACATTATAATATTTACTTATATAAATAATCATACATAAAATTCATGTTCATACATGTAATTTCAGTAGTAAAATTTAAATTAAAACTACTATTTTCAGACATATTAACGCAGCTTAAATATTATTTACGTAATCTAGATTTTTTCTTTTTGTACCGGTACTCTAGAGTGTGTACAGGCATATAACTATTAGTTCTCGACTATATGAAAGCATAAAGTCTGTATGGGGTCCGTGTAGCGCCTTTATTTCCTGTAAGCAGTAAATATCTCGGTAATCCCGGCTTTGGGCTGACCTCGCCCCAAGTCTGCCTTTATTTGCTTGGGGTACCTATATTCGCAATGTGAACATATTGTGAGTAACCATTCCCAGACTGTAGTCCATCTTTCATCGTTACACATAATATTTTACATTTCATATGTTGGATGTCAGATTTCATATGTATGTACGAGAATTAGAAAAAAAAACATTCTAAGTGAGAGATAACTTTTCACTATCATCAATCAAATATGTACGTATTGTGTAAGATATACGTAATAATTATTAGTAAAAACAAAATTCATAGAATCAATGTACAGATAGTTGCTGGAAAGGAATTCTTGTATTACAATTCCGAAACAAACATCCTCCGGATGTAAGTGGATACGCACATCCGCCCAGACACCACCGTGATGAACATTGTTATTTGAAAATTAAGCCAATATAATGAGATGCTATTACAAATAAAAATATGTGTTGGTTCATTTGAGGGTGTTGTATTGCCAATCAAACCTATTATTTAAATTCACTCACAACAGCCCTTTGGTCATAATATATTTTAATATTTCACAACCTTAATCCAAACAAAAAATCCTTACAATTGATACAATATTGATTAATAGATTAGTCAGTTTCCATACATGGCTGAGCGTTAGCGAAGCGTATGAATCCAGGTTATGTTAAGAATTCATGTATGTCTTGATTTGAAATTTTGCACGAAGTTTAGTTTGTATAGGTAACGACAAGTTTCATGTCACTCCAAAGAATATGGCTGAGCTTTAGTGAAATTTTTTAAAATTGGACTTATTTGTAACCACTGTCAGTTTCAGATATGAATTAATTGGTTGTGGTAAAACTATTACAAGCCAGTTTTTATGTACAGAGATGATTACGTAGCATATGACAGTTATTAGGATACCCCTACCTATGTAATAACACCACACAGCATAAAGTAAAACTGATTTATAGTAATAATAATATAGTAATAAAAGGAGTTAAATTATATTCAACCCTGAGTACTATTCTGTCCCAGTCGGATTACCGCAGTTCGGCTCTCTGTTTTCGTTGTAAATTCTTTTACTTAAACAGGAATTCTTGCCAAAAATCCAGTAGTATAAGAAATGTAAACACACTAAAAACACAAACTCATTAAAGCAGTATATAATTGCGATTTAGATTAATTTTGAAAAACAAAAAGTCCGTCGGGACCAAATCCGAGTCTTGCTTTTTACAATCTTTCACATAATGATCAGGCTGCATGGAACAGTATCTAGACGTTTGTGTGGAAAGATTTGTTACAGCTGTGTAACATCAGGAATACTAGTCATTGGTTTTTACTTTCAGTTATTGCTGGATGCAATTAAGGAAATTTGTTTTAGAAATAAAAATGAATTAAAATACAGTGTTCAGTAAAGGTATTCCAATGATTTGGGATTTTTTATACACATAAAAAATGAGCAATAAGGATCATAAAAGGTACCAACCTAAAACGTTTTAGTTTTTCGTCTATTTGTCTGTATGTGTTGTTTATAAAAAATTATGTCTTTTGAACCAGTTAAGATAAATTTATGAAAACCTGTGGACTGTATTATCCTTAGGTAGAAATTTTTGAAAATAAAATATTAAGAAAGCGTTTAAATTATTCCATAAAAATAACTCAAAACCGAATAACGTCCGCCATTTTGAAACGGGTAAAAGAATTTTCTTAATTTTTCCTTCACAAAAGATGTCCACCAAAGGTTAATACAATTCTCAAGTTTCACAATTTTATTTTAACTAGTTTCAAAAATTTATAATAACTTTTATCGTAACAAACACACACATACAGACGGAAAACCAAAGAATTTTAAGACATACCTTCATATGAACGTTTTTGCTAATTTTATATGTGTAGAACACAATCCCAAAGTATTGGAACACTTTTACAAAACACCCTGTATATTTGTGTTAGTTTCATAAGACGCAGTGCACAAGACGATAGCGGGGGAGACAGCTATATAAATCTACTGTAAATATGTGATATCCTAAATAAAACATGGTTAACAGATAGAATAATGAGAAATAAGCATCCCACACAGTTGGAGGTGTTGGTGCCCAAGTCACGAATTGTGGAGGGTGAGTGGTGAGGGGAAGGGTGGAGAGCAGGGCAGGTTAATTGGTTCCTGATCTCCTTGTGACTTTAAGTTATTCTTTATATGACCCCCTTGTGGCCAGACCGGGTGATTTACGTGATATTACGGAAAACCAACATTATCCTCCAGTATTCAAAGAGCTTAAGCGTTAGTGTTTTATTTGATTCACATAGAAAAAACTTTACCGTCGTTCGTTTTATTACAGAAAATAGTGTATTATAATAAAGGAATGTGTGTCATTTATGTTCAGTAACAGAATATTGTACAAGTAGCTGTCGACACAATAAAAATGAAATAAAGTGCCTTATTGTACAAATAAAACAAGAAATCGCAGTATTTTGTACATTTCTTGTTCAAATGAAATCGTATAATAATTCTCACAGCACAGATATATAGCCTGGTATAAACCGTCGGCTTCGGATGGCCTACTGTAACATTACGAAATAGCAACAATATTCACTGTTGTGGAATCAATAATCAAATATAACAGTTGCTTAGTAAAGGGAGAAAGATAGGATAAGTAATAAAACGTGACATAGCAAAAATATTACTATAAACTGTTTACAACTGTCGACACAAACATCGACACAAATGTTACAATGCAGTAACGCTTAAGGAAAAACACCGATATGAATAAACTGAAAGTTATAGTAACGAAAATGGAAACATCTTAATATTGAGGCGGCACAGTCTGATTTAACCCTTACTAAATTTTGATCTTTTCAGTGAATTGCAAAACGTAGTTTCGTTTTCTTATTCATATTTATTTGTAAAAAATATGTAAAATTAATTTTTTTACCTCCTATAATAAAAACGGAAATCTTAATTGAAACAGCATAAAGTAGATTAAAAATGTTTATAATATATAAATTGATATAAGCAGGGAATAATAGATTCTTTAAAACTAAAACCAAATTTCTTTTCTTTCTGGCTGTGGAGCAATGGATAAGGGTTCCAAGAATTCCCTTTTCTCAAGGAGGAAAAATAGATTTTAAATTTATTCCTTAATTTATAGACTGGATAAAAATGATACATGTTTTTAGGATTATAAATATAAATTATTTTATTTTAATATGATATTAATTTTGCTATTATATGATATTATTTAAATATATTTGCTATTTTTAGACACCTAATATAAATTTACCATTAATTCAGTGTAAAGAACTCGGAATGGGTTTTTCCTCCGACAAACCTTTCCTAAAATCACCCCTCTCCCTGTTACAGGAAGAAAATCTCATTGTAAATAATAATATCCAGTTTACTCACATTATAATTATTGAATTTTGTTCGTTATATGTCTTTTATGTTAGTCCTGGTAGCATTAAATTTACATTGTACTCGTATAATTTTTATAGAAAAAGTTCTGATGAATGATTTTGTTATTATTAAATACATATCTGCTAATTATGGTAGGAATTATACTTATTTTTGCATTAAAAATACAGTTTTTACTTAAATACGTTATTTTTTTGTACAAACATAGTCCTCTTAAAAAACTGTACTGATGAAATTAATTTTTATTGGCCACAAGTTAAAAAAATCATTGCCTATATACTATTTGGTATGCCAAGTTTTTAAATAAAAAGTCTCCACTATTGGTATATAAAACAACCGATTTGATATCCAAATTTTCCTAAAGCTCATCATCTGGCAAGCAGAAAAAAATCCTTATAAAATATGAATGCTGTAAGCAGCCAACAAATAATATGAATGCAAAGCAAGTTGTATAGCAATATCTACATTTTCATAGATACATATCATTAGTAAATCCTTTATTAAAACACTGTATTGTCAGACCACGTAGAAAATGTTCACAAATTTGCCAAATGAACAAGATCCATCAACGTCGTGGCCAACACCGGCTGTAGGGATTAGAGCCATCAATACGAGATTGGTAGACATCAACTCTGATTGATGATGGGTTGACGTGCAGACGCAAGCCATCTCTCGCTGATGACAAATATCATCGATTTATATTTAAACAGGCTTTTTAGGTCTCAATACGAGATTTCCCGTTTGATAGAGAAATATATCGGTTTTATAATCTCCACACTATAGTCTCTTAACTGTTGCTATGGTGTATAAATGTACACACAGACATCGTCTGAGAACCAAATCATAAGAGACACGACCTTCAAATCTCTTGTTTATGGTAGGCCAACAATAAACTAAAATTTAATTTTTTTGAAATTTATTAAAATTGAATAGTATTGATTCTTGTACTCATTGCCCATGGACTAATAGTGTGGATATTTTTGAAGCTCTACATTAATGCTGGAGTATTTAAAATAACAATGGTTTGTTTTAAAAAGTCTTGAAAATTCACAAAAACTTTGATGGGTTTATAATGTTTTTTTAAGTACCACACCACCACGGCCTTCATGAAACTACGGGCGAAGTGGCCATGGTTCGTTATGAGACTTTTCAGCTTTACATGTAGTGCAATTTCTTTTATGCATTTTCTGTAGACATAACAAACAAGAATTATTAATCAGAATTTTGTCAACTGATCATACAGTCAAAATACAGTGGGTTTCTATTTACTTACCATGGAAATCTGGTAGGAAAAAATTTACCAACAGCATCAATATCTCACCAAAAGATAAACTAAATTAATAATTAGATCCTATACTTAATTAAATATTTTAAATGTATGTCGGAGCAAGGGATGCGATGCATATGAGAAGTACTATACATGATATAACGTTATATACACAAGAAGAATCAACTATGTTTTCAACCAGGAAACAAAAAGCTTTGAAGAAAGTAATGTTCTTGCACATTGTGTTTCAAGCATGAATCTGTAATAATTTGGTAAAGTAAGCAGTTCGAGTGACGAAATAGTAGAGAGGGAATAAATGTACTCAGGTAACAGTTGGGCCCCCGGAGTGTCCTTTTCCGGCGGCGTGACTGTGACTTGGGCTCCCTGGCGCTATCGCCGCAGATCTTCTCTTTTTAACCTTTAACTTTCTCGATAATGTAGTGAACTTCCGTGATATAGGATCTCTTATTTTCTGTGCTAGAGAGGAAATGTAGCTCAGGTAACGGTTCCGCCCCCGGGGTGTCTTTTTCCGGCGGCGTGACTGTGACTTCGGCTCCTTGGCGCTATTGCCGCACATTTTCTCTTTTAACCTATTAAATTTGTCGATATGTGGATTGGAA
This sequence comes from Homalodisca vitripennis, assembly GCF_021130785.1. Taxonomy (NCBI): domain Eukaryota; kingdom Metazoa; phylum Arthropoda; class Insecta; order Hemiptera; family Cicadellidae; genus Homalodisca; species Homalodisca vitripennis. Next base: position 42,452,291 of record NC_060211.1, on the reverse strand, counting down.
ATTCCGTGATATAGGATCTCATATTTTCGTGCTTTTAGGAAAGGAAAGCTTGGCTATGTTATGTCTTTGTTTCTGTTCAAGGCTTTGTCCAACATGAACATTTTCCAATTATTGGACTATATACCGTTTTTACTACACTGCAAAACTGTTTAGTAGAACAAAGGGATCCGTTTTCTCGTGAAGACAATATTACTGCAGTACAATGTTTTGTATAACAAAGGAACTATAACTATAAGTATTTATAAAACATGGATTGTCCCTTATATTTAAAAATATTAAAAATTAACATTGTTTCTTTCCACTTTCATAAAAAAAACATTTACAGATAGATACTTAATGGTTTTTTGTCTTAATGGTTGGAACGTTTTCTGAACAAATTGATTAGACCATCGCATTAGGACAAAACTAAAATTAATTGAATAGACTGTAATGGTTTAAGAAAATGGCAAGATAAAATAATGTTAATTAATTTAATATTATATTAAAAGATAGGGCCATCGCTAATTTTCCATAAAACATTAGTAGCTGGCGTTGTTACAAACTAAAACATAAGGTTAGACAAACTTTTTATGTGTAAGGTTATATACATATTGTTTCAAATAGGATTTTGGAAAGAGTTTTATTTTTTCCGGCTTAAAGTGATCAAAAATATAAACCTGTGAAACAAAAATTAAAACACGAAGAATAAAAACTGATGATTCCTGTATTATATGATGTCTTATATAGTTTTTTGAGGAAAAAAAACTATTTAAAAAAACAAAAAAAAAAAAGTTTGTTGAGGAATTGAAATTGGAAGATTTTCGTATCAAACAACCAGTATATTTGTCAATCATTCCTACTCCATTAAAGAAACAAGAACCATGCTTTTGGACGGTCACTTTTGTAAATTTCTTCAATTCTCTTGCTGTGCCTGTCATCCTTTTTAGGTCAATCAGCTGTCAAGGGTTACTATGCAGTTACTGCCTGGATTATTTTCCAAAATTTGTCCCAATAGCTTACATTTTATATAATGATGCCATTGTTAATAAGTCGATATGTCCTCATAAAACAACCAAGTTCAAGCGTTTACAAAATAACCCAAAAAATTAGATCTTTGAATTCTATAACAAGATTGCATTGTTCAGGGATGGTGGGGGGGGGGGGGGGTGGGGGGGGGGGGGGGTGGGGGGGGGGGGGGGTGGGGGGGGGGGGGGGTGGGGGGGGGGGGGGGTGGGGGGGGGGGGGGGTAATTTCACCGCAATCCAGGTACCTTCCCTACCTCACTGGAACTTTTATTAGCCTATTTAAATTCTGTCATGAAACAAAAAACAACCAAAAATGTAAATGTTATCATGTAGCAATGTATCTCGAGAAGGATTTGATCTGTATTCTTTAAAATTTGCATCAAAGTTCATTTCTACGTAGGCAAAAATGATTTCTATGAAGGCGTATGTTCAACCATAGAATTTGGTTCATTATCATTAGAATACTTTATTGTTCATTGACATATTAGAATATTTCGAACACAGTCATAACGTATAAAATACTATTTATTAATACAACATTAACTTACTATTACAGTTGTGAGAGACTATAAACAATAGTTAAACAATTCTTATGTCATGAAATTCACGATTTAAAACGATCCTTTCTGGATCCCAGCCTGGATTTAAAAGAAACAATTGTCAGGACAGTCGGATCTGCAATTAAATATACTCAATCCGAAATATAGTAATGGTTTTTGGAAGAGCTTTAAATCTATGTTTAGGAATTATGCAATTGCTTTCTGTTTCTTCTATAATACTGGTGGGGGTATTGAGGAACAAGGTCGTAGCCAGCGAGGGGGTCCAAGGAGTCCGGACCCCCGAAATTTCAATTTTTAAATGATTTTTTTTTTAAAGAATTATTATTATTGAAATAATTCAATATTACTGACATTTGTTTTGCTAAAAGGTCGTTCTCAACAAAGAAACGAATCAAGAAAGGAAAAAAAACGGGGCCTTACTCCTTGTCCACTACGGGAAAATATCAGTTGTTTGGACTCTCCCCCCTCCCAAAAAAGGTTTTCCTGGTTACCTTGTCGTTGAGGAAAATAAGTTTGTATTATTGAAAAAAAAGTCAAAAAGGGGATCAAAGTTAAAATTCCATTACGACGAAAATATTCTCTACAACTCTCTCTTGTCTGAGGCCGCATATAATCCTAAGCGCCCATTTTGAAGATCAAAATCTCTCAAAGAGGAATCAAAAGTCACCCCCACACCGTGACCCCATAGTTGAGATAAGAACAGGGTAAATGTGACCGAAATATACAATTTGAAACCTCTCTTTGTTTAAGAAATTATATAAGTAAAGCCTAATGCGAACCAGATCAAGTTGAGAATTCCACCTAAGATCAGAATCTAAATTAATAACCAAGAACGACACAATCTAGAAGTACGAGTGAAATGCAGTGAAATACCTCGTGAGCCTTTCATCAGGTCAAATTTTATAATGTTAGTCTTATCAGCATTTAACTGGAGATTATTTATTGAACCCCTGAATGAAGTTCGCCCAATATTACTTAATACAATTCCTGACAGGCAGATAACACTTTTATGGCAGCGTTGTGAACAAGTTGACCTTCAATATGATTGAAGTAATCACTCAGTAAGTCGACACAATTTATATTTTGTCTGCCAAAATGATAAAAGCTTTTATATGTATGATGGCTTGCCTGTTTATCGGTCCGTTAGAGTATCTCGAGAACAAAATGAGTTATAAGACTTGAATTGTTCATGCAGAATCAGGGAAGCCAATTACATGACACGTGGTGTGGATTACTTCTATTTTGTTTATCTTTTAAATTATGTAAAATAGTTTTGAGACATTTTTCAGTTTTAAAACCGTTCTTAAATGCGTTTTTGAAATTATTGGAAGGAAACTAAAGGCATATTTACTTTCCTTGTAGTGTGGCAAAAATATGTTTTTGTGTGATAAAAGATAATTTCGGATTTATAAATGCATTAATAAGAGACAGAATACACATTAATGGTTAATTTGATAATTACTATTAACGTTGAAGATTATAAGGGTAACCATGTTTAAAAGGAATATATTAGTAAAATAAAAAAATATGTTATATGCTTTTCTGTGGTGAACATGTCTTTTATAAAGACATACATTACACACATGCCATTAGTTGATGCCTCGTCCTCGTTGTTTTGCTTAAGTAACAATGATTTCTTTATTTCCACGAGCATAAGAAGTTTCTATATTTGTGTTCAGATGGCAGCACTACACAAGCTAGATATTTTCTTCCAGTAACAGTGAGCTCTCTCTGTCCACCATGACGTACAAGTTTACTTCGTTGCGTCTAGGTGGCAGCACGTCATTACAGAACTAGAATGCTTTCGTGTTCATTTTGTTTTACTCTGGCTTTCACTACTGGGTTTTGATTTTTTAATGTTTGTACCAATTATTACTTTTTATTACATGTTTACATTCTTTGAAAACAATAAAATAACAAGTAAATCAATCAATCTGAGCTTAAACCTTGAGTTATTTGTTGTAAGATATAATTAAATATTGTCTTAATATAAAATACTTACAGTTACCCGCGGTTCACACGAAATTTCGCGTTGGGAAAAGGTACATCATGGGCATATTCTTTTTAGACGACATTATAAACACTCCAGAGATAAGTGATTATCTGTAAGATATTCCAATCTTCTGATCCAATTTTAGATATAAGTTTAAAGAACAGGCAGTGCTTTGGAACCCTGAAGTCGGAGAGTTAAAACGTTTTTATAAGTACTCGTAAAATAACTCGAATTTCTCTCCAATCCTCCAAGATTATATTGAGTAGCTCCAGCGATTTTAGTAACACATGAACTGTTATAGGTCAGTATAAATCTTTAAAGTCGGAATCCTTAACTTTTCAGTTACAAACTTACAATGTAATAAGTGATGGAGCTCTATATAGGCCTAGTTTAGAAACGGAAGTACGCATATTTAGGCTTATATTATTTTAGTATTAATGGTTAACAACTTCAGATGTTAAAAACGAATTGGTAATTGGCTATTTATTTTAGCATGTCCCTCAAGAATTTGATATTTGACTGATAGGTACTATCTCGAGGGATGTTTTTTCTTTCGTTGACATCAGCGCGGCCTGCCGAAGCCCGCGCTGATGGCCGGAGGCACTAGTATTTTGGGTGGCGGAGTGTGATCAAGAATAAAAAACATGTTTTGTGTGTTTTTTTTCAATAAAGAGTTTAGTATTTTTTGTTGAATTTTTGTGTTTGGAGAAATGTAGGGGTGTGGTCGATATAATACGTAAGTGCCCTTTTTTTCTTAGCTAGTAACCAATTGTAATTCATTATAATCATCCGTAAATGAAAAATTAGCGTTGGGGGCATAATGTTTGTTCTGTTACTCAACTACATAGTTTTATAACGTTCTAAGTTCATTGAAAAAGTTTAAAGCGTTGGGGGCATATAACGGAATCTGACCAGCCTGGTCCACCTGCATGAGCACTTCTGGTTCCAATGAATTATATTTCCGACGCTAGTTGGAGTTTGCCTTGTTGCTACGGTCAAGAAAGTATTTTAAAAAAGAGTACTTTTATAGTAATTTGTAATTAACTTCGGGTTTAGTATTATTTTGTGCCTTAGTTGATTTTTCTTTGTTTCTTTGACCAAGAAAAAGAATATAGCCTACATAAACCGGTAAGGGAAGCCTACTTATGTCAAAAGAGAACTCAGGTTTTATAACAGTCTTTAAATGTATAATAAATTAGATAATAAACTTGTCTTCGATATCTGCATTACATTACTGACCAAGCACTGTATACTTAGCACTTTCTCAAATGTACAATTCATTTACAAATGTATTTTTACTAAAACTCAAAATTTTTCTTTGGATATTTTTTACTCTGTATTCAACAGCGGATAGTGAAAAGATTGAAATAAGAATTGTTCTTACTATGAAGCTTACACTATGCTTTCAAGATTATAAATGTTGCTTTTTGCTGTTATAAAACAATGTTTACACAGAACTGTTGATTGTCAGATACCATTAAGATTTTTATGTAATAGTAAAATTATCTTTTAAAAACATTGCAGTGTAGCCTATGTGTATGCAATGTTATTTTTAACATTTTTACTTTTTCATTTACTTGTTATTCATAAAAGGCCACGTCTCAAACTTGGTTTATTAGTGTTTCAATAATAGTTGTATGAAATCGTACTATAACGATATTCAGAGAAAATTTGCGTATAAATACTCAATACAGTTTGTGAACAATATCTCACTCCAAGTTGTTCAACGCTCTTGAGCGGAAGCGTGTATACGATGGGAATGGCACTGTCAGCCGTGCTACTGCCCGTTCGCACACAATGGATGAGTGGCAAAACTCGATGGGAGACGGAGGGTCGAGGACGTTGGTCTTTTAGGCTCATAGGTGATCTGAGGGATGGACTGAAAGAGAGCATGGAGAGGTAGACTTCTACCTTACCCAGCTTCTCACTGGGCACGGTTGTTTCGGCTTCTACCTTAACAGAATGGGGAAGATCCCGAGTCCGGAATGCCAGTACGGGGATTCGGATGCGGACGATGCCCTGCACACCTTCTTCAAATGTAGAAGGTGGGAAACGGAGAGAAGGGAGCTGGAGGCAGCTATCGGGCATGTTTCGCCGGAGACTCTTATAGAAGAGATGTTGTCCAGTCCCGAATCGTGGAACGCTGTCGCTGCGTTCTGCAAGAGGGTGCTAAGGCAAAAAAAGAAGAGAGCAGCTATAAAGCACCAGAATAGCTCATGCTGGTGGATTTTAGAATGAAGTAATGCCCATTGGGCGAACGATGGCACCCTCTTGAAGTAGTTGCAGAGATGCGTTCCCGAGAGGGTTTCCAATGCCTGGACCGGTAGGTTTTTAGTGGGTGAGAGTCCAACACACCAGGGCCGAACACCTGTCCCTGACGGTGCATAATGCATTTTTCCTATCGTAAAAAAAAGTTGTTCAAACGTTTGGAGAAAATAAATACAGTACGTAAATATTGATATTCGTTAATTTTATATAGAATAATATAGTACATAATATATTTGAAAACAATAAAATATTGCATGTAATTTTATAAAGTTTCACACAGTCCCCGCCCATTTCGAAAATTTAGAAGTTGATAAAGAAGTTTTAAAGTGAAAGGTGGACGCTACTTGCATTCTAGCGGCTAAAATAGGAACTAAGACAAAACCCCTCAGTATGGAGGACTGCGTTATCTTACTCAGTACTTCATTCACAATTTACGACTATCAAATTGTACTCAGTATTTTACATGACTATAATTTGTACATCACGTAACAGCTCTTTATGAGTTCATTCAATAAAAAACTTAAACTTGAAGTCTGGACATATGTGATGGTTTGTATTACCAATACAGTACTTAAATCACACTATTTTGATTAGTAACACAATTGATTTCATAATCAACCGATATAACTTTGACGCTACTTAGGATAAAAAATTACAGTAACCAGTTTTTAAGATTTGGAATGATAACTTTTATGTAGAAAATAAAAGCATTGTTGAATTACACAACCTTCTTATTGTCTATTCTGTTTAGAGTACGATATTGACGATGGATAATTTGGATAGTTATTCACAGCTGATCTTTTTTTGTCTACTAGTGCTTAGATTAGTCTGCGGTAGTCCAAAATCTATTTCCAAAGTTTTCGTCCTATGAAAGTTAACAACTATGAGTAGTCTAGTATTGCCAGGTCTATCTTGGACTTCCCAAACATAAACAACTTTAGTTTTAACTTAGAATGGTTTACGCATTATACTAATATTTTTAAAAACAAACCCTTGTAAAGGTGGGTAGTCAAAGGTCTAAAACAGCAAAAAATGTGTTGTATATACTTATATTTTTTATTTTCTGTTACATTGGTAATTTCTGAACACAAAAATGTCAAAAACATGAGCCTACTGTTATTTCCACATAAAAAAAAAATAAATAAAAGGAGTTGTGATTAATGTTTTGGTGCAATTTACAGCCACAAAGTACGAGTTCTGTTTTCTTGTTATATTTTTGGTAAATGGGTCTTATAAATGTTAATTTATCAATAATATTATTCCTAAAATAATACTTCACATGAATATAGCACGTTGCCTAATAAAGTTCGTTGTTTTACCTAAATTTGTATAAGAGAAAAATTGACTTCTTTTGTTCAGTTAGGCCTATTCTAAAATGTGTACTATGTATTAAATTGTAAAAATAATAATATTAAAGTATTGATAACTAATAAAAACCAAATTTTCAGGCAAAAAGAGTTTTGAATTATAAAGCTTTTTTGTCACATATTGTTTTCATGAAAATTAAAACCCATACTACACATTATAGAGTGAGCTTTTCTGAAAATAAAATTAAAATAAAATCACTTCTCTATTTCTCATAAAACTTTAGAAATTTAAGCATTACGCCATACAAACGGCTAAAAAGCTCATACCCCTCCTCTTTGAAAGGGGGGGGACAAAAAATATTTTTTGTACATAAATAACTATGGTTAATCATGAGGTAACATCATTAATTAATATATCAGTCTATAAATAAATGATTTTTCATGGTCTTCCCCCTATGCAGTATAGTTCTCCTATGTACAGGTTCTATAAAGGGGTGGGTCATTCGACACCTCACCTGTACTCCAAAATTTCATAAAAATCACAGAAGTTAATGAATTTCCTTTAATCTTCGTTCTGTCTCCTTTTTCTCATCGTATATAATGTTATTCTACTATATCTGGCCCAAAGCAAATGGCCTACAACAGTGACAGCCAAACCCCAACAAGAATTTCTTAGTAAGGAATTGTCAGTGCAGAAATCTCCGTCTGTGGTGATGCTGGTGGATTTGACACCATGGGATTTGGCTGAGCGTTAGCAAATATTTTTACTTCGATTTTATGGGTATACGTACAACGAGATATGATAGAATAAATAAATGCGTATACAAGCTGAGTTATAAGATTTTAATATGTGACGTTTGAAATGGTGTATTTTACACAATGTGAGTTGGATGAGCGTTACTTTTACTCTGGTTTTTATGGGTAACCGTACAACGAGATATGATAGAATAAATAAATGCGTATACAAGCTAAGTTATAACATTTTAATATGTGACGTTAAAATGGTGCATTTTACACCAAGTGCTTTAGATGAGCGTTACTTTTACTCTGGTTTTATGGGTATACGTACAACGAGATATAATAGAATAATTAATAAATGCGTATACAGGCTGAGTTATAAGATTTTAATATGTGACGTCGAGATGGTGCCATTTTTACACCATGTGCTTTAGATGAGCGTTACTTTTACTCTGGTTTTATGGGTATACGTACAACGAGATATTATAGAATAAATAAATGCGTATACAAGCTGAGTTATAAGATTTTAATATGTGACGTCGAAATGGTGCATTTTACACCATGTGCTTTAGATGAGCGTTACTTTTACTCTTGTTTAATGGGTATACGTACAACGAGATATTATAGAATAAATAAATGCGTATACAAGCTGAGTTATAAGATTTTAATATGTGACGTCGAAATGGTGCATTTTACACCATGTGCTTTAGATGAGCGTTACTTTTACTCTGGTTTTATGGGTATACGTACAACGAGATATTATAGAATAAATAAATGCGTATACAAGCTGAGTTATAAGATTTTAATATGTGACGTCGAAATGGTGCATTTTACACCATGTGCTTTAGATGAGCGTTACTTTTACTCTGGTTTTATGGGTATACGTACAACGAGATATTATAGAATAAATAAATGCGTATACAAGCTGAGTTATAAGATTTTAATATGTGACGTCGAAATGGGTGCATTTTACACCATGTGCTTTAGATGAGCGTTACTTTTACTCTTGTTTTATGGGTATACGTACAACGAGATATTATAGAATAAATAAATGCGTATACAAGCTGAGTTATAAGATTTTAATATGTGATGTTGAAATAGTGGATTTTACACCATGTGCTTTAGATGAGCGTTACTTTTACTCTTGTTTTATGGGTATACGTACAACGAGATATTATAGAATAAATAAATGCGTATACAAGCTGAGTTATAAGATTTTAATATGTGATGTTGAAATGGTGCATTTTACACCATGTGCTTTAGATGAGCGTTACTTTTACTCTTGTTTTATGGGTATACGTACAACGAGATATTATAGAATAAATAAATGCGTATACAAGCTGAGTTATAAGATTTTAATATGTGATGTTGAAATGGTGCATTTTACACCATGTGCTTTAGATGAGCGTTACTTTTACTCTTGTTTTATGGGTATACGTACAACGAGATATTATAGAATAAATAAATGCGTATACAAGCTGAGTTATGATTTTAATATGTGACGTTGAAATGGTGTATTTTACACATTGTGAGTTGGATGACCGTTACTTTTACTCTGGTTTTTATGGGTAACCGTACAACGAGATATGATAGAATAAATAAATGCGTATACAAGCTAAGTTATAAGATTTTAATATGTGACGTTAAAATGGTGCATTTTACACCAAGTGCTTTAGATGAGCGTTACTTTTACTCTGGTTTTATGGGTATACGTACAACGAGATATAATAGAATAATTAATAAATGCGTATAACAGGCTGAGTTATAAGATTTTAATATGTGACGTCGAAATGGTGCATTTTACACCATGTGCTTTAAGATGAGCGTTTACTTTTACTCTGGTTTTATGGGTATTACGTACAACGAGATATTATAGAATAAATAAATGCGTATACAAGCTGAGTTATAAGATTTTAATATGTGACGTCGAAATGGTGCATTTTACACCATGTGCTTTAGATGAGCGTTACTTTTAACTCTGGTTTTATGGGTATACGTACAACGAGATATTATAGAATAAATAAATGCGTATACAAGCTGAGTTATAAGATTTTAATATGTGACGTCGAAATGGTGCATTTTTACACCATGTGCTTTAGATGAGCGTTACTTTTACTCTTGTTTTATGGGTATACGTACAACGAGATATTATAGAATAAATAAATGCGTATACAAGCTGAGTTATAAGATTTTAATATGTGATGTTGAAATGGTTGCATTTTTACACCATGTGCTTTAGATGAGCGTTACTTTTACTCTGGTTTTATGGGTATACGCACAACGAGATATGGCAGAATAAATTAATGCGTAAACAGGCTGAGTTATAAGATTTTATATGTGACGTTGAAATAGTGCATTTTACACCATGTGCTTTAAAATGAGCGTTACTCTTACTCTGGTTTTATGGGTATACGCAACAACGAGATATGGCAGAATAAATTAATGCGTAAACAGGCTGAGTTATAAGATTTTATATGTGATGTTGAAATAGTGCATTTTACACCATGTGCTTTAAATGAGCGTTACTCTTACTCTGGTTTAATGGGGTATAAACGCAACAACTAGATAAATGGTGCCAGAATAAAAATTAAAGCCGTAAAACAGGCTGAGTTATGTATAAGAATTTTATATGTGACGTTGAATTAGTTGCAATTTTACACCATGTGCTTTAATAATGAGCCGTTACTTACTCTTACATCTGGTTTTATGGGCGTATACGCACAACGAGATAATGGCAGAATTAAAATTAAAGGCGTAAAACAGGCCTGAGTTTTATTAAGCATTAATTATATGTGATCGTTGAAATAAGTGCATTTTACACCATGAGCTGTTTAAAATGAGCGTTACTTCTTACTCTGGTTTTATGGGTATAACGCACAACGAGATATGGCAGAATAAATTAATGCGTAAACAGGCTGAGTTATAAGATTTTATATGTGACGTTGAAATAGTGCATTTTACACCATGTGCTTTAGATGACCGTTATACTCTGGTATTATGGGTAACTGTACAACGAGATATGGCAGAATAAATAAATAAGTAAACAGGCTGAGATATGTGATATTAACACGTGACGTAATTATAGAGAAAAAGTTAAAAACAAATGATGCAGTAGAATGTCAATGATAAAATATTTTATTTCAGCACGCTCTTACTTTTGCGTTTATATATTTGTAAATACCTTCACCTTTCACCTGTCATGATGGTACATGTTCAACCGTGAAGTATGGCTCAATGTCATTGAAGCCAATCACTCAGTAGGTTGACACAATTTCTATTTTTTCTGCCGTGGGATATATTTTCTGTTTGAAGTCTGCCTGTCTATCAGCCATCAGAACATCTCGAGATTAAAATGAGATATATACTTGAATTTTGTATGTAACCTCAGCGAAATCGTTTTACGCGACACGAGATGTACCGTACCCCTACCTTGTTATTAAATAAATAAAGTTTTGGATATTGTTGCTGACGTTACAGTAACCAAATACAAATACTGCAAATTAAAATTCTGTTATTTTTCCTTAAACGTTTAAACATTTTCTATGCTAATTAAACGGTGAAGAAAACATGATTTTTCTGGACATTTGCCATCTTTCAGTGATAATAAAACCCAGTAACACTACACTTCGAGGTCCACAATCTGATCTCTTCCTTCAGGTGAATATCTAACCTAACACATAACTACAAACTAAACAAACAACAAACTAATAAAATAAATAAGTAATACCATCAAACAACAATGTTATGTGCCAACTACATGTACACTAACTTTAGAACATAGGCTTAACAAAAGTAAAACACAACACTAATTGTTATAACTGAACTACAGTTTACAGGTCAGAATAAGTCTGCACTCGCCGACCAACCACCTAGAACTGACCGGGAGTTCAATAGTAAAACTAATGAAAAACAACTGAACTAAAGAAATATAAATGCAAATTAAGAGAAACGATCTTTAAGATTGTTTATATAATATTATAAAGTAGTCCAGTTTCCGAACGGGATGAGACTGAAGCCCCTGGTCATTTCTGCAGGAGAAAGTTGCTATCACAACTACTTTAAGGGTCTAACCACGAATGTATAGTAGAACTAAAAAATATTATTAACTTACCTAACTGTAACTTACTAGAAGTGTTGGAACCAGATAACACAATCAACGTACTTGTTACGGGGTTTTCCCGCACGCATGTAATGCATGTTTGTTTGTGAAAAATCTGATATTGTGAAAAAATCATTTTTGAACTTTAGAGTGAAACAGTAATTTACAGTATCTACGTGAAAACTTTATTTTCCCAGTATCCAACTTTTTCAGTGTAATCTTAAAAAAATAATTTTCGATTGAAATTTCACAAATGATATAAAAGTTTTCCTAATGCAATACAAGTATGAAGTAGGTATAATTAGTCTATTAAGCTAACAAACTGACTTATGTAACTTTTTTGATTTCGTTAACTCTTGGCACACTTCACTTTCACTTGTCAAAGGAACTTAAAAGTCTTAGATGCAAAGCCCTACGAAAGGTATACAGTAGTGTCTGTAATTAAATGCAATGACTAGCTTATCTACGGAATATACGGTAAACCACCTGTATAAGAGCATGCGTTTATGGAAATGTGTATTAATACAAATAACAGCGTCAATAAAACTATACAACTAACTATATTACATAATATTATAAAAAGATATATCAATAGTTTTTGTATTTACAGTATATCTTTGGCTCTAAAATAGACAGTGTTATGCACGAGTTAGTCTGCGATCTAAATTAGTAACTTTGTTTCTAGCCAATATTGGGGAATAGGCCACAGTTGTAATAAAATGCTGTTTAAACTGGTGTCTTTTCTACATAGAAGAATATAGGCATAAAACAGTTGCACCAGCAGCGAAATTCACAAAAATATTATTTAATAATGGTTTTTCATGAACCATATTACCGCGCTTGAATGTTAATCGTTTGTAAATGTCCCACATAACTGATCTGATATTTAATGTTGACCCATGAAAAAGAGAGTAGATATTAGTCCTTGAAACTTCAGGTTACAGTGCCAGTGAGACAATTACACATTCTTACAACAATCCTGATGTTCTTTTTTATATTTGATAGTATTAAGGTAAATATACGGCAATATATTTTTCAGTTTTGTTATGAAAATGCTATACCTTATTGAAGGTGTTTAAAGTACAAAGCTTGTAGCAATACTGATATTTTGTTTTTTATTAATATTTGATAACATTACGGTGTCAATACGTACCCTTGCCGTACAGCTTCGACTCTCAAAAGTCATGTATAGTTTATAGAATTTCCAGACAGTTTATACAATTTACAGGCATTATTTTGTAACTTGAGAAGTTCACATTGTAAACGGATAGCAGTGAAATATTGACGGATGGCCTGTTGCCATCAGTTGGTGACTCCGAACGTCAACCAGTCGTCAAACAAACTGCGTCCGTCAATCGCACGTTGATGGGACTGATCCCTGTATTGTTACTGTCCACGACATTGACGGATCTTCCTGTCAACCTGGAATTATTTTCCGATATATTCTAACCGATCTTCCAATACAGCAACGTTTTAAATCCTCTATTTTGTTGTGTTGTATTTACAGATGTATATACATCGCTCTTAATGGTTCACTGGCTGCCATCAGCAATTTTACTCACTTCACGAGAAGATATAAAAATTAAAATTCATGACGTCATGAAATATTGCTGAATCCATCCAATGGAAAACGAAGTGCTGTTACGTTTTTAATTCAAGGGGACTCTTTGGACTTCTGAATTAAGTTTAAGAAAGTGGTTTTAGTTATGAAGCTACGATTTCCGTCAACCTGTGTTAATATTCAATTTGGAATTCCCTAACCTAAAAATGTATGTGCTCCTGAAAAGTTTCTGAAAAGATATATTTATCACGTATTCAAATAGGATATCAAATGAAAAACACATTCTTTCTGAATAAAAACAACGTACATTACAAAAACATTACATTTCCCAACCACAAAAGAAAACATAAAATGACTGCAAAACAAAATTCATCACAGCATTGGCAAATTAAACGAATTTGTTTTGTGAGTCAATACAGATATGATTGAGCTACGTGAGTTAATTAAAAACATATTTATATTAATGATTTGTCTTACATAGTTAAACATACATAATAATAAGTTAATTTTGTACGGAAGGACTCTTACTGTAATTTTATAAAATGAAGTTTTGTTATTTTTGTGTTACAACCACATGCAATGCTCAAGCTTACCCATGATAAGCTTGATATTTATTCATTTATTAATAAACATACACAAAGAATTTACTAAATGGGATTTTTGTCAAAACCTAAACAATATTGTATTACTCAACGTAGGCCTACTACAAAATAAACATACAAGAAAAAGTTGAATATTGAGAAGATAATATTACTGTGTGAGCTTAAACAATATGATAGATATATTTAATATAACAGCTTAACAGCTAATACTGGACCTCAGTAACTCAGGCAAGTGAGGTAATGGTTGCAGATTTAAGATCCAGTCCGGGCTTATCGAGTTATTTTCTGCTTATAAAGAAATAAAGGCTTTACTATAAACTGACTTTACTGACTTCTCGACTGCGTTTATCGCAACATAGTACAAATACGCGTGTACAGTAGAAAATGTCGATATAGATTTGAAAAAATACCTATATAAAAATTGATACAGTCGTTTTTAAACATAATTTTTATTCACTTTAATAAACGTTTGGATTGATACAAACCGAATTTCGTTATTGTTAAGTAAGAAATAGACCAAATGACTGATGGTTAATTGTATTCATCTGAATGAGATATTTAATATGTTATATTGTAGAGGAAGAATCTTCTTATTAAAAGATGGACAATGACACAGACGTTGATATCTGCTAAATGTTTCCCAGTGAATAGTAAGCATATACCATTCACAAGACTGAATCCCTGAATACGTAGTTGTGCATTATTTTCTTAGTGCCAAACTATAGTGAAAGAATAGTATCAAAAAGTCGACAGACAGACAAAGCAAAATATTAATATATTACCAACAAAGGCATATGAGACTCCTTTTACCTTTTCCGAGGTCTTAGTTACTGCTGAAGCAATCAATAAAAGGCTGAAAGCTCTCGACGCTTCTAAGGGATGCGGCCCAGATAACATTACTCCTGGAGTCCTGAAGCATTGCCGCGCCGAATTAGCCCCCATCCTTCTCTTTTTGTTTAACCTGAGCCTGGCCAATGGAGTTTTTCCTGAAATCCTGAAGGAGGGTTACGTCGTACCCATTTTTAAATCTGGTGACAGACAGAACATAACTAATTACCGGCCGATTGTGATCCTCTCAGTGTTGGGCAAGGTATTCGAGGGTTTGGTACTGGACATCCTTCAGCCGCACTTTAAGAACATCATCATTGAAGAACAGCATGGCTTCATGGCGGGGAGATCCACCGTGACTAATCTTCTCGTATTCCAAAGTTATGTTCTTGAGGCTTTCAGTCGTAGGCGCCAAGTTGATGCTGTTTACATTGATTTTAGCAAGGCGTTCGACAGGATCAGCCACAATCACCTACTTAATAAACTTGAGGGCTATGGTGTCTTGGGAAACTATGCAGGCATAGTTCCGTAGCTATCTTACCGACCGCAAGCTGGTGGTTCGCTTTGCAAATCAGACTTCTGACGCCTTTGTCCCATCTTCTGGTGTGCCTCAGGGCTCCCACCTTGGCCCGCTTTTATTTTCCATATTTATTAATGACATCAAGGAGGTCACCAAAGTTCCTTTCTTACTATTTGCTGACGACATAAAACTTTTTCTTAAAGTGCCGCCAGCGGAGACTGCGAACATCTTCAGCAAGCTCTAAGCTGTATATCGAAATGGGTGTCAGCGCAACGGGATGTCCATTAATGCCAGCAAGACCAAGCTTATGACATTCAAGAGAACCACCTCCTCAATTGATTTCAACTACTCCCTTGATGACAAGCTTCTCGATCATTGTACATCCATCAAAGATCTTGGAATAGTTCCTGACTCCTCTTTTGGCTACAGTCTCCATGTTGACCAATTATGCTGCCGAGCGTCTGGTATGATGGGGCTGATTATGAGAACTGCTAGGCATGGCCTCGGCTCTAATGCTCTTGTACTCCTCTACAAGTCCCTTGTCCTCCAGCTGCTCGAGTACGCTTCAGTTGTTTGGTCTCCTTACCAAGTGGGCCTCATTGACAGACTGCAGTCCGTGCAAAATAAATTCCTTAGGTATTTGCACTGGAGAGAGCCTGATAGGCCTCTGAACTTGCTTCGGCTACATCCACTGGTCGTTAGAAGGGAGGTTGCAGATGTTGTCTTTCTTTATAAGATTCTCAACTTTGTGGTAGTCTGCCCCCCTATTTTGGAGCGAATTGCTTTTCGTCTCCCTTCTGGCACAAGGTCGCGCCGCCTCTTCGAGCTGAGCCACTTAAAACCGCAACTATCTCCAGTTCAGCTCTGTCCCAAGAATACTTCGGCTTAGCAACGAGGTGTGCCGTGAAGTAGACTTTTTCCTGCATTCGACTGGGAGCTTTGAGACGTGCTGTGTTGACAGTGAGGCTGGAGACATTTGAGAGTGAGCTTGCCGAGTCCTGCACAGTATTGCAATAGTTACTCCATTGTTATCTTTGATGATTTAGTCTATTAGTGTTATCATTATTGTTATTGTTGTATTATTATTTTTTATTACTCGTTATATCACTACTTGTTATTGTTATTGCACTATTGTTATTGGTACCACTTTCGTTATGTTTCACATTGTTTTAGTTTTATCTTGTTATATCTGTTTTATTTCACTATGTCGTAGGCATGGTCAATTGCTGAGCTTGATTTTTCATAGTATACTTTTTTATGAGAATTTATTACTGTTTTTTTACTAGTCATCTTAAGTATTGTAATTTTGCAAAATGGTTATACCGTGGGAATGTAAATAAATAAATATTTAAGTGCCTGCTTAAAATACACGGCAATATGTTTACAGTATTGTTATGAAAGTGTGCAATGTTATGGAAGGCGTTTGATGTGTCGAATAATTTAAATTGTGACGAAAAATATTATATTTATTCAACCAACCGTGTATGTTTCAGAATTTTCTTTAGTTTCGTGATGTTAAAAAGTATCATGACAGTTAAAGCGGAAAATGAGAGTAAATATAAGCATATTCAATAATGTTATTGAACTACATTTGTTTTGAATATTTTTAATTTATGTGGTTTCGTAAAAATTAACGTAAAAAATAACTTACAGATTCAGTCAGCACTGAAATACGCCTCTTGCTAGTGTGCGAATACAAATTTAATTAGCATATAGTGGTTTAGATGTAATACATTCGTGATTTCTAATACTTTATTTAGTATTAGTAACACCAAAGTATTAAACAACCATCTAAATATCTAATTACAATCAACCTCTGCCGAAAATAGAACACCAATTTTTTATTGGTCATTGATTCTTTATTGGACCCCTCTTAAAACATTTTTTTGTTTAATAAAATGAAAGATATAAAATCCTGTAGACTAATTTGTTTTTTTATTGGAATACTGCTTAGGTTTTATTAAATCACAAGAGTAAGAAACTATTTATTTTAATGAAAAACTGCCTCATAATGTTGATTCTACTTTGTTTATAAGTGATCCAGATGAAAATATACTAAAGCAAAATACTTATTGACCTGAGTAAAAGTAATGGTTGATTTATTGAAAAGCAATTACTATCGAATGAAGATTATTTTAAACTTCCCGGTAATTACTACTTACAATCCAAGGGCGATAATGATTCTGTAATTGGTAATATTCTAACTAATAATATAATTGTCAATTTGCTTTTGGAAAGCAATTCAACAAGTAAATTAAACTTGAGATTCTTATCAACAAATTATATAAAGCTCATTTTACGTTATTGTTTTATATTACATCATTTTGTAAAGCATAAAAAACTTATATAGAATCTTAAAAAAAAACAAACAGTTTTACTTTATTGTAAGCAATGGTTTAATTTTTTTGAGGGAATTCGTCTTAAAGCAAAATTATGTTCAAAATATAAAATAGTTGTTGGAGTAATGGTAATTCCAAAGGATTTTAATATTCCAGGCCAACGTTTATATATTTCCACTTTTTATTAAATATGTTTTGTTAAAAATATCATACTTAATGATACTAAACCTAAGCCACTAGCACACTATAGGACATTGAAAAAAAGTATTATAGTATATATACATTTCATAATTATTTATAATACTTCATAATCTTTTTCTTTCTGAATAAAAGTTATTGTATTAGAAATACAGTTCTGTCCATAAAAGTTATATCACAGGTTTGTTCCGTATTTATTATATTACTATTTTATTGTAAATTCCTACCTAAATAGTAAACATAAAATTTGTAATAATTACCTAGATATTAAATAAGCTATTTGTAATCAAAAATAAAATAAAATAAGTAAAGTAATGATGAACGCGATATCATAGAAATACAATTTTACAGGTAAAATTTACACCAGTGCGAAAAAATAAAAATAAATAGTTGAAAATACATTAAATCTAATTTGTATTCTATATGCATTTTTTATTAGGTACAACAAGTTAAACAATAATCTAAAGCGTCGATAATGACGAGGGTTTGACGATGGAAGTGGTCACGATAAGTCGATAGTACAGCTGACATCCTCGGTCCTCGCCCCAATAACCGGACATTGTGGGACAGACTCAGGAATGCCACCCCCGAGATCCCATTTTCCGCTACATTTGTGCCCAATGATATCCACATTGTAGGGGATCGGTAATCTTTATTTTTCAAGTAATCGAATTTCCAGGACACGACATTTGTCGGTCGACATCTCTCGGAGCTAATTGATTGATTGATTGAGGATTGCGTCATAATGTTGAATACACAAACATTTCTACTTACGACAGAATCCCATGTTAATGAAATCTTTTAAGAGGAGTCGGGTAAACCTATATTCGTAATGTTAAATTTATATGGTTTGATGTAAACTTTTGAAAAACGAATGAGTCACATAATTATGACTTCAAAAATATATGACAGCCTAATTTATCTCAAATTTTGATTGGATGATGTACTGGAATAAGTAATTTCAATTTTTTTTTACTAAGTAACTAGGTAACTAAGTAACTGCTTAAATTAGAGGTTAGTTTACTGAGTAAGCCAACACAAAATTCACCCAGATATTTTCAGTTGTACTTGAGAAAAGGTGTATTGAAGCTTAAACAACTACATTTTCGGTAAACTCAATCTTAAGTTAAGTTAGTTAAAATCTTAAACAGTATCCTACCTTAGTCCATAGTAGGGGTTGTCTGGGTTATCCTCTTCCTCATACTTGCATTCCAACATTTTTAATTGCTTCTGTCCGAAAGTCTTCTTTTGTCCGAAAAGCACTTTTTCACAGTGCGTTGATGGCTCCGTAGTGTTGTTTTTAATACTTAGCCGTACAACAAATTCTAGTCACTATTTCCAAAAGTGATGCTTTTCTAGAATCATATATTCTACAGTAATATCCTTATTTTGGTTACCTATTGTTTCTCATACACCTTCTAGATTTTGGTAGGCAAAAAACAAATAAAAAATCAAAATAAAAGAACGATACTGTTTAGTGATTCACGATTCACTAGCGTAATGCGTACCACAAGTGTAAGTATTTATATATTAGTCAGGGTGTGCTAAAATATTCAGTAAAAAAAAAAATAGTAACAATAACAACTAAATATATGATTATATTATAACATATAAAACAGTTTAAGGGAAGTCTGCTCGTTGCTAAACATTCTGCAGCAACCTAAAAAGATCACAACTTCAAAAATAATGGTCGGAAATGAATAAAATGTTCAGTAAACTAATCAGGGAATTGCCCGTTTTGATCAATTGTAGGACTGTAGGTCCACGCCTAGTTTGACGAGGGTGGCTGACGTCACTTTTCTGCAGGGTAGGACAGTTAGTCCACGCCTACACCTGCGGACTAACTGTCCTACTTTTCAAAACTGACCCGGCCGTGCATTAGTTTTTCTACCTGCACTTATTCTTTATTATGGTCAGTGATGCTTCCACTACATTCGCACAGCGTACTGCTAAAGCAGTAAATATTAACAACAGTTTACTCAAGCTATCACATATGAAGTGGATTACTAATAGGGATTATATCTTAACGAATTCCATATAGCATTATATTACTTTCTGATTAATTTGGCATTGTCCTAATGAATCATAAACATCTACAGTAAGTTTGTATTAGTTATTCCTTATATTGGACCATCGTTTGTATAATACTGTATATACCAGTAGACACGTTACTCGTAGTACACGTTAATTGCAATGGATGGTTTATTGTTTTATTAACATTGTTAATAGTTAAAATAGCCATTTAGTTCATATCTAATATATCATTTTTAAAGTTGCACCAAATTAAGTTCAATAGATACGAAGAAAAATATGTTATTACCTTAAATAGTGGCTCTTGGCATATAATCCAAAGAGGAAACAAAACATCTGCCTACACAGACATAGTCTACTAACTTACATAATAGTGACCTTATGCCGCTAACAATACGTTGTAAATATCACTCAAACAGAAATTCGATGAACGGCTAAAAAATTTGTCTAGTTTCATTCAAACTTCCAATTGCTATTCATCGCTATATCTCGCTGCGAAAATTCGATGAACGGCTAAAAAATTTGTCTAGTTTCATTCAAACTTCCAATTTCTATTCAGCGCTATATCTCGCTGCGAAAAAAAAATTAACGTTATTTCAAATAGTGATCTCGGAACGACAAGAGATAACATGTTTAATTACTAGCAGTTATAAGGACCTCGAACGCTCCAAATTTTAAAATTTATTCTTAAACTCTATTAGTTTTATTCCCCTTTAAAATAAACCGTTAACCGTTAAAAGTTTTAAAATTTAATGTTTAGTTAATAAAAAAGCCCTAGTTAATATTGCTTTATTTTCTCGAACAAGGTATATACAAACTTCTGAGAAGCCTACTTCTGTCAAAAGTCAAATAAACTATGCGTTTTATAACTATATAAAAGTTATGTAGTACATTCCTTTGATGTATGCATACAGTACTTATCATGTATACTCAATATTTACTAAAGTGTACAGTTAAAAGTAGACTTTTAATAAAACTTTTAGTTTATTTATCTAAATATTTGTCTTACTTGTGCTCAACAGTGGTCGCAAAAAAGTTTGAAATAAGAAGTGTTGTTATTATCAAGCTTACTCTATGCTTTCACGACTAAATGTAAGGTAATTTATGATTGTGCTACTATAAAACAATGTTTACACAGAACAATTAACTATTATATAAATGTCTTGTTCTCTTTACCTGATTTTTCTGTGCATTCTTACGATATTTTAATCGTTTTTCTCCTAGTCGGAGCGAAAACGTATCCAATAAAGCAAAGACCACGATAATCGTTACATACATTCTTAAGTTAGAAATGGCGTAACTAACCTGACTTTATTTTATGTATATAATTTTGTTTCATTCTTTTTGCAGCTGTCTTATGTAGTGTACTGAAAACTATTTAGCAGATATAGAGTTTAGATCTCGAAACATCCATTCAAGTGCTGCAGTGTGAATCCCTTGTCAACCCCTCGTCAAAAGAAACCCGTGAGTCGGACAGTGGGTCCCAGGCCGGGACCGTGGACCCACCCCTTAAGAAGTAGGTAAGAAATGCTTCCGGCAGTTGTATGACGTGGATCTACAGTCCGTTTACCGTTTTGATCTTTGTTTCTGTGCTTTGGATATTGACAAGGTTGGTACAGAATAGCTACGTAAAACAACATTTATTTTTAAGTTTCTAAAATACATGAGATAAGAGACAAAGATTTCAAGGTATGATTAAGGAAATCACAAAGAACATGTAAAAATACTAAGTGTAAAAATAATAGTGGTTATTTCAATACCTATAAATAACATGCCAATTAAAAAAAAACTTGAATTTGTTTGTTTGTGTGTGTGTGTGTGTGTGTGTGTGTGTGTGTGTGTGTGTGTGTGTGTGTGTGTGTGTGTGTGTGTGTGTGTGTGTGTGTAAACCTAATTTATTATAGAACTACTGTTTGTTGCAAGTTTACTAAAATGCAATGAGGTTAAGATCTCTGCACCATTCTCTTGAATATCATCATTATCCATCTTCTAATTTCTTTATCACTTTAATTTTGTATTTTCCGTTTTTTGCTTCTTCGATTTGCCCTAGCCTCGAAGACTAACACACAATTAGTTCAGTCAAGCTTTTTCATACAATTCTTTCAGAACTTGCGCTTAAATGAAGGTCATTCATTGTATCGTAATACAACATCCAAGAAAACAAGTTGTATCATTGTTTCTGCTTTTTAAAAAAAGTGTTAGGAACTATACAGTAATAAACTCACTCACAACAAATCACAAGAAAACAAATATAAGGTCAACTAACTGAAATGAACAATTATTGCCATTTCCGACATTAGAGTATTTCACACTACTACACGGTCCAGCATCCGGCGAGATCGGACATGTAATCCGGCTGTATCTACGACTTACGGCAGCCGGAGCCAATACTTTCTTACATACATTTTCACACAGATTCTGATTCACCGGAACGGCGGTGGAGGGGAGACACGTTTTCTTCAACTTGGTAGTGTCTTAGTAGTGGATAGACAAAATTTAAATTAGGTGTTTTGTCCTTAATTAATTGAACTTATCGAATTAAAATCTTGTTCGTGGGACAAACACAGTGACGGCTCATAATGAACACAAAATTGTTTTCGCTTCGTAATTTATCAAACAGGGTGTATAGATTCTTCGCTAACGCTCAGCCATGTATGGAAGTGACAAATCTATTAATAAATTTGTATCAATTGTAAGGTTTTTTTTGTTTAGATTAAGGTTGTGAAATATTAAAATGTATTATGACCAAGGGCTGTTGTGAGTGGATTTAAATAATAGGTTCGATTGGCAATGCGACACCCTCAAATAAACCAACACATATTTTATTTGTAATAGCATCTCTTCTTTTAAGTAATTCAAACTTGACAGGGGATGAATCCCGTAAGTATCTTTTGCCTCCGATACCTTCTCAGAAATTTATTTTAAAGACAAATATACTGTACATCAAAACTTGGTGCCTTCCAATAGGGTTTGGCTATTTAAATACATCATTGTCTCGTAATTGCAGTTTATAATGTGCAGGCACTTTGATAACTTTTATATTTTGCAGCGTCGCGTCGCCTAGTGGCGAGTTCCATCAATGGGCATGGCATCTAAACTTTCTACGTGGAAAAATACGTAAACATTTTTATAATGTTCGGTCAAATAGTTTCTGAGTCTATAAAGGACACACACACACACACACACACACACACACACACACACACACACACACACACACACACACACACACACACACACACACACACACACATGAACATTGCAAACATGTTTTAAACTGCATTTACATTATAATATTTACTTATATAAATAATCATACATAAAATTCATGTTCATACATGTAATTTCAGTAGTAAAATTTAAATTAAAACTACTATTTTCAGACATATTAACGCAGCTTAAATATTATTTACGTAATCTAGATTTTTTCTCTTTTTGTACCGGTACTCTAGAGTGTGTACAGGCGTATAACTATTAGTTCTCGACTATATGAAAGCATAAAGTCTGTATGGGGTCCGTGTAGCGCCTTTATTTCCTGTAAGCAGTAAATATCTCGGTAATCCCGGCTTTGGGCTGACCTCGCCCCAAGTCTGCCTTTATTTGCTTGGGGTACCTATGTTCGCAATGTGAACATATTGTGAGTACCATTCCCAGACTGTAGTCCATCTTTCATCGTTACACATATCTATTTTATATATTGGATATGTTGGATGTCAGATTTCATATGTATGTACGAGAATTAGAAAAAAAAAACATTCTAAGTGAGAGATAAACTTTTCACTATCATCAATCGAAATATGTATTGTGTAAGACATACGTAATAATTATTACTATAACAAAATTCATAGAATCAATGTACAGATAGTTGCTGGAAAGGAAGTCTTGTATTACAATTCGAAACAAACATCCTCCGGATGTAAGTGGATACGCACATCCGCCCAGACACCGGTGATGAACATTGTTATTTCGAAAATTAAGCCAATATAATGAGATGCTATTACAAATAAAATATGTGTTGGTTCATTTGAGGGTGTTGTATTGCCAATCGAACCTATTATTTAAATTCACTCACAACAGCCCTTGGTCATAATATATTTTAATATTTCACAACCTTAATCTAAACAAAAAAAAAACCTTACAATTGATACAATATTTATTAATAGATTAGTCAGTTCCATACATGGCTGAGCGTTAGCGAAGCGCATGAATCCAGGTTATGTTAAGAATTCATGTCTGTCTTGATTTGAAATTTTGCACGAAGTTTAGTTTGTATAGGTAACGTCAAGTTTCATGTCACTCCAAAGAATATGGCTGAGCTTTAGTGAAATTTTTTAAATTGGACTTATTTGTAACCACTGTCAGATTCAGATATGAGTTGGTTAAGGTTGTGGTAAAACTATTACAAGCCAGTTTTATGTACAGAGATGATTACGTAGCATATGACAGTTATTAGGATACCCCTACCTAGTGTGACAACACCACACAGCATAAGTAAACTGATTTATAGTAATAATAATATAGTAATAAAGGAGTTAAATTATATTCAACCCTGAGTACTATTCTGTCCCAGTCGGATTACCGCAGTTTCGGCTCTCTGTTTTCGTTGTAAATTCTTTTACTTAAACAGGAATTCTTGCCAAAATCCAGTAGTATAAGAAAAGTAAACACACTAAAAACACAAACTCATTAAAGCAGTATATAATTGCGATTTCGATTAATTTTGAAAAAACAAAAAGTCCGTCGGGACCGAATCCGAGTCTTGCTTTTTTACAATCTTTCACATAATGATCAGGCTGCATGGAACAGTATCAAGACATTTGTGTGGAGAGTTTTGTTACAACCGTATAGCATCAGGCATACTAGTGATTGGTTTTACTTTCAGTTATTGCTGGATGCAATTAAGAAAATTTGTTTTAGAAATAAAAATGAATTAAAATACAGAGTGTCCAGTAAAGGTATTCCAATGCTTTGAGATTTTTTATACACATAAAAATGAGCAATAAGGATCATACGAAGGTATGACCTAAAACATTTAGTTTTGGGTCTATTTGTCTGTATGTGTTGTTTATAAAAAAATTATGTCTTTTGAACCAGTTAAGATAAATTTATGAAACCTGTGGATTGTATTATCCTTAGGTAGAAATTTTTGAAAATAAAATATTAAGAAAGCGTTTAAATTATTCCATAAAAATAACTCAAAACCGAATAACGTCCGCCATTTTGAAACGGGTGAAAGAGTTTTGTCTTCACAAAGGTCCACCAAAGGTTAATACAATTCTCATGTTTCACAATTTTATTTTAACTGGTTCAAAAGTTATAATTTTTTTATAAAAACACACATACAGACGGAAAACCAAAGATTTTAGGACATACCTTCATATGAACGTTTTTGCTAATTTATATGTGTAGAACACAATCCCAAAGTATTGGAACACTTTTACAAAACACCCTGTATATTTGTTAGTTCATAAGACGCAGTGCACAAGACGATAGCGGGGGAGACAGCTATATAAATCTACTGTAATATGTGATATCCTAAATAAAACATGGTTAACAGATAGAATAATGAGAAATAAGCATCCCACACAGTTGGAGGTGTTGGTGCCCAAGTCACGAATTGTGGAGGGTGAGTGGTGAGGGGAAGGGGGGAACAGGGGGCAGGTTATTGGTTCCTGATCTCCTTGTGACTTTAAGTTATTCTTTATATGACCCCCTTGTGGCCAGACCGGGTGATTTACGTGATATTACGGAAACCAACATTATCCTCCAGTATTCAAAGAGCTTAAGCGTTAGTGTTTTATTTGATTCACATAGACCAACTTTACCGTCGTTCGTTTTATTACAGAAAATAGTGTATTATAATAAAGGAATGTGTGTCATTTTGTTCAGTAACAGAATATTGTACAAGTAGCTGTCGACACAATAAAAATGAAATAAAGTGCCTTATTGTACAATAAAACAAGAAATCGCAGTATTTTGTACATTTCTTGTTCAAATGAAATCGTATAATAATTCTCACAGCACAGATATAGCCTGGTATAACCGTCGGCTTCGGATGGCCTACTGTAACAATACGAAATAGCAACAATATTCACCGTTGTGGAATCAATAATCAAATACAACAGTTACTTAGTAAAGGGAGAAAGATAGAATAAGTAATAAAACGTGACATAGCAAAAATATTACTATAAACTACACAAGTACATAAACAGATGGCAACTGTTTACAACTGTCGACACAAACATAAACAGCTACAATGCAGTAACGCTTAAGGAAAAACACCGATATGAATAAACTGAAAGTTATAGTAATGAAAATGGAAACATCTTAATATTGAGGCGGCACAATCTGATTAACCCTTACTAAATTTTGATCTTTTTCAGTGAATTGCAAAACGTCGTTTCGTTTTCTTATTCATATTTATTTGTAAAAATATGTAAAATTAATTTTTTTACGTCCTATAATAAAAACGGAAATCTTAATTCAAACAGCACTAAAGTAGATAAATATTTATAATATATAATTTATATAAGCAGGGAATAATAGATTCTTTAAAACTAAAACCAAATTTCTTTTCTTTCTGGCTGTGGAGCAATGGATAAGGGTCCCAAAGAATTCCCTTTTCTCAAGGAGGAAAAATAGATTTTAAATTTATTCCTTAATTTATAGACTGGATAAAAATGATACATGTTTTTAGGATTATAAATATAAATTAGTTATTTTTATTGTTAATATGATATTATTTTAAATATATTTGCTATTTTTAGACGCCTAATATAAATTTACCATTAATTCAGTGTAAGGGAAGAATGGGTTTTTCCTCCGACAAACCTTTCCTAAAATCACCCCTCTCCCTGTTACAGGAAGAAAATCTCATTGTAAATAAATATCCAGTTTCTCACATTATAATTATTGAATTATGTTCGTTATATGTCTTTTATGTTAGTCCTGGTAGCATTAAATTTTCATTGTACTCGTATATTTTTATAGAAAATTTTTCTGATGAATGATTTTGTTATTATTAAATACATATCTGCTAATTATGGTAGGAATTATACTTATTTTTGCATTAAAAATACAGTTTTACTTAAATACGTGTTTTTTTGTACAAACATAGTCCTCTTAAAAAACTGTACTGATGAAATTTAATTTTTATTGGCCAAAAGTTAAAAAAATCATTGCCTATATACTATTTGGTATGCCAAGTTTTTAAATAAAAAGTCTCCACTATTGGTATATAAAACAACGGATTTGATATCAAAATGTTCCTAAAGCTCATCATTTGGCAAGCAGAAAAAAATCGTTATAAAATATGAATGCTGTAAGCAGCCAACAAATAATATGAATGCAAAGCAAGTTGTATAGCAATATCTACATTTTCATAGATACATATCATTAGTAAATCCTTTATTAAAACACTGTATTGTCAGACCACGTAGAAAATGTTCACAAATTTGCCAAATGAACAAGATCCATCAACGTCGTGGCCAGCACCGGCTGTAGGGATTAGAGCCATCAATACGAGATTGGTAGACATCAACTCTGATTGATGATGGGTTGACGTGCAGACGCAAGCCATCTCTCGCTGATGACAAATATCATCGATTTATATTTAACAGGCTTTTTAGGTCTCAATACGAGATTTCCCGTTTGATAGAGAAATATATCGGTTTTATAATCTCCACACTATAGTCTTAACTGTTGCTATGGTGTATAAATGTACACACAGACATCGTCTGAGAACCAGATCAGACGACCTTCAAATCTCTTGTTTATGGTAGGCCTACAATAAACTAAAATTTAATTTTGAAATTTTAAAATTGAATAGTATTGATTCTTGTACTCATTGCCCATGGACTATACTGTGGATATTTTGAAGCTCTACATTAATGCTGGAGTATTTAAAATAACAATGGTTGTTTTAAAAGTCTTGAAAATTCACAAAAACTTTGATGGGTTTATAATGTTTTTTTTTACTGGAGTACGTGGCATGATTTTATTCTCAATAAAGATAAAGAAAACTGCAGCTAAAAGTTTTGACTAGATACATTCACTCATGTAAGGATTGAAGACAATGTTCTACTATTTAAAATATGCTCAAAAGTATATTTGAAATTCTCTTGAAATTCATTTGAAATATATTCGATAGACGAGTAAATTTGATAACAAGAAAATGTTATAGGATACATTTTCTAAATTTTCCTTTTAACCTTAAATACCACGGCCTTCGTGATACTACGGGCGAAGTGGCGATAGTTCGTTATGGACTTTTCAGCATTACATGTAGTGCAATTTTCTTTATGCATTTTCTGTAGACATAACAAACAAGAATTATTAATCAGAAGTTTTGTCAACTGATCATACAGTCAAATACAGTGGGTTTCTATTTACTTACCATGGAAATCTGGTAGGAAAATTTACCAACAGGCATCAATATCTCACCAAAAGATAACTAAATTAATAATTAGATCCTATACTTAATTAAATATTTTAAATGTGTCGGAGCAAGGATGCGATGCATATGAGAAGTACTATATATAACGTTATATACACAAGAAGAATCAACTATGTTTTCAGCCAGGAAACGAAGCTCTGAAGAAAGTAATGTTCTTGCACATTGTGTTTCAAGCATATCTGTAATAATTTGGTAAAGTAAGTAGTTCGAGTGACGAAATAGTAGAGAGGAAAATGTACTCAGGTAACAGCCGGGCCCCCGGAGTGTCTTTTCCGGCAGCGTGACTGTGACTTGGGCTCCCTGGCGCTATCGCCGCAGATCTTCTCTTTTAACCTTTAACTTTCTCGATAATGTAGTGAACTTCCGTGATATAGGATCTCATATTTTTGTGGTGTAGAGAGGACAGGTTGGCTGTGTTATTCTTGTTTTATTAAAGATTTTGTCCAGTAGAATCATTTTCAATTTGATCAACGTTTTACTATATGCAAAACTGTTTCGTATACAAACGATCTGTTTCTGCGTGACCAAATATGTTGCAGATAATGTTTGTAAAACAAAGGAACTACTAACGTTTAATTAAAATGGGAATTGTGCTATCTTTTTAATATTAAAACTAAAATTTTTTACCGTTTTATTCAAAACATGACAGATAGAGACTTAATGGATTTACTTTAATGGTTGGACTTTTTAGAACGAATTGATAGATTTTAATTTTTGACAAACTAAAAAAAACAAAAATATTGTATGTAAGCTAATGTACATATGGATTCAAACAGAATTTTGAGAGTTTCCCTTAATAAAATGTGCACAATATTAATTTGAAACAACATAAAACGAAAATAAAACTGATTTCTATTAAATATTATATTTTTGAAAAAGGTTCCTAACTAAAAAACAAGCAAAAGTTTTCAAGATTCGAAATTGATCATTTTAGGATCAAAACAATCACTATTTTTCAACTTTAATACATTCCTACTCCATAAGGAGGATGGTTTGGGTCTTCTTGTTCTTCACAACTGTCTTTCATTTTGCTTAGTGCTGCTTTTGGGACACTTTTCTGAATTGCTTCAATCACTCTTTTGTGTGTGCTATTCTTCTTAGGTCAAGAGCTTTCAAGCCTTCTAGGCAATCACGGCCTCATTATTTCCAAATGTGTGGAATAGCCTTACATTTTGTGATGTTTCCATTGTTAAAAGTCGATATGTCCTCATAAACACCAAGCTCAAGCGTTAACAAAATAACAACATTAAATCTTGGAATTCTATGATTTCCACTGTTCAGGGACTCTCATGGGTTTTGCTTCATAATGGTATAATTTTTTAACAATAAATTGAGGGAATTGAGTTAGGGTGATATGAACATAGTATTCATTGTTTTTTTGGCTTTACTGTATGCGACGCCAAAATAATTGTGCACGTCTTCACGAAAATGTGAATAATTATTTTAATTATATTTATAATACTAATACTTTATTTTATAATACTACAGAAGCGAAAGTTTGTGGACTTTGCTTTCACAAGTAAACTATTCAACTGATTGTACTGAAATTTTATATGGTCATTCTTAGGATCCCTGGGATGTATATGGGCATATTCTTATTTCAAAAATCCTCTGGGCTACGCCCTATCTAAAGCAACGTAAAATCTCATCTTGGTTTCTAAAGTTGTGAAAAAACACAAAAAATATATTAATTGAAAGAGCTTGTCAAATGCAATCAGCTGTTCTGTGTAAACATATTTTTTTGACAGGACGCCCATGTTTGATTACTTTAACCACTATTTTTTAATTTGTTTATTAATATAGTGCATAAATTCTCTAAGGAGTAACCACTAGTTTTCACGCAGTTTTTAGATTTCAGCGATTAGGTAAGTACTTATCTACCTTTAGGAAATGCCCTAAAACACAAGATAGTCACAATTTGACTCCGAAGACTACCTTTGATGCGGTCAGCAAGAACCAGAATACCAATTAGAACTAAAAATTAACTATCGATGTATAACAGTATTTATAAGCTATGAAACAATTCTACTTTTAAATACAAGTTTGAGTAGGCCTAATATGCTTAGCTGAAGTTGCAGTGAAAATTACAAGTCTATACCTCATTTATTGCTAGATATATATATCCTGCGGTCAGATATACAGGTATACAATAATACAGAGAAAAATGATTACATAATCCGACAGACAAAAAGAAATTGTGTTAACTTACTGGGTGATACGCTTCAATGACGCTCAGCCAAATTTCATGATTATCTTGCACCTCATACATATAGCTCATTCTTGTCCATGTAGAAATAAAGATTCATGTAAAAGTTAACGACTACAGATGAATTCGGCTGCAGTATAATAAGCGGCCACCAACACAATCGGATAATTATTATAGAATGATATGAAATCATCGATATTCATGACCATCCAAAGGACAGAATGCAACATGTCGGACTAAATAACGTAATAGATATTTCAAAGAACAATAAGGTTTGGCTAGTTTTCAATCTTTGAAATTAATATAATTTACAAATAAAAATATAATACATGATTAATTTAGTTACAACAAAACAATAACATTTACTAACTTTATTTATTTTCAAGAATACACGTGACTGCTTGTGAAACATAGACACGTTACTGTTCTTGCCGTCATTAAAGATTTTGGGATCAGTTTTTAAAGATTTCTTTGTTTATATAAACATTTGAGCCAATACATGCATATTCATTGCCATTGTTCTTGTCTTTGCCACTAACTTTCTCCTACATAAACGAAATAACAACATATGGTAATTACGCCTTTAATCTAAATATAGAAATCTGGCAATGCTTAATTATGAATATCCATATGTCAAATGTCGTATTCAATAAGTATCGATATTTAAAATCAATAATCATCATTCGATTGTGTTGGTGGCCGCTTGTTATACTGTAACAATGAACTCTTTCTCGTCATATCTTGCCTCATGATACATTCACATATTTTCCATTAAATTGGGTTTCAGAGCAATGTTTAAATAATACAAGTCTACACACTTTTCTTTTACTCTACTTAAATGCATTATGATAGTTACGCTGCACATGTTAATGCTATAAATGTCGCAAAGAAATACGCTTATAATTGGTTTATTTACGAATGGTTTTATTATATTATTTTCTTGTTGCCCCCACATTTACTTATAAGACAAATGTAAACATGTTCGCTATCGCTTTCCAAATGCTATGGAGTGACATGCATCATCATTCAACTCAATGTTGCCCGTATAGAAATGAAGGTTGTGCACAATTTCAAAAATTTAGGTCAGTTCGTTTCAGAAATGTGGTGCGGACAAACAGACATAAGTGAAATTTTTCCAGCCCCTCGAGTGACAGGGACAATAACGGATATTAATAATAATATTTGTGTAATATCATATGGGTAGCTATAAGATCCGGAAAACTTGTCTCTTGTTTCCCCAGAGTACCTCCCTCCCTTTCCACCCTCCCCTCAGGAGACAACTGACGAATTGTTTACCCGATTGAATAAACGACTCCATTGTTTCCTTTACTCGTCGTGCTCGTTCTGTGTCCACCATTCGTCCTTTGGGATCCAGTAAATGGACAATGTGATCAAGTTCACACAATTGAGCCTGTGTGTTATTTTAAATTAGTCGCTACACCTCACAGTTTTATTCTTGTATACATTATATGATTTTGGCCCATCAAAATTAGTTTCATACAAAAGGACCAACATGTGAATACTCTGTCAATGGCTGAGCATTAGCGAAGCATATCACTCGAGAAGCTGAAAAGCTGTATTTCTGTCTGTCTGTCCACATGTATCTCGAGTCAGAACTGACCTATACATCTGAAATTTTTCATGAAACTTTTTTGGACTTAAATGTAACTTTCATTTCATTTATTGGCTGAGCGTTAGCGAAGTCTACACTCGAGGAGATGGAACAATTTAATTCTTGTCTGTCTGTCTGCCCACACGATATCTCGAAAACGAAATGACCCATACACTTGAAATCGTGCAGGAAGCATCATTTCCATATAAGCAACGTAGGGTTCAATGATGGTTTCTCCATGGAATTTGGTAGATTGTTAGCAAATATTTTTATATTGGTCTTATTGATAACATTGGTAAACAGAATGAATGCTATCCTAGACATGCTTTATATGTAGCCTAATATAATGAGCTATACATTTGAAACATTTTGTGCAATTTCAGAGAAGCCTGTTGCGCGACATGAGGTGTGGCGTACTTTGTTAAAACATATGTTGATAAACTTATTTCATTATTGTTTTTTTTAATACTTTTAGCTTTTTAGAGATTAAAACGTGTTATATTCTTCAGAATAAACCAAATTTGACTCATTTTTCATCGTTCAGAAATGCGTTTTTAAGGCCGAAAGAATGTTCACGGATAAAGAGGGAGCAGAGTTTCTCATCTTGAATGCTGGATTTCAATACGCATGCAATATCCGACAACTGTAAGTATCAGTCTCCACGTGTTGCTGTCGGATATGGGCCGCAATATTGGCTTCTGTTCATCTGTGTCATACGTGCTCCTCGATATGAAATATGAGGATTGCATTCTTACTCGGAGAAAGTTAGGGAACTGACGTCAGTTGAATTTTCTATCACGCGTTGTTGTATGACATTGAAAATATGTCGTAGATTTCTGAAATCTTCTAAGTACCTTCGTTAGATTGAGAATAGAAGTAAGATAACATTTTTTCTAACAGTGGCCTACTCTCGAATCAAGAGGTATAAATAATCGAGTTTAAACGTGAACCAAGATTTACTGATAGAGCTAAAATTACAAGTGTTATATTAAAAATTAGCTTGTTTGTTTCCATTTAAACATATAAAACAAAGTAAGTCTAACCAAGAACGTCCAGTTTTTTTATTTACCAAAAACACTGAGACAACACCACTTTGGACAGTCTGGTGGTTTGTGCTTTCAAATAATGAAAAAGATCTACTCAATTAAATCTGTGTTAAAAATAAACATTTTACAGAGGGTTGACAAAATAACGTGGACAAGATAATGACTTTAAGAGCACTGTAACGAGACCAAAACACCAACCGGTCAAAAATATAAGTTAAGATGGAAATTTAATAAACCTAGTTTTTTATATAATTGTTACATTCTAAAATTCAACACCAAAAATAGTACTCTTGTAAATTTCTTTGATCAAATTTGATCTTTGCTAGAACACTTCATTAAATTAAAAAGCGGCACCTTTTTCGTTCTTTGCGGTATAAAATCTGAAAGTTATTGTTTGTAAATAATTTGCTTTATATCTCGAAACACAAATAAACAAGCTAAATTTTATGTAACTCTCGTTATTGAAGCTCTACTGGTTAATCTGTGGTTAAAAGACGAATATTTGTGACTTCTTGATCCGAGAGTAGGCAGACATTTATACAGGGTGTTCAGTTAAAGGGTTACAGTACTTTGGGATTTTGTTCTACTTATAAAAATGAGCAAAAAAGTACATATGAAGGTATGTCCTAAAACCTTTAGTTTTCCGTGGCTGATGTTAATCCGTTTTGAGTTATTTTGATGGAATAATTAAAAGTCCGCTATTTTGAAATGGATGAAAGGATTCGTTAATATTTTATTTTCAAAAATGTATAGTGAAGGGTTACACAATTCTCAAGTTTCTTAACTCTTAACTGGTTCAAAAGATAATCTTTCTATAAAAAACACAGACAGAGAGATAAACGTAAAACGAAAGGTCATACCTTCATATGAACGTTTTTGCTAATTTTACACAGAACACTTTTACTGAACACCCTGTATATATCTATACAATTCCCGGTTACTACTATTACCCAATTTCGAACGATAGTTTGGAGTGAAATTTAATTCTTAAAAGAATGACATTTTTGCTGAATCACAATAACATTTACTATAACAAATGGATTGAAAGATTTGTAAGTGAAGCACATTTTGTCATATGACACTTATTGAGAGAAGAGCTTTCTTTCTGAAATAAATTAGTATTTACTCTGACTAAAAACAAAATTATTATTGTAATGTCTGTATTATTAAACCGATTTGGATTTCTAGTGCTGTACTATAAGAGAGAACTGTGTGAAATTTATCTTAAAAGTGTCCACCACCATTACGCACCAACCTGATATTGGCTGGGCATTAGTGAAGCTTATCATTCAGAGTGCTTAATAAAATATCTTCTGTCTGTCTGAATAAATATTTCGAGAACGAATTGATGTGTGATCTTAAAAGTTTGCTTGAAATGAAGATACCGACATGGATATGGACATTTTTAAGTTTCTTTCCACGTGTTTTAACATATCTTAAGGATCCTTAATTAAATCTCAATGTTATAAGGTGCTTCCTCGAAATGGCGTGAAACTAATTGTTGATGGAATGAACGAGTATTCTGAGCTACAATAGAATGTGGTTCTCCACAACTTCGATTTTCACATTCCTCAAAACTCAGACGCAGGAATTTTTACCCGAATACAAACACTTATCATCTACTGTGAGCTGTTCTATTGTTTATCTTTGCTTTTTATTTGTGTTAGTTGATCTATCACGTAAATTCAGGCTTATATATTTGTTATAGACCTTTATGTTTGTTTTATTTATTTCAAAAAATATAATTTATAATTTTTATTTATTTAAAAATATAATTTATAGTCTATGCCTGTACATAGAACTAACTATGAAGTTTTTGAACTGCTTTTTTAAATAAGTAGACTGAAAATATTCCTGTCTGTTCTTTTATCCCTATACACCTTGTCATAAATAACATGCCACTACTCCATCATTATTTGTAATCATACACAGTGACTGTTTGTAATCAATCCGACAGTTTGTTGTGTCGGAAAGACGTTTTCCATTGCAGTAAGAAAATAAAACATCAAAGGATATTCAATAAACTTACAGATTGGCATTACAGATGAAAAGTCCTCGGTTCATAAAAATATTAAGCAATCTCTATCACAAAGTAACGGATCATATACTGATATTAACCATTATCTATCTCTAAACAACGGTTCATATACTGATATTGAACAGTCACTATCTCTAAGAAACGGTTCAATACTGATATTAACCATTATCTATCTCAAAACACCAGTTCATATACTGATATTAAACAGTCACTATCTCTAAGAAACGGTTCAATACTGATATTAACCATTATCTATCTCTAAATAACGGTGCGTATACCGATATTAAACAGTCACTATCTCTAAGTAACGGTTCAATACTGATATTAAATAATAACTATCTCTAAATAACGGTGCATATAATGAAACAAGGGATTCATGGCTCAACGTATTTATACGCGCATAAACCGACCTTCCCACCTTCAAGCTTCTTGATTAGTATGCATGCATCAAGTAACGCAGGTGTTTATAAAAGTGAAATTACAAATAGAAGACTATTAAAATATATATCGGAAAAAATAATAAGTAATCTTAACAAAGCGCATTAGTATATGCTATTTCTTCAGTTAATTACGTCATTTATGAAAGGAATACAAGACAAACATATTCTAGGTAAGACCTCGAAATCAGAACGTATATAAAATCACCCACTTGGGCTTAAGAGAAAGGCAAGCACAGAAGAAAGTTTGGGTCCATTTACTCTCACTATTTACAAGGTCCGAGCGGCGAAGAGGCAATAGTGAGGTGAGGACTGATTGTTATTGTGAGGACCTGGGCTCCTTCAACTGGAAAACATTTCTAGTGTTGAAACGCCTCATGATACTGTTGGCCGCTCTTTCTTCGTCTCTCAAGAAGCCAGTAAACTGTCTAATGTATCTTTAAAAAGTAGAATATCAGGTATTTAAAGAATAAGTCTGTAGCAAAACTCATATTATTGCAATTTATTGAATAATTGTTGAAGTTTATATACTATAATAAGTATTAAAGTGAATTCGTTAAGTAACTTTTCATTTCTAATCAATAAAAAGAAATCAAAGGGAAGAAAAGTTACAAATATTTTCATGTAGCATATGTTTTATACATGCTACCTGATAATAAAATTAATTCTGAAATACATAATTGATATATGTTTGCATATTATATATACATATAAATAAATAAATAATAGTAATGAAAAATTTTGTTGAAATTAGTTAATATTTTAATTGTGCATTTTCATAAATCATGTTATAATTTCTCATAAATATTTTATTACTGTAATTAATTATTTATATATATATATATATATATATATATATATATATATATATATATATATATATATATATATATATATATGAACAAATATGCAAACAATACTAATTATATATTTCAGCATTTATTTTATTTATTTATTTATATTATATATATATAATAAATAAAAGTGTATAAAGGCGTTGTTAATTCACCAAAGAAGAATACAGTAAAGACGTAATAAATTATGATTATTAACACAAAGAAAAATTACAATAAAAATTAAATAAAGTATAGGCTAATTTTTTCTGAGTAAACATCATGCGTTATATAATTTATATAAATTATTATTTATTTTCTTTATTTTATGTTTTAGTGTAAAAGGGTTTTTAATAAAAAAATAGTATTTATAATAATAATAATAATAATAATAATAACAAATTAAGAAATTCGTGTGTACATAGGCATTCTCTATAAATCTGAGTTAAGATAAATGAAGTAAAACTAGTAATTGAAATTATAAATATATTTCTTGTAAGTCGTTGATTCCAAAGGTATAGTTGCATTTTGGAAGGAGAACAAATCATACTCTTACGTTCATCAACGGAAATCCTACGACATAATTAATAAAATTTACACAATTTTACATTTAAGAAAACTTTGAACGTAACTAGTTACACAGCTGTGTACGCCTGAAGTAACAGATATACGAGGTTACAGATTGAAAACAGTTTAACAGGAAATAAGACCAGTTTCAACAATCCCAACTCGCTAAGACAGCCATCTATCGAGATCGGAAAACAATCACAAGTCCGGCAAGGGCGAGAACGAATTGTTTTTGTAAGGGCGACGGGATTTATTTGGCCTGGAAGTGTTTATCGAGGGCAGTGGACACCTTCATTGTCTCCTTGTGGCGTGGAACTGTCAACATTGGCCCTTTATGTCGGCAAACTGCCTATCACCTGTCTTCGGGGAAGAAAAATATTGTGTTAGTCAAATGATTCGTTAGAAGCATGTGGAAATAACATTATTATAAAAAAAAATTAAAAACCTTTTAATCTGGTACCACTTTTAATGTATACTATGTACTTTTAGGATTCGGTGAATCCATCATCAGGTACAGAACACAGGTTAATGTAAATATACATAAAAACTAATAATCGAACTAAACTATATGTGTTAGAACTACCTTTTGAAAGACAGAAAATACCTAGAAACCTGGAACCAAGAAATTAATAAATGTACCTTCAAAGCTATACATTTTACGATTATGTTCATTGTAAGAAAGCATTCCAAGAAATTATAACATTTATCTTTTTAATCTCCTCTTGTACATAAAACCTGTTTAATATCGGTCGTTCCACCCACCCTCTCATCATTTTCAGTCTAATGGTGTTCATAAACAGTTCTCTTCTCACAGCTATAACCACAGCGTAACAAGAACGTGGTTAATTTTATCACGTTTTTGTTTCTTCGGCAGTACTAGCA
Organism: Homalodisca vitripennis; assembly: GCF_021130785.1. Lineage (NCBI taxonomy): Eukaryota > Metazoa > Arthropoda > Insecta > Hemiptera > Cicadellidae > Homalodisca > Homalodisca vitripennis. Next base: position 42,414,167 of record NC_060211.1, on the reverse strand, counting down.
AATGTGTCATTCATATAATGGACAGTTTTCAATAGTGAAATACAATTTTGTTCACTTTTGAAATAACAAATGCGTTTTTGGCTGAGCGTTAGCGAAGCCTATTACTCGAGGGGTTAGAAAAATGTAATTTGTCTGTCCAGCTGTCTGTCTGTCCGTACGATATATCGAGAACGAACTTACTTTTGAACTTAAAATTTTGAATAAAGCCATGGAAATGGGCTGAGCGTTATCCAATGTTTACATACACTTTTGGGCAACCATGATGACAAAGAGAAAATCTAAAAATAAATACATTTTTAAACAACGTTTATATTATCATATGGCATTTTAAAGTGTGATATAGTAACATACAAGAATGTAGCGTAATAAAAAGAGCTATAGATTTTTAATTATACATATAATCCCAGCGAAGCCTGTTCCAATACACTTGGTGTTAAGTTCTTTTAACTTGGACTAATTTTACTGATGCTAAATATATTCTTCTTGTTTGGTAGCAAGTATTTAGACGTTCTGATTAGGTGACACATACTTTATGAGTTTCAAGTAATCAATCAATGTATACAAATATGCCCCGAATTACTTTAAGTTAAAAAAAACGGTTTTATAACTCTTTGAATAATATAGCTAAAAATATTATGAATTTGTATGTTAACTTTATATACAGTAATAATGTGTTTTACTGAAAGATTTACTTTTAGTTGTAGTTTTGCATGATTCTATCAAATCAGTGCTTAGCTTTTGACATGAAAGGAATAAATATATATGTAGTTGTAAACGCTGTTGATATTACCATTTCAAAACTGTTATATCAATATTTATAAAGACCTGAATAAACATACTAACGGTCGGCAGTATCTTTTATCTAAATTTAAATATGGTTCAAGATTTTCTGCATTGTTTTTCATCAGTTACAAACGAGATATATCTGTCTGTAGCTTTTTTATACATTTATCTTTTATACAACTTTTAGTGGATTTTTCCTGCTAAATCTTTGATTATTTAATACTAGCATTTTTACATTATATACCTTAAAAATCCGTTACACAAATGTGCATAATAAAATTCAACGCCAAAACCTAAACCGTGAATAAACATTTTATAATTATGAGACAATCTCTATCCATACGGCTATATAAAGCGTGTTAAAATTCTTGGACAAAAATTATCATTGTTTATTTTATCTACCTTTACCGATTTCGAAATCTATCTACTTAATCAAAGAGCATTCTGTATACATAGAATTTAAACAAATCACTACTAAATATAATTGAAAATAAAATAACAGGTTTTAAGACGCTACAAGCTTCAATGAACTAATAGCTACTGAGGTACAAGTCCATATATCCTTGAAGAAGGATGTGGGAACGTCCAGCTGAGGTCTTGAGTGTTATCCGGTACCATTAGCTGCCCGCCTCTCCGTCTGTCTGTCTGTCTATCTGCTTGTATACCGAGGTGGTGTGCTACCTCTACATATTGTATAATAGCTACTGAGGTACAGGTCCATACATCCTTGAAGAAGGATGTGGGAACGTCCAGCTGAGGTCTTGAGTGTTATCCGGTACCATTAGCTGCCCTCCTCTCCATCTGTCTGTCTGTCTGCTTGTATACCGAGGTGGTGTGCTACCTCTACATATTGTATAATAGCTACTGAGGTACAAGTCCATATATCCTTGAAGAAGGATGTGGGAACGTCCAGCTGAGGTCTTGAGTGTTATCCGGTACCATTAGCTGCCCGCCTCTCCGTCTGTCTGTCTGTCTGCTTGTATACCGAGGTGGTGTGCTACCTCTACATATTGTATAATAGCTACTGAGGTACAAGTCCATATATCCTTGAAGAAGGATGTGGGAACGTCCAGCTGAGGTCTTGAGTGTTATCCGGTACCATTAGCTGCCCTCCTCTCCGTCTGTCTGTCTGTCTGTATACCGAGGTGGTGTGCTACCTCTACATATTGTATAATAGCTACTGAGGTACAAGTCCATATATCCTTGAAGAAGGATGTGGGAACGTCCAGCTGATGTCTTGAGTGTTATCCGGTACCATTAGCTGCCCTCCTCTCCGTCTGTCTGTCTGTCTGTCTGCTTGTATACCGAGGTGGTGTGCTACCTCTACATATTGTATAATAGCTACTGAGGTACAAGTCCATATATCCTTGAAGAAGGATGTGGGAACGTCCAGCTGATGTCTTGAGTGTTATCCGGTACCATTAGCTGCCCTCCTCTCCGTCTGTCTGTCTGCTTGTATACCGAGGTGGTGTGCTACCTCTACATATTGTATAATAGCTACTGAGGTACAAGTCCATATATCCTTGAAGAAGGATGTGGGAACGTCCAGCTGAGGTCTTGAGTGTTATCCGGTACCATTAGCTGCCCGCCTCTCCGTCTGTCTGTCTGTCTGCTTGTATACCGAGGTGGTGTGCTACCTCTACATATTGTATAATAGCTACTGAGGTAAAGGTCCATACATCCTTGAAGAAGGATGTGGGAACGTCCAGCTGAGGTCTTGAGTGTTATCCGGTACCATTAGCTGCCCTCCTCTCCGTCTGTCTGTCTGTCTGTATACCGAGGTGGTGTGCTACCTCTACATATTGTATAATAGCTACTGAGGTACAAGTCCATACATCCTTGAAGAAGGATGTGGGAACGTCCAGCTGAGGTCTTGAGTGTTATCCGGTACCATTAGCTGCCCTCCTCTCCGTCTGTCTGTCTGCTTGTATACCGAGGTGGTGTGCTACCTCTACATATTGTATAATAGCTACTGAGGTACAAGTCCATATATCCTTGAAGAAGGATGTGGGAACGTCCAGCTGAGGTACATTGATGCAAAAATGTCACTTCTAGTGGTCAGTTCAATTTCGATATATCTGCAGACAATCAGACAGACTGATAGACCGACAGAAATAAAATGTTACAGCTACTCAAGTGATAGGTTTCACTAACGCACAGCCAACTAAGATAATTATAATACCGTTTTAAGGCAGTCATAACAGATAGTGTCAGGCCATAAGTTAAAGCCCTATTAAAAGCCTAAACAGAATTATATTCGTAAACAATATAAATCCATCAAGTATATTTCCATCCATTTGAAAAATTTCCCTGAACAAAATTATAAAACAATTTAGATGAGTACAAATTAGAGGTGTTACTAAAGAAATGTTTCTTTTATCCTCTTCTTCTAAATTGTAAAATATGTAGGTTTGAAACATGGAATAAAATACCTGTATACTTTTCAAACTCATCAACACGTAAATGATAATGGCTTTTAAAGCTATTTTTCAATATAATGTGACTTTGCTTTAAGACGCAGTTTTAGCAAAGAGCGTCAGTTACTCGTTGACAACGTCAATTCATTATGTCAAACCACGTCGACATTTCTGTGCGGTATTAAAGAAACTTTACTGCCGCCATTAAGTCTTGTTGCGTTGTTATTTCTGACGTAATGGGGTTTACAATCGCTCTTTTGTCACCTGGTTGTAATCTTAGTTTTATTTTGAGTTTAAAATATGATCTAATTGTGAATATGCTTTTAATTTTAACATATTTGCATTAGTTTAGTTTCACAGTTAAAAAATTAATATTTGACTATTCAGATCAGATTCAGTTTAAAATAACCTTTATTCATAATTTTGTACAATAATGCAATAAATAGCATTACAGTAAACTAAAAGTTAGAAATAATGTCATACATATGATTTTGGGAAGTTTGTAGCATTAAACGTAGGAAGAAAAGGTTTATGTTATACAATGCAAGTTGTAGTTAAGCTCGTTGGTTAGTCATGTGGGAAAGATCGTTGAACGCTTTCTTGTACTAAAGGGGGAGTTATACAAAAATAATTAGGCTATTTCCATTTTCATAAGAAAAATATTAAACTTTGCTACGAAATTCGTCGATGAATGATGGAAGGTTTATTTTAAAGATATAATTAATCTAAACGACATCAAGATATTTTGTTGTAATTATTGACTATTCAGAAAACAAATCCCAATCCATTTTGTATTTCTTTATTTCAATAATCAAACAAGTACAAACTTCACAGTAAAAAGAGTGTAATATGGCAAATAACTTATGCGAATTCTACAGCCAAGGCCGTGAATTATCCTTATGGATAAAAACTCAAAATAGTTTTACCACAGCCGGGCTCTTAAGAAGACCGCTTTACAATAGAAGCAAGTGGAAAAGCCAACTATCGTCGATGTTCTCAGACTACTTATTTATTTACTTAATTTTGATTTTACTGAAACGTTCTGTTTTGTGTATACTCCCACGAGATAGTGTAGACACACATATATATGTATATGTAGTGTGTACACTACATTAGGCAAGAAAAATATTATTATAAAATAGTACGTCGTATAACAATTTGATTAATACACACCATGGCAGTCCTTACAGACTTAATTAGGCCTAACCTAACCTAACCTAATCTAACCTAGCCTAACATAACCTAACTAACCTAACCTAACCTAAACTTTTACATATCGTTTGTCAGTGATAAAGGTCTATACAAAATAGCATATATGCTTCTGTTTTACTGATTCCGATAAAGTACAAACTTTTAAATAAACAAATCAATCCACAGTCGAGCCAGACATGAAGCATAGGCTACTTAATCGTCTACAAAACTCGTAATCTCGTTTGAAAGTATACTTTATTTGAGTACTGTAAGATATATGTGCCAAGTTATTGTTTCATTTCGTTTTGCCAATAAAACTAATAGTATCCTACTAAAGTACTATATTAACTTGCGTACCATAATAGTAGAACACTTACACAGAAAATCACTGTCAGGTCCTCCCCCCCTCCCACCCTAGTTGTACCAGGCCAACTGTTAGTGAGTGCCGTGACCTGCTGCAATTTCTCACACACCCTCAACAGCAACTGTTTATCTCCCCTTCGTTTGTCGCTCACCGCCACAATTTTTCTTGCAAAGTGGCGCAAATCAATGGCAACAAAACAAATTGTCAATTTTTAAGGTTGAATTCTAACGAAAAAGCAGTGCCATAGATGGTTTAAGTTTTTTTTAACAATGCCATATTACAATATTAGCTTTTACTGGCGGCTTCACACACATTTTATTATATAAAAAGAGGGATGTTAAACACTACAGTTTTTAAATAGCATTCTAAACACTACCAAGATGATCAATTTAACGTATTCTGAGTTCGTAGTCCACCTTAGGGTAATTGGAGTTTAAGTTTGAAGGACAGTGTGTAGAAGGACCTTGAGGTTGGAGATACTTATAAACTTATAGTTTTATAAGTATGAAATGAAATAACTAGTATCTCTAGGCAATATTATTTATTATACTGATATTTGATTGAAAAGCTCCAAAGATCTCAGTAGGAGTTGAATTTTTTAGACCAGTAGCGAGGAATCCACTATTGTATAGGGTGAGGCAATAAGAACCCCATATATCTTTTATATAACATTTTTATCATTTTACTGCTGAATATAGGCAGCATATTGCCCATGCTAGGCATTTTAATTTGCCATTTTTGAAAACCATATCCTTTAAATAACGACCTGGAACTCACTGACTTTCCTCAAGACGACTAAAACAGCCACCAAACACTTGCTCCAGTATTTTTCAAGGAACTGCCTAAACTTCCTCTGCAACACTTTGCTTCAGTTCATACACATTTATAGGATGAGTGTGAAAAACCTTGAACTTCAAGTAGCCCCATAGGAAACAATTACAAACATATAACCTGGTGATCGAGCTGGCCAGTGTATATAACCAAATCTTGAGATCAAACGACCATTAAAAACATTTTAAATTGCCATATGTTAAGTACCGTAATAGTTTTAATACTCATGCAAATCGAACATAGCTGATTTTGTGTGGCAGAAGAACTAACAACCAAACTATAATGTCTGCAACATTTGTGATAAGGTTAAAGGACACATCTCTCTGCTTAGTTTCTACCCTCGATTTTCACGCCTGGAAAGTATTTAAGTACCTTTTACAATGCAGATTGCTTTTTGTGTTCGATCTCTGTTCGCTATATTATCCTATTTACTTGGTTCAGTCTAGAAATAAAGTGAAATGTAATCAGTTGCGCATCCCTCATCAGTGCAAAACGGACTAGCTGCCCTTTCGATGGTTTTCTCAGCCCTTAAATATTTCACTTTGTTCCTGGAACATTGCTTTTGATTCTATTTGGAATAGTCACGGAAGCATTGGCTCTTTTAGTAATGGTAATATTTTTATTCCTAAAATTATATTGAAAATATGGAGAAGATTTATGTAATTAGATAGCTCGAGGGACGTTGTTCATTCAGGAAGAGTGTATGTAAATGCCACATCCTAGCATTCTTGATGGCTCCTTTTCTCTTGGAATTCCATGTTGGATACGTTTGGTTAAATCATGGAATTTTTCTTGTCTAATACATTATGTCGTGCCATATGTAGAAAACTGATTTTTATACAGATTCATTCAGGTGGTGACAATAAGGTTTGGACTCGGTGACAGAAGCGTATCCGTTATTGGCTGAACTATGGCTCAAGATACATTTTTCATCACTGATGTGGGATTCTTGTATTCTCGTGTCGTGTGCAAAAGAGGCGGCAATGTGTGTTATTATCACTCAAGTAGCAATTAGCGTTCCTCCATGACGTGGTTTATACTGACTTTCTCTGTCTCGATAGTATAATATGGACACCGATAAAAATTCGGATACAGTATAATAAACGATCACCACGGAAATCAAACTAACGGAAATATCTAAATCATCCAAAATAAAATCATTTGGACAATAGATAATCATAATTACTAATTGCTATAGGTTTTTATTTTACAGAATAACAATATCATTTAAAGTTAAGTTAATTCAAGCAGAAAATAATTTGCGTAGGGAGTAATGACATCGGCAAGAACAATAGCGACGAATATGCGCTATTTGTCTCATAATGTATTTTTAAAAATTGAAAAATATTTCAAATGGCTACAAGATACTGATCTCGCTCCTTTAAATCCAAAGTGTCTGAAAACTAGAATTGAACGTGGGAATCAAATAGTGTTCTGTTGCAAGAAAAGTAAAGAAAATATATACAACATTACAACAAGCACAGAATTTTTTAACATTCTGAATTTAGATTAATGAATATATTACAATCATGTACCAATTTAGATGGAACAAACCAACATTTCTAATAAATAAATGTACGCACAATGTAGCCGTGGTGGATATACGTGATTTAATGACTCCATTCCAAAATTAATAATAAATGTTGTTATTTTGAATTGATTTCTTAATTAAAACTATACATTAATTTTTAATAGTTCATTGTATCAATGGAAATGAATTTTTATTGGTGTGCATGTTTACATAATTCAAAAATGTCCATAAGTTTAATACTAAGCAAAAAGAACTGATAACTTCATTAAAGCCCCGACAGAGCCTTCTTGAGATCAATGGCCGTCCGTTTGTCTGAGCGATACGTTTTTCTACAAATGTGCTAGAAATTTGAAACTTGACAGCTTCCTTTTGGTCCAAGGAAAAGCCCACTGACATTGAGGTCAAGTTCAAAGGGTAGTCCGTCTGTTTAATACTCCGTTATCTCGATTTATTAAAACATAAATTGCATATTATGTACCAAGGACGGCATTCCAGTTGAACTGATATAAACGATTACGATTATCATCTTATAAAAAGCAAGTTGCATTTGCATAACTTTGATTAATAACAAATTCATTACTACATTTCACATTTTTACGAGATTTATTACATTTATTAAACATTTTATTTATGTTACATCTTCTCAGAAATCTTCGTACCGTGTGTCCTTGAAGTTCTGTAGTTAGCAGGTCCCCTGTACAGATGAACAGAAAATCTAAGATAGCGTGATTTGGACTCATCTCTCAGACACTTTGCTGTTAATCTAGCCATTGTTACTCCACCACAGTTCTGCCTGGCGGGTGAGATAACCTCATCCACGTCACTTAAATCAACCCTCCTTTCTCTATTTTCAGATAAAGTATTGAGAATTTATAAATAATGGAGGTTTTATGCAAGTATGTACAAGTTTTGTAGTTTATTGAGAATAATGGAGTGTTAAAATATGGCATAGTTTATTTAGAATAATGAAGGCTCGTTGCAAGTGTACACAAACTGTAGACTTTATTTAGAATAATGAAGGCTCGTTGCAAGTGTACACAAACTGTAGACTTTATTTAGAATAATGAAGGTTCGATGCAAGTGTACACAAACTGTAGACTTTATTTAGAATAATGAAGGTTCGTTGCAAGTGTACACAAACTGTAGACTTTATTTAGAATAATGAAGGCTCGTTGCAAGTGTACACAAACTGTAGACTTTATTTAGAATAATGAAGGCTCGATGCAAGTGTACACAAACTGTAGACTTTATTTAGAATAATGAAGGCTCGATGCAAGTGTACACAAACTGTAGACTTTATTTAGAATAATGAAGGCTCGATGCAAGTGTACACAAACTGTAGACTTTATTTAGAATAATGAAGGTTCGATGCAAGTGTACACAAACTGTAGACTTTATTTAGAATAATGAAGGTTCGTTGCAAGTGTACACAAACTGTAGACTTTATTTAGAATAATGAAGGTTCGATGCAAGTGTACACAAACTGTAGACTTTATTTAGAATAATGAAGGTTCGTTGCAAGTGTACACAAATGGTAATGGTTGTTGAGAATAATGGAACTTTGTTGCAAATATACACAAATGTTAAGGTTTTTAGAGAATAATAGTTTTGTTGCAATTATACACAAATATTATATTTTATTGAGAGTAATGGAGGTTTGCTGTAAGGATACACAAATGTTCAACTTTGTTGAGAAAAATGGAGGTTTGCTGCAAGTATACACGAATATAAATGGTCTAGTTTTTGTTTAGAATAATGGAGGTTGGCTGCAACTATATACAAATGTTATAGTTACTTATTAATTGAAAGGGACTAAAGTAACGAATCAGTTTGATGTTTTATTAATTTATAATATATCAATGCTTGCATGTAGAATTAATCATCTAAATAATCTTACAAGTCGTATCTCGATTGAAACACCTTCTTGTGCGAAATGCGTTTTACTTCGTTGAAAAGTTCTTGATGGGCCACTGGGAAGAAAATACTTAAAAATTATAATTTATAGTCTAAATAAGACCCGAGTTCTGGTATCACAGACGATATTAAAAACCTTTTTGTTTGTTACTAATTAGTATTACAGTAGGCCCTACTATTGACTCACGCTATGCAATTGAATGGCTGTTCATGCAATAAAGAATCTTACGTTTTTACTATAAAAAACCATTGTATGCGACATACTTATTAAACGGAAAAGTTACAATTTAAAATAACTTTAATTTTGATAGCAGTTTGATTTGTAATATACTTTATCTAGAACTGCAGGGGTTTTAATCAACTCAGAACAAAAACAGTATCGCAAGTTAAGCTACAATTTAAAGTTGTAAAAATGAAATAATATACCAAATTAAATGAAAAATGGCTGTACTGAAAAGGAAAAGTTAGGATTATCAAGCCTTTCTGTCACCCAACCTTACATTTTGCATTTTTACGAGATTTATTAAATTTATTTCTTTTAAATTTGATTTATGTTACAACTTCTCAAAAATCTTGTATTTTACAAAATATGTACCAATTAAGTACATAAAGTTATTAATAATTAAATACAAACATAATAAAACTATTAAAATATCATCCTTTGTAATAAATTTAAACGAAGTAAAAAGACATAATGTAAGTTGAAAAATAACAGGTTGTTGATAGTGGTTTATTTGAATGTAATTAAAATACATTATAAAATTGTATTTACCCATCAAATAAATGTTGGTCTTAGTTTCATCATACATGCATGGTTTATCAGTGATTTACAGAGGAAACACCGACAACGCTATTTCATTTAATTAGATCAGTGTACTTTGAGCAATGCCGTAAAAATGTTAGCAGCTAATCTTGTCCAGCTTTCATCTGGTAAAAAGGTTTCACCTCTTAAATCTCCCTGTTATCGGTAACAGAGATAACGCAGCTGGGTGGCACGCCCACTCAGACCTTTCCTTTACCTTCCCGTGAATATTCATGTCCGTGTTTTCCTTTCACGGACCCCTTTTATACACAAACCAAATTAAAATATTATCATAAACTGGACTTAATTATTAAAATGTGTTACAACATTGAACATAGGCTGATAAAAATGTTGCAAGAAATATACTATCAAATTCAGGTTGTCTAAGGATGTTATTATAATTTTAAGGATTTAGAAAGACAAATCTGAGGAAGAATCGACTTCTAGAACTCAAATTGCTGCTGATACTCGCTGAAATATCGCCACACTCACCATTCCGGAAGTTATACTCATAACAATCAGTCCATATTACGGGAAGTGATCCATTGTATTGTTTAATTATGTTCTTTTTCATTTGCTTATTACTGTAGTATTCACACAAACAGGGCTGGATTTACATACGGGCTGAATGGGCTATAGCCCAGGGTGGCAGAATCCATGGGGCGGCAAATTTTGATAAAAAAGTAAAAAAAAATAAATTATTCCAAAAGTTAAAAATATACATTTTAGATGGTCTAAATCGTAAATAAGTATTATTAAAATCAGGGCCAAGTTATTGTATTGTAATTCCTAAATATGTCTTCTTTAATTTGATTGTCCTTAATCTAACAGAAATTGTTCGACTTTATTTTCACAATTGTTTAGTAATTTGCCAATCGATAATTGTTGTTACGTCTCATATTTTATGGTAAAAACAATAACTGCAACTATAGCACGTAACTTCAATGTTGACAATTCAACCTATTTTATTTGAGTTTATTACAAGCTTAGAGTGGCCGCCTCGCTGCCACCGACGTCGCCGGCGAACCAAGGTAATCCTACATTGTCGGTGGGGGGGGGGGGGGGAGGAGGGCGGCAAATTGTGGATAGCCCAGGGGCGGCAAATCTTCAAATCCACCTCTGCACACAAATAATGATAGTATCTTTCTTTACATGTTCTGCTAATGTTGGATTGCGAGGGTAATGTTTGATTTTTGGAAATTTGGAAATTTTTGCATATCATTTTTCGTAATCTCCAGCTCACATTGATATACACACAGGATATTGTAAAAATATGACTGCTATGAAAGGTGTTAAAAAATGATTATGTAGCATTTTTACCTTTTTTCTACTGAATGTACCGCAACAGTTCATGTGGCTACAGCATTTACTCGGTCGAAAACAAAGAAACTCTTTAAGGTAGATCATGAACTTCACTTCCTCCTTAAAGAAATTGTAATTTTTACAATAAAACCTATATTTAGAGACCTTACTGACCCTGATTTGTTGAAAAAGTGCCTTGTAGGAAAAATCTAAATCCAAATTTATTCTTATATTTCAAAATGAACGTTCGTAAGCCTACTTACTCTGAAATTGGTTGGTAGGGATCCCATATCATCGTTTATTTAAATGTAAAGTATTAAGAATTTGGGATTAAAAATTGGGAAATCTTGTATATTTGCTTTGCAGCAATTAGATAAATTGTGTATATAAAAGTGAAAAAGTTGCTGGAAGAATTAGAAGGATAAGTAGATCAGGCAAAGCAGATTCCTAGTAAAAAGGATACCTTAGGACCAATACCAATTTTCCGTCTGTAAACATCCGACTGCTGATGTATGCAAAGGGCGGATATGGAGGCGATGTTTAAAATGACTGCAAGAGGACGTTTTATCTTGTGCATCCGCAGGCAGTAAGCCGTCCTTTCCCTGCAGTTACTCTTTTACCCAATCAATTTAGTTGAATTTTTCTTATTATCTAAAATATACCTTAAACATTTCCTTGTTCTAACCCAAATCCTCCATGAAGTGATGGTATTTACCATGATTTTTTTATATGAATAGGATGTACTTCCTTGTAAAGTTTGTTATTGACAATGATAGGTTTGAAAGGATAACAGGATTTCGGACATTTGCCATCGTTATAGGTTACAAAAGGTATAACACATCGTTTTGAGGATTGGAATCTGTACTCTTCGTCAGGTGGGGGAGGTAATAAAACATACAGAATTAAAGAAAAAAGAGAAAGGAAAGAAAAGGGTTTAAACATATCCATACTGGACTCTAAGCAGCTTTGGTTGTTCTCATAATATCATAAACTGAAAGTTTCTGCATAATCGTACCGAGCAAAAGCACCATACCCAAAAACACACTATGTTGTAAAGTGCATATGTATATAACGATGTTATAAATATCTCGGTGAAGTTCGTTGCCCAGCTTAGATCGCAATTTAGAGTTATACTATATTTATTATAGCTGCCATAAAAAGTACATTATTTATTAGTTTAGAAAACATTGTTCTGTTTTGCTTTCAACATTTGGATGTATCTCAAACAGTTTTAGAGATATCGATTAAATACATGTCTCATGAAAATAAATTTACTAATTTCCTTGTTTGATTTACTGAAGCATGAGCCAGAATCTGTTGTATCCATTGTTTGGTTTTACACTCTCACTACAGTTAGTTGTAAAGGAAATGAAGATTGTGATTAGTTTGAAATGGCACTTAATTTATACAAATTAATAGAAATATTATAATTTTATCTGTAACATAAAATGATATATGTTACCCTCCATGCAATATACTCATGCAAGGGATTGAGTTTGAATCATAAGTTAAGGAATGAATCAATCATTTCGCCTTGTTACATTACTATGTGTGTAAGCAGTACAAACAACCGAGATCAATTGACTCACACGTTCCGCCCTCAGAATGTGATATCCCGTGCCCAATACACTAGGGGATGAACGAGGACTACGAGAGTCAAGAGTGAACAGGGTTTATGGCAGTTACACATTTTAAATGCATGAAGTGGCGGCTGTGCACGGCCACAAGTTAACCTGTGACACCTTTTACACAGGAAGTTACTGCTCTCTTGGGCCTTCCTTACAAGTGACTTCCAGTTACTACTCCTTGTAACATTCATAAAAAATAAGTTCACTTTACAAGGCTGTGTGATAATACATCTAGCATTCAGGCTTCACTACGTAATATAAACAAAATATACATTTTCTTCTGGACACTATTATTTAAAACGTTTTATTCGGATCAGAGTTGCACACAAGTATATATTTAGATGTAATGTAGACATGTGATAAATGGGAGTTATTCTAATCAAAATCAATTGACAACATTTTATCCGAGCTATCACCAATTTAATTTAGCATGAAGAATCTCTGCACAGGCTTTGCCTTTTGAGGCCCTACATATTCATATAAGTATGTTTAATTAAAATATTAGTTAGTATGATCATATAAGTAAAGTGTTTTCCTTTTTGTTAATTTTAGTTTTTTTAACGTAATAGTCATAATGAAAAGAAGTATATTTAAAATGTGTGTGTTAAGTGCTAAGTATAGTTAAAGCGGTTCATAAATTATTACTTTAAAATTCTTGTAAATTATAAAGCAATATACATAACACTTTTATAAATAAAGATGTTCTTATTCTTATAGTTGAATTGGAAAATTGTAATTGCAATCATGTTATTTGTAAAGTCAACATTTAAGGGACTATAAACGATTTGGTTTAGAGATGATAAAAAAAAAAAAAATACTTTTTTAGTCACAGCTCTTTACAATACATTTCCAGAAGAATGACAAACACTTGTGTTTTGTCTTTCCACGACGAGACAAGGAATTTGTTAGAGATATATTTAGGATTTTTTCTTTACGCTTATAAAACCAAGAATATTATTTTTTACAAATAAGAAAAAACGATCAAAGTAACTTACGGTGTTATCAGTGAAAACTATCAAATGTCTGATAACGAACAAGTCAGCCGAGCTTCGATCTCCAGAGTTTTTGGTCTACAGAATACTTTTTTGAAAATGTAATTATCCAGCCCTCCAGAACCTTATTATGTTACATGATTGGGCAAATTATCTCGACAGATGATTCTAGTTTTGTCGTCGGAAGTAATTTTCTTAAATTAGATTTAATTGAACATTTTCTCTTAGTTCATAAATGATTACGAACCATGTAAATTCCTTTAAGGGATAACTTATGTAGGCTGTATATTAGCAAAGTATTAACAACAGCTGCTTTTTGTTGGACTCTGATTATAGAATTGCGCAAAATTACATCTTTTAGCACTTGTAATCCTCGTGAAGTAATAACAGACAATTGTTTGTTATAAAATATTTTCAGGAAATTATTTTAAAAAGGAAAAAAAAACCGCCTAATAAATGGTTGCACCACATTCATGTCTATAGCGCTAAGTTTAACCCCCATGAAGCTGCTGATGTTTATTAGGATTAGCCATGGATTAGCCCTTGGTATGAATGCGGCATGTTCTCTGACAAACTTACAAACATGATAATATTTCGTTAAAAAAAATGGTATCTCATTTTATTGTGGCGTATTTCGTGAAATAAATATTTATTGCAACCATATTTAACCCTTCCACGGTTTTGGACGTATTAGTACGTTCATAAGGGAATTGCTTAAAAGTGTGCTACTGACGTCGTATTACATATCGTTATATTGTTCCTGTTTTCATCTGTTATCTGCCAGAACATTGCGACGAAGAAAATTCAATCACATCCGCGCCGCGTCGTGCAAGTAGTTCTGCCGTTTTCTACTAGATGTCAGCACTTCCTTGGTCCTCTGTCATGAGTGTAGCACTCAATGTAGTCACAGTGTAGACAGCTACCGCGTTTCGTTGTTGCGTGTCTGTCATCCGTCCTGTAGTATTTTTTTAATTTAATTTCTAGAGTTCATTGTAGCACGGAAATATTCGATGCACATAATATATTCGCTTGCGAAATAATGATACGGACACGGATAGTGAAAAAAGATAGTGGGACGGTACATAAAATAACAAAAATTTGAAAAAAATAATGTAAAATTACTCTTTTAGAGTAAAAAAATTAATATATATGTATCTAAATTCTACAAACCTGTGTATGTAAAATACAGCAATAATTTCAGCCAAAGAACATACTTTTTAGGTACAAAAAACCGTTAATGAATGTAATATCTTGGGAAATCAGCAACTGTATCTATCGATTACGTGTAATTACAATCGCTTAATTGATGTGAGCTCAATTGAGAATTCAAGCCTTTTATTTCTTTAAAACAGAAGTATTGTTTTTAATCAAAAAACCAAGATGGTGTACATTAAGGCATGCTTTGTACACTAATGTAGAAACAACTCTTTTTATACAACAACGAGAACAACTGTTATAGTATTTTGTCCTTGCATATTGTCTATTACCACGCAAATTGTATTCATGTATGAAGATGGTTTAATACTAGAATCGTGGATTGTGGTTATATCATATACCATTCTGTTTTTGTAACAAATGAAAAAAATTACAGCAGAAACATTTAAGATAAGAATTTATTTAATTTAGACATTTTTTAAGGTACTACACAAAAATTATGTTTAGTAGAATTCATGAATAATTTGAGTTTTACAGTGTATAAAAGCAAGGTATAAACTTTTACTGTAAACTCCAATTTAAGAATTTCCGTTTACTGACATGTATTGTTTATGACAGGGGTCAAACTATCCCTTCTTAATGAATTTAGGTTAAGATCATATAGTATGAAAGCATATTGTAATATTGCACAAAAACTTCACATATAAAGTTATAATAAAACGATAAAGAATGATAGCTTGATTTCTTGGAGTGAGTTATGGTGTATTTGAGCATCATTGCAACCTATTTGTATCAACCATAACTAACCGCCGAGTGAACCTTTCAGTGAATGAAGACTAACGCCGCAGTTGAAGAATTGCTCTTACAGCACGCCATTCTTTCATTTCCTTGAAGAGCCATCCGTCTGGTTGTTGCCCTTGGGGTGGTGTCTCCTGTAAAGGTCAATCATTCTCGTTTTAGAAAAACTTTGTGTCTCTCGATTCAAAGTGATAAAAAACTCCTAGACGGATAAAGTCATTAAAAACGAGGAAAAAATAAGGCACGTAATTTTTTAATATATTATAATGGCCTCAGAAGACACCCACACAAAAAGAATTGACATTTATAAATTCAACTGTTGTTTCATATGGAACATAATTTTAATACGTTATAAGTATTTGTTACAATATTACTTATAAACGGAATATGGATAGGATTTTCCAAGCTTCTGAAAATTTGAACTTTGGAGCATTCACTACAAGCCTCCCACCCATTGAAACACTATCTAGCTTTATGAAAGAGCCATGGCATCTTCGGCCCACATATCTAATTTCTTTTGCAAATGGGACCTGTAGGACAAGCCTAAACCTCCCGACGGGACTGTCACGATTCTCAGGTTCTGGTTCCATCTCAACTTTGCAAATCTTGAGTCAATTGGATACTTTTGCTCTTAGGAACTTGTATTTAAAGCCTCTTGAATTTCTTGAAACAATCCCCTGGCCTCTGGGTTTTAAAAGTTGTGTTAACTGATCACTCGAACATTAATGTAGTAAAGTGATACCTTCATTTCAAATTCGCAATTGTGTAACCAGATAAACAGGGTTATATTGTTGGATTAGGTTATTGGGCAGAGAGGTCTCAAAGTATAATAGTCTAGAAAAATCTGGTTGATCTAATTTAAGGAGAGGTCAATGGTTAGATTTATAATACGTTTGAGAAATCTCAACACATTATCTCGGAAATCGTGAACCATATTTGTTTGTGGTGTATTTATGTTTAAAATTATTCATATAGCAGAGAAAGAGATACGATTTGACACTATTTTTTTAAGAAAGCTTCTCAGCTGTGGTTAAAATGATAATAATCAAAATAATTTCTCCACTAAACAATTAAATGATAATATCAATTAAACATCCTTTGATACATACGACTAATTGTATAAATGAAAAAGAACACATACAAAATTCAAATTTTTATTGTAATTCATATTAAAAGTATCGAATAAATTCGGAAATGATGCAATTTATACGTACATACAATATAAATAATGAGAACAGCGGTTTGCCCGGACGTAGTCAACTGTTCTTGGATCTCATTAGGGTAATTGTGTTATCGAGCCTGTGGGGAGAGTTTTGGGGTGGGTGAGGGGAACAGTATCGCATCATATAAGTGATAGTAAACAGGGCGTCATGAGCGTGTACTGTGCTGTGTACAGTCACACCATCTCAGAGCGTTCATTTTAATTTCCACAAACTTGCTTTCCTTTGTTAGGGCAATGGTCTAAAAACTGAGAGTCAATTTTAAATTTAAACATACAGCTTGGTTTTTCCTTAAAAATCTATACAGGAATGTTTCCTATGAAATAAATCGATCGCTAGCCAAGTCTACTTTGGGTGGAGGTCGAATTGGGATGGTACCAAAAGGGTTAAAAAAGAACCCATTATTCTTTTGCCAGATTAATTTTTTCTATCTTGACATATTCAAAACCACCCGTCAGACAACTAGATAAAGAGACTGAAATTTCCGTTAGGGTCTGTTTATAATTAGTTGACGCCGGTATAATGTTTATTTAACGAGTCTGATGATAGGTTTTAAGTGTGTATAGCTAATTAAAATTTTGATCTGTAACAAAATGGAACTTCATATTTTAACCCTTTTTGATACAGTCCCATTTCGCCCATCTACTAAAACTAGTGTGGCTGCGAATGATATATTTTTTTAATAGAAATTTTATATTGATAAAAACCCAGGTTGTGTGCCTATGCAATTTGAATTGACTCTGCTGCTGGGCTTAGTCAAAGGAATTACAAATATAACTAACGGCTTTTTCAATGCTAATTCGTTACAATTTTGTTTTACATTTTATTTTAGATATGTGAATCTTAATTTGACCGGTTATTATATAGGAATGTGAATTGAGGGATTGCAGAAAATTGCAGAATTCAAGCACAGAAATCCAAGTGATCCGGAAACAAAATACGAGAGATCAGTGGTGAGACGAGAATCCAAAGAAGTATTCTCGAAGATGACAGCAATCCCATACTCAACTTCAAGCTGATACAAGTAAACCCATTGTCTGTTGCAGAGTTCTGACCAGCAGATCAGTTTCCAGGAGGAACCTAGATAATGTAGTATAGGCATAGTCTGAATGTTGGTCCGTAGCAAGACAATGAGTTCTGTTTTCTTACACATTCTGTACAAAACAACAGTAGAGCATAAGTTTGAACTGAGGAAATTTAACTTAAGTCAAGAAAAATGAAGTAATTAATAATTAAATCCTACTTCCAACATAGTGTCATAACTCCAGCGGGGCATTACAATCATCGACTTTCCAAACATTTCTATTATAACCAGAAAAAGGCAGTTTTTGTCAAAAAGTTCATATATGTTTGAAAAATGGAAAAAAGAAAAAAAAACCCAATATTCACCTCTAACGTGTAGGGTAGCCCACACAGTTTTTTTATTATTAGTCTGAATACCACAACAAACAATCAACGGCTTGGTTCGAAAGATGATCAAAATAGAATTTCCTATAATGAAACCTCTAAGTTTTATTTGAATACCTATCTATGGTTTAATAGTCAATATTAACAATATTGTTGTTATCAATAAATCACATCACATCAAAGCATTCCAATGTGATTCAACTGGATAAACGTGACATCAAGTTAAAGACATGCTAGGATATTTTCATCTCTATGATTTATGAGTCATTAAGAAAGGATATTCATGCCTAAATCCTGAAGGCTTTCATTATTTGATTTGCAAACACCGATATCACTCCTGCTGGAAAAGTTCAAGCTTTCTTGCGAGGTGCAAAAGTTTAAGGGTTCAAAAAGATGTATTTCCTTAGACGCGACACTATTACTACTAACCTATCTCAAGATATGATGAGTATGAGCATTATTATTTTTAAAACAGTATATGAATCCGAAAGCAACTAATTGACTTATGGATGAATCAACAAGTAATCATAATGCATTCATAAAACATCGTTATACGTACACTCGGACATATTTAAAATAGTATTAGTACAAATTTAACACTTCCAGTGCTTTGATACTTGTTTCCTTTAAATTGCCTAAAGAAAGAAATGCAAAACAGGAATTGTGCTAGGTGTACAGGTAAAGCTAAAAAAGGAACGTAAAATTGTTGAAAACAACTGGCATTACCGTTTACATCGATGTCCGAGTTTCAATTAAAAGCGGTGTTTTAGTGGCCTTTGGAGCCGTTCAATCACCGGAAAGTTTATCATATTTGTTCGGACAACGTAGTAGTCCGATTCGGGTCTGGCTTTTTGTTGTTACGGTTATTCCACAATACGTAAAATTTTATGTGTCTGTTACAACTTATCTTTGTGGAGCTTTACTGTGTTTCTTTTGTGCTTTTCAATAGAGAGAATTGATATTTTTAATTTTTATTAAAGCTATTACATCTGTCAATAAAATATTACTAAGGCTTTCATCATAGTATAATAGCATTATTGTAAAGATTGGTAAATTATAATAGAAAATCTCGTAAAGAAAAACTCCACTTTTCCTATTCCGGCAGTTTTAGCTTATGTTTCTTTTTTAGATACCCATTAAAATATTGTTATAAATATTTGTATTGTATTTTTTACTGCAATTGGAAGTAAACAATTACAGCCTTATAACAATTTTGAGTTTAAGTTTTTAAAAGTAGTATTACTTTATTGTTTTGAAAATTTTAAAAATTTGTTTTACGAAAAGCCGTTTTATTTTATACATACAATTTTCAGCCTCACAACACACTCACTTTGAATACTTTAAAATACCCTTATTTATTTATATGATAAATATATACATATGTAAGGCAAAAAAATACAATTTTGATAAACAGCATAAGAAAGGTTACTCAACTGGTAAAAAAAAATGGCCAGCATACATGTACATTTTGTGACGTTTCCCGAACCCACAGATACTTAAAGAATTAAAAATTTCAATTAGGAGATTCGGTGCTGCAATTTAGAGCAAATACCACAAACTTTTTTCTCATAATTTGAAAGGTAACTGTGTACCATTCGTTGGAATATTTTTTTTGGCTAAAATAAGGGATGAAGATTCTTATAGTTTTGCTACACTATTTTCATCGTTGCAAGTGGCTGTATTACATCGAACACAGGTCTTTTTCTGTTATTAATTTGAGGTGTGGCACGAATTGGTATAAGTATGAGCTGTAAAAACTGGTAATAAACTTATATTAAAAAAATGAAGAAGCCGATCCCCTTTCATGCATTATTCTGCCCGTCCTCATGGCCACTGGCCTGTGCGAGGATCTTAGCAAACAGAATAAGGGAGAGTTGAAAAAAGTACAAGGTCGATGATACTGATAAAAAAAGCAAGGGTCATAGACAGGATTCGAACATACGCTATCTCTAACCCAGACTCAAGGTCCAACGTCTTAGACCGCTCGGTAATCGGCACTCCTATGATTATACGATGTCTTAGATTATGCAATCGGCTTTCCTATTTTCTCGCTTTAATTCACTGTTTCACCGTACTTGAGTGGTATAGTCAATAAAGTACCACAAGTGCATAAATTCATCACGAGTATTGATGTTTCACATTTTACATTGTCAATTTAATCAATGAAAAAAAAAACTCCAGAATTATTATCCTCAAAATAAAAATAACTGAAATGTGACAGTTACAAGCGCAGTGTTGGACTATATTGGTATCGAGAACAATGCCCGCAACACCCTCGAGATGAGAGGTATGACGCCGCAGCGTGGGCCGTGTGCTGCAGCGGTGGGGGTAGGAAGTGGAAGGGGAGGAAACCATCAAGTAGTTGTCAAGTTATAAGTGAGGCACCGATATTGGGACCACATGTCTCACAAAACTGTGTCCATCCAAGTTTTGTTGGAGTTTCCGTGAATTGATAGCTCTTGCCGAAGCTTTATGTGAACCCATTTAGTCAGTCTTGATATTAGTTCTGACTACAATATAAAAAAACGATTGTTCTTAGGATATATATCCTAAAAAGAAGATGATTTCAGAGATGTCTTCTAAACTTAAAGAAGTGAAAATGGTTAACGTTTTTTGCTAAATAAATGTATTCTTTAAGTCTTTCTATAATCCTTCTGCCTATTTCATTATGAAACAACAAATACTACAACTGATTTGCAGAACTTTAAAATATTTAGTATGAATTCTTCAGGATTTCACAGTATAGGATAGGTTTCAATCTAATAGATGGCTGTCACCAATCGTACTAAGAAAATCAGAGGGGCCAAATTCGGATCCTTGAGAAACTCTCCAGTTAGCAAACGAAACATTCAGACTTCACTTCACTTGTACTCTTATGTCCTTTTACTAATATGTATGATGTAATGCAGCAAATTAGATTTAAGAGAAAGTCCAAAAGAGGTGCCTTCGTCAAAAAAGGTGATATGGAGTCTTATAAATCGCCTTATGTGTGTCGAGGTAAATGAACTAATACTTACTTATACCTATATCCAGTACAGTGTTGTATAGTAGGCAAGTTAAACGATGAAAGTATATGACAGTATAACGTGTTGTTAGTCAGAGATAAAATTTGGCAAAAATATAGATTATATGAAGAATAAATCCGTTAGTGTTTATAATTTTCAGGTAGAAACACTCAGATTATAGTGACATTAAAGCTATACGACTCTCTTTAATCTATAGTATTAAATATTTAATAGATAGTAGTACTAGATAATCCCTCAATATAATTTTTTGGTTCTTAAAATCTGTATGTACTTACATTATATTTAGATTTACTTATTTATTATGATGTGTAACGTTATACATTGATTATACAGAATTTACAGTATTTTTTTTAGATTTCATATTCATAACTTGTTGCTCCGTTTATTAAACATAGTACATTTATGCAACGCGATTGGATTGTTGACAAACTTGCTAACGCAGAATTAGCTATTAATTTCTTTCTTCTCTTATTTATACCTAATGACTGTAAATAACTCTATACGAGTATGGTTAGCTTGTTAGAGTTAATAGCATACAGAAAAGGGTCTGTATACCTTAGTTACATTGCTACATATTTATCATTTACAAGAATGGTACTGAGATGTATTAATTATTTATAGTAACAAAACTTAAAAAATTGAATATTTATGTGGTACAAATAGAAGAAGATAAACAAAATTTAAAATTTGCAATGTAGAATCGAATATTGTCTTTCTATACTTCCTATAGTGCTCGCTTCAGAAATGCGTGTTGGAATAGATTTAATAGGCCCAACCTACTGTTATAATTTTAGCTGACATTAATTTACTAGTATTTTACGGTAATATATGAAAAATACAGAAGAAAACATCTTGCATAAAAAAAGAAAAAAAAATTGGCATTGCCGCGTAATGATGGTGAGAACAAAATCCTCTCTAATCAGATACTCTTAGTCGTCTCAGTGGCAGCCACTTGGGTCTTACTTAAGCTATACTATTATGATGTTCGGCTTGCAAAAACTTTCTTACCAAACTCGTATAGTCGTAGAAAATTCTCATCAAACTGCTGTTTACCTACGGGAAAGAGGTCTACGGTGTACAGTGGCGTGCAGCAACTCCATATCTCAGTCTTCTCCCAACAGCTAATCTATCCTCTGTTACTCCGGCGTATTCCATGTCTGCTGGTTGAGATTACATCTCCGTCACTTAAATCAACCCTTCTACCTTCCTCGTTGAAAGAAAACCACCTAGAGTTCAATGTGGATGATTTCGTTACCACAGGAGTAAACTAGGTTTTGTCGTGTTCAGTTATTTAAGTGGGAAAATGGCATTGAATATTAATATTTTGCAAGTGGAGTATTTTATATTAGGCTGTTGATAAAATTTATAGCTGTTATACATAAATAAAGTATAATAAACCAATACAAAGCATGTAACATAGAATCTAGGAGAATGTTGCGAAAGAAACGGACTGTTCCCGGATTCTTTTATCCCAAAAGTCAATAGTTTTATTCTTTCGATTATAATAGAAAGAATTTATACCAATTTTCATGTCTCTAGGATTCTTTCTAAGAAGTGTTATCGCACAACTGCCAGACAGACTATTCTCCGTAACCTTATATTTCAGTAAAGGTTTTAAGTACAAATTTTCGGTATTCATAGAATCATGTGTCCTAAATCACTGTTCCTTGTTTGTTTATTTCATATATTTTATCTGACATAATATCGTTCTCATAGATCCACCTCCTAAAACACATTGGTGCTTTTGTAAAATAAGAATATTTATTTGCTGATATTGGCCAAGATTATCGAATTTTTTACTGATTCAGCCTATAAGGTTGGTGTAGGTAGCAGGCAGATTTATATTTCTGCTGTTGGAGGAGTAAAGTCCATAATTTATTGGCAGAGCGTTAGCAAAGTAGAGCCCCTCAGGGGATAGAGCGATTTCATTTCTATCTATCTGTATATCTCGAGAAAGAAGTGCACTGCAGACTTGACATTTTGCATTAAGTATCTATAATTTATATATAAGCAAAACCAAGTTCAATGATTGTACATGCCATTCTTTGGATTTAGTCATTTTTAATATTGGTAAAACATAGCGAACATTTTTAATATGTTCTTATGAGAAACCATGATGGCAACCAAGCATATCTCAAAAATAAATTTGTAAAAGTAAGTACAATCTTATGAAATGTTAATATATGATATAGTAACGTACGTATTTAAAACTTTAAATCTTGTACTCAACCTCAGCGAATTCTATAACGTGGTACTTGGTGTGGGGTACTCCTACCTTGTACTATATTCTTGTCATTTAGAATGGCTTATTTCTTACTAGCTGTTTCCCGCGGTTTCGCACGCTTTTACATAAGAGTTTGCACCGGTACGTGAACTTCTGGTTCAAATGAATTATATTTTCAACACAATTGAATAGTTTGCCTTGTTGCCACGATCAAGAACAATCTGTGTTTGTTTATAACCATTGTACATGAACATGTACTTTATTATAAAGTGGTCTAAAACTTCAAGCTTTAAGTTCAAACCAGAAATTTATCTTAAAGACAAATACACTTCATAACTTAGCGCCTTCAAATAGTGTTAGACTTTTATTTCGTGTAGCCGTCTCGTAATTGCAGTTAGTAGCGTGCAGGCGCTTTGAAAACTTTTGATTTGAAAATGTCAGCTGGCATTCATAAGCAGGTATTAGATCAGTATTTATTAATAATTAAGATAAAAATAAATCCAATTTCTCATCCTAAAACTGCCTTGTATAATATTTAATTAGAATTGCTTATAATATGTCAATGTTTATGTTTCCTTTGTTTAAGCATGGAAGTTATGCTGCGTTTAAATCTGTAATAAAGACGTAGTTGATGGTTGATTTAAACCTGTAGAATTTCAAATGTATAATATAATGTTTATTTACGAGGCACAGCGAGTCGCGTAATTCGCTTCGCTTGCAAAATTTCGAGTATGCAGGTGTGTGTGTTACTGTGTCACAGGTAAAAACGACGTGTGATTGCATTCAATTTATCTGAGAAAAATGTTTTAATCTAGGATTTTCTCGTTTCTGTCATGTTTACTTCTAAGACAAATATAAGCAATGTTCTCTAATGATCAGCCAAATCAAATGGGTAGCTTGCACAATAATTGGACATATAGAACTGAAGTTTCATGCATAATTTCAAGTTTTCTATTCCAACGCTATTCTTCTCGTGATATCGTGAAGGTAGACAGACAGACAGAATTGTAATTTTTCCAATTCCCTCGAGTGATATGCTTCACTGAAGCTCAGCAACAATACCATCTGCTGTAAAATTTCCACATTGTGGCCTCTTCTCCGTAAACGTTCTCGAAATAATAAATTCGTATATTTGTTATCCTAAAAAAGTATATTTTGGTGAGGCACAATAGAGAGAATGTACCATGGATTACGAAAGGCAAGGCTGAATGGAGTTTATGATATGTACATATTTGAATGCATGAACTGGGGACAATACATGTCTTACAAGTTAAGTTGAGGTACATTTTTATATATGAGTGTCCCTGAAATTTTCCAGGTAGTCAGTACCTTTACTCTCCTTATTTTAAACAAAATCTTTCGAGAATGAAAAACGAAAATGTAAAATAGTTCTATACAATTTTGGTTCAAGGTTAGTTTTAATTATTACACTTCAATATACTATAATATAATTTATTGGCCTAAATTATATTAGTCCAGAAGCCAAAATCAATGTTCACTGTATGAGCACACGACCTGGTTTTCTTGACATTGATAGAGAAATTCCCCTTAAGATTTCGATCGTTAGTCGAAATAAGAGGGTATCTATAAGGTTAAATATACATCACGAAAATATGCAGAAAACCATGGGAGCTCAGGTTCTAACGAATAAAATGCTTCATAAGCGGAGGACAATTTCTTGGTAGAAATTTAATTTGCTTAATGGGTAATTAACAAAGTTAATGTCGATCAAATGTAATAGGCATGTTGTATTGTTGTAAATAAAAATTAATTTTATCAACATTTGTTCTATTCTGTGTACGTTTTTTACACATATTTGTTCAGAATAAAATATTCTAGAAGTTTTATTAAAAAATATTTTGATCTGCTGAAATTTTGGTGAAATAAAAAAGTTATTGTTTCATAGAGATAAATAAATGTGTTTTGTATCTCCATTTTTAAAATTTGACATTGGTTTTCTCCAAAAACTACTTCAATGACAGTTATGTGACATATTCTAATTCAATTTATGAGATAAAATAAAAACATACGAAACGATTGGATTGTCCCTTATTAATCTATCTTACCAGAATTTCAGGAAGCCTCATTTTACATGGTAAGCTGAAATCCAGGGCAAAATCTTTCGCTAGCCGTAACTCGCTAACGAAGCATATCCGAGCCCATGTTTATATAATATGTTTTCTTTATTTTTACACGTAAAATGAGCTACCAAATTTTCTGTATATATCGTGAAACACTCTGTATTAAGTAACAATATTTTTCTAAGATCAAAATTGTCATAGCATAATATACTCAGGACCAACAGTCAGACATGTAAATAGGTGTTAAACATGGCTTAAATTGGCGACATACACTCTCCTTTATCTAATTGATATAACTACTATCTCCGTGTCTGTCAGTCGGATTTAGGGCATCCAGCTAA
The DNA here is from genome assembly GCF_021130785.1 of Homalodisca vitripennis. NCBI lineage: Eukaryota > Metazoa > Arthropoda > Insecta > Hemiptera > Cicadellidae > Homalodisca > Homalodisca vitripennis. The sequence continues at coordinate 42,388,160 of NC_060211.1, read as the reverse complement.
AAAAAAGTTATTTGGAAAAATATTTAATTGAATTATATTTTAACCTTTTTGATACTCTCCCTTTTGTAAACACCAAACCTAGCATGGCTGACGATCAATTTCTTTTTTGAGAAACATCCTGTATTGATGATTTGAAGAGAAACTAAGTTGTACACTTAATACAGTGCAAACATGTTCTAGATTTCTAGATTGCGTATTGAAACTTATTTTATGAATCAGTCCCATAACCACGACAAATCCAAATTTCCTACAAACAGAATTACAGACTTTTTACTAATAAAAACAATACTTTTACGCTACAAAGAGTTTAAAAACATGTAATTTAAACAACTAAACTAACTAAGCATTTTTTATTGCTTTCTTCTTAGTGACATGTAAATAGTTGTTAACATGGCTTAAATTGGCGACATACACTCTCTTTATCTAATTGATATAACTACTATCTCCGTGTCTGTCAGTCGGATTTAAGGGCATCCAGCTAAAAAAAAGTTATTTGGAAAAATATTTATTGAATTATATTTTACCTTTTTGATACTCTCCCTTTTGTAAACACCAAACCTAGCATGGTGACGATCATTTTCTTTTTTGAGAAACATCCCTATATTGATGATTTGAAGAGAAACTAAGTTGTACACTTATACAGTGCAACATGGTCTAGATTTCTAGATTGCGTATTGAAACTTATTTTATGAATCAGTCCCATAACCACGACAAATCCAAATTTCCTACAAACAGAATTACAGACTTTTACTAATAAAAACAATCTTTTACGTACAAGAGTTTAAAAACTTGTAATTTAAACCAACTAAACTAAACTAAGCATTTTTTATTGCTTTCTTCTTAGTGACTTTGTGATTGTTTACTAGTTATTACGATATACGGATTGAAAGTATTTACATAGAGCCGGACAAATCCATAGTGGTTATAATCCTTCACCCTTGGCAGTATATCAGCCTCTGACACTTCTGTAATGGACCCATCACTCCTTCTCAGTAAGGGCAGTGTATAACATTCCTTGCTACAGCACCTGCCTGTGTATAGAGTTGGACAAATCCATAGCGGTGTAATCCTTCACCCTTGGCAGTATATCAGCCTCTGACACTGCTATAATGACCCATCACTCCCTTCTCAGTAAGGGCAGTGTATAACATTCCTTTCTACAGCACCTGCCTGTGTATAGAGTTGGACAAATCCATAGCGGTGTAATCCTTCACCCTTGGCAGTATATCAGCCTCTGACACTGCTGTAATGGACCCATCACTCCCTTCTCAGTAAGGGCAGTGTATAACATTCCTTGCTTACAGCACCTGCTTGTGTATAGAGCCGGACAAATCCATAGCGGTGTAATCCTTCACCCTTGGCAGTATATCAGCCTCTGACACTGCTGTAATGGACTCATCACTCCCTTCTCAGTAAGGGCAGTGTGTATAACATTCCTTGCTACAGCACCTGCTTGTGTATAGAGCCGGACAAATCCATAGTTGTGTAGCGGTTATTGTACATCTTTTTTTTATTCTGTAATCCTTTTGGCAGTATATCAGCCTCTGACACTGTTGTAATGGACTCATCACTCCCTTCTCAGTAAGGGCAGTGATAAATTCCTGCTACAGCACCTGCTATGTGTAATAGAAGCCGGACAAATCCATAGCGGTGTAATTTCACCCTTGGCAGTATATCAGCCTCTGACACTGCTGTAATGGACCCATCACTCCCTTCTCAGTAAGGGCAGTGTATAACATTCCTTGCTACAGCACCTGCTTGTGTATAGAGCCGGACAAATCCATAGCGGTGTAATCCTTCACCCTTGGCAGTATATCAGCCTCTTGACACTGCTGTAATAGGCTCATCACTCCCTTCTCAGCAAGGGAAGTGTATAACATTCCTTACTACAGCACCTGCCTGTGTTAATTGGTATTTATACCTTTAATCCCGTTATTTGTGGATGAACGCAAACCATCATAATAATGAATCATTGGGTGGTTGATTAATTTTACAGAGCCTACCAATTAAAATTCTTTTCTTGAGCCATTTAAACATTTTACCCTACATTGTGTATTGATTACACATTACAATAAAAATATACATATAACATAATTTCATAAACTCTGACTGCCCATAACGGAACTTCGTTCGGGTTGTAATTGACAAAACAATTGAAGATTACAATTGTATAATGTTCTGTTTCAATTAAAAAACTGCCAAGGAGCTTATTTTACAGGAACAATTTGCATATTCATTGCGATGCCAACTAACCAATACGGTTTGGTGATTCATTGGAAAAGTTTTTATTATAGGTGTCAGTTTGCTTTGGTATTGTTCAACAAATACAAATTTGTCTTTATATTATTCATAAAGAAAGCCTCTAGATTGTTTTGTTAAATAAATGATCACTTACCTGAAAAATACTTGTGTTTGTTATTTGATTAATACAAATTTCGATTTAGGTATATTAAATCATCTTCAGTTACAGATAGATTATTACCTGGTTGAATAAATATCTTACAAATTACCAATTATTTTACGTAACTACATTAAATTCACATTTTTAACATTCTTATTAACTCAAAATTAATGGAAAACACAATTATCTATTTTCAATAGATATTATTAGTATGATGTAATTCTATAATTAAAAAGTTTCTGAATTTTAATTTCAAATTTATTTTTTTACTAAACTTTTTAACAAAAACATTAATACATCAGACGTTGACAAGGTTTGAATCCAAGCAAAATTAAAAGCATATTGTTGCTTTCATTATTTACAACGTTTACTTAAACTTATGAAGATAATGTCCAGAAATATTTTTGGAAAAGTGTTAAACACAATGGACAATTAAATATTGCACCATTTAAATACTTTAACTAAAATAACTGTAATATATTTATATGCACATGTATGATTATTATACATGCAATCTTTAAACTATGTGAAAAAACCCCTAAATAGACAGTGTAAATTTCAGGCAGTTAGATAAAATATTTAGGATATTAAGGAAATTACATGGTTATAGTTTACAAAAATATTTATTATAATCTAACTATCATGGGGGTAAGACGTTCTGAGTAAAACAGAATATTCAACTGGTCTCAATTTTTGAATAATATAGTATGAGTTGATGAAATTGAGAGGCTGAGAATGTGAGATGGAATGTGAGAAAACTTGGGAGGATATTGAATGTATTCACAAGGAAGATGAGAAATGAACCGTACAAATATGGCTTCGATTTGTGTAGCGTCCTGTTACCTTGCAAAATTGGGAATTGGCGAGGGAGAGGGCTAGGAATGGGTCTTTAATTCAGCGACCAACATTATACCAAATTCCTTGGTATCGAATTCTTTGGTCGCTGTTTTGATTGTGCACAAATTTAGTTTTCTGTCCTATACTTATTTAAATAAATGTTTTTATTAAACTGCACAAAATATTTATATTATACTCCAATTGAAAGGTTTACTGCTCAACCCCAACCTCCAAGAAGTGAGTCCTTGTAATAAACACAATAACAACAATCCAAGTCAGAATTAAAGTAGAAGAGGAATAAAAAAATAAGAGCAATGTATCAAAAGCTGAAAATTTATTAGAGAAGGAATAAAATGATATAATATAGTCCAAAAAATAACATAAAAAAATGTCATTAAAATTATGAAAATGTCATTACATGAAAATGTTCATTTTCACCTTGTATTTTGATGTACATGTAAAATAAATTTTGCGGTTATGTAAAAGTAATATATTTGAGGCAATACAGTAGTTATTAACCACAATAAATTTGAAAAAAATTACACTGAACATTGTGCGTAAGCTTAGGTCTATACAAGCACGCCCACAAAGGTCCGCCACTATCACCAAACTGATTAATGTTAATACTATGATTTTGACTTTGTTTACAAGACCATCTTATCTGCAGCCATAATTTATTGTTGTGATTAGACTGTGTAACTCTAATATGTGTGTGTGTGTGTGTGTGTGTGTGTGTGGTGTGTGTGTGTGTGTGTGTGTGTGTGTGTGTGTGTGTGTGTGTGTGTGTGTGTGTGTGTTTTGTGTGTGTGTGATTGTGTGAGTGTGTGTGTGAGTGTGTGTGTGTGTGTGAGTGTGTGTGTGTGTGTGTGTGTGTGTGTGTGTGTGTGTGTGTGTGTGTGTGTGTGAGTGTGTGTATATATGCAATGTAGGTTTAAAAATTTCGGAATGAATCGGTGGATAACTATATATAAATAATACATCATATTTGTTCCTATATTTTGCAAAAGCTAGAACCTTTTTACTTTTATTCTAATAAAAATTGTTTAAGGGGAGCACTGCGCCCTAATCTTTTTTCCATGTTAACATATATTCCTTTTTCTCAGGACGTACATAAGATACCTTGCTACTGTTTGTTTTATCTGAAAGTACAAGTTTTCTGCTTCATACTGAACTAAAATTTTTTCACATTTGTACATTTTTAAATATTTTACTGAATTTTATAAACATTAATTACAAAACAAAGTATTCTAAAATTTACTTTTAATTTAATTTAATATTTATCATTATTTTATTGTTCCACATGAGAAGATAGATGTAATACTCTAGCAGTAAAAATTTCAGGATGATGTCTCAAAGGAGTTCTGAGAAAAGGAGCATGACATTCGAAAAATACAAGTTTTCGGAAAATGTGAAAAAAGAAAGATACTATAAAGCGTATAAAAAACAGGTTTTATTAGCCTACCTAACACATGGCACTTCAATATAATCCTGATCCATATGATGGCTCTTCTCCCTCTTCTTCCTCAATTTGGTCTTCGAGTTTTCTTTTTAGCAATTTTTTTGCTGTCTTATCTATTTTTTTCGAGCTCATCTTCGGCCTTCTCTGCTGCTTTGATTCTTTATTGGTCGACTCTTTGATAGCCATATACTAAGTTTTTTCCAAGTTTGGATCCACATTCCTCCAATAATTTGCAAAAGAATCACTGCACCAAACTTGATCGAATTTTCCTCACAATTGTTACACTTGATCATAATTTCACAGGCCAAACCAGAAATACTGTTCTTGATAAAGTCAAAGAGGATTTGCAATCTTGCATGTAGAAATCTTGCATTATACCGAGTATATTCTATAGTTTTGACAAATCAACAATGTTATAGTCAGACTTATGTGTTATTCCTTTTGATAGTAATCTAAACCTTCACTAAGCTTTTTTAAAGATGAAGAAGTAGGCCTAGGCCTAGTCATATTAGAACCTTGCTCTCGAGTTTGATATCTTTCTAGCTGAATTTGTACTTTGATTACCGTGAAACCTTTCGTTTTTCTTGAATACTTTTCGACACACCAACGAGGGATTTTACTCGACAAACAGATATTAATTATATGAAATGTTGTTTTAATTACAAACAAATATAAACATCTTGATAACACTGAAAAAACTATGTAACATAACTAAAGACAAGCATAAGAATGTAGAAAGAGCAAGAACCTCAGGTGATAGTTGCAGTAAAGATATTGAGAAGAGAAAAAAAAAACATATTCAACCACAATATTACTATAACAGATGACTTTCCACTAGAAAAGAAATACCAAACACATTCTAACACTTCGACCGGGGGACCGACTTTTAGGCATAAAATCTTGAAAACATATTCCATAGTATTCAAAATAATTTGCATTTGCTAAAATATAATGCCCATGTGTTATATCATTTTAAAGAGAGATTTCAGACTACAAAGGTGGGCATACAGCAAAAAAGTAAAATGTAAAAAACTCTTTTCGTGCAATGCTCCCCAAACACATCGTAACAAAATCATACTATTTTAAAGTTTCAGTATTTAAACATTAATTCTGCATGAAGGTAGAATACAGCAAAATCTATTTAAATCACCTTCACGCGAGCCGCAAGGACAGTTGACGCAAACCCCACATGACACTAGACATGATGTTCCAAGTAACATGAATGTGTCCCATGAGAATGTCTGCACGTTGAACGTGGAACCGAGTAGAGGGGCTGGAAAAAAAATCATTTCTGTCTTCATAATCATCTGTTGGTTTGTGAGGACCATATCTCTAAAACGAACTAACCTCTCAACTTTTTTCATGAAGCTTAATGTTTATATAGATAATATAGAATTCGATGATGATGCATATCACTCCATACGGTTTGGCTGAGCGTTAACGAACAATTTTACGTCCGATTTTCTGGGTAGCCATATGATACCAACGAGAAAATTGCAGAATGGATAATTTTGTATTACAAATTTAATACATCAAATCAAATTCTGAACACAACATACTAACACAATATGTAGCCTAACTATCCAAAAATTTTGCATACAATCTCAGAGAAGCGATATGTGATTTGACAAACTGCCACCTTGTAAATAAAAATACCGTTGATTCTAGCACAAGATTAGAAAGAAATTATGAATGCAACATTGAGTACGAATTGTAATGTGACACTACACGGACATGATATTCAACTCTTCCAAATTTTTAACGTGATATTTAATTTATTAAATACATGGTAGAGAAGAAGTGGAGCTGAACCGTGCTAACCAGTTTGTAATTTTGGTTTCATCTTGTGATATTGTGGAATAAAAATGAATCAAGTGCTTCCTGGAAACAATTGTAACGTAAATAATTATCTCATAGAGAAAATAAAAATGAAGTGGGACTTCTGAAAGATTACAAAAGTGAAAAAGCTTAAGGATTAACATTTTTCTCTACCAATTAAGTGACTTTAAAAGCTGTTAAAATTAGAATTACTAAAATGTTGTGACAAACTATTATATTCAAGTTCGTTCCTGAAGGTTCAATTTACATATCCTGAATAATTAAAAACAATAAAAAAAATGTTTTTATTAAAATATATGCAATGAATATATAGAGAGATACAGATTACTTATTTTATTAAGTTTACCGCTTTATATTAAATTTTTTTTATCTAACTTTGATTAATATATTTATTTTTCATTGCCTACATACTTAAATAAAAAAAAATTTCATTACTCCTTGAAATTATATTTTCTTATACTTAAGAAAACCCCATCTTTATAAGAAAATCTTTTAGCTATACTGAAAAAATATTATGAAATATATATAGGGCATTAGTTCCGTAAGTGTTTCCATTTAAAAAGTTTTAAGGGCAATTTCAAGTTTTTCTAAAAAAGTAGAATAATACAATAGAAGATAGCTGAAAGTCTTTCAGATGGTTGCAGTTTAAAAATTTGGCTTTTAATAAGCGTGATATTTCAAATTTTCTTCAAAAGAAACTTCAATTTTTACATCGAAAAACAACTTAGAAAAATTATTAATGTGAAACTTAAAGTCCGTTAAAATATTCTAGTGGTGTAGATGAAAATAAATATATTAGGTTTTTAACTCGTTATAGCTTATTGGCAATTCATTAAATTTTCACTTATTTATCAATTCATTACATACTGTATTTGTTTGTAATTAATTAAACGGTTTTCATTATCACGTAAGATTGGTCTAATCAATAAAATAAAATCGTATATGTATATCTTACTGTCTTAACTTTTCAGCCCCGAAACCTCATCCTCTGCTGGGTCACGTCCAGTCAACAAACAACAACAGTAAACCGAACAACAACTACAAACTGCGTTAAGTCCAAACTTCTCTCCTCCAAGGTGAATCTTTGTTCTCTGTTTGGAGACTAATTCGCTTTGATTTCTAAAGTTTTTATGCCCTTTTTCCGACCCTTATTCTTTTCTTAAACCTGACCACAAAAGTGATCATTGATTTCTAAGCTGGTATGATTAGCTAGTTAATAAATTCCTATCTCTTATCCAGTGAGCGTCTTTCAGTCTATAGTACTCATCACATATGTATCTATGTGATTAGCTAGTAATTTTCTATTAGCTAGTGTTTTCACAATCAACTACATTCTGATTAAGGGATTAATACCTTTGCAAAAAATACTTGTAACTATCCTATTAATCAAGACGTAACTATAATTTAGTAACGCATACAATTTGTCGGGTTCAGTAAGCTTAGAAACCAAATAGAAACCTGGAATTGCTCTCAGTTCGAGTAAACCAAGCGCCTTTGTGATCCGTACTATGTTCTGATGGTTGTTGACAAAGGCAGGGCAATGTTGTTACCCATTTACCCTGTGGGCGACCGTTTGATGAACAGTTTCCAGATTGAATAAATTATTAGAGATGTAGCCTCAAAAAGTGTTTAGTGTCAGGTACATGTTTAGGTTCCTGAAGAAGATGAATTCAAAGAATTTGAAATGTACATTGTATGAAATAAAAAAAATATATCAAAAGTGTTAAAAAAGTTTATTATTGTATATAATGCATAAATTAGTATTTTTGGAATGTGAAAACATTCTTTATAACAGTTAATACCTGTGAATATTTTCACACACAACACAATGTGTTTTATATATATAAAGATTTCTTACGTACACACTCATTTATAAACAAAAATGGTTTTGGGTAACAGAAGCTTTTGACTTAGTCCTTGTCAAATTAGTGTAAGACACGTCCCAAAAGCTTCATGCACTGCTTCTGCTGCTGCCTATTTAATTTAAATCGGCCTTGAAATTGGCATCAATCATACCATGTAAAATACGGATAAGGTATTTTACTCCAATAACAAGACTCCCAATTCAACACTGTTTACAATTATTGCTTTCCTTGAGGCCTTTCCATTGACTCTTTTGTGTTCAGCAGCATTAATCGGTTTTCATTAAGTATGGTATTGAATATATATGAATTACAAGAGACTCAGACAAGTCACTTGATTCGTGTTTCCATCTTAGCCCTCGCTTCTTCTCTTCTGAACTCTTGTCATGTCTTTAACCGGCTTACCTCATAAAATAATCATGCCAAGTTATATTCTTTTTATAACAAAGCCTAATACGTAGCTATGGTAGGAAGGGTTGATTAAATTGAATTTTTAGTGTAGCTCCATTTCACCTTCCTTTTTTGCAGCGTCTGGTATCTGACACCGTTTCAGACTTGACCCTTGTTAGTCTGAAGATATTTTACGAAAGTCGATGACGAAGAAGCTCAAAACGAAACTTTCACATCTTTTCAACACCAGACACCTAGATGAAGTGGTAGTCTTATTGTCTCATCAGGTACACAATTGAGTGCACTACGACACGCTCTCTAAGCACGGTAGACCAACCGATTTTTATACACATAACGTAGTATGGTAGGAAGGGTTCCTACCCAATAATTGCCTACTGAAAGCCTAATAATTGCTGCTAAGCGTGATTATAGTGTGGCTGTATTGCTTTTCGTTCCTATAAAAAAATCAGGTAAAAATACATTATTCTATCAAAGAATAAGTATAGTAAAGTATATACGTTAAGTATAGATTCAAGTTTGTACCAACATAGCAAAAACCTGGCATACAATTTAGTGGAAAGTCTCTTGAACTACGCTTGCTGCAGCGTAATTTATCAGATTGCAGATATGAGGAGTGTCTGCAATGCCCGAGCTGATCCCGGGTGTGCTCGGAGACATCTAACCATCAGACAGGGCTCTCAATCTATTACGGGAAGAGTGAAGCTATTCTTAGTATTTCTCTATAATGAATACTACTATCACCGGCAACAATTATTAACATCAACAAACTGTGTCATAGTGATGTTGATTTATTCATATAAATAACTAATAACTACTAATAATTTAAATTTGTTGCCTAGTTACGGGTTGAAATGTGAAAGTTACTTAGTAATGGATGGAAGTCTATATATTTGCCCCGAAAGAGATGTGAGAAGGTCCAGCTGACGTCTTAGTGCTGGGCATTAGCAACTGGCTGTAACTTGTCATCTAGGATTAGCAGTGGATTTATGCGGTCTAACCGTCCAGTTTACGAACATGTTAGTAATAAACAGCATCCGTGCTCAACAACCAATTTACACAATCTATTAGAACTAAACTTTTAAAGTTGCGTATTATCTGTTCCCAGGTCCTCATTTCGTTTATTGGCTGAGCGTCAGCGAAGCCTATCACTGTAGATGATGAAAATATTTCATTTCTGTCTGTCTGTCTGTCCGCACGATTAATTTCTATATGAGGAACACTGAGTTAGATGATGGTTCACCTCACTCAATGGGATTTGGCTGAGCGTTAGTGTATATTTTTATATTGCTCTTATGGGAAACCACGATGGCAACGAGGAAATAGCAGAATAAATAAATGTGTTAACAATCAAAGTTAGATCTTTAGATATGTTAACACGTGACATTAAAACATGTAACCTAAATATCCCAGCAAATATAAGCTTATTTTATGGTGACTTGGAGCATGGAACTTTATTTTTTAAACACCGATATGAAACCCAATTTAATGAACAAAATTGTTATGGAACCATGTGACAAGATATCTTGATTGTAAACATTTTGTATACAAATTGCATACATTTAATTTGTATATAGACAAAAGTGAGTTCTATGAAGATGCATTTCCAACCATGGAAGTTAGATGATGGTCGTTGCATATCATCTGTATATTCAAAAAATCATTCTTTTGTTGTCCAGGAGATGTACAAATTTCTATTACATATGATTGTCTTTCGTTCTCTCTGTTAATAGTTAAATGAACTTATAGACTTGAAATTTTGCATTGAACCACATGGCGTGGCGTACATACCTTGTATAATAAAAATTAAATAACGATGAAATTGATGAGAACGATATAACGACTTCTTCAAATAGTCAAATTGCAAAGCTATTGCTAATCTACTGAGTCATCGTTATAAATTACAACATTAGTACGTAAAGAAATCATCTTCCTAATATATGGAATTGAATATAAAATTTTCGAAGTAGATTTCCAACTATTAATTTACCACAATAAACACTTCCCTGAAGCATAACTATTTTTTTTTTCAAACTACTATACACTTTTAAAAGATAATTTTTCGGTGCCCCTTCCGATGTTCTTTTATAAATTCACCAGGAAAAACCGATTAGTGGATCTCTATAATCTGTGTGTGAAAACTTTAAAGGCTTCAAGCATGTACCACTTAACCAAAATGTAATTGTAAATAAAACATGATCGAGCGTGAAACTCGAAAGAAACTCTTAAGATGATGGAAACTACTGTTTAAAAATAATAAATGTTTTATTTTAACTTATTTTGATCACATTTGATAAGTTTGCCCAACTTTTAGGTATAATTTGCATACAAAATCATTCTATCGCAACTGTCTTCATGGTAGCACTAAGAAAGATTTATACACAACTACGGTGGTTTTGGTCTCTGGAGGTACACAACTCTCAGATGCCTAAACCACCATCTGTTCCAAGTATATACATGCATATCTAAATAATTTTCATAGCCGTATGTGTAACTGACTAACTCACTGACTGACTTACTCACTCACTCACTTGTATATAAATACAAATTTTAACATACTTCTATAAGTGCTAGAAACTTGAAATTTTGCACGCAGGTAATTTTTTGCAATATAACTAACAGGGAAAATCTGAAAAGTAGATATGTTTTCTTGTAAACCCCTGAAGTTTTATAAATTTGATTAACGCGGCTTGTAGAAACCATAATTGTCCCAAAGAAAGCCCAAACTAGTTCAACCTTAATACAAATTTATCATATTAATATATCGGCTAAGTTTGTTAGCGCTTCCTATACCGTTTTGTTTCAATATGTCAGCGATTCAAACTTTGAAAAAATTCACAACTGTGTTGTTTATAGACCTATACAAAATTGGTCTAGATTAGGCTTACAGCATTTCCTAAACATTTTGTATTATTAGATTTGTATGTGTCTCTAACAGTTTTTGAAATATTAAGTACATGTTGATCCAGTGAAAATAAAGTATTAACATTTAATATTTAACGTTTTTGGTTGTCACAATCGACCTACCTCTTCTCACTGAGCCGAAAGACTACATTACTTATTCTTATATTTTAGATCTTCAAAAAATGATCCAAAAGCTTACCTTTGTTATATTAGAATATTTAAATATAAACTTCAAACTTGTATGGTTTATGTGTGCATGCATCACGGCTGGAGCGCGTACGCGTACACAACCCTCTGTGGTAGGGTGGGGGGGGAGTGTTGAGTCCATTACGGCTGTGTCAGAGGCTGATTTACTACAGAGGGTGAAAGATTATGATTGTGAGAACAACGCCCTAACAGTTAACCCTTGCCCAGCTGTAGAATCAACACGTTTTAATAACACATTATTCTATTAAGTATAAATTGAAATTTACATTCTCAAGTATAATTTTGAAATTAATATAAACAAAACTCCTATTCAAATAATGAATTCAGAATTAAATATATTAAAACCAATTACTAGTTATAATCTGTCCTCAATAATTACAATCTTGTATATTCAAGTCAATAATATGAGGAACTAAAATATAAGAATGGATGCTATAAATAAAAGTTACAGAAATAGTCCTTCCGGTTCCGTTGGAAGAATTATATAGATTTCGTAACAACTGAAATAGAATTAATTTATTACCGTGAAATGCGCATGTAACCAATACCTCGAAACAGTTAAAGGTAGAAAAAATTGCATATTACAAAGGTTTTCCTTAGTATATTACAATTTTTCATTCCAATTCAGACGAAACTGAAGTAAATCTTCAGATTAAAAACATTCTCATTAAACATACAAGATAACTGTTCAATAAGGAGGACAATTGCTAGACTTTTAAAATAACGAAAATGGTTTTACCTTTCAATTAAACATCTCCATGTAATATATTCAGAACCTAATTGAAACTTTCATGTACACCGCATCTTAAATGAAAATATTGAAATACTGTAATTATGCGATTCCGTTTCAAAAGTACATTTCCGTACTTATTTGTAGTGCCACTTGCAAGTTGGATGGTGATAAAAAGCACTTTGGAAAATTACTTTCCCAAGTTTCTTAGAAACATTAATTTCCAACAATTCACAAGAAAAATGGTGGGTCTGAGCGACAAAAGAAGTGAAGATAAACCGTCGGTGTTGTCGGCGTGAAGGATAGCGGGTGGTCACGGCATAGGTCTGACAATACGTTCTCGTGGGTCGGGGAGGAACCTGAGTGTTCTTAAAAATACAAGGAGGAAATAACAATAAACTGACCTTCTGTGACCTTGCAGTTATTTTGAAAATTACATTTTAACGTTTTGCTTTGATGAAATATATCAGACAAAGGAATACATTTTAGGATTTTACTTTATCAATCCTTACAATTTGTAATCTTTTCGTCTCTAATAATTTTATCACTAGTGTTCACGGAAGAAAATTTTCAAACAGTCCACTGAACACAATCTGAGTAGCGACGATGGGTACAATCTAAAGACCTTGAATTCTGGATAATCCAGACTGGAGTCCACTTGTGAAAGAAACGTCATCCTTCCTTAATCTGTGATCCTGTCTTAGTCTTTTCTTTATTAACTATCTCAGGGACTCGCTTTACAGTCCTGCATTTTCCTCTGCTGTAGATACTCACATAAGGGCAACGTCTATCCTGTTACATGTTCAGCAATATACACCTCACAGTTCAGGAGGAAAGTTTTTGATTGGAGAATAATACGCTCTTATCATATTATGCTTTTCAGAACAATACGCTGTTTCTTAAACCGTTTACTCTATTTTTTTATTGTTTCTTATCTCTGTCAAACATCTTTTATCATGACAAGGTTATTATAGAGGTTAAAACTTAGATGATTATGAAAAACCCAGGAGGATAAGTAGTATTTATTATCAAACTCTTCTCACTTCTGACACAATTTACTCGTATTCAATTTAACATGGACTTAGTTTTAAGCATACTATTTACGCCATATAACCTGGACTCAACCTCATGTATATGCTGAGGCTAATGATAAGGCTACTTTCCAAAGTGATTGGATCTGTATATAAACAATGAACAATGACAGCTAGTAATGTAGTGAACTCTGGCGCAAGTCCAATGCACGGAAAACTGTCAAAACTGTACTCGGTGATATCTACGCTGAGGTTATTGATAATGTTACTTTCCAAAGTGAATGGATCTGTATATAAACAATGACAGTTAGTCATATAGTGAGCTCTGACGCAAGTCCAATGTACGCAAAATGTCAAAATCGTACTCGGTGATATCTACGCTGAGGTTATTGATAAGGCTACTTTCGAAAGTGAATGGATCTGTATATAAACAATGACAGTTAGTCATATAGTGAGCTCTGACGCAAGTCCAATGTACGCAAAAATGTCAAAATCGTACTCGGTGATATCTACGCTGAGGTTATTGATAATGTTACTTTCCAAAGTGAATGGATCTGTATATAAACAATGACAGTTAGTCATATAGTGAGCTCTGACGCAAGTCCAATGTACGCAAAATGTCAAAATCGCACTCGCTGATATCTACGCTGATGGTTATTGATAAGGCTACTTTCCAAAGTGAATGGATCTGTATATAAACAATGACAGGTAGTCATATAGTGAGCTCTGGCGCAAGTCCAATGTACACAAAATGTCAAAATCGTACTCGGTGATATCTACGCTGTTACTAATAATAAAATAGTCCGGAAAATAAGGATGCAACCTCGGAATGAAAGATAATAAGCTAAAAATTTGCATACGTCTTTATTTTGATGGTATAAAGAAACTTACCTCAAAAGTCTCATATAATCACGTGTACGCGTCTTTAGATATTTAAGGTCAAAGTTCGTGAAAAAACAGTTTTTTTGAAAATATCTCGTTTCCCTTAGGCCTACGCTAAATGACTTGAAGGTGGTAAGACAAATTGTAGAACGAAAAATTCTCTTCAACTTTTGTCTGAAGTAATTTTATGTACGCTCAACCCTTTTTGAGATACAGCGCAAAGAGTAGGGGACCGCTTACCTGTATATACGATAATGCGAGGTCAGCCAGTAGAATACAATAAATAAATGAGTTATATTGTTAGTTATTTCACTTAATATTATTATTTTTTAGCATTATTATCATTATTATTACATTTTTATTATTATCATTATTATTACATTTTTTATAATTATTTATTATTTAATATTCCATATTTATAGATATTAATTATAAATTATATATTCTCTAAATAATACTTATTTTATTTTTACCAAACATACAATATTAAAAGAAATATTTCAAATGAATTTTAATTATCTATTTATTTATTGATCCAATAATCAATTTATTAAAATTACAAATATAAAATATTTGTTTTTATTAATGATTAATATATTTTGATTTAATTTTTCTTCTTCTTCCTCTGGCTGTTCAATATCGGATTCATTATGATCATTCTCGTTTACGAAAGTATCAGAATAGAAAGATTCAAGAATATCAGGTGCATATTCACTTCCTTCATTGAGGCATGATTGTCCATTACACTGCCCACAAATTAAAGTGCATCGCAATCCTGATTTCCTGCCATCCGCAATTAGAACCACAACCTTTCTTGCAATTGCAAAAATATTGTATTCAGCAGTTCTTCTGGTGCTGGTGGTAATAATGTTGTTATTGGTTCCATTTTGCAGTACCCAGCCGAATTCCTGGGGTTCTAAATCATTTCCCAACCAAATTTGGGTCTGATAATAGACACGAAGGATATGCTGACGAGCTGCTGTACTTGAAGGTGGAAGACTTGATAACTGCACTGGTTTGTTGCGTCTTGTTGATTTGATGAACTGGGTGTATCGAAAAGAGTCTATATCGTCTTCTGAATTTCGGAGCATTATACGTTACTAAGAAAATACTCCATTTTCAAATAATTCTTGTACAGAGCAGTGTTTTTGTTTAAATAGTTCAGCTGATTGATTTAAATTCGTGATGTTTTTTCGAACATTTTAATAAACGATACCTATTTTACCTTTTTTATAAAGCGCACAAGTCGTAAAACACATCCACTAAACGCGTGTAAAATTAATATGTGTTTCTTAGAATGAGGGTATTTATCAAAACTTTTCGATAAATACAGTTTTTTCTCCACATTACTCTTACCCATTTTTTTTTTTTTTTTAATTTTCTTGTTTGATGTGATTGAGCAAGTCCTATCAAGATAACTAGCAAATCAATATCTTCTCCTACATTGACATAGTAATTTTTTTAAGTTCAGACTCTGCAATAGCTGTTTCTACAATGATAACATCACCATCATCTCTGGCTTGTTTTTTAGTGATATTAACAGTTTTTAATTTGTTGATAAGCATGTCTATAAATATTTTTTTATTAGATGAATTCGATAAAAAAAATCAAAGCGGAGTTCGTAAGATTTTGAAACACCAGCAGTTCTTCTTAATTGTTCCATTGCTTTAATGTTCTTAGTGTAGTCTGAGTAACCGTCAAATACAACAACGATACTTAACCCATAATGTGTTTGTAAATATTTGACGTATTTATTCAAAAATATGAGAGATAGTATCATCTTTATCCCATACAACGCGATGCAAGAGAAATCAACCATCGATGATATAATATTCATATAGTTTAATATTCATAGTAATATAGTAATATGGAAGAAAAGTATTTCTTTTAATATTGTATGTTTTGGTAAAAATATAATAATTATTATTTAGAGAATATATAATTTATAATTAATATCTATAAATATGGAATATTAAAATAATAAATAATAATACAAATTTAATAATAATGATAATAATAAAAATGTAATAATAATGATAATAATGCTAACAGTAATAATAGTTATTAAGTAATAATAATAATAGTAAGTGAATAATTAACAATATAACTCATTTATTTATTGTATTCTACTGGCTGACCTCGCATTATCGTATATACAGGTAAGCGGTCCCCTACTCTTTGCGCTGTATCTCAAAAAGGGTTGAGCGTACATAAAATTACTTCAGACAAAAGTTGAAGAGAATTTTTCGTTCTACAATTTGTCTTACCACCTTCAAAGTCATTTAGCGTAAGGGAAACGAGATATTTTCAAAAAAACCGATTTTCATGATCTTTGACCTTAAATATCTAAAGACGCGAGTTAAGACTGATTTGAATGTAATACTACTGCAGACGAAACAATTATTAATCCTGAAATTATTTAATAATTTTTATACTTATTATATCCTTAGTTCGGGATTAGGGAATTTAAAGACTTTTGGTCGTCTGAATTTCACGAAAACTATACTTATGACTTTTATTATAATTATATTAAAATCGTATCAAATAGGAAAGATCTGGGAAGAGATAAATTAAAACAGTTCCACTCTTTTCTTTTGTTTGTGAGCATCTCAAGAAAGTAAAATGTCAAATATGTTAACACTTTATTACGATGAATAACACAATAACGTAGTCTGTAATTTACTAATCTATGTATAATTTTTATACATGGAAAGTTCAATATTTCATTAAAGAATTTGTATATTTAAACAGAAATGCGTGCTGTGTCATTCTAATAGAAATATAAAGAAAAGGATACTTAAAAAAAAAAAAAATAATAACTAATATCCTCCGTAATAATAATATCTATGAACTGTTCCATAATATTTTCCGGCCCAACTACAGTCCAACCCTGGGACAAGGAACATTTCTCCAACTTGCTCTAAAAAGTTACTGCTGACACGGTAAGTCCTGTTATACGGTCTAATACAGTGTTCCCATTGGTCAGGATTATCCCGGTGACGTATATTACACCATTATATCACATTTCCTACACACACTCTTCTTCTTTTCTTGTCGTCTCGATATTTTATTACTATTAATTGTGACTGCTTCCTCAGTTTATTGGTGAAATATGAAGAAATTAACTGTCTGATGTTACCAATATTATTTCATTTTAATCCTAGCATGGTTGATTTTAGATAATAAAATTAATATCGGAAGTTTGAGTATATATAGTTTGTGTAACTATAGTGTTTTTTAGTATATAAAAGATAAAACTTAAACATAAGTATACATATTTATTGGCTGTGCTTTAGCAAAGCCTATAACTTGGGGGTTGAAACATTTTATTTATGGCTGTTTGTCTATCTTTCTGTACGTCCACACTATATTTCGAGAACGAACTAACCTATATACTTGAAATTTTACATGTAGCTTCATTTCTATACAGGCATTGAGTTTGGTGATGCTACATGCCGCTCAATGGTATTTGACTAAGCGTTAGTGAATATTTTTAAATTGATTTTATGGATAACCATGATAACAACGAGGACATCGCAGAGTAAAGCAATTTTTAAGGAAACTGAGAACGATCATATGAAATTTTAACAAGGTGATTTCTCAGAGGAATACACCTATTTATAGATAAAATTATCTAGATAATCTTATATTTTTTCTGTCAAGATAAATTTAACAGGTTATATTTTTTTACACAAAACTAAAGGGGTTTTGTTTAAAAAAAAAAAAAAAAAAAATATGCGTTGATAGAAAACATGAGTATTTTTACCATCGGATGCGGATATTTTAATTTTTTTGGATGAGAGAAAGTAGGTTATTATATGGTTACGGATATTGATATTTATTTTTGTATACTTAGGAGAATAATGTACATGGGTATAAGTGTAAGTATTTATTTTTTATAGGCCTAAAGAGTAGAATAGTTTTATATGCTTGGGGATATTAGTATTTAGGTGTATATAGGGATTATGGTATCTTTATATGGGTACTCGTATTAGTATTTAAAATAGGTTTCCTATGAGAAACATTGGTGAGTTCCATTGAGGTTCTAGGCATCTTTGGACCCAAAGTGTCTGTAAGTATTAATTTTGAATCGAATTTAAAAAATATGCTAGTACTTGTAAGATAAATTATCTGTTTAAATGTGCCTAAGTAAATACATGATTTGTTTCTAGAGATATGGGATACGGAAGTTCAAGCGCGAATATGTATCTCAGTCGTCCAGTCCGAATAAAAGATTTCCCATATATGGTAATCATAATTCATATAGTATATTTATTTATAGACTAAAAATAGTGTTAAAAGTGAAAATATAGCACTCTTGCATTGTAATACCCTCCTTAGCTTACCGAAACTTTTACTATTTGAACATTGCTATTAAACTTAAGTTAATGAATAAAAGTGTAAATGTATGATAAGTTAAGAAAAATATTTTATCTGTACACTGTAAACTTGAAATGAATCTTCATTTATGTATAGACAAGAATTAAATTTTTAATCGTAATGTCCAACCACGATATTTGGCTGAGCATCATTGAAGCTTATCACTGTGTAGGCAGGCACAAATTATACTTTCTGTGGAAAGATGTAAATCTGCCTTTATTTTCTCTTTTTATATTTTACTAGACGACGTGGTGAGGCGTATTCCTCTACCTTTGTACATGAATAAATAGATAAGTTATAAATTATGAAAAGTTAACAAAATGTATTTCTTTATTTTCTACAAGAATTTCTAGGCAAGAACAAAACATCATATCCTGTGTTTATTGTAAGATTAAAGTAAGTAATAAAACCTTTATTTGAAGTTGGTGCATTTTTTTGAAAGTCTAAAACTAATGGAATAATATATTTTAAGACAGAAATTAAAACACGATTGAAAGAGAACATGAAACATTGAAAATAAAAATAAATAGACGAATAGTTAAATCTACAGATGAGTAGAATGACAAGATAAATGGATGGACAGCCATATCGCCATATCAACAGATGAGTAAAATGAAAAGATATATAAGTGGACACTTTGATCTAAAGATGAGTAGAATGAGAAGAATAGATTGGCACTCGGATCTACAGGTGAGAAAATAGATGGATGGACACTGTTACCTACACATGAATAGAATGAGAAGAAGAATAGACAACACTCTGATCTACAGATAATTAGAATTAAAATAGAAATAGATGGACCCTCTGATCTACGGATGAGTAGAATGAAAAAGTATATAAGTAGACACTTCGATCTAAAGATGAGTAGAATGAGAAGATAAATAGATGGACACTCTGATCTACAGATGAGTAAACAAGAATATAGATGGACACGTTTATGTACAGATGAGTATAATGAGAAAGAAGAAAGGGCACTGAGATCTACACATGTATAAAATAAGAAAATGAAAATACTCAGATTTTGGAGATGAGCAGAATTATGAGGTAAATAGATGGACACTCTGATCTAGAGATGAGTAGAATGAGAAGATAAATAGATGGACACTGAGATCTACAGATGAACAGATGGAGAGCCGGGCAGCTAATGGTTCCGGATAACACTTAAGCCCTCAGCTGGACGTTCCCACATCCTCGTGCAAGATATATATGGATCTGCGTCTCAGTCTGGACGGGTTACAGCATAGGATGTGTAATAATTTGTACTAAAGTAAATACTGCAAAAAATCCACTAATACAATGAACCGCCATTACATTTTAAAAATTATGGAAAACAATACGAATTAAAATACTATGGAATACTTTTAAAAATAAAACATTTTCTGGTATAATAATTTTTCTCCTTAAGAAGAAGAAATAAATTCTAGACATTTCCCCAAAGTTTGATTACTAGAATGTTAACGACTTACTGAGTTAAAATTTGAAATTGTTGTTGAAACATATACATGTTCAAAATATTAAATTATTTATTATATTAGAATTATTGCTTAAATTCATGAATTGCCCAAGCCCAGAATTACATCATAGTTTTTTTATCTAATTATAGTAATACTTCTATTGCTTAGCAACTATTTTGAGTTTTTTTTTACTTCATTCTGGTTTTATTCAAAGTTTTTATATAAGCTCTCTGGTCAGTTTTATTAAACTGAATGTTAGTTTTCTAGTTACAACGTGTCAACTAGATTCATAAATCAATAAAATAAAATAAATTATTTCAACTCACAAATATTATAACATTAAGGCTCATGGCATTGCAATAAAATAAATAGTGCTTCAGCATTTCATGCAACTCATATACGCTAACTTAACTGTATTAAACAGTAGTTGTACTTAAACTATTACATTATCGTCCAGAGTATTTTATTTTTAATTTGAGCTACTGTGCTTTATTTATGCCGTATTACAAAAGTGAATGCCAATGGCGTAGTGTAGCGGGTACAAAGGTTATCGCAAGATAACCAGATCAAGCAACGTCGAGCGTGGCTGCTGCTTGGATGGGTGACCACTGAGCGATCCTGTTCTTGCAAGCATCCCGCCTCTCCCAACCGTTGGTGGTGGTTTGGAAGTCACCTTTAAGCCATTGGTCCCCAGGTTAATTGTTAGAGAGGGCTTTTTAGCCATAACTTCGCCTGAAAAATATGACATCTTTACTTTACTTCACTTAAATGGAATATATCATTACCATTGAGTTTGGACAGTAACTTACAATATTATATTCATAAAATAATTTATTTAACAATAAAAATTTTAAAGTAAGGTGTAACATAGCTACTTAATATAACTTATAATTCGTTGTGTCATTTTCCATTGCACTAAAAATATAACCACATACTTGTAAGGACGCAATATGTCGTAACTGAATGTTGAATGGGTACTCTAATGTATTTCAGTCGTAAAACAAAATTCCCTGACATATTAATATCCCGGCTCTAAAGCATGACATAAGCGAACAGCTTATGAATACCATTCTTGTTGTAACGTTGTAAAGGTGGAGTAAATGACTGACATTAAACAGGTTTTATGTACAAGAGGGGATTAAAAAGATAAACGTTATAATTTCGTATAATACCTGCGGCAATCTGTTATACGCGACAATATTCCAGTAACGTCACGTTTCTTGAAATGAAAGTAGATAGCGACAGTTTATAACCATTATTATTGTGATCTTTGGAAGATTACAACCACATTGTTTGATATTTGCTTGTTAAACAATTGAATGATGCAATTTAGCTTATTTACTTTTTATGTTTTCGACATAAATAATTTCGTAATTTTGTAATCTTTAGACAAAATCAAGATTTTTTAAAATACCTTCTTAAGTTTAAATAATAAAAATATTGTGCATATCGCTCAATTTTGAGCTATGTATTTTTTACTTATTCGAACACTAGAGGCAATTTTATATTATTCAGTTATTTTTATTTAAAAGATAAATTGCGACACTTTTGGCTCCTAAATAAGAAGGTGGATTGTTTCCTAACACTCATATTTTAATGCTCACCAGTTTTTCAAAGTCAAGTTGTTTGTAAATTTTATGAGAAGTGTATACTGCTTAATATATATAACTAAATTTCAGTTATGTGGGTCTGACGATGTGTTCTTTGAGCACGAAAGGCCTCACAAAATAAAAATTTTTCATTTATTGGAGTGTTTGATCGTATATTAAGCATTTAGTTTCCAATAAGAAGAAGCTGGTGAAGTGTATACTGTTAACTTTTATCATCCCTTCAGACCATGCAGTTAAATATTATAGTGATGGTACACCAGTCATATGTTTGTGTACACTTGACATTAAACTCTAAGCTCTGCATACAAATTTTCATTTCATACATTTGTGACGTTAATATAAAACTCTGCAGCATCCCCCGGGGTAATATTGCACTCTTACGTCATAGTGTTGGGTAGGGGGGAAGTAGGGTGTAGGAATTGAGATTGCTAGATTATGAAAACCTGTATATTGACGATCTTCAAATCCTATTCCTCTATAATTTGGAAGTGAGATTTAAAATTCTATTCCTTTTAAATAAATATTATTTCGTCAAGTATTAGTTGTACGTCTTTAAAGGTTTATAGCCCTCATAGGGGATTATAAAGTACGTTTCCGTGTTTAATGCAAAGTGTGCATTTGTTGTGGTTGTAGAAATTAGATCTACATTTTTTATGTGTTTAAATTTCTTTTGCAAATAACTAAATTATATAAATGATATGCATATTTATATATTGTATTGTTCCTTGTTAGATTCACGAAGTATACGTGGGAAAATAGTGAATATATTTCAATATAATTTCATAATTAATTGCTTGCTATAAATGTATATCTAAAAGTGCAATTAATAATTTACCAATAATATTAATAATATTTGTAAATAGTATAATATAATTAATTAATTAACATTTAACAAGAACTAAATAGCTAGTATCACTAATATCTTATCAGTAACATCAATGGATCTGGCTTTGATAACAGAACACAAGTTTGTGCGATGTGTGGAGTGCTAGAGTTGAGTTTGTATCATGCGACTTTTTGTGTGTCTACTGTTGTCATTTGCAGGTATTTAACTCTTAAAAGATTAAATGATAAGAATTATCAATATATATTAGTACTGTTTACGTACACTTTCTATAATTGTTAAGTTAAATTATACTGAATTTAATTTAGGTTAAAGTTTAAAGTAATACATTCATAGATAAAGTAGCCATTGTTTGCAAAAAAGCACTGTTTTATTTGTTATATGCCACAATGATCATCGAGTTTATAATAAAAGTAAACATTATAAATACGAAACACGTCAAAAAATATCTTTTATACTTATTAATGCACAGTGATTTACAAATATGGTATAGCAGATTTATACAGTAAGTTAGATGTAATGAATTAATATAATTTTATTAGATTTGCAATGCATAAGAAACTAAAAATTTGGATGTTTGCATTTTAAATTAGGATATAAATTAGATAAATTTAGAAAAATCGATTCAAATCATCGTATAAATACGGCTTATTTCAGTATTTGTCTTTTTATTGAACAAATATGTTTTTTAAAGTTTATTATAGTACTATGAATAAACGAACTGTATTGTATTAAAATAAATAATAAGGATTACTTTATTTTATTAACACAACAAAGTAAATTTTTCCTCGGAGAATACACCTATTTATAGATAAAAGTATCTAGATAATCTTATATTTTTGTCTGTCAAGATAAATTTAACAGCTTATATGTTTTTCACACAAAACCAAAGGATCATATGCGTTGGTAGAAAAATATGAGTATTTTTACTTGGGTGCGGATATTTGAATTTTTGTATGAAAGGAAGAAGAATATTATTATTATATGGGTACGGATTTAGGTATTTATGTTTGTATAACGAGTAGGATATTGTGTATGGGTATGGGTGTAAGTATTTATTTTTTAATAGTATTTTCAAGAGTAGAATATTTTTAAATGTCTTGGGCTATTGGTATTTATGTTTACATTGGGAGTATGATATCTTTATATGGGTAGAGATATTAGTATTTATGTTTGCATAGAGAGTAGGATATTTTTATATGGTTAATGAAGTTAATATTTAAAATAGGTTTCCTATGAGAAACATTGGTGAATTCCAGTGAGGTTCTAGGCATCTTTGGACCCAAAATGTCTGTAAGTGTTATTTTTGAATCGAATTTAAAAAATCTGCTAGTACTTGTAAGATAAATTATATGTTTAAATGTGTCTAAGTATTTACATGATTTGTTTCTAGAGATATGGGATACGGAAGGTCAAGCGAATATGTATCTCAGCCGTCCAGTCCGAATAGAAGATTTCCCATATATGGTAATCATAATTCATATCTACTTGTTCTAGGAATAAGGTGCTAGATATAATGACAAATGCAAACTTAGCACTTATATCTTTAAACCAAAAGAAATAACGGAAAATGTAGTAAAAACGTTATTCTTATGACGTAAACTTTGCAGACAAACATAGATTACTAGATAGTCTAGGTGGTGAGAGGTAATAATTACCATGGTTTATTAAAATCTTTGTACAATGTATACAATTTACATTTTTGTAATTTTTATGTAATTATGATTGCCTATAAAAATAAAACTGCCAGTGTTTCTGTCATGAACTGCAAATAGTGTAGATAAATGAAAATAAGTAATTAGAAAAATTTACATGATATAAAGTAAATACTTAACACAGATTTTTATAGTTATTTATAAATTAAATATTCATAGTAAAATCATCAAAATTAAATCGTGCAAGATAAGCCACAGTTTATTGTAAGTTTCCTAAGGTTTATTATATTATGATTATTACAAATTAACGTTATTAAAGGAAATGTTAATATTCAGGCTAATCTATATTTGATGTCGAAATCCTAAAATAAAAACATTTCTAGTAAATGGTTGTACTCACAATGATAAAACCATTAAAAAACTAATATGTGGAAAATTATATTAAATATCATGTTTTAAAAAAGCTTCTTTTCTGTATGACTTTACCAAAAAGATCACAGTTGAAAAAGCTTGTATTATAACTGTATATTTAGAGCAAAAACAATACTGTACAATATTTGTATAGGGAAATAGAAAATATACTACCTAAGGAAAGCAAAGATTCGTGAAAAATTACAAAAAATAGGATAAGATTAAGTTACTTAATGTAACCACAATCATGTTTTGCAGGCGAGCGTGTTTGTTAATGACCAGTTTGTGGGTGCGGCGGTCATAATTAGCAGAGAGTTCGCTCTCGGCAACATGCACTACTTTTTTGGGTGAGTTACTTAATCACAACTAACCATATTAATAAACGTACGTGAAAAGATAATGCAATTATGTTGGTTAAACAAACAGCTGACTATTAGTACTGAAGGTCAATCAATATACATCGATCAATTACTACGATCGAACTATCGTAAAAGTATACAGGTTGTTTCAAAATCATCACTAGAGTTTAGGATGTTCCGTGGTCTAATGAAGCCAAAAACTAAATGTAATCAATAGTCTACCTCTTTTTGTTTACCGTGTCTGTCTTAATGAGTTATAATTTAAAAAAATGATATTTTTGAAACTTGTTACAGAACGTATAACAAACTTTAGTGAAACTGCATAATGTAAACAGGTTTCATCCAGTTTTAACAATAAGATCTGTCGAATTTACAAATTAAATTAAAAATGGCAATGATTTTAAACATGTAAAAGTATCAAAATTACAAAAAGTAAGACAATTTTTGTAGAACATTTACAAAAAAATTAATTTTAAAATCTGATAACAATTAATTGACTTATAGGTATGACCTTGACTGAGAACCTCGAGTTTTTTCTTAATAAGAAACATGTCAAAGTTTTTTTTTTGTTCTCTTAGGACAAGAAGCTTATAAATTGCACTTAGTCCTGTAAGAACCTTTGCGCTGCTTCCGGAGTGACAGGATATTCAGGATGGGTAAGGTTAGGGAGTAGTGGCCGCCTCCTATAGAGATCCATGAGGAAGAATTAGGGCACTACATCTCAAAGTCATGTCCCCCTGGAAGAAGGGGAGGCCAGCTCAGCTCTAAACCAGCCTCTCCAGTCAAAATAGGCAGGGGGTGGCATACTCTTGGTGAGGTTAGCAGGAACCTCTGAGGTTCGGGAACAAACCCCACCAACTCCAACAGTCCTCTCCCACAGTAGACTAGACCTATCAAATTGCCCATGAACCCCAGAATCTCGACGTATGCGGTTAGCGATGTGCTGCTCCTGGACATCCGTAAGGTTGCCCAGATTGAAGTGACACCGGTTTTTGCTGTGCCCAGTGGTGGATTCAGCTGGAAGGTATAAACCAACCAGAAGTAATCCCTGTTGGGTAAACATGTCAATGTTAGAACTGTAATACATTAAAAATCATTAATATAAAGCACAATAGGTAATGACGATATTTGTTTTAAATTAAATTATACATTATTTAGAGAACTTAAAAATTGGCCAGTTAAATCATGGATTATTATTATGAATGTTAAATAAATTAAGATTCATATAGTGTTGAGATAGCGATGTGTCACTTTGTACTTTGTTCATACTAAAAATTACTATCTATCGGAGACGGACGACAGGCAGACAGTTTGCCGACATAAAGGGCAAATGTTGACAGTTCCACACCACAAGGAGACAATGAAAGTATTCCCTGCCCTCGATAAACACTTCTAGGCCAAATAAATCCCGTCGCCCTTACAAAAACGATCCACCTTCTTTACCGGGCTCAATTGATTGTTTTCAGGTCCTTATTGACAGCTTCTCTAGCAATTGGGAAGGTCGGCGAAAAACCTTTTCTCTCTCTATACCTTTGTATGTTACGGGTCTTTATTTGTTTTTGAAGGAGTTCATCTCATTGAAATTATCCATAGATGTTTGTTATCCATAGTTGTAGCTACAGTACGTTGAAGGTTTCAAAGAAAAATTAATCAATAAAAATTAAGTATTATTCTATCAGGAGACGTGTTTAAAATGTGATTGCTCTTCTCTTCTGTACAATATGTACGCTATGCTTACTATCGTGTAATTAAATATTTACTATGGGGGAATAGCTCAGATCAGTATTGAATAGAATCAGTTCAGATCAGTACAGTTCAGGATTAGTTCAGATCAGAATAGTAGTTCAGTTCAGTATAGAACAGTTCAGATAAGTTCAGGATAGAATAGTTCAGATCAGTATAGAATAGTTCAGATCAGTATAGAATAGTTCAGATATATAGAATAGTTCAGTTCAGTATAGAATAGTTCAGATCGTTATAGAATAGTTCAGTTCAGTATCAGTATAGAATAGTTCAGTTCAGGATAGAATTAGTTCAGACCAGAATAGAATAGTTCAGATCAGCATAAAATAGTTCTGAATAATATAAAAAAAACAAACTAGATATTAATAAAGTACAGACATCAAGCTTATGATAAGTGTAAATTTAAACATTAGCACTATAGTGTATGCATCTTTTTGACAATTAAAACAATAAAAATGACCTAGAATGACCAAGGATGGCTCAAAACTGTGGGAAAAATACACGTTTATTCGTTGTACAAAGCGTGAATGAAGGAAAAAAAAAAAAATGTTAGGATAATATAGGAAATAACTTAAATCTATTTCGGTTTCCTGGTTCTTATCGTTTCGAAAAATAGGCAATGCTGTCAAATTCTTTGTGATATCATGGTCTTGATCTGGAGAGGAATATTCAACAGAAAAAGAAAATGCTTGTAATACATATCCGTCCGTACACATATGATTAAATCGGAGAAGCTGTATTGATTTGACTGAAGTTCAAACTTGGTTAGCATGGATCTATATGCCTACTTGATCGGAAGTTGCCAATTTTTTGATAATTTGGAACTGTCTTCTTTCGCTATATGTCCAATGGAGCTCAACAACACATATTTTACAAATACCATTTTTACGACTTAAACGTTATTGTTATTGTTCACTTGTAATACACACATTCTATCGGAGTCGTCAAATAGGATAATCCGTTTGACATAATAGTTGACTGCAGTAGGGACATGAATGCCAGGATGAACAGCTGTGACAATGACATACCCAAAGTCAATTTAAACGTATAGCTGTAAGCATCTACTGATACAGGGCGTACTCATACGACGTACACCTGAGGGTCGGCCACGCCAATAGAGATGAAGGGGAGAAGGTGGAGGTGAAAGACTTCTTCCAACACGAGGAGTTCCAGTTCTCTGCAGATTACGACATTTGCCTCATACAGTTCCTGGAGAAGGTCAAGTTCGGGCCCAAAGTGGGGGCTATTAACCTGTCGCTGCTGCCTCCTCCTGCCGGGCTTCGGGGGGAGGTGCTCAGCTGGGGACCTGTCATTGTGAGTGCTCTGTTATCTCATTCCTGTTGACCTAACTCTTACAGTAAGAATCGTAAGCCTAATCAAACATCTAACCCATTCATAGAAATGTAATAGTTGTTTTAATAAATTATGGAAATGCTGTGTCTAGCGGGTTATGTATAATTATGGTCCTTATTTGGCCTTGATAGAATCCATAACGAAGCTTTAAAGTTTATTACACCACAAGATTTTTTTTAAAATAAATGAAAAACACACAATATACACAAGAAATAATTGTTTTGTAGCGAAACTCTTTTGGAATGTGTGTTCAATCTAAAAACAAGAGCATATACAAAAGTGGGGTATGGATGCCTCATGAGCTATCAACATTTTAACAGTTGCACTCAAAAAAACCCCCAATCAGTACAGAGTGTAAATATACTCTGGTATATGGTTGGTATAAAAATTTCCTCCCTTCCCCAAAATTACTCAATTTGTTCACAACTCAAAGTAACCAATGTAGAGAAGCTCCTTTTTAAAGTTTTAAAGGTGTTGAAAAAACAGAATGAAAAGTGAAAATAAGATCTCTATCTCCTATACGTGGCCATTCATACTTTTAAATGTTGGATATTGAACAACCCAATACGTTCTGTATGTCTACTTAAAAAATGAAATTATAATGTCTTGCTGTATAAACTGTAACAAAGACAATATGTGGTAAGAGCTTTTAAAATTGTAATCTTCAGATAGATTTTTAAATTTTGATCATTTAATGACAAGAAGAATTATCCGTAATAATTGGAAATTACTTCATGTTCAGGCGAAGGGAACTACAGAACTTCATGCTGTCATGATGTCCACTATGACGTCTGCCCAGTGCCAAGCTACAGCAACCGAGGCAGTCACTGACAGACTCACGTGTATTGCCAATCCCACTGTCCATCTTTGTGAGGTACCTTTTGAAACTGTTTTCTAATCGATTACAATTCATTAATATACTTTTAGTACAGAAATATTAGAATATATGACATGTATCTTTTAGTTATATTAATATACTATATTTTAAATTACAGTTATGTAACAAAACGACAAGTTTTCATTATAAGTATTACAATAGCGTACCACAACCAATAAACACCAAAATGTAACAAATATAGTACCAACGTTACGATGGTTATGAATTAATTTTGTTTTGTTAAAATTATGACTGGAGAAGTTTAGCACAGAGCTTACCTTCTATTAAAAAAATCTGTTTATCCTCCTTGTGGGATCTAGATAGAAGACAGCCCTTCCTGAAACCTTACCCATCCTGAATATCTTTATCCAGGAGCAAGCTCAAAGGACCTTTTAGGAATAAGTGATAGAAAGGTTTCTCTGGTTATTGTATTATGAAATAAATACAGATTTGTTCAAAACATAGAGAACTTCGCACTATAACTACACCACAGGTGGTTTTAATAGAAAACAACTACAAAAATATATGAAATCTTCGCACTATGACAAGTGTCAGGATTCACTATATTTAGCCAACAAATATCCTGATTGCCTTAATAATCCCAAATAGAGTGACTGATGATGAATAAAATACATTTTACTATCGTGGAATTCAATCACCCACAAATCATTGTCTATTTTGAGCTGCAATGTACGAGTACAACACATTTTTACAGTAAGGGATTGATCTGCAATCGTTTCTGGGAGAATATAAATTTCTGAGTCATTCCGTTTTTTAAGGAGTGTTCATTACTTGTCCAGCTAATAATTACTGACCGGTTTGTTGCTTTTAGTTTTTTCCCCAAATTAGTGGTGAATACAGTTAATAAATAAGGTCAATATTTCTTTCTAAATGTACAATTTTTTCAATGTTTATTTTTGAGGTTTGAGAGGGCGTCAGAATGGTTTAATGAGACTCGTATTTTTCCTCAGGCAGCTAGGCACAATCCAATTTTCTCAGGCCATAGTAAACATAATAATAATTTAAAACTAATACAATAAAAATGTCTGTAATGTTTCGTCGTATTGAACATTGACAGTTTGGTCTTTTCCTCAGGCAGAAATATTTACTTTGTAATACAATCCTTTTAAAATGCGAAGTTTCCTTTTTTACATGCATAGTAATTAATACAATTTTACTATGTAATGTACATAATTTGTAAAAAGCATACTAATACGTCCAAACAAATGAAATGCAATACTTAATTAATAAGTTTTACTCGTATTGCAGACAAGTTGACAGTTCGCCTTACCGACTTTTTAGGAAAATATTTACTTATTTTTTGTAATCATACGTTTCCTTTCAAGCTGTCACCAATGTACAATTGTAATGCATTTCTCTCGATTTATACAATATTTTCTAGCATACATTAATACATGTTTACTATGTGTAATGTAATAAATTTTATGTAAAAAGCATACTAAATACGGAGTCTAATAAATAATGCAATAATAATACTAATAAATTTTGTTATTCCAGTGTTTACTTACACTTTTCAAATACTATAACATTGTTTTTACAAATACATATACAGATTCCTTTTCAAAATTTTTGGAAAGTACGATCAATAATAATTATTTCAGTCTAAAAATAATATTGTGAATTATCTTTTTAAACTGAAAAGGACACTTTGATTAACAACCGAGCGTTAGCGAAGCCTATCACTCGAAGGAATGGAAATATTTTATTTCTATGTCTCTGTCTGAGTGTCTGTCAGCACGATATCTCGGGAACGAACTGACATTTGAAACTTGTGAAGAAACAGGATTTTTACGGACATTTCCCTAATTTTACTTATATTTTCCCTCGTTCAGTGATTTTTTTTATTTCACTGAAACGATGGCAAATGTAAGGAAAAAAATACTTCAAATCTTCAAAAAGATTTGAAATTTTGCGTGAAGCTTTATTTCTATGTATATAAACTTGAGCTTGATAATAGTTCATGTCACGCAATAGGATTTGGCTGATCGTTAGTGAACGTTTTTACATTGTGTAACCAAAATAGTAACGGGGATTTCAAATTCTACACGTTTTACTATATACTGGATAACAGTGTTAGGCATTAAATTAACTTAAAAGACGAAAACTTATACAAATGAGTTATAAAAAGTATTATTTATGAATTTAATGTATTACAACTTTTCAGGAAGACCTTGGAGCACCTTTCGTGGTAGATGGAAAGTTGATGGGACAGTATGTAGGAGGCTTCCCCACATGCCAACCCCAGAACGTCCTGTTCTCCAAGATATCTCAGTACAAAGACTACCTGGTCTTGCTGGTTGATATGGCAAGGCACCCCAAGAGCTACGAACCCATCAGCCACATGAGTGAAGAACAGATAGAAACTTGATGACGCTCCCATGTTATACGATTCATTGCATCATCTACGTCTTCTAGAATTGATGAAGCTACGCCAAATACGCCAATATTGTAACGAAATACAGTATAATCATTTAATTGTCAGACAACACTGCATCAGCTCAATTAATATTTTAGAAAACAATAAATAAAATGTAAAGTTTCAGCATTTGATTCAATGGATTGGCTGAAATACACCCAGTTGTCAATACACCAAGGCAAAAGTGCCAACATCTGGAAATTGTTTGTTAATCTGGTAATGGATAGTACAATGGAGATTCCGACAGTCGGCTGTGTCAATATTTACCTGTTGCTCTGTAGGAACGGAGCCGTAGTAATCAATCAGAGTATGTCCTATTGAAATTAGTCATATCTTGTTACAGAAGAGAAATAAATATTTGTTTCCATGTTACAAAGCGAAGTGCTTTGTTTTTAATGCGTATAACCCAACTTTTTAACATAATTCTCTTTGGATTAAGTGTTATTGATTATTGGAAGATTAAAAGGATGTCGAATATTTTACCATCGTTGTATGTTTAATAAAGTACAACACTGCGTTTCAAGGATTGAAATCTACCCTCTTCTTCAGGTGGAAAATACCCCTGAATCTTACAATATAAAAAAGTAACATTGAAAATAAGTAAGTGATAATTGACGAAACTACATGAAGTCTAGACTGAAGAGAATGAATCCACTCTCCAGTTCATGCAGTTGGTGAGGTATCACTTGGCATATTTTTTTATTGTAAGACTTTTGTTTTTCACCTGAAGAAGAGGGTAGATTTCAACCCTCGAAACTTAGTGTTATACTTTTTGTAACATATAACGATAGAAAATGTCCGAAATATTATAATGTTAAATAAGTCATTAATATTTACAAAATAAAGCTTATATTTTACACTGAATTATTTTAGTGAGATCCTAAAGCTTTCATCGATGGCGTTATCAATCTCTTACCGGTACTGTAAGAAAATACCTTGAAAATACATTGTGATTTCACTAAAGGTCACTTAGTTTTTACTATTGGGACAAACAGAAATTTTTCTACAGAACATCTATCTAGTAAAAATTATTTTTTGGTGGTGCAATCGATTTTGGGTTTGGAATTTATATTCCATGTAAAATCCATGGGTGTTTAAGATAACTTCCTTTATACAGAAGACATAGAAAAACTTCAAGTTAAGTTACATACATCTAAAGTGGGCAAGGTCTTGTTTATAATACAGAAAACATAGCCACTCTTTGAAGCTCTATCATATATACTAGTACATGTCATGTACATACTGTAAATATTTTACATTTTTACTTAGGGCCTTGTTATAAAATTACTTACAATTTCCTACTTTAAATGTCCTACTTAAAATTTTTTCACGTGGAGTGATAAAAGAAGGTGTTCTGATTTGGGTGAAGTTACCTCAAACATCTAAGAAAATTTTTCATAAATATATTGTCCAAACCCAAAATTAATTGCACCCCCTTAAAAATATCTAGAAGTGATACCTACGAAGCAGAGCATTATATTACCACTACTATCATGGTAGTGTATTATCGTATACAAATGCATTCATTAATAGCAAATTAAGCTTCTTGTTTGCCATGCTAGGCGACACTGGCTATACGCAGTAACTACTTCCCTGCCTCTAGACAAGTGATGTATCAGCTGACGCTTTGTTCTGGCGGGAAGAGCTCTCGACGTCATTGTTGTCAGCTGATGATACGGGCTCTCGATCGCCGCCAAGATACACAACCCTCGTCTCCAACACGCTCCCTTTTCTCTATTGCATGGGTTGTCTGTGCGTCTAATATTTATTTCATATAAGAAATACAGTAAAAATAAACGTTACAATAATTAGTTTTTTCGTATTAAATATCGTAGGTGGTTGGTAGACGAATGCAGACATATTGTGACCTATATTCTGTAGTTCAGTTTTAATGATTAGTGTTGTGTACAGTTTTTTTATTAAGATCATGTTTTAGAATTAGTGAAGTTGACACACAACATGGTGGTTGTGATTCCTGACTTAGGCAAGCCACAACGCTTTAGTATAA
Source organism: Homalodisca vitripennis (assembly GCF_021130785.1). Classification (NCBI taxonomy): domain Eukaryota; kingdom Metazoa; phylum Arthropoda; class Insecta; order Hemiptera; family Cicadellidae; genus Homalodisca; species Homalodisca vitripennis. Next base: position 42,354,469 of record NC_060211.1, on the reverse strand, counting down.
TTTGTTTATTTTAATTTAGTTTGTAATTATGTATTAGGTTAGTTATTTACCGGAAGAAGAGATCAGATTGCAGATCTCGAAACGTAGTGTTACTGATTTCTTGTTTCAATGAACGATGGCATATGTCCGGAAAAATTTTGTTTCCTTCACAATCCTTCCATTGTAAAAAAATAAAAAACTTCAAACAAAGTATTAAATATCGTTTTACTATATCACCATTACTAAGATTCTTTGTTTGAAGTTTGTTTTTGACGATGGAAAGGAACCTCTTGTGAAGGAACTATGATTTTCCTGGAAATTTGCCATCGTTCAGTGATACAAAATCAGTTGTTACTGATTGTTTTGTATCACTGAACAATGGAAAATTAAGAAATAATCCTGTTTCCTTCACATTATTGAGATGGTGCGAGACACTATAAGCTGCGACAGTAGGATTCCAATTTTTTAATTTAAATTTCATCAAAGTTAACGTTTGACACAAAAAAATATTTTCAATGAATATGCAGTCAGCATTAGTTTGTCAAACCCAATATTTGATTCTAGCCTACAGTTTAAAAAACTACAATGTAGTATGTATATATATTTTTTATGAACTTTTAAAATCATAATTGTTTATTATAAAAGAAAGTAATTTAAAATATAATTACAAATTAAACAAGTTCATGTTTAATGAAAATTATAAAAGCTCTCTTTGAGAAAATTTGGTATTTTAAGTAATTAAAACAAACCAATTTATAGGTTTGGAAAACCCAATTTTTCAACAGTTTAGAATTAATTTTAATTGATTAAATAATTTCGCACAAGTTTAAAACACTTTTAATATATACATTAATTTTAATAAACACTAACTTTGTATCATGTCAACGTGTAGAAATACACTTTTACAAGAAACAATAATAATAATAATTCTTATATGAGCATAAAAGAATACAGAAAATCGAGATATATTTTTAAATAATTTCTATCTTGCGACTTGAGTAAAAAGATTGACTTTGAAAGAAATAAGTTTGGCAGAAGTTCCTCAATGCAAAGGAATGTACGGTAATGGATTTATTTGTTAAACAAACACTCTTAATAAAACTAATCCTCCAACATCGTGACTAATACTGTTTTAAATATACGTATAGAGACATTTGAGTGGAAATGATTTCTTTCAGCAAAATTTGAAAAGCTAATTAAAGAATAATTTGCATAAATGAAGTGGAAAAATAAAATCATACATTTTAATTGGAATGCAAATACGAACAATTAAATCGAGGAGCAGAGTTTTGACGAGATTAGAAATTCTTTTCTATTGTTGATGAAAAGCTAAGGCAATCGCTTCACCCTTCCACCCGCACATTTAAAGAGACGGTCTCGTCGCCCAGGGCACTGTGACGGATTGCTGTTCCGATTGCTCGAGTTTCTCCCTCTTGTCTTCTCCGGTTCGTAATGTCCACATTTAACTGTCACTGTCCGGACGGGTTGGAGATAAAATTGCTTGGGGAAAAATGTAATAGTTTTTATTCAACGGGTCATAAAAATGGCTGAGCGCTAGTTATCACTAAGGTCGTTTTTTCTGTCTGTCCGCACATATCTTGAGAGTGAATTGATCTACACAATTAACATTTTGCATGGATATTCATTTATATATAGTTGCCAACTGGTTCTATGATAGTGTATTTCTCTTCGTGGAAGTTGGCTGAAAACCATCGAAGAGAACGAGCACGCATTTACATATGGACTTGGATTGAAATGTTGCGTGCTACTTCAGAGAAGCCTATTAGGTGTCTACGTATCCACCAGTGTTTCTATGTTACTCTGGGTGGGGCGTACGTCTACCTTATTATTGAATTATTTACATGAAGCTAATAGTCATTGCTATCTTAACAAGATGAGGCACAAATCAAAGCAAAACCACAGAGGTAATCTGTATCATTAAACGAAGAATTAATAAGACGCATCATAGTGCCTTGGTTTCTGTTGATGAGAACGTGACTGACGTGGAAACTGACGGTAGGAGAATAAAAAATTAAAAGAAAGCCAAGGGGTAGGTGGCTTCAAATATTGGGAGGATTTTGAAAGCAAGAAGGGTCAGACAGTGGCTAAATCAAAAGGATGAAATTAAAGCCGAAATTACGGAAAAAAGCAGGTTAGTAAAAATAAGATACTGATCTGATTTAGAACCCAGTGCCATGAGTGTTCTAGATGCTACGAAAGAAGTTTAGTAACTCTGACACTTGCCTTTAATGTGCCCAAAAAGTATCCTTTGACTTAGGAAGATCTCTGACCTAGGAATAAAGGGGCAAGAAGGAAAACACGAGAGAAGTCTTAGGTGTATATGGAAAGTCGATTTGCATATGGCACTAGATAATGCTGAACATTGCATGTTCAGAGTGTTCTTAGCAAAATTCCTGAGTGATCGGTGTCTTTAAGGTATATTCTACTATGGAGAATGACTTTTGGAGTGAGTTGAACTTACTTAGTGTTAAAGGATATTGCTAGTTTGAACGTGAAGGATTGCTGTTTCCTACCCGCTTTGACTAGAGTATGTGGAACAGAGCTGGGTTTTCTTTCTTCCAAGGTCACATGATTGGGACATATCCCCTTATCCCTTCTGATAGGATCTCGACAGGGCGCGGTCTTTACTCCTAAAACGTACTCATCCAGAATAGCCTGTCTCTCCCTCCGGAAGCTCGCATTTTATATGTCTATGAAACGTACTTAATGTTGTTGTCATAAACCTACGAGTAAAAGAATATTTTCAATTTATGCAATATATCCTAGAGACAACAAGCTATTAAGAAAGCGAAAAATATTAGTGTGAATGCTCGAGTTACAAAACAACCTATGAAAATAACAAAGTATGGGAAAAGCTGTCAACTAAATTCCCCTCAAACTCTCTTCTCAACAATCCCTTCAGGGACATCTGACGAATTGTTTACTCAATTGAATAAACTACCCCGTTGTTTCCTTTCCTCTTCATGTTCATCCGTTTAAATCCCATAAGGAAAGTAATAAAATATATAGCAAAAAATAGGTATGCATATCAAACTAAACATAAATATTATATTCCTTAAAATTAAATATAGTTAGATCATAATTAATTAAGTTGAAAGGAATGAAAGGAGAGGTGTTCCAAAGTCGAACATACTCATCTTCTAAAGTATTCATCTTACAAAGCCTGTACCCTTGGATTTCTGCATCTCTATATGTGATTTTGTTCTAAATATTTTACCTAATTTTTAATGGAACATTATGAAAGATACTTTTATTGTTATATAATCAGTAGTTTCAAATCTTTTAAAATGATTTTACGTTGCCTTTGAAAGGTCGAAATGATTTTTTTAAGGTTTATGATAGTTATTAGCTCCGATAGGGGATAAGGTTTTCTTAGCAAGGAAGCAACTTGTTCTGTGGTTTACCACGACTTGAGTGAGTTCATCTTTAAACATTGATTATTTGTGCACGCTTTATGTTATGTTTTAAGGTTTCATTTTGAACCGATGAAGCTGGTGCATTCCAATCCTCGAGACGCAATATTCTATTTTTGTAAGGAACAATGCTAAATATCTGAACATATATAATATGTTTTGAGTATAAAAGTCCCTAGAATGTTTGAACGTACGTGAAATTTTTTAACCAGCTTCCGGCTAGGTGTGACGAATTCAAACATTACAACTAAAAGACTACGTGGAATAATTTGAAACCAAACACCAAGGTAAGCTGAAATACAAGACAACTCAGAGCTGACTAAGAGACTAGAACTCACAGTACGCTATACGACATACGGCTACACGCTACGTTGAAAGACACTGACACTTAGGACTTTATTACTTAGTATCATAGGAATACTATATATAATCGAAAAATATAATTTAGAAATGCCTAGTATATCATTATAAAAATAAGGATTCAAAATTTCAGAACACAAAGAAATTTTTATTCGTTCATTATACAACTGAATAGTAATTTCAATTAATATTTTTCTATTGTGCCCGGGCTTCGCACGCAATTTCCCGTAGAAATTGCACTAGTTTTAAGTCGATATTCTTTTTCTATCACATTCTAAACATTGCGGAGATAATTGATAGTCGTTCCATTTAGCTCTTGGGCGTAAAAGTATGTTCCATATTGCTCTAGCTGTGTTACCCACGGCTTCGCACGCAAATCTTAGAACCGAAGTATGTTACTTAAACTTAAATTTTTTTTTTACTATATATAATTTTAGAATATTAGTTATATTCTCGATAGGATTGAGCTTGCTTTGTTGTCTCGATCGAGAGAATATGTACGAAGAGTTTTGAGAACCATACTTCTGTCAAAAAATAAAAGCAACTTGGGGTTTTTTAATCTTCTTTATATTTGTAGATCGGTGGATAGTAATAGGATATCTGCCGCTCGCAATATTTTTATAAATCCAAATATCCTACAATAAATTTTTTCACGAAAATTTTGCTGCCGATTATCTGGATAGTATATTGGTTGTAGTGATTGTCGTACAGTTTAAACAAACTACGTCACCGTTTGGGGTTTAAAACTTAGATATATGCTTTAAAATTTTATAAACGTGTATATGTTTACATAAGAAACGCCAGACTGAATTAAAAAATCATGGCTATTATATGCAACATTGTTAAATCTCATTTCCTTCAGGGGAACTTTTCCAGTGGGGCGGAATCCTGAATCGGGAACTTCGTTATAGCTTATAAACCTTGTTATAGGAAATAAAATTATATGCAAATTTTCAAGATTATTTCTCAATCAATTATAGATATATTCTGCGGAGTGTTAATTCACTAACGTTCGTTATATTATACATAGTTATAGGAACTAAAATTATATGAACCATTTTAAGATCATGTTCTCAATCAATTATAATATATTCTGCGGAGTGTTACTCTTCACTAACGTTCGTTAGATATTCGTATCTGTTGTATATGAACATAAAACTATATGCAACATTTCAAGATCATTCTCAATCAATTATAAATATATTCTGCGGAGTGTTACACTTCACTAACGTTCGTTATATTCGTATAACATTGTTATAGGAACATAAAACTATATGCAACATTTCAAGATCATTTCTCAATCAATTATAAATATATTCAGCGTGAGTGTTACTCTTCCAACGTTCGTTATATTCGTATAACATTGTTATAGGAAACATAAAAACTATATCAACCATTTTAAGATCATTCTCATCAATTATAAATATATTCTGCGGAGTGTTTACACTTCACTAACGTTCGTTATATTCGTATAACATTGTTATAGGAACATAAAACTATATGCAACATTCAAGATCATTTCTCAATCAATATAATAAATATATTCTGCGGAGTGGTTACACTTCACTAACGTTCGTTATATTCGTATAACATTGTTATAGGAACATAAAACTATATGCAACATTTTCAAGATCATTTCTCAATCAATTATAAATATATTCTGCGGAGTGTTTACCTTTCACTAACGTTCGTATTCGTATAACATTGTTATAGGAACATAAAATTAAATGCAACCATTTTCAAGATCATTCCATCAATTATAAATATATTCTGCGGAGTGTTACTCTTCACTAACGTTCGTTATATTCGTATAACATTGTTATAGGAACATAAAACTATATGCAACATTTCAAGATTCATTTTCTCAATCATTATATATATATATTCTGCGGAGTGTTACTCTTCACTAACGTTCGTTATATTCGTATAACATTGTTATAGGAACATAAAACTATATGCAACATTTTCAAGATCATTTCTCAATCAATTATAAATATATTCTGCGGAGTGTTACACTTCACTAACGTTCGTTATATTCGTATAACATTGTTATAGGAACATAAAACTATATGCAACATTTCAAGATCATTTCTCAATCAATTATGGATGTATTCTGCGGTGAGTTATACTGTACCTCGCTAACGTTCTGCTAAATAAAATTATATGCAAAATTTTAAGATGTTATCTCTATCAATTCCCGAGATATTCTGCGGACAAGAAAGAAATACGCAAATACAGACAGACATAAGTGGAATACTGACAGCCTTCTTAATGATAGCAAAATAGATAAACAGACAGAAAAATTTGTTGCAGCCTATCGTGTGACAGTCCTCTCTAACGCTCAGCCAATTACGCACCAAATAAAAGATTTTATACCAATTTTTATCAGGAGTGACTAGTAAACACAATTTTATTAAACAATGAAAGTTGTTATTTACATAAATAACAGTAACGTACTTTCAATTGCAATCAAAACCGTACAGAAATTGTTATTTGATAGAATGAAACTGATATGTTTGACATATACCTGCAATTTGAAACAGCGGATGAATCAATCAACCAATCAATCAGTATCAATCCTGGTGGCGCGTCTCCTCCCACTAATCAAACTTATCTGAACCAGCAAATTGTTGAATAGTAATTTACCTTCACCGAAAATTCGTGTATTGTTGTTAAATTTTCAGATTTCAATCACCATACATTTGGATTCTCTGAAATTAATAATATTTCAAAATAATAAAAAAAGATCTTAGGGAATAATATACCAGTAATTATACAAATTACTGCATTTGCGCTTTTCAAAATTATACGCTGGAAACTAACTATCTGCATATATACACATTGTCGAATGGCGTCATAAAAATTCAAACTTTGACTTTAAACTACGAATACTCTAAAAAAATTCAGATTTGATTTTTAAGGTTAAAATAAGTAAGAAATGCTCTGTAAGGAATATGTCCTATCTTGCTTAGTTTATTGACTGTCTGCCTATTTTTGTTTTTGGTTTTTGTGTATTTATTGTTTTGAATCATATCTTAAAAGTGAATACAGTTATGAAGTTCAAACTTTGTAAACTTTTTAGTCTATTTATGACCTGTTTAGAAAATAAGTTTGAGAAACATGTGTTTTTAAGTTTTAAAATGGCGGTCATATACAATTTTCATTCTGCAATAACAAAAAAAAAAAAAAAAAAAAAAAAAACAGTAAACTTTATTAACAATTTAGTAGTATAGTGAAATATGTGTTACTCTTCTATGAACATTTTTACCAAGTGTATTTCACAAACTAAAAACCAAAAGAAACGGAATATTAAAGGTTTAAAGTATTAATTGAACACCAGGCTACATTTTAAATATACTATTTTTTATAATTGATGATTAGTGATCAGTTGATTGTTGTTAGTAACAGATGAAATTACTTACTCATTGTTTTAATTTTTATGATATTCTGTTCGATACACAACACAACCTATTGTCGAATTGATGTTAAAAATTGTTTTATTACATATATAGCTTACACAGTTTTATTGTTATACTCTTTTACTTTAAATGAATTGAGTAAAATCAACTAATGTAACAGTTTATTAAAATTGTATCTTGATTATTACATTTAATAGTTCAGTTATTACTAGTTATTTGGCTTAGTAAACAGTATCATTAACATTAAGAAAAATAAACAATAATGAAATTATATAAATCAATTAATTTTACGTTGTAATTTGTACACCACACGTAAACAAGTCTTGAAGACCAATTCAGAAAAAACATCTGCAAATTGTGTACAATGTACAAACTGTGAGCAATGAGGAGATAATTTCAGCTGTGAAATGCAGCAATAATATGATTAGTAATCAGCTGTTACACAACATCAATAACTCGATTTGTGTTTCTCAGTGAGGGATGGGAATGAGTAAAACCTTTACTGTTCCGTTATTATTTATAGTTTTGAAATAAACTACAGTACTTATCAAAATGTTCATGGAATAAACTACATATAGTAACCCATGCACGGAAGGACTTTATTAATATTTGCACTTATTTTAGCTTAATAAATAAAATGGTGAAGTTTGATAGAGTAATTTGTGGACATCCTGTACAACTACTAATAATTAATAATATCATGTGTTTCATAATTCTGTATGCATAGCCTAATAGAAGTACGAAGATGACAGTTTTTAAATAATAAGCTGTGGTTAGGTGTTTATTAAACACGTACCTCGCCAATTAGGTAATGAAGTCTGAAAAAAGGTCTTGCTGAAGCATTCTTCAGGTATATTTAAATTAAATTAAAGTTGGGATCTCCTAAAATTTGTAGTTTTACAGCTATAACATGGAATATTATACCATGTAGGTATGGGTGCCTGAAGACGCCCGGTGATGTTGCCAGTCGGGAGTTTCTGGACACGGTTCAACTTCCGGCTTGGATTATTTATGTAAAATGGTCCTAGAGATCTCGGCTTGAAACTACACTAAGAAACTCCAAATACAGGAAACTTTTATGATGTTTAGGACCAAAACTGATCGGTTGGATCACAGTTCCAGAGGACTTGAATTGTATAGAAGAATGTAGAATTGGAGGATCCTTTGGATTTAAAAATATTTATGGAACCACACGATTATAGAGACTCAGTATTTAGTGAAATTGAGTATATTAGAGAAGAACCAGCCCAGATTACAAAATAGCCTATGTTTAAAAAACCGCTTCTGTCATCGGAGATAAAATACCGTAAATAAATTGTCAATGAATAAATCAATACAACGGAGTATCAAAGGACAGGACGCAAAAAATCTTACCAACCAAGAAGTATCCTCATCACATGTGTTACCATACCAAACGATAACACATTTCATATGATTGTACCTGAGTTGTATGCTTATTCTGCAATTTTCCTGTTGCCATCATTTTAACAGGTAACGATGTTAGACTAATTGCGATAAAAAAATCAATTGCGATCTTTTTTACTTGGAGGAACCTGTGTACCAAGTTTCGAGCCTCTCGGAATTTTATGTAAAGAGTAAAAAAAGATCCTGTTAGATTCCTAGTTATTCAATAAATTCAGGAAAATTTTTTATAAAGAAAACCATTTAAACAGGGGATACAGTGACCAAGATTTCCAGATGGTTAGATACCGGAAGGAATGCGTTAGCTTGTCCATGGCATCTACATTTTGAAATTTCAAGGAGCAGAAGGATGTTACTTTTTAAGATTTTAACAACCAAATGCTATACATATGTTATATTCTTGTTAATATTATTTCATACTTTTCACTAATTGAAAATCTATTTTATATTATTTTTTTATAAAGGTACACTTTCTAAAATATAAATAGACTAAGTATAACAGATTAAAAATAAAAATAATTATTACATATTATCATAACGTAAAATTGAACATTATTTTATAACTTCTTACATAATAACAAACTAAACTTTTATTCTAGCTAAATGAAGCAAATATTAAGCAAAACGTTTAGAGATGTAAAGTTTTGCAAAGGTCGATATTGCTTAAAAATTATAAAAAGTCTAAAAAAACATGTATCCACAACATACCTTATACGTCACATATCAATTTATCAGCAATTAATTTAGTTTTTGATGAAATTCACATGTTTTACTACGATAAGTTGAAATTACCACACGCGTTACAAGCTTAGTTGAAGTAGCGTGCAAAATTTCAAGTCTATAGCTTATATCATTAGAATACAGTCATGTATTACATGTTCAAATATCAAATGCTTGTATTCAATTTCTTTAAAAATCTGTTTGTTTTCAGTTTTTCTCGTTGATATCATGGTCACTTATAAGATCAATGTAAAAATGTTCATTAACGCTCAGCCAAATCCCAAGCACCATCATTGAACTCGCTGTTGTCTATATAGAAATAATAAATTCATACTAAATTTCGAGTACTCGTATATAGGTCAGTTCATTCTCGTTTAGAGTGACAGAAATAAGGATAGAGATGAGTCTTTTCACTGATGAGCTTCGCTGCAATTATTGGGGTGCAATTATGGGCTGTGCTGTTTCTTTTTATGATAATAAACTTATTATAAAACTCTCCCAAAGAAATCCTTGTAATAAATAATAAATAAAATATAAAATGAATAAATAATAAATAAAATATGAAAAAATAAATAACAAATAAAATAAATAAATAAGTGTAATCTAAAAATATAGAGTTCCTCTCAACATTTTCATCGCTATCGCAAGAAATACGAAAGCGTTGCACACAGCTTGCGAGAGTCATCTTGCAATCTCGCAATCCAATACGTCTCATTCCAATTGTGAGCTGTGAATACATGGAATTCATATTTGGGGATCTTCTTCCTGAAATGTGATACTATATTTATTGATATCCCCTTCCACTGCAGCTATTGATGAAGGAATATGTTTTCAATATTTAAAAAATCAAATATATTTGCAATTTATTGATCCAATGCTTCCTTCTCTATTAGATTTACACTTCGGAAACAGCATAAGGTATTTTTATAACGTCATAGAAGTCGTAATAATTTGCCAATGGCGCAGTGTAGTGGGTACGGTGGTTATCGCAAGATAACCAGATCAAGCAACGCCGAGCGTGCCTGCTGCTTGGACAGGTGACCGCTGAGCGATCCTGTCCTTGCAAGCGGCCCGCCTGCCCGGCCATTGGTGGTGGTTCGGAAGTCACCTTTAAGCCGTTGGTCCCCAGGTTAAGTGTTAGAGAGGGCTTCTTAGCCCTAACTTCGCCTGGTAAAATAAGACATTCTTTACTTTACTTTTAATACTCATATCATTTAGTCATCGTGAAATAAACACGTAGTCCGAAGAGTCTACCTTCTTGAAACTTCTTAAAAGCTACCTCAACAATAAGTTGATATTCTTTTACGCTTTAATTATTAATCTCCCAGAGGTTCAATTGCCTCATAAATACCAAGATTTAACTGGTTAGTTGTATAGCTGTTTTCCAATATTCTACAATGAGTATTGAAATGGTAGTGATATGAACAATTAAATTATATTAGTATTCATAATGTTTTGGTAGATGCCCTGACTCTGAATTATTATTGTAAAACCATATTTTATAATTTTTGCAATAAAATTTAAACAGACAGATAAAAAAGTTAATAATGTTTAGAAAGTATCCTAAACAGACTTTCTTAAGGATAATTTATAAGTAATTTCAATGCATAGAAATAACTCAATCTGTTTCTCTTTTGTATTAATTTCCTTGACCTTGTTGCTAATGGTGCAATCTAGCGGGTAAGGCGGTTATCGCAAGATAACCAAATCAAGCAATGTCGAGCGTGGCTTCTGCTTGGATAGGTAACCGCTGAGCAATCCTGTCCTTACAAGCAGCCCGCCTGCCCGGCTATTGGTGGTGGTTCCGAAGTCACTTTAAGCCTTTGGTCCCCAGGTTTTGTTGAAAAAAGCTCCTTAGCCCTAACTTCACCTAGTAACATAAGGCTTTTTAACGTTAACAATTGAATAATGAGAGGATTGTGAAGGTCATAGGATTTGTTTCTGTCATTAGCCATAGTTCAATGTTGGAAATAGATTTTTTCAACGATGGAAAACCCCTGAAAAATTTTGATTATTCTTTCCTAATCAGGTTGTAAAATATAACCAATCGACATTAATTGTATACACAATTGTAATCACAATAATAAACCGATTATTTCGATACTTTTGTCACAGGGACGAGATAAATAATTCTGACCGGGGTGTTTATTCCACGATAAACTCATCCCCAACACGAGGGCAATGAAGAAGGCGAGTGTCAGGAAACCGAGACTCTGTTAATTTACTACTTAATCAACGGTTAATTACAAGAGCGGCGGTGGTGGCGGGCGCGGGCGGTGGTGACGACGGCGGCGGCGCTGCCAGGCCCAACCCCCGGTGCCGCCTCCGTATATACCGCCGCCGCACCACCCCTCGGCAGACGGCGTTCGTGCGCCCTCGTTGCCACATCGTGTCCGTGCCACTCGTTCCCAGAAAGATCGCGAGTGCAGTGCGCGTGTGAGAAAGTGACTCGTTACCAAAATGAAATTATTTAATTAACAGTTTTTTCACTAAAGTGTTACTATCCTCGAAAAACACTAAATAGTGTTTCATAGGTAATATCAACTTTTCTTACATAATTGCTGTTTCAAGTTTCGGATTTGAAATTTTGAAAAAGTTTTCTTTTAATTGTAATTTAAAAAGATATCTGTAAGCCTTGATTATATTACACTACCCTTAATTTAGATATAGTATAGAGTTTGCTCGTTTGTAAATTATTTACAGTGCAACTCTATTAGTACAAAAAGTTTTGGTACACAGTATTATCTTAATTTTGTATGAACTTAAATTTAGCTGATATAAAAATAGATATCTTTGAAATAGGCATGTTGTATGGTTTTTGATAAGAAAATCTTGAAATAAGTTTTTTGTTATAAAACTTTTTATATTTGGAAAAGTTATGAAACCGCATCTGTTCTAAAGTCTAACTTTGGAAGTATCCAGAGTGTAGAAAATTTAGTTTAAACATCAGTACATTCGTTCTGAAATTACATAAAATTGTGGTTCAGTTTATTATTTTAAAAAGCAGAATAGTTCGTAACACGTTCAATATAGTATTACAATATTTTACAAAGTATATTTTATGTACAATTATGGCTTTTATAAGACTTAGCCTAACTATAAATATGAAATCCCGCTTATAAAGTATACAATTATATCCGGAATTAAAATCACCATATGATTATATAAATTAGTTTTGTGACGTACCACAATAACTTTAGATATTTTATGTCAACAGGTGTACTATAGGGAAGGTTTATTTTCAAATCACATAAATTTAGTTGATTAGTAACATTTACTGTTTTACCATAATATAGGGGGTTTAATTTTAAGTGACGAAAATCAAGAACTTGGTAACAAGTTTACTTTTTATATTTCAACAATATGCAACTTAATTTTTTAAATTTAGAAACAAGGTTTAGTTTAAAAAAATGTGGATAAAAAGCTACAAGAAATTTATTCAATGATTATTAGAAATCAAAATGTAAATACTTTGAAATCTAATAACAGTTATATAGAATGGAAATTAATTTATTGGAAAGTTATCTTTTATTACATATTATAATTACTAGCTAAACCAATGGCTAATATAAATTAGATTTATCATGCCATTACAAAATATTTGGTATTTTCATCAAGAAAAACAAAAACTATATTGATATATTTATGAACATGTCTAAGTAAAACGTACTTAAAATGATAAATATTTAAAATTTGAATACCTCTTCTTAGATTGAAAACCCTCTACGACATTTCACTTGGTTTCGAATTCATGTACATCGTTATGAAACTAAAATACATCTTTCATGAAGAAATTTAAACAATCGATTCGTTAAATACATTGAAGAGTGACCGGAAAAATTATTAATGGTCCAACTTGAATCCAACAGGAATTTTGAAGTTCGGAAAGTACTTTTAAAATATTTGCGAGTTTTCTCAGAAAATTTACAAGTTGCCATTTTGTAACTATTTCTCTCAAACCAATCGTTATCTTAACTTAGTACAGACCCTCTGCAACAACTCAATTTTCTTTGGTGCAAATTAAAAGACGACTAAGGCTAAGATAGGCTATAAGTACTAATTTTTAAAGATTTAACCACACTGTATTAGTAAGGTGATAAAAAGATCTAAAAAAGGTGGAATTTAGGTAAACGCCAATAAAAATAAACAATTTTGTAAATTTAAACTATAACAAAGTAAAAAAGTTAACATTATTTAAATTAAACAGATGTAAGCTTTCCTATCATACTAAACAATCTCTCTTATATAAATTTGTATTTATATAACTAACTTATTTGAGGGAAATACAGTAAACTTGGGTTTCCCACACTATAAAGTATATACAAACTGTAAGTTTTATATCTATATCTAAGTTTAAAAAATTCAGAAGTTAATGCATAACAATAATTAATGTCATTATTGTATTTAATAATATATATTTAATATGTAATTTCATTATTGATTTTTCGACTTTATACTATCAATTGCTCTCCATTTACTATGCAATTTTTAAAATTGAATATTTTACCAATCAGGTGGAAAACATAAAGAGTGTATAATATTTCTGTGTGCTCAATTATTATTTACAAACTCCAAGTAAAGTTTAAATTCGAGAGCAATTGAGGTAGAAGTTGGCCTAGTTAAAATAAACCATTTCTTACTTGCAATAAGCTATGCTCACTATCAATTTATGTTATACGTAATATACGCGTATGAATATAAAATAATTAGAAAAAAACCATAAAGATAACAGTTTAAAACTATTTCAATTGTAAAAACGCTACAAGGCGAAACTCAATTATACAGTAAAATTTAGATACGTTTTAATTCCTGTATAATGTTTTTTTTATCACTCTGTATGGTAATGGGGTAGTTTTTGATGTAGCAGAAATCTGCGAAAGTCATCGTTTCCCTTGTAGCTCTTTCTATAAAACATTACTTTCCCTATGTAAAAATCTTTTTCCCTGGATAAAGAATGAAATTCAAGTGTGATTTCGTTATTTGTTTTATAGTTCTATGTGCATATATATATCCTATGTGCACACTAATATTAATTATAAAATGGTGCTATGTTTCCTTATATAAGAACAATTACTAGACTATTAAACGTAAGATAATATTTTAAAAGATTACGTCTGCTTTTTTCAATCATGATGAAAAGTATCGTTAAATACTCGTCTAGAATGTTCTACAACGGGGTGCTACAGCATTTTCCACGGCCGGCTTCATCTCGGGCGTAAATGCAATCGCTTACAAATATATAAGTAAAAGTTATAATGATTTTAATTTTCCCATACACAAGACATGTTATGATAAATTGAATAAATTTTACTGGAAAAAATTATGTAACTGATCTTTATAAAGCTTCTACTCTACTAGTCTTGGACTAATATAAATAAATTAAACGGTTTTTGTTGGTGTTTGATAAAAAGTAACCAAAATAGTTTTGAGTAAAGATTAAAAGAAGTCTACTTAATTTATTGCATGTACAAATGTGTATTCAACATTTACGTTTTTCTAGTATATTTTCAAAATTAAATAAATATTATACAGGGTGTTTGAAAAGTATGGGTACGGCTTAATATTTTAAAAACCATAGGAGATAACATCTATAAACTTTGCACAGTGTCGTATGGCTATGTAAACTATTTTCCCTTGCTATTACCATGACACGCCAACCATGGGGGGACGGCCCACAGAGGAAAACATGGAAATCTTAAATTGAAGCATGGGTCGAGTGATACCTCATTTGAAAGAGCTCACTTAGTAGAGTTGAATTCCGCAAACCGCATCGTAGAGTAAAACGCCGCCTACCGCATCAGAATACGACGATCCAGTCAGAAAATGGCAGCGCATAATGTACTTCACAATGTGTACCTAAAAACAACCCGCCATTTCTGATTGGATAAACTTTTTGAGATGCGGTTTGCGGAATTCAACTCTACTAAGTGAGCTCTTTCAAATGAGGTATCACTCGACCCATGCTTCAATTTAAGATTGCCATGTTTTGTCTCAGTGGGCCGTCCCCCCATGGTTGGCGTGTGTCATGGTAATAGCAAGGGAAAATAGTTTACATAGCCATACGAAACTGTGCAAAGTTTATAGATGTTATCTCCTATGGTTTTTAAAATATTAAGCCGTACCCATACTTTTCAAACACCCTGTATGCAGTAACAATATTTAAAATATGTTAAATATGAACTGAGTGAAAGAAAAGTATGTAAATGTATATTTTTTTACACGGTGTTAATATTAGATTATATGTATTACACAGTTATTATTTATATGTATGAATATGATTACTTCTAGTTATATTGTCTATTAAAGTTGGAAATCAATAAATACCGACATAAATAATGTAATGAATTTCGAATTGCAATTTGAATTGCCATACTTTGATGAATAAAATAAAATATATATATATATAATTATTTGCTTATATACACTTTTTGTATCCTTTTTGAAAACGACAATATTAGTCGAAATATTAAAGGATTGTGTAAAGTCTTTTTCTTTTATTGTTTATATAGGCTATATATATAACTAACACACACATATATATATATATATATATATATATATATATATATATATATATACACACACACGTGTGTGTGTGTGTGTGTAGCACTTATATCAAGCCAATAATATTTAAAAATCAGTTTCTTTAGAAAACTATATACTCAAATATCTGTTAATCGGAGAATCTTGGACTTGTTAACTGCTATACAAATAAAAATAAGACCTTGAATACATATATATATATATATATATATATATATATATATATATATATATATATTTAGATGTTTTTGACACTTAGAAACACAATTGATAATCAACTATTCATTGTTGTACTTTGTATCACAAAAGAGGGTTAAAGAGGATATAATTAGCAGAGATGCCTATGAATTATTAATATTAAAAATAAGTCATCTGCTTGACGTTGGCTTATAACCAAGCCAAGTAAGGAATTCAAAAGATGTGAGATAAGTGCAAGGTATTAAAAAGTAAGTATTATTTGCATAAACTTAATGAACGTAACAGCTTAAATTTAAAGCTACAATAGGCTAGATACTGCAGTCTAATTTATCTTTGTAATCCTAGATTTGTTATATGTTTATTAAATATAAACTGGATGTCAAGTAAAAGTTGGGAACATAGTATGGTTGGTATACTTGAAAGAGTAGGTAGGGGATTTTAAGTGGATTCAAAAAATTATATAAATTCGATTAATAACGGAATTAAACTGATTCTAAAGTTTAATTCTTTTTTATAAACTGTAGCAGATATCTAATTTAATATATTTGCTACAGTTTATAAAGCAATATTAAAACTATTTTGAAAGTAAACTAAGAAACTTAAAGGTAATATTGTTTCAGTGTAGATATTTGGAATACAATATGCCTAATTAAGGTTACTCAGATTAACCTGCCAAATTAATCCTAAGTATACAATTTATTCTAACTAAATAATGAAATTAATAAATAGTACTTTGGTATTATCCGGTGACAATTCTGTCCCTATCTACTATTTGTTATTAGGCTATGCAAGTATATAAATGCTATGTGCGTGTTATAAATAGAAAATGTTAAAGTTAACATTTACGAGCGTTATAATTCATATTAAACATTAACAGCGAGTGTAACAATGTATCATAATATTATAACTATGTCACATAACTAATAATAAAACAGTTTTTACCAAATTCATTAATAATAACTTATTATAGTGTATTAAAAACTATTTAATATTTTGACTTTTAATATATAAGGCATACATTAATTATTTTTAATCAGCAATATCACCGCGCTAGAAATGTTACAATTTTACAAATGTGGTTTGTGAGTTTTTTTTAACTTGTGAAATGTTCTTAACACTCATAGATGTATGATAAAATCTTACAGCTTGGAATGATTGGTAGTTTTAATTCATACATTTGAAATGATTATATTCAAGTTTATGGTAGTGTAGTGGTTTTCTTGAAACAATTAAATTTCATTAGGGTTTTTCATAATAATTAGAATTAGTACACATAAAAGATTCCTTAAGACCGTGAGATTTTTTATTTGTTTAAAACAATATTGTCTAGTTTAACTAGCTGAGAATACTGCCTGTTTGTACATCAGTATGTATATCTGTCAGTCTGTTCACACGACATCTCGAAAACGAATTGACTTATAGACTTGAAACTTTACACGAAACTCCTGCATTTCTATATATGCAATACTGAGTTTGATACATGAGATTTGGCTAAGATTTGGTTAGCGAATATCTTTTGTTAAAAATCACAAAATCTATAAATTTACACTTTTGAAAAATTTAAACATGTAAAATTTTATTTATAGAGCGAAAAGAAAAGTATCATCTAAAGGGTCATCCTGCCTTATAATAAAAACAGGTTTCAATATTGTTCTATTGCCATAATTACAAAACTCAAAATAATTTCTTTCTGAAAACATACAAAAACAAAGGTCTTGTTTGGCCAAATATTTTGCAAAGTTTTAACTCATCTACGGATACTTATATAATTTATTTTACTTTTGTACATTTGTTGTGAAAAACACATTCAGACGAGCATGCGGTAAGTTCAGCAAAGTAGGACTATAATATGTATGTCTTTTCTTACTTATTACCTTACCTTCCATTAATGTGATAATGTATGGAAAAGGAATTAATGTATACATTATTGGGATACATATTGGGATTTTAGTATATAATTATTGTCTAATTATATCTTAGTTAAATTTTAAAGGCTTGTGAGGGACGAATACTTTGCCAGTTTCAAAATAGATATTAAAGATTTATATCAAAACTTCAACCTCTCCATGCACGTTACGTTTCGTGTGTGTTTAACCCAACGTTGTGGCGTGGCATTAACTTCAAAATTGATTGAGCCTGCGCTAATAAATAAAAACCATTCATTCTTTCAGAATCAAGGTGTTATTCTGTTGTTCCGACTTTGTTCAGTCTCTTCAGTCAGGGATAGGTCTGAAGACGATCATGGATGGGACAACATTAATTATGAAGAAGCAATGATGATCAAATTGATACACATTTCTCTGCTTAAAGTTTGATATTGACGATAGAATGTTCGAAAGAATAATTTATTTTCGAAAATTTTCCATCTTTCTATCTTTCTATATATATATATATAAAATTAAAACGATGGAATATATATATATAAACGATGGAATATATATATTCCATATATATATATATATATATATATATATATATATATATATATGTGTGCGTGTGTGTTGGTTATGTAAGGGGTGTAAATTTTTCAAAATATATCGATGGAAAATATAAGAAATCTTTTGACACTTATTACGAGCGTTCGACTCACTTTGGGAAACTCCTTCGTTTTGGAAGGCCATGTTCTCAAAATATACGAGTAAGTGAATGTAATACCTCACCTGTAATATTATAAATTGGAAATGAAATTTGACTTAATAACTGCCCAGGTACAGATTGCAGCTGACGGACTTCAGTTACCTTATGGAGGTGTAAAGCAGAGCACTACTACCTTGTTTATATATTAATGTCTTGAATTCAGCGAAATTTCATTCAGATTTAATCATTCTTGATATATCTAATACCATTTGATAAACAAACAGAAAGAAAACTAAATGTATACATAACTACCCACACCAACTGTGTCAACGACAAAGGTCTTTTGAAAGCGCAATCAAGAACTTGAATTTAAAAATTTACAGAGAGGGGAAGCAGCAGGAATTGAACGGATGGTTGAGTTAGCTTTGTTTTCATGGTTTGTTAAAAGTTTAAATTTTGTGTGAAAGGGAGCGAAGCAAACAATAATCCAGTGTTTTGTCGCAGGGTCGGAGGTGAGCAAGAAACAACAATGACTGCCACATCCGCCATCTTGGGCGTCTTTCTGCAGATCTTACTTAAAGTTTCAGGTAACTTTCACCCACTTCCGATACGATCCGAGTTTTTGTCAATGTACTGCGATGAGAAGTTGGTGCTTTGTTTAGGAACGCATTGTGCCATTTTTATTATTCGGCTAATTAAAAGTTCTGAATGACGTTTTAAATCTGAAAACAGTAAACATCAGTCATTATGTGCGTCTTTCTTTACAAGTGCACGAATCGTAACAGTTATTAATCAGTTTGTTATTGTGACTTGTCCTTAAACACGTTTCGATTAAGTTTATTGTTTAGAGTTCTGTTGGTAGATCTTAAAAAATGTGTAAATCAGACGTAAATGGAAATTGATCAATGAAAGATTAAAAATTGTTTGTAGATGTAAAATTATCTTATGCTTAATTACTTAGTAGTAGTATTTATACATTTTATTGTGTTATATTGATTTAAAGATTGATGTATGAAATATTGTGGAACGGTTTTTAAGAACTTCGTGAAGATTTATTAAAAATTATAAATTTTACGTCCAAAATAATGAAAAAATTGAATTTACTATTCGATTATTAAAGATTGCGTCTTATGCGAATAAAATATTGCAACGAGTACGCATCAGCCTAAAGTGCACATACCGTAAACTATGGTATAATCTGGAGATTTAATAAAATTCATCGACATCGATTACCGTTCAAGGTATGAGTCCAACAGACCAGTGACGTGTACAATCTTCGCTATGTTTCGAGTATATGAGGGTTCAGCAACATCCTGGTGGGATATTTCCATTGTGCAAAACCAGCCTTGATTTATTTACCACTAAAAAGTTCCAACAGTGACATATAATCGTGCCAGATGGATTATTGTTGGCATATTCTTAACGGCATCCTGGGAAGACATCTTGCCTATGTATAAATTAAGGATTCCTCCAAACCAATTCCAACGTTTAATTCGTTCTCAATATATTCGTCAGTGAAAGTCTCAACTAAAGCCCACCAAAATCCTCTGAAGTGACATATATCATCATTGAACTCTAACTGGCATATTTAGAAATAAACTTTTCTTCAAATCTCAAGCGTATAGCTCAGTGGGATATACCTTTGGGTTGTAGGCTTTACTAACACTCATACGAATCCCATAGATGGATGTGCACCATAATGCAACTAATTCTTGTGTATGTAGATTTAAATTTTAATAACACATCTCAAGTCATTAGCACACTATATCATGACATACCTTGAAGAAGATAGACGGGCAAAGAAATAGATAGGCAGAAAAGAGATAAGAACTTTTCCAACCCACTGAATATAGCAAAGTTTTCAAAATTCAAAGTACATCCCGTACCTGAGATTCGAAGTGGAATGTTAGTCTTCAATGACGCTCAGTTAAATCTTGGAGAGATATCATCATCATCTAGCGCACTTTTGTGTATACATAACTGAAGCTCCATACACAATTTAAACTCAACGTCTCTATTAGTTTTCAAGATATCTTGCGTCAGATCGAAATGGAATTTTCAGCTCTCCATGTGATCGTCTACGCGTACGCTCTGCTAATAATTATTGGATTGCTGTGTCATTTATGGTTGTTCAAGAAGGTACATCCCACTCTTATTATTATACTATCTCTCTGATTATGAAATGGTAGATGTGTCATCCAATGCAAAGAAAATTGTTGATCTTTGAAATGTTCTTGCTGAGTGCTATCTGGTATAGCAAACAAATAAACGACAGAAACGATACAAACACGTTTATAATACGTTTAAATTCACTACATAAACATGAGGACACATATTTAAAGACTAAAAAGAATAATAGCACGAAGAAAAATATTTACAACACTACTCAAGAATCCCTTCTATAACTTCGTCGGAAAGTGTTAATTATGCACATCCCAGTAAAAAAACTGCGTAATTTTCTTTAAAGATTCTAAGTATATTTTTAGCATCGTCTATATAGTAGCAATTATGGGTGCAGCTGGGTACTTTCACATCGAGACTTAACAATAAAAACAAATAAACAGACACCAATTTAGTTGTTTATAAATTAGGTGATAAAAATAAGAGAAAAACAAAAAACACAAGATGTAATAAATACATTTTATAGAATAAACATGGCTATGGAATATTACCAATTTACGTGAAAAACAGTGATTCTAATCACGAACAAAAGCTAGTTTTTAATAACAAAAATAAATTAGGCACTATAACCAAGCCATAATAACCGCGATGCTTCTTTCCTCTACTACCATTAGTACGGTATATTTTCCATTACAAAACACTTCTAATTATTAGCATAAGGTATGTAGTAAGACTCGAAATGCGGTACGACACGGCTAATGCCTCAGGTAACGTATCTTACATGACTATAACAGAGTTGTTAACAACTTGTACAATGAGCAGGTTTACCAACTTTGATACAAGTTGGTGTGATAGAAACCATTCCCAGAAGCCACCTGAAAATCTCCAGGCATTAAATGGCTGGATGTGTTGCGTTTACATCTGTTATACTTACCAAAGACTGGAATGCTTTAAGAAGATTAAGTAGGTTAATCGCTAAATGTAATTTATCAGGCAGGTCTTAAAAATAGTTTTCTCAATCTCAAGCTTTTAAACTATCAAATTTGGCATTATTTATATTTCACTATAATTATCAAATTTCTGTTAAGGCACTTTTAACTATTTCAGTTGTAACCAAGACAAATCAAATATACTACGACTTGTCAAAATAAAAAGGATATTATTTGATCTTGTATGTTATACTAATTTTATAAACTTCTAAATAAAGAATGGTTTATAAATAATTAAATAAAATGTGTCTCCGAATATGGATCAACGTAATAACGTTCGTGTTCATACAGGCTGCTATAATCATAATAGTCTCATAACTGCACGATTTCATGATTTATAATTTTCGACACAGTTTAAAAATCACGGTCACAGCAGATGATTGGATTTGACAGCACTGCTGGTATTTGTTATATCTGTTTGTTCTATTTGGTGTTTCTACTAACACGTGATATCTCTTCGTCCTTGTCGTTTCTGAATTCATGGACCATCTCTTCGTCGCTGGTTTTTCTACTGCACGGGTTATTTCTGTGTCCATGGTATTTCTACTGGCGCGGGCCATCGATTTGTCCTTTAAAGTTTCTGACCTTCGGGTTAAATCTTGGTCCTTGGTGTTTCTTCTGGCACGGGCCATCTCTGAAACCTTGATGTTTCTGCTGGCACGGGCCATTTATACGTCCTTTTGTGTTTCTACTGGCACGGGCCATCTGTTCCTCGCTGTTGTTTCTACTGGCACGGGCCATTTATTCGTCATTTGGTGTTTCCACTGGCACGGGCCATTTGTTCCTCGCTGTTGTTTCTAGTGACACGGGACGGGCCATTTATTCGTCATTTGGTGTTTCTACTGGCACGGGCCATCTGTTCCTCGCTGTTGTTTCTACTGGCACGGGACGGGCCATTTATTCGTCATTTGGTGTTTCTACTGGCACGGGCCATCTGTTCCTCGCTGTTGTTTCTACTGGCGCGGGCCATCTCTTTGTCCTTTAAAGTTTCTGTCCTTCGGGATATATCCTGGTCCTTGGTGTTTCTTCTGGCACGGGCCATCTCTGAAACCTTGGTATTTCTGCTGGCACGGGCCATTTATTCGTCCTTTTGTGTTTCTACTGGCACGGGCCATCTGTTCCTCGCTGTTGTTTCTACTGGCACGGGCCATTTATTCGTCATTTGGTGTTTCTACTGGCACGGGCCATCTGTTCCTCGCTGTTGTTTCTACTGGCGCGGGCCATCTCTTTGTCCTTTAAAGTTTCTGTCCTTCGGGATATATCCTGGTCCTTGGTGTTTCTTCTGGCACGGATCATCACTTCGTAGCCGGTGTTTCTACTGGCACGGGCCATTACCATCCTTGAAGTTCATGCCGGTACGGGCCATCTCTTCGTCCTTAGGTGTTTCTGCTCTTACGGGATATATTTTCGTTTTGACGTTTCTGCTGGCATGGGTCATCTCTTTCAGTTTGGGGGAAAGGAGGCGAATCTTAAGTATTTATTAGGTATTATTACACACAGTTTTATAATATAGTAGGTTACAACAAAGATTTCGGTTTGGGCGAAAGGAGGTGAATCTTAAGTATTTATTAGGTATTATTACACACAGTTTTATAATATATTAGGTTACAACAAAGATTTCAGTTTGGGCGAAAGGAGGCGAATCTTAAGTATTTATTAGGTACTATTACACACCATTAAATTATAAATATTTGATTACAACAAAGATTGCAGTATGGGCGAAATGAGGTGAATTCTAAACATATTTCATTACTAGTGTCTCAAGAAATATAATGAGTGAAAAATCACATAATTGTTTTCGTTAGATGCGGGTTTAAACAGCAATTATAGTTTGTTTCCTTAGTCAAGGTAGACATCCATTACTTTATAATAAAAATGAAATTATTAAACTTTTATTGTAACATTCAGATATAACGAATGCTTTAATTATTGGGATAGGAACTAAGAATTTTGTGTTATTTTATTAATGAGTGTTGAGAACCGAAACAAGATCAGAGTACTTTGTAAAACAATGAAACTTATTTATTATTAACTATAAGAATATATTTAATTTTGAAACTTTATATTTATAGTATCATGCCAATTTCGTCCGCAAGAAATTTCTTTACTCTAACTTCTTGTGACGGAATAAATCCAATCTTCGACAACCGTGAAATTACATAATCAGTACTATACGTCACGTACATTGTACTATAATAACGAATAATATAGATGGTGGATGTTATACTGAAACGAAGAGTAATATGTAGATAGTGACATATTCACAGGACCAAAGTGTACAGTAGATAGTCAGAGGTTTTACTGTAAATTAGAGCAATTAATTTAACTGAGCAGCAAAAATAGATACATTTTTTAAAATTCTATTTCGCCACAAAATAGGCTTTTCTTGGTAAATGCAACTACCAGAAAATGTTGCTCTATTTTTGACGTGACAACGTCTTAAATTAGGTTGCGGCTCGGAGTCACTCATGAAAAAGTGTAACGCCCGGTAACGTTACGATGCCCGTCCAGTGGGTCCGCCGCACGGGATCCGCACGGGATAAAGCAGATAACTGTGGGTCCGCCGCACGGGATAAAGCAGATAACTATGTTTATTCGTGAAAATGTGGAGTGCTTAGATTCGTCATTTACAACAACTACAACAATAAAGGTAAATAATTGTACACTGATATTTCATTATCGTAAACTATGATTGATTGATTAATTGTTAGATTGACACAAAAGTTGAGAAACTGAGTTTATAGGTTATGTCATACTATTGACAAATATTGATAGTGTTAAGTAAATTATTAGTTTAAATCACTCTGCAATCAATCGTAATTCAGTCGATTGAGAAGAAACAGCGCGTATTGCTAGTCAAACATTTAAAATAACAAATTATAACCTCTAACCTGTCATAACAGTGCGACCAAACAAACGAACTAAACCGACCAATCACCACGCGCCGAGTTAGAATTTAACTGTGTTTAGCAAGAATTTCAAATTCCAATTTTAGTAAATGTTTTATTCAACTTTACCATTTACAATAACAAATTTTAATTAATTTCAAATTATGTACAATGTTTTAGTAAACAAAATATATTTCTATAGTTAAAATTTGTGCAATTCTTATTTTCATTCAATTCCTTGTTCCTATTGTGCAATTTAATAATATTCATATCAATAAATATTCTACCGAGAAAAAGACCTTGTCACGTAAAATCTTCGCCCGTAAAAACCGACTTTACAGGCAACCATAATTTTTTGTGTTAGTTGGTCATACCAAGTATTAAGCTTGCAGCTACATCCGTTCGAGCATTATAGTAAAAATACAGAAACGAAAAATAATAAAGAAATACAGCAATTTTTCTAAAAGACATGCGCGTGATGCTTCGACCACTATCAACACAAAACTGTTACGTTTGGAGGAAAACACTGTTATGGAAGTAAATTAATTAATTAGTGCGTGGTGGTGAGCTATCACGTGGTCCGTGACACAACAACCAGTGTGGACGACATGTACAGGTATTGCCTATTCATCAACTATGTAGGAGTAATTAACCGACTTCATTAATAATAAATTAGTCCGCGCACTGTTCGATTCGGTTTTTGTCGATGATTACGCTTCAAGTGTTTATGAATTAGATCTGATATCTATAGCGTTGCTCGTGGCCTTAAAATCACATTATTGAAGCCTATATATATATATAACTATCTATATATCTATCAATATATAAATATCTATATATTGAAGCCTACGTAATAAATCAGAAAAATCTATTCAAAATGGAAATCATTAAAATTTATTTCGGAGCAGTTGGGAAAAGTAAAATTTAATGGTCTTAAGATATCTATTTATGCATTTTTAACTATTTCAGTCATAACCAAGACAAAGCTACTATTCTAAGACAGCAAAACAAAAAATATAGTAAATATTGATCTTGTATTCTATGATAGTAAATAGCCAAATAGTGAAACAATTTCCTTTGTAAATTGCTCGTTTAATTAATTTTTTTTTTTAAATTTTGGATGTTTTGGGGAAAAATACCTAAAACGAACATTTTAGATTTTTTTTTTGGTTTAGTTGAAAACATTAAGATATTAAAATAATAACTCGATTGTTTATGAATTGTCTAATAGACTTTGGCTCGTGAAATATCACAAAAAACATGGGTGTCCATTAATATTAATAAACAGGTCCTCCTTGGAAATTTGAAAATATGCATTAGGTAATAACGTGTAAAAAACGTACGGTAATAAGGTATCGTTCCGTTAAAGGCAGAAATTAGTAATTAAAATTCGGAAAATTGCAGTATTTTTGTATCTATGTCATCGACATGAAGATGTTCTATCCCGAAAATGTTTATTCGTGCTCAGTTTGATACCGTATAATTGTGAAGAGTATTAGCAGGATGAACCTGTTGGATACCAACATATTTTAAATTAGTAAAAACTATCATTATTGAAGTAAAACAAGTTTCTGTTAGAAAACTTCCAGTAGAATAACAGAGTTACAATTCTTTAGACTAAAATATGGCATTATACTATAGAAATCATAGACTTCGTTAAAGCTACTTCGTAAGGTATTTCGTAAATTTCTATATAGAATAATTATAGAAAATTGAGGAATAGAAAATGAACGGATTCAAATTTCTCAGTATTGTATTGAAAGCTTACAAAATGGAAAATCCGAAAATTCATCTTTCTGACTTATTGAAATTGAATACAGTATCGACGGCCATGACTCAGACATTGGATGAACAACTTACTCGTTAAAAAGCACATACAATTTCAGATACAGTGCAACACATTAAAGTGATAAACTATATAAATCTCCGTAGCGACTGTACAGAGCTGCATACGAAGCCTGTGTTCTATTTTGCTTAGAAGTCGAATAGTGATTTTTCTGAAAATGTGAGCACCCTTATTACGTTTTAAGGGTGGGAGGATTTCAATAACATATATTCAACCCAATGGGAGGCAAGGAGAGAAACGTTACTAAGCGATAATTTGTTTATAATGGGCCGGTTGATTGAGCTATAGCTTACTGCAGAGGGTAATTAATTGTCGGAGTAGCTGGGGCTTCCTTAGTGTTAAAAGTTTTGTTCAAGCCTAAAATGAGGAAGTACAATATTGTTTCTACCGTTTTCTCCTGCTCGCTTTGACCGGAAGTGGCTAGAATAGAGCTAGCTTCCCCTTCTTCCAAGGTGAAATGACTGAGATAGTGCCCGTTATCTATCCTCATGGGATCTTGGCAGGAGGCGGTTTCTACTCCTGACTTTACCAATGCTGAATATCCTCACTCCGGGAGCAGCACAAATATCCTTTTAGGACTAGTGCGATAAATGGTATCCTCTATTCTTGTTTTAAGTGAACAAAAAAGGGCAAGGCAGGCCATACCGTATGATGACGATTAAGTGAAAGCTAAAAAATATTTGATGACTGTACCTAGACTAGGAATCATAAATTTAAATATTTTGTTGACAAAACTGTTGTTTATGTCATATGAAAAAGCACCATGGACAACAGAATAACATTTTAATGTTTGTTTAGAGAGTGGCGTTCATGTCGTGAACTTGCCGTTTATTTCGTAGATTAGAACCGTACAGTTAATAAGTGCTTTTACATCATAAAATCGACCCAAGCGACTTATTAAGCACTGTTGGAACCAATGGTGTGCAACTCAATGACCAAAAACGTGTCTTGCTCTGTTACCATGAACATTTACAAATGCATTAGTTTTAATTGAAATTGGGATTATTCTAGGGATGCAATAAAACTTGAAGAACTTAACTTGTGTTATCTCAAGGCATTAAGTCATACATCTTACTATGTAAAGGTGTCATCGTGATCAATAATTATGTTTAACCTGATAGGTTATGAAAGGGGTAAGATATAAATTTGGCAGGGATGCTCTGCCTAAGCACTAATTGTATGCAATTTTTAACTATATGCTTTACATGTAAAAGTTTTTCAATTTAGGGTCTTTGAAATAGCCAGTTTATTAACAATAAAATTATTTATGTCCTGAAACTCTAATGTATGCAATTAGTGCTTAAGGATTAGAGTTTCAGGACATAAATAATTTTATTGTTAATAAACTGGCTATTTCAAAGACCCTAAATTGAAAAACTTTTACATGTAAAGCATATAGTTAAAAATAACATTGATCGAATTATTAAGTGCTTTAAGAGTCTAGTGAATTCAGAACCTGCTACATACTTGAAACCAGGTAGATATCCGATAGTTCCATAGGACGGAAGTTCCTAGAGACAAGATGCTTCTGGTAGCTTCTGGGAATGCAGCACTTAAGTAATCAATTTGTTCATATATCTCGGCATCGATAGATTCCGTACGCTTTACGATTATCAAAGACTGAGAGCTTCAAGAAATCAGGAATTTCCCAGAGACCGATTTATTCTAATGGCAGGAAGCTTCTGGAAACCATCTTAAGTCAGGAATGCCCAAAAGCCAGGAGCATTTAATGGAGGATTCCAGAGGTCGGGAGAGGGATTTTAGAATCTTAGAACTCCCACTGAGCTGCAAATCTTAATAGACAAGAAGTCCAAAAGACAACAAAAGCTTGTCGAAGTGTGGTTCCATTTAGTTACCAAAAGTTTCTTCAGATGTAGGGAACGTCTCTAGAAGAGGGCTCTACAATATGTATATAACGTTCCTTGTAACTAAGATGTCGCTAAACTCGGAAGATCGTATGTTAGAATTTCCTACAAGATGACAGATTCCAGAGGCAGAATTCTGAAGCTATGGTAGTCTGAGTGTCTTCTCTAACAACCCAGACACTGGTGGTCCTAAAGAATAGATCTTTCTAGTGATCATATAGTCCCAGGGTTGGAAACTGGAATAGTTCAAGGTCTGGTTGATCCTAGAGTCTAGTAGGTTGTTTAAAAAGTTTATATTTCTAAACACATTGGGTTGTGTATGTTGGCAACTTCTATAGGTTATATTGAGACATTTGGAGACTATAGACTGTAGATTTTATGATATTGTGAAGGTCCTGTCACATAAAGAAAAATTCCGGATGTAATAATGAATTAAAATTGAAATTTGCCTTAACAAAGTCGACAGGAGGTATCTTTTATCAATTTTGGAACAATATTATTAGTGATTCTTAATAAACAAAATTCATACATACTCTCTCAGGTGAGGGAATTTTCCGTGTTGCCACGTGCTTAGATATAAATAGGTAATTGCACAATAGTTTGCTCTTCTTTTGAAGGCCTTGACAAGCAGAATTCCTTTGACAATATAGTTGAGATACTTTCAAAGGAGACTCTTTTGTGAGATTGTGAAAACTAAGTATTTGTGCTTACCAAGAAAAAAACTTCAATAAAACGTGCAAATCTTCTCATTAGTGCGTATTCTGTTAAGTGGTGTTAGAGAGGGCTTCTCAGCCCTAACTTCGCTTGGTAAAATAAGACCTTATTTTACTATTCTTATGAGGTCTATCATGATTATGATTCATGTTTAACCGTTCACATTGCATTGAAACACTGTTGATATAAATGAAGTATTATGGCCTTTTTCTTTATAACCACTCTCAGTCAATATACTAGTAGGTATAGACAATAATAACTGATGTTAAAACTTAACTACCAACAAAACATATCTGCTTGAAGGGATGGAACTATAATAAATCAATGTTCAATATAACAACATAGTGATAAAAACGGCTTCTTAACCACAGGCTGCCCGCTTTTTGATAATCTCTACTTTTCATTTATGTATGTATATATAAATCGCTCGGTCGAGCGTGGCTGCTGCTTGGGTGAATGACCGCTGAGCGACCCTCTCCTTGCAAGCAGCCCGCCTACCCGGCCAATAGTGGTGTTTCGGAAATCACCTTTAAGCAGTATGCCTCCAGGTTAACGGTTAGAGAGGACTTCATAGCTCTAGTTTCGCCTGAGAAAATAAGACATAATTTACTTTACTTTAACTGTTTACTTTACACAGGATATAATTTATATGCGGACGATGTATGCTGAGGTCCGATGGATTATTTCAGTTAGTTTTGAGGTCCGACGCTAGGGTAGCGCCACGTAACTTTGATTGTTACCACAGAGGGCAGTCTGGGCGCTCAGTTTGTTCATGCCTCATTTTTTTAGTTATTGTTTTTCCAAACAGAATTGTTTAACTATCTCTAAACTAATACAATCAAAGGTAATGCCCTCTAGGTTAATGTGGTTTGTATTTATTCAATGTTTTGCTAACTAGACACAATTACGCAGTTTAAATATTTTGTCACAATCCTCATTTTTAAATAAAACAATAAACAACGCAGGTAATGCCGATATTTAAAACAAAGGCTCAGTAAACAAGTCTACCTCTTGTGTTTGGAATAATCAAACCCATTATTCCGGGCAGCCATAGGAGAACAATACATGTTCGTTTGCTAATAGCCTCAACCTGTTTAGTTAATTATAATCCCGGCATCAACCCTGCACTATTTATAATTACTTGGTGCACAGCATCGGTATAAATCGTTATTTTAATGGGAAATATCTACGGTGGGCCGAGCTAAACCACCGAATGAATAATGGAGTTTTAACATTCAGAGAACAACGTAGTAGTTGCAGTTTTTTTAGTCCGAATTGTACCGATTATTAAGTGGAATTTAATGTTTTTTGTGATAATATTTTAAGAGGTGAAATAAACGATTATTTTTAAAAAATGTATTTTAATATTATTTGATTTTGAATGGAACTATCTACAGTACATCGTGGTACTTCCCACATAAAATTGTATTTGTAGTTTTATCGTATGGCACGTTATAATGACTGTACTGATTAAGTGGAACAGAATGTTTTTGTGATAGTATTTTAAGAGGTGAAATAAACGACTACTCTTTTGAAAATGTATTTTAATAGTATTTGATTTTTTAATGGAACTATCTACAGTACATCGTGGTACTTCCCACATAAATATTATATTTGTAGTTTTATCGTACGGTACATTATAGGAGAATGTCTTACAATTTCGCCTTGGCTCACGAGAGAATCTGTGATGTAATTAAAACGCAATAAGGCGGGCGAAAGTACCAAGTTATGACGAAGGGTGTAATACGTACAGGGGAGGAAGGTAATCAACTTACCAAGATAATATGTTCTGAATAATCTGCTTAAAGTTTCAGTTAAAAAAAATTTAGTTTGTAATTTACAGGGTAGTTTTATACTTAAAGTCCTACACCACCATAAATTATGTTGCCTTTATGCTCATTATATTTACACACAAATCAGGTTTAAAATTATTATATTTATTTTAAAAGGTTGGGAATTGCCTGTGTCTGAACGAGTGAATTTATTCTTACTCACATTTATAAAACAGCTAATATAAAATGTGCCAACTTTTAAGTTCCTTTTCTTTCTCAACGTTTGACTATTCTTTTCAAAACGTCGGTGTTTTACATTACAGTACCTATTCACTTTTTATTACAAAAGTATTTTTCTGCACCCTTAATCGGAACATATAATTGAAATAAGAATTTAATTACAATATTTAATGGTGAATTATATTGTAAAACCGATGTTGAAATTATGTCGGTGTTGTATGTTTATTATACTGGAACAGCTACTTTATGTGATTTAAATTCATGATTTATTTTTTATATTTAGCTATAAGCTTATCACTCGAAAGGCTGGTAAAATTTAATTTGTTTGTTTCTCGCGCGATATCTCAAAAACAATCCGACTGACGGACATACATTTCCAAGAAGCTTCACTTCTGTATTATATAGGCAACAATGAGTTCGACGATGGTGCATGTCACTCTATGGGAATGAGTTTAGAATTAGTAAATATTTTTACATGGGTGTTAAGCGTATCCATGATAGTAACGACAAAATAACAAAGTAAATACATTTGTAAATCAAGTAAATAAACAGTATGAGATTTTAACATGTGAAATGTAACAAAATTTTCCTAATTACCCTACCACATGGTCAAGTACAATGTATACAATTGGTGTGTAGACTTTTATTATTCACTGCTACGAAACCCTACATAATGAAAAAATGTGAATGTAACACAAAGCAATATATCTCGAGAAAAATGCAATATATGGACTTTAAATTTTGCATCAAACTTTATTAAGTTTAAGTAAAAAGGATGGTTTCTATAGTGGTGCATGTTCAACAATGGAATTTGGCAGAGCATCATTGAAGCCTATCACTCAGAAAGCTGAAAAATTCTCTTTGTCTACCGTTGATCTACCGTTAGTTTGTAAAAGTTTCCTTTCCGTGTATTACTCTGTTTATCAGTCCACAGGACTTCTTCATAATGAAAATGAGCTATAGGTTTCAAATTTTGCATGCAACCTCAGCGAAACGTGTCATGCGACCAGTAATGTAGCGTATTCCCCTGTACCTATTTATGTTATTGTTACATTTCATTTTTATTTGTTAAAACGTAATAAAAGTTTAGTCTTTGTGTTTAATCAGTAATGCCTGATGGTATCTAAAGATAATAAACGCTTGTAACAGCAATTTCCATCGCCGGTTTTTTCGTTTTGTTATAAATAATGTTATAAGTTTTGCGTTGTGGTACTCAGTTTTATGGTGCTTATACATTTTTTAGTTCCATAAAAATCGACAAGGGCATAAGTAATTCTAATGTAAAAGTTAAAAACCTGCTTTTAATCTAGATTTGGACAATCGCGAACATTCTGTACTGGATGAGTTGCTAAAATTCTATACTTTTACTCCTACTTAAATATTTTATTTTATTTCTCTTTTGCATATAACGGATTTTTATATAACATCTTTGTATACTTATATGTGTTGAAGTAATTTTCAATATAATGTTTTGCCTATAGGTAACGGAATGGATCATTAAAATTGGATCTAACGTATATTTTAGTTGGATGACAGGACTTTAAATGTTTCCTCTGTTGTAAGCTAAAAGTACAAGGCCAAAGTTTGCATATTGAATGAAACAGAGGTTTTCCACTGTCACAATCTGTCATTTTTAATTTTGCGGAAAATAAATATTATGAATAAATGAATGAGTTGAAGAAAAGTAGTTTTATCTAATGGCAACGTTTAATTAAACTAGTTGTTTTAACGTTGTTGGTTAATATTACTGGAAAGATAAGTGTAAGTTATGTATTTTCCTTAAATCGGATTCAACAGACATTTTTGACTTTCGGAATGGAAATGATTGTGTGATAGCTGACAATCCATTATAAAATATCTACACGAGACATTCATATCCTCTGTCACAATCTGTCATTTTTCATTTTGCGGAAAATAAATATTTACGCGTGTTTCACAAACGATCGTGATTGTAAACAAATGATATTCAAATACTGAGTTTTGAATCAGCCATTTAATTGTTTGGGCGTTCACTTTCTCCCACATTCCAGTGGAACGAACATTAAATCAATGAATATGTATTACTAGTAACCAACTGAATTTACATGAGGTCGTGTGTTCCACTGTGTGGACGAGATATACCGTACACCCTCACCTAACGTTCCACCTACCTGGTGTTTCGGGCGAATGGAAATTTGCAATTGCATGACTGCTTGAAGAGACTGAACTAGAATATTTCATTTACTCACCTACAACATAAATACATCTATAAAAGAATTGTAACACGTGAAGCATTGTATTTAGCGTAAATATTGCACTTAATTTAGTAATATTAAATAGGTATTAGTTACAAAAATTAATTTTTATATTACTAATCAGTATATAACAGATTGTGTAGTAGTCGTTAAAAGCACGTGAAAGAAATGAAATATTGTGTAAATAATATAACAAGGCAGTAGTACACCGCAACACGTGGTTCTTAGCAGACTTAGCTGAAGATCCATCCAAAAGCGTAAAGCTCATTTTATTCCCCAAATGTTCCGAGGACAGATGGTCAGGAAGACATCATACAGAAAAGAAATGCATTCAAAAATAATGCTCAGCCAAATTCCATGCTTAGACATCCAACATCATAAGACTCCTTCTTGTCAATGTGAAATAAAGTTTAGAGATGCTGTAGATGGAGCTTATATTGGTCACTGTTAAATTACATGAAAAACATAAAACCAATATTTAAGACTTTTATTGTTTTGTGAGGCCTTTCGATAGCGAGGCTATCTTCTTCAGACACATCACAAAAGTTTTTCAGACACTTTCGTGATGTGTCTGAAGAAGATAGCCTCGCTATCGAAAGGCCTCACAAAACAATAAAAGTCTTAAATATTGGTTTTATGTTTTTCATATAATTTAAAGTTTAGAGATATTTAAAAAATACATATGAAATATTTATTAGTATACCTTGCCATGATAAATTCACTTTTTTCCATTATTTTAGGTTTCATATCTGTGTTCAATAATAAAATAGTTCCGGTGAGCTAGGAAGCGGGGCGCTGAAAATTAATCTGTTGACTTTTATCGTTGTCTGTTGTTCTATTACTTTTAATTTTTACTCAATTGATTAAAATGTATTATTTTTAAATCTCATATGATTACTATTTTTCCTCTTTTATTTATAACGCAATTTTTTCATTAATATCGTGGACATTGACATTAGCTTTAATTTATGACCTTGCCTTATCTGTTTAACTGATTTCTATTTTTTGTATATAATGGATTGTTTTACTTTTTACCATCATTGTGCATTATTTTAAATGGAACTTTAAGTGATAATTAGTTTTGTTCTTCAAATATTGACTGACTTTAATTGTTGTACTTCGCTTTATCTGTGTTTCCATTTGTTAATTGTTAGTTTTAATTTTCTGTGAAGAATGGATTTTATTACTTGAATTCTATTTTAACTTTAAGTAAAGATGTGCCAGTAGAGACATAAGTAGCATTTACTATTATTTGTTTTATAATGCCTTGTGGAAATTTGACTTCAACTGTATGAGTCACCAACTTGTTTTTGTTGCAATAAAGACTTTGACTTTGACGTGGTTATCCGTAAGTCTAATGTAAAAATATTCGCTAACGCTCAACCAAATCCCATGGTGTGACATTCACTACTATCGAACTCAGTATTGCTTGTTTAAAGGAAATGAAGCTTCCTACGTTAACTTTAATATGGGTCAGTTCGTTGTCGAGATATTGTCCGTACAGTCAGTGAGACAACAGGCAGAAATAGAATTTGCCAGCCTCTCCAGCGATAGCCTTCGCTACCGCTCAGCCAATAAATACTTTGAGAAGGTGGTGGTCCTATTGTATTGTGGACAATACCAGTGCTCCACCAGCCCACCCTTGATGGGATAAGAGTGTGTGGCAGCCCTTCGAGTTTTCTGATTTGCAAACTTTGCTAACTGGTTTTCCCAACTTTACTTGTGCGAACTTTCCGGGTCCTTTTGAATAGCATTGGATTTATCGGTACAGCGGTGCATCACGATTACGTAGATTGTGATTAAATTTAGAAAGTATTGATCAGTTTGAATAAAAAATAAGTTGAAAATAAATATAAAAAGAGTTTATTTAAATTTAAAGGCGCATTAAAAACTTCATATAACCGTATGTGTATGTGTTCTGCGTGTGCGTGTGTGTGAAGTTTTAATAATGTGCCTTCAAATTCAAATAAACTCTTTTTTATATTTATTTTCACTGTATTTTTATTCAAATTAATAAAACCCTTCTTCCAATATTTAATCACGACTCTACGTCATCGTGATGCACCGCTATACCGATAAATAAATAAATGTGTGTGTGTGTGTGTGTGTGTGTGTGTGAAATTTATATTTAATTAAATTTATACGCAATAAGTAACGTACATCAAATAAACATAACATAAAGAACACACACAAAAAACGAAAAAATCTCGTATAAAAATCCTAATAAAGGTATGGCCAAGTGTGGAATATAGAGAAAAGGCTTTTTCGAAGTTCTAAGCTCAATAAAATTGCATTATATAATAAAAAATGTTCTTTTTTGTTTCACTGAACGATGGCAAATGCCTTCACAATCCTTCCATCGTCAAAAATAAACTTCAAAGAAACAATTTTCTTTTATTGATTAATGAAATAAACCGTAGCGACAGAGGTTTAATGGTGAGTTTTTAACTCATATTATGAAAATTTATTTATAAAGTATCAATAGGAGAGTTAAAAATTCTTACAACAAACTCGCGTAAGATGGCAGGAAAGCTCCCCCCAAGACACGCTCCTGAGAGCTCCCTTTCAAGAGAGAAAGTAGGTCAGTGGCACTTTAGCCAGGGGTGCTACCCCCTTATCTGGGATCGATAAGCCCTTAAATGCAGCAGCACTACAATCTACTGAAAACACTGAACTGGCTGCATAGTTGAACACGAAATAGACAATCAAATTAGTCATTTCATTCAAAACTTTTAATTCACTGTTTAATGTATTACGCACAACTCTGATTTCTTACAATTACCTTTCGTTGTCCTGACAGTAACTAAGGCTAACAATCAATCATAAGATGCACTTATAACGACTATCCGATGAAATTTTACAGTCATTAGTTTTTTAATATTGTTTTTGTATATTTTGTACATTCCCTTTGTTTAAGTTAGTGTTTAGCGAAAAAATTCCTTTAAAAATTATTTAATATAAATTTGCAAATTAAATCACCCCTATAGCAACATGTCCATTTAAGTATTTGGACTATATAACCATTTTCAGAACAAACACAATTATATGAAATTAAACAATCTTCTATTGAAATACGCTGATATGAAAGTACATATTAATATTTACTGATAGGTATTTTTTCGAGGAAAAGTTTTTCGTTCATCGTCACTAACGCGAATACGAACTTAAAACTGGTATATTTAAAAAAAATCTTTCACTGTATAATAATTCCATCAATTCAGGTAAGAGAAGCTACTTTCATATCAATTTATTTATTAGTAAAATGTTCAAGTAATGCGGTCGATTTATATAAAGGTCCTGTAACGGTAGATGTAGAATATTGGTGTAAACTTATAACTTAATCTCTCGGAATGTATTAAATATCACTTAACGAGTTTACTTAGATTCATATTCAAACATTATTGACCTATTAAACAGCTTATTTCAGGCAAACACTCTGAATGTTTGACAGTAGAGGACAATACATTTATACTATTAATTTTCTATTTTGTTTCAAAATACTGCAGTCGATGTAGCCGCTGGCAGGTTGGTCGTAGCTATAGTTATCTGCGCAGAACAAATGTAATTATAACAGTGTGTGAATCAACAGCGTAGCGAGCGCACCTGATTGACATGAAATTATTGAGGCCGTGTTGACATTGGCTGGAGGGTTTCACAGTGATGTAAACAATATTGACTGCGTTATCTCTTTCTACTGATTTTTATCATCAATGGCAGATTTACTTCAAGTAAACAACGAACCAACATATTTTTATAACAGTATTCTTTCATTGTAAAATAAAGAATTGTACGTTCCTTGTGGACCTCTACAAAAGAAACTTAAGGCTAAACAATACAAAGTAACAAAATAAATTCTATCAAAATGAATTTCGCAATATTAAAGACCCTTTCTTTTTCTTAAAGCTGTAAGTTCTTCTTTTTAAAATGTAGGTTTTGCTCTAATTAGTATAATTAAATTCTCTAAACTAAATAAATCTTTTATTAGACCATTTTTACAAAACGCTAAAATAGGGTACGTGAATATCCTACAGTCTAAAAAAAAATATTCCGAGGTCGTGAAGCAAAAGTCATCAATACGCATAACACGTACGTGAATATCCTACAAGCTAAAGACAATTTTCTGAGGTTGTAAAGCCAAAGTTATCAATACACATGAGGCGTACGTGAATATGCCACAAGCTAAAAAAACAAATTGCCGAGGTTGTAAAGCCAAGATCATCAATACGAATAAAACGTACGTAAATATCCTACATGCTAAAACAATTTTCTGAGGTTGTAAAGCCAAAGTCATCAATACGAATTAGGCGTACGTGAATTTACCACAAACTAAAAACAAATTGCCGAGGTTGTGAAGCCAAGATCTTCAATACGAATAAGGCGTACGTGAAAATCTCACAAGCTAATGACAATTTGCCGAGGTCGTTAAACCAAGATACGAATAAGGCGTACGTAAATATCCAAGCTAAAGACCCCAAAACATACAATGTAAGAAAAAATTGTATAAATCCATGTAAATAAGTCCTGTATATATTTGCAAAACGTTTTTAAAAACAGATAGTTCCTTTGAGAACTTTCATGTTAACAAAAAGTAATAAGATATAGAGGCGCTCTAAAATATTACACTTGGGGAAATCTGTCCAGTATTAAATCTTGCAGCAAAGTTGAGCCAGGAATATATAGAAATATTCCCACCGTACACGATTACAGGCTACCGTGTAACTAGTCATAAACATTCTGCTTGCGTGTTTTATTGCGTGCCGAGAGCTAGGCCTACACACTACGAATGTATTATCGAGTTGGCTCGTTCTCGACCCGACCGAGCTGTATTCAGTCCACTGCATGAGTTAATTATTGGTAGTGCGGCATTAATGCTGGGATTATAATTACCTTGGTTAAAAGCTATTACAAACAAAACAGCTATTGTGTGAGCAACTACTCTGTTCAGTTTAATTTTCGGTTTTACATTCATGATTTTTTAAGTAGATTTATAATTTTTTATTGAAACATGCTCATTTATTGCCCTTTCAGTATCTAATTCTACAGGTGTTCTTAATTTTGAAATGGATCTGTTTAAATATAACCCTTGCAAAATTTTCAAATCAATCCTTTTTTGTTAAAAGGGCACCATGTATGAATAATAATTTTTTGACAGCGGAAGAGTAACAGGAATTATGTTTTCTATCTTTAAATCTTAAACTTTAATGATGGAAAAACGGTTGTATTTATAATAATTAAAATACGTTAGATCATAAATGACAGAATAAAGTACAATGGTTGGTAGAAATCAAATTCATACCACTAGATTTTTTTATAAAAATGATATATAAGAATATAAATATGTTAGAAATTGCGTAAAAATGTTATATGCCCTTTTTTCATGATAAAAAAACGTAATGTTTATGGATTTTTCTGACAGAACCAAAATATTTATGTTATTGTTTTATATCAGAAAAATAATAAGGAATAACTTTGAATGGAAAATTGTAACACTCACTCGCACCATCTACACGTTGCATCCGCAGTTTGTGTAAGTTAATATTGAATGACATATTAATTGGCAACCACGCGTATTTTCCCCTAGAATAAACTAATATTTATCAAATATTACATTCATTATTCCTTAGCTAAATTAAGCTAGTACATGTATGGTACATGGAATTGACCTTACGAAAGCGATTACATGTAATTCGTTAATGTAAATCTTTTCAAAGTTCAAAAGGTTGGAATATTAATGTCTTTATAAAATGACTGCTAACTAGCGAGTACTTGATATGAAAATAACATACGCTGTGAGGATAAAACATAGTTTGTATGCTATAAGATACATCTAAATATACGTGAAAGGTACGTATATATATAAGGTACAGTACTTATAATAAGCTTACTTGAAAAACTTATTTCGATTGAACTGGAGCTCCTTAGAAGATCATCATGTGAATGTTGAATTTGGCTCCAAGTTCCAAGTTCCACTCAGTGCAGCATCTGGAATCTGACACCGTCACAGACTTGACACCTGGGATCTGACACCGTCACAGACTTGACTCCTGGAATCTGACACCGTCACAGACTTGACTCCTGGAATCTGACACTGTTACAGACTTGACTCCTGGACTCTGACACCGTCGCGGACTTGACTCCTGGAATCTGACACCGTCACAGACTTGACTCCTGGAATCTGACACTGTTACAGACTTGACTCCTGGAATCTGACACTGTTACAGACTTGACTCCTGGACTCTGACACCGTCACAGACTTGACTCCTGGAATCTGACACCGTCACAGACTTGACTCCTGGAATCTGACACTGTTACAGACTTGACTCCTGGAATCTGACACTGTTACAGACTTGACTCCTGGAATCTGACACCGTCACAGACTTGACTCCTGGAATCTGACACCGTCACAGACTTGACTCCTGGAATCTGACACTGTTACAGACTTGACTCCTGGAATCTGACACTGTTACAGACTTGACTCCTGGACTCTGACACCGTCACAGACTTGACTCCTGGAATCTGACACCGTCACAGACTTGACTCCTGGAATCTGACACTGTTACAGACTTGACTCCTGGAATCCGGAGTCGTAGGAATACTGATTGGAATACTAATTCAGTACTGATGAATTATTAGCTATGAATATTATGTTCCACAACCTAATAATTGGATTAAATGCTACTTGCCACTACTTATTTATTCAAAAATTGTGTTTATAACATTATTAGATAATAATGAATACGTAACTATTAATTAATTCTTTCGTTTCATAAGTACTTACCATCCATTAGATAAATACAAATTTATTGCTCTACTTTAGCAAATAATTCAAACTTTGTAATGTGCTATGCTGGAAAATCAATTCCTCGAACGAAGTTCAAACTGCATAAATTGCAATGGCAGGGTAAGATCCAGTGCTATATAAATATGTTCTAATTCCAATCTCATAAATGATCGAAATTGCCAAATACAACACTCCTTTATTTAGTCTATTGGATTAGTAAGTTTAAAAAAGTCCATGTTAGACCATGATGATGCAAAATACTGAAAAATGCGTGCAAATACTACATACATACATAAACTCGCTCAAATACTGGAGTTAAATTATTAATATTAAAGAAATACATTTTTTAATTTCATTAACGAACAATTACTTGCACTTATTAAATAATAATTTTGTATTCATTGCCGGAAGTATAATAAACAATTTTTATTTTACCACATTAACGGTAAGTTATTAAGGGTAGATATATGTTTGAATACTTTTTATATAAAGAGACACCCAGTTAAAAAATACAACCTCTTTGCATATGCAACAGCAAAGAGTGTCAAAATAAAACAAAGCGTTGTGTTTTAAAGATGATAAGCAGGTTACGCTGTGCTGAGCAACCCTTTGTTAATTACTGGTGTACTACAGGGCAGTACTCTGCCACCGACATTATTTTGATTTCTTGCTCAAATATTTTCCTTTGTCAGATCAACTCGTGTACACCTAAATAAAATTCTCTAACACATTTGTAAATTAACTCTTCAATTATTGCGAATATTCTTTTCATGGGGGGGGGGGTGGGGGGGGGGGGGGGTGGGGGGGGGGGGGGGTGGGGGGGGGGGGGGGTGGGGGGGGGGGGGGGTGGGGGGGGGGGGGGGTGGGGGGGAAGCGACAATAGAACACGATGGTTAGGACTGCAGGGACATTTTGGTAGTGACTGCAAGGAAGCAAAAATGGAACACAATGGTTAGGACTAGCAGGAACATTTTGGTAGTGACTGCAAGGAAGTGACAATGGAACACGATGGCTAGTTCCACAGGGATATTTTGGTGGTACCAGCAAGGAAGTGACAATGGAACACGATGGCATAGGAATAGAGGGATGTTGTGGTGGACAGTGAGAGGAGACTGATAATTAATGGATAGGGTCTCAGCGGTATGAACGTGATAATTATGTCTGTCACCAGAATATATAGACTCTCTGACTCGTATATTGGTGCATACATATTCAGATTTGATTCGTCCATTTATTGATCCTTAAACTACCTAATCGATAATTTTACAGATTGTTACCAACCAGATATTTGTGGACTAATATTGAAGACAAATTTTCCTGCTCTCTGTTTATATATTCATGAACGGTTTACATGCATTTTTCGGGCTAAATAATAT
Organism: Homalodisca vitripennis; assembly: GCF_021130785.1. Lineage (NCBI taxonomy): Eukaryota > Metazoa > Arthropoda > Insecta > Hemiptera > Cicadellidae > Homalodisca > Homalodisca vitripennis. Next base: position 42,312,991 of record NC_060211.1, on the reverse strand, counting down.
GTTTGTATCAGTAAATTGTAATTTCGTGACTTACTTTACACCTTTAAATATTTAGTGTTGGTTAAAGGCGAATGTCTGGAAGTGTTTAGACCAGGAGATAAAACTAGATTTTTTAATAGATAAGAATCTTTTCCGTACGTACAACTAAATCGAACCAGAAAGCATACTTTATTGTTAATTTCCCAGTAAAATGAATGGCAACACTGATCGATTTGACTGCCTATTATGACGAACGTGTGTATTCTGAATGTCATATAACATCAGCTGGAGGCGCATTGTTGACAAGCCGTCATTAAGACCGATGTTGACATTCGCTGTAGGGTTCAGTGTTAGTGTAAACAGCTGTCCATTACACGGTATCAATTTATAGAGGCTGATGTTTATGTATTTTATCATCTTTTATCACCAATAAAGTTAATGTGTTGATTTTAGCGAGGAAGCAAACTCTGATGAAAATTTAAATGGCATTTTTTCACTCTATTAGATACGTCTTGAAAACTTTCTACTAATTCCCAATAAATTAGATAATCCACATGATTTATCTCATAAATGCTTCTTTAATATCCAGACTAATCACTTTTAATTGTGTTTTGTGAGACATTCTGTACTTTTGGACAGATTCCATTGCCTTTCCATGTTCATATTTTAAATCCACTATTTAATGTGAAATACTTTCGCATAGGTCGATTTTCTCTTCAGAAGATGGCTTTTAATTTTGGTCTCTAACAGTAAGGACATGTAAAACCTAATATACAAGCATAAAAAAACCTCTCAGACAAACATTTGGGAAAATCATAATCTTTTACATTATATCATAGCTTACTACTTCAGAAAATTTGATTCCATGGTGAAAACGGTAATTAGAGCGTTACCTAGAAAAAACAAATATAAACAAGTTAAATCTTTCCGAGCATCCTATAATAATGAGTCGCAGTCCGTGGCAGAAAATCCTTATCTCTACATTACTCCCTATTTAGGGTTTTTAAACTAGCTTTAAATGAATTGCAAAAGTGGCATCATCTGGGGATGATATGGTTGGCGAAATTTTCCCTAGTATCACTAAACATCTGTCATTGTAATAATATAAAACCAGATCTTCACACTGTCAATATTATGTTTCATACTAACCCCAATTGGGGTATCGCCATGAAGAAAGCTTGAAAAGCTACGATAATATGAAGAATGCATACTATACAATGCAAGTAATTTCTTACCAAGAAATTTAAAATAATTGGAAGTTACTTTTGAAATAAGTTAGTAGTCAAACTTTTCTTAAACACCAAAGTGTTAAATAACTATTTTGAAACCCCTATTTCAGCCTAAAAACCTATTTGGGGTTTCCACTGATTTCACACCACTTCAAATATAGGCCCTTAGAATATCTGAGGGCAAAAATATTTTTATACATCTGTATTTCTGTACTGTATCACTTGCTTGATATATTCCACATAGCTGAATTGTGACCTGAACCAATTTAATTAGTTTTATTTTTTCAGGTGGTTTGGATATCTTACTTTTGAAATATTATAACTAATTATACACTAATTAACTAATTATTAACTAATAATATTTAACTACTTCATACTACGTATAACGTGATTTACATCTAAGAGATATCGCATTCAACATTCCATATTATCTTCTAAAACAAAATGACAAACCTTACTTAATAAATTCTTTTACCATTGGAAATATAATCAAAGATGTTCAATGAAGATAGAAATGATTGAATGGTAAAATTGTAAATCATATTTAACCCAATCTTAGCGCAACCTCAATTTAAATAAAGGCTATCGCAAATGCTGACTGAATGAAGCCCAAAGCCATTTCGCAAATGGTCAATCTCAAACTGTCACTGAATCCGCTGCGCAGGTGGAAGATGAAAGATCAAAAAAGCTCATGGAAAAAAGTTGTCAAGTGGAAATGGCGTTCTTTTTTTAGAAAGTTAATTCAATAAAAGTGAGTGCGCGTGAGGACGTGGGGTTGTTTGTGGTTCAGCTGGATTATAAACAAAGCGATGACGTCACTGTTTGAATTAAATTAACCGGAGTGGTGAGCTCCATACGTCTAGCGCGCAAACATGGGCTGCTTTACACTTGACGCTGCCGGGTTGTTTTATCCGCAGCAAACATTGCAGTATGGATATGGATTTATTACACTTGTAAATCTTTATTTGATTTCAGGGGTAGTTTTAGGCCTGGAAAGTACACTTTAATGCTTCCCTTTCACCAACAGCCTAACTCATAATGCGGGGAAAGTTTGACTTAAAGGCACAGAGATGTCACTCGGCACAAAAGATTAATTACTGTTCTGTATAGTGCCTTTTACTATAATTTATACAACAATTGGGTAGACTTTAGTAAGCGTCATACACCCGTTATTCGGTTGTTTTTATCGATACAATAATATTTTCTTTTTTCATATTAAAAAAATGGCGATGAATATGGAGATTGAAAGTTCTTGGCGAGCGGTCATAGAGATTGAGGAGTGGAATACCGGTAGATTGTCTAGCATATTCGGTTGTTTTTATCTAATGTATCGATTGCTGATTCGATGTTACAAATTATTTAACTTAACATATGACTTCAACGTATTGATATATTATAATAGTGTCCAACGTAAACAATAAACAACGAGTAATATGTTTCTTTTTTTTAGATTACGAAAATAGCGATGAATATGGAGATTGAAAGTTCTTGGTGAGCGTTCATAGAGATGAGGATTGGAATGACTGTCTAGCATATTCGGTTGTTTTTTATCTAATGGATCGATTGTTAATTCGATGTTACAAATTATTTAACTTAACCTATGACTTCAACGTATTGATATAGCCTATTATAATAGTGCATAACGTAAAAAATAAACAATGAGTAATAAATAATATTTAGATTCATAATTTAGATTCCAAAAATGGTGATGAATATGAGGTTGAAAGTTCTTGGCGAACGGTCATAGAGATTGAGGACTGGAATACCGGCAACCTACACACTATCTTTGTAATTGTTTGTACCGCAGAGAAGTGCGCCTGTCGGGTAAAAATCCTTACCTCCATTTCACAAAAGCGGTTGCTCACAGTTATCCGGATAAGTATTGCAAAGTATCACTAACACGTGGTTCAGGTTAAAGTTGGTTTTGTTAAATTTAATATTATTTGTTAAGTTAAGTTTTGTTGTAATATGTTATTCGTATTGTTAATGTATCATATGAGATTCTGGTTGTACGATTATTGTATAATATCGAAGTTGGGTAATATTCGGAATCATTCAATAATGGCGATCGAATAACAATTGTAGGGCGCTTATTAAAGTCTCGCCCAACAATGCACTGGACGTACTACTTAAAGGATTTATTAATTTTCCGTATGATCATATAATAATTAATATGAACTTACATATAAGTGGTATGTAACACTTCTACGAAACCCACTGCTCTTTCTCTAATTTGATCCATTTCATAATGATCAGGCTTAATGTCCAGGTACATCTCTTATGTCATGCTATAAACCTATGATTTTTAATATTTTCATTCGTGAATTCAAACGATAAAGACACGAACCATACCTTTCATGTTTCCACCGGTTTTATTTGAGGAACATTATTAGAGTCTATTGTTATATATTCGAGGTAGTTCGACAGGCGCGCTAGTTTTGGCAGAGGTTGAAATGGGACGGCATCGAAAGATTAAAAATATCGAAGAACTTTTTTCTTAAATCGTATTTTTCTAAGGTTAACTTACTTAAATCCAACCGTCAGAAAAGTTAAGTTACATTACAATAGGCATCAACTAACCATAAATAGATCGACTGTTTGTCTGAATGAGATCAAAAAATTTTAATTTCTTTGTAACCATACATTACAATAAGAATAAGAAGCTACATGAGACAAAACCGGTGCGTGGCTCAAAGTTCTATTAACATATTGTGCGCTTACTACATACTACATATGCAGTATGTATCTGTAAAGAGGAACAAACAATAACAAAGCACTGAGAAATAAAATAACTTTAGAAATATATGTACAGTATTGGTTAATAAGCTCATACTAAGACTACTACACCGAAATCATTACTAAGCTCATTTGTAACAATACCGAGCTACACCAACTGTCATAATTAACTCACAACAAAAATACTCTTTTCCTTTATTATATTCAAAAACTGTTAGACCAGTAACTGTATGAGAATAAATACAAATTAAAAAGTAATTACATTTGTAGTTAAATAATAAAGTAGTTAAAAAGAAAGTAAAATATATAAAAGTAATAAAACCCCGGATTCAAAATTAAATTTCAGATGGGCTAAAAAGTGTAAATTTAAATTTATTATTAAATTAAAATGTTGTTTAATCATTTATGTAGTGAAAGTGACGACATTGAGTCTCTTTATCAAATTAACCACGATTAGTATCATTTAGGTGCTTTAGGTCAATTTTAACTGTGTACTGCTAAGAAATACATGATCTAAGGAAAAAAATTATTATTTGATGTTATCGACCCTTTCGATATCCTATTCATCCACCAAAACTAGCACGTTTTTACGATCGATTGCTTATGGGAAATCCTCTATAATTACATGGAAATAAAATCAGGTAGTGTACTTATAAAATACATACTGCATTTAAAGTACTAGAGATCACATACAATTCAACCTATTAGTTGTTGAATTTTGTTCTGTAATTTCATGGAAGAAAGAAGCGAGACGCTGTAGAGTGTAGATGAGGGAATTTCTTATGTTAGCCATAACTGATTCCAGGCCTAGTAGTAGTCAAGGCCCGGACCTAGCTCTGGATGGTGATCGGTAAAGTGTAGGCCATATGCTTAAGCTATTGTGAGCATTAAGGCGCTCAGGCTGTAGGCGTAGGCTTACGTAAAGTTTTGTTTGTTAGAAATCAGGGGCTAACAGCGTAAGACAGTCAAAGGGGCCGTTAGAAATACGGGCGAAAGCGGGTAGCGAAACGTGTATGTATGCACACGTAAAGGTTAAGCAATAGGAATGAGCAATACGCACGGATTCGTATCGGGCCTGGGTAGTGTGCGGGTGTCCAGACGCACTAGGTTTCGTTCAGTAGGCATCGGCTACGGCCGTGGTACAGAAAGTCAGAGGTGTGTGATAAACAGGAAGTCTGGGTTAAGATAGGTGATAAAGAGGAAGTCTGGGGTTAAGATAAGTAGCCGAAAACCAGTAAGTCTGTGGTTATTAAGTACCCAAATGTATCTCCCATAAGAGACAATGCTAAAATAGCGCCATAAGAGCCCATGTTAAAATAACTCCATAAGAGCCCATGTTAGAACTAGGTCCGGGCCATGACTGCTCCTAGTTTATCACTCATGTCGGGCTTTCGGGTGACTAACACGATATCTATATGAAACCCCCCAACGTGATACATGATGACCTACAGAGATGGGGGTTACCCCAAATTAGAATAAATTGCTTTAAAGATAGGGTAAATTTAACCTTTCACATGAGGTTTGTAAATAATAGTCCATCATTCCATCAATCAATCAATATTTATTTCATAGACATGATGTACATGTATAGTAACCGTTAATTTCAAAGATTCAGAGCTAAGATTTTGTACGTTCTCGCCACATCTGAGTCACACTGAAACATACAATTCAACATGCATGCAACTTTCATCCATTTTCCAATTTTGTCCACCTACATCGCCGAAGTCAATCTCCTGGTTGGGCGATCTCCCAGTCAAATGTCAAAAACTCGGTAACATTATAAAATGCTTGCGACACTAAAAAGCGTTTCAAACGAGTTATGACCACCTTGAGTATTGCAACATTCTTTATCCAATTGGGCAGCTTGTTCATGAAGTGAACAAATCAAGTCAGTGGTTATGTGAAAACATCTGTTTTGAATCAGCAAGGCAAAAAGGCCAGGTTGAGATTACTTAGATGATCAAGAATTTATTCCAATGACGCTAAAGGTAACTATATTGAGCAAATTGTTAAAACATTGTCTCGAAAAACATAAGTTTCCTAGCCCCGAATACGAATCTAACATTTTTATAATTGTCATTACAGAATGAAATGGTCATTTTATGTCTCCATTATATAGGATCCTTTGCAAGTAACAAGGTTCCAATCAAAAATTTGTAACTAGTGTATTTCATTCTTATGCCGTATTTCGTGATTTACAAATATTAAGGAACGCAATATATAAGAGATATATAGTTAATAGAGTTAATGTTAAAGGCTACGTATGGTAAATAATAGGTTTTATTACATGTAAGCCCAAACTTAAAAATATTTGTTCCTTTAAATGTTTACTTTTCCCCTTTTGTAAAAGTAGTGTGAGTAGTATTACCGACTATTAGAAATATTTCACACCTATTATTTCCAATCGTAACTGAAACTAAAATAAATACTTTAAAAATTAAATTGCGGAACTTACATGCATTACGACGTAGACCAAGCAATATGTCTGCGTAGAAGATATCCTTACCTGCAAAACAATAAAACGTAATAAAATTTAATGTAACAAAAAGATATACAAAATTACAATTAGTATTTGGTAAAGTAACCATCAGTGGCTTACAAATATTTACATTCTAAACTTAACCCAATATCTGCCAGTATAAGGTTTAAGGTCAAGGAACACATGTTCGTGTTACTATCAACTAATCGAATGTCAAGTCTGATGGACTGACACAAGGGTGAGACATAGACAGGATCCTCTCACAATATTGACACTGACACGTCTCTCTTTGATCTAAGGTCTGGCATACAACCCCCGGTCACATGGAAGTAAGACTGACTTCTAATGTGATACCTCAAGATATTTGTCATCCATTGATTTCAGTACAGTGCCATGAGATCAATGAACACTCATTTAGGGGTTTTCGATGAAAGCTCCTTGAAAGTCTCTAAAGTGTCATTACAATTTGGCTTATTTATTTTATTTACATGCAACAATACAGGTTACACACCCAATTACATTGTGCATGTTTAAATCAAGATCACATGCAATAATATCCACACATTCCAATATAACTCAGTCCAGTCCAGTGTTCCACCACAATAGTTCACATTAAATAGATAATTAAGCCTAAAGATAAATAACAGATACATATATAGATATAACTACGTAACTATAATAAAATTATTAAAAAAATAACAACAATAATAAATAATCATAAATATTAACAAAAACTACAAATAAGCTCTGTCAAGATAAGCCATAAAAAAAGAACACGTGTGTGTGTGTGTGTGTGTGTGTGTGTGTGTGTGTGTGTGTGTGTGTGTGTGTGTGTGTGTGTGTGTAATGTAATTAAAAGTATAAACATCTTAATAAAAATATTGGTAGTGTAGTATATTTGTTAAATTTGTATATGTAAGGTATTAGTTGTAGTCTAGCTCAGTTTATATCCCTCTGACAAAGTCTTTTGTATTGATTAATATTATGTAAAAATATATCAACCTCCCCAGGCAAAGAATTATGCAATCTCATCATTGTATTCAAAGGTGATGAGAAATGTGCCATTGTACGATAAAAATTCATATGAAACAAATGTTGGGATCTGTTATAAAATGATCTTATACGACGTCGACCTCAAAAATTACTAATGTTCACTGTTTATATAAATTAAAACTAAAAGACAACACAGTATCCTATGGAGGAATTTGTTTTCAAATATTTCCGATTTGGTAATAGTATTATTATTAGTATTACCAGATAGCGAGGGAGACATAGAGGGGAGTAAGCTGCGTTGAGGAGGGGTGGGGAGGGGAGTGCAGGGCTGACGGAAGTAATTAATAGATCGCCCTCGTTGCGGCAATCTGTTAAATATCCCCGTCAACGCGACCCCGCCATCACGAACGTGACGAAATGATAATATAACAAAATATTAACAGTTATTTTATTCAAAGTACATTTTATTGCTGATCACAAACAGGTAATCTGTTGTTTAACACGTATTTGTAACGTATGTAATTAAGTGTATGATAATTAATATACCGTCTTCTAACTTTTGTTTTTTATGTTAATATTTTGATAGCCCATAAAGAACCTTGCAAAGCCATATATAAACACCCGTAACATTGATTGTTACTATATTGTATTCTGTGAGAGTATGGTTTGTATTACAAGACTACTTGTATTACAAGAAAAGGGGTCAGTTAAAGTTCGGTCCTTATTTTATCTAATAATGCCTGATCTTATCTACCCTCCATGCTGCCCTGCACTAAATGTTAACGAAAGAAAACATTCCCAAGTTATGTTTTATCATGTATAAAATTCTAGAGTGTCTGATTACAAATACTGAGAGCAGTAAAATATCACAGTGTATACAAACCTGTACCAGAGAGAGAGACCTTTGTAACAGGTAAGGTTAAACCTGTTTGTTCAAATATCAGTTTATATTTGCTCTTTATTATCTACTAATTAGAAGAATTGACTTTGACTAATTAACTACATGCCATGTCGACCACTGAAGCTGGTATTATAGATTGCCTACTAATAAGCGATAAGTATAGTTATTGATCCAACGGCTGTATTATACCTGTTACTATAGAGTGCCTACTAACAAGCAATAAATATTTATTAGTCTATCACCTGTATTATACCTGGTATTATACAATATCTAATAAAATGCAATAAATATAGTTATCAATCCAACACCTGTATTATACACGATTTAACGTGTTGTCGTTCAGTTCTTTGTAGGTCAATAATTAGTATCAGCAATAGCATTATTAATACTGCTGGAAACGTATATTTCGAACAAATTAACATCCTAGTAGTCTTAGAACATGTAATATGGAGATGAAAAAATAATTCATACATAGAATACATTTTTATTTTTGAAAACCTTGTTTATTGAAAAAATATTTTCAAATTGCAGATAAAAAGTGTTTCTTATTTACATAAGAATTAATATTAACAAACAATGTCTTTAACGTACGTGAGCCTAAGATGATTCGTGGTCTAAAGGTGTGTATTTAAATTGTTGAACATTCGCATGTCGTATGTTATTTGAATATATTTTCAACATTATTTGTCTTCTTTATATAAACAGCTATCGTAATAAAATCAGCAGAACGATTTAATATTGATTTACGTTGAAATACTTTTATTTCGTCACTTTTAAATGATTAAATTTAATGAAACTATAAACAGATTAGATTATTTCCTGAACTGACAAAATATTATTAATAGTCATCAATTATTAAGTGGTAATAATTGTACAAAAGTCTTTTCAAAACATAAATATATGTGCTGTCCTACAGCAGACAGAAATATTTCATAAATGCAGCCTGTAAGATTTTGTAAATAGGATACGATAATAGTGTTCTTGTAAGGATTTTACATTGCCTACTAATGTGGAGATTACTGAGAAAATCTAAAAGTTCATATAAGCATAAATTTAATAAAGTATTTTTATGGATAACATATTATATCGAATAGAATTTCACAATTATAAATAAAATGTAGGTGTTAACAAATGAAAATAATAATCAGGTTAAATTATAAAGTCCTTCGGTTTAGGCTGAGAACCAATAAGTAAAACTTGTTTAAGTTGTAGAAACTGGCACACAGCAATAAATTGAACAATTGACAGGCGTGAAATTAAAACCCCAAAGCGGTTAAAACCCAACTTAAGTGGATGGAACTCTAGGGAATCTCGACAAGATCCAAGAATCTTAAGTGCGTTGTGTTTTCAATACTTTTGTTTAAAGAGTTTAGAATTACAAAAATACTTTTGTTTGAAACATAATAGAAATAGAATAAATGGAATCTAAGAAACATATTAATGCATGTATATAAGCACAAAAGATGGAACCGCTATAAAATTTCGATTTGATATTAATTTTGTACAAGGTTCTGTTAACTAAAAATGTGTAGTTAAATACCTGAAAAAGTAAACCTTTGCAGTAATTTACTCATAAATAAACCCTTTAATAGGAACAAACGTTAGAATTTCAATGTGCATACTAAAAACATTACTAGTTTAAAAAGTATTATATAATTGTTATTACAGACCATTTAGAAGCTGTAATAGCCTATACCTCATTGAATACGAAACCTGTAGAAAACTTGAAAAATATTTTTATGAAACCTACATGTTTACGTAATTTATGTAATTATGATAAATGTCATTTAATAAATATTTGGTTATCTAGCAGTAATCTAGAAAAAGTTTTATGCAGCCTAAACCTATACAGGATCTTCTCTGACTGTCGTTTTTGGTAGAAAAGAAACGAGAAATTCTAATAAAATATGAAATATTTCCTTTTATCTTGTAGAATAATCATTAAAACATCACAAAGGAATTATTCGTAAAAATACTAATTTATAAATAATTAAGGTTAAACTATCTAATTAAACTAGTCGTAATGTTTTCAGTTTTTAACAACAAAACTAATAATTTTAAAATTAGGGTTAACTTTTAAACATAAGATGTTTGTAAAATCATACAATATAAAAAACAAGCCAAGTAATTAGAAACCATAATTCTGTCAAAGATATAATAAAAAAATTTCTTGACAAAATTAATGTCTTTTTTAGATAAAAATATAAAATGGCTGAATATTAGGCAATCAGTGATCAATAATTATGACCAACGAGCAATCTTATCCTTGGATAGTACTATTAGATATTTTATATTAAATATTTTTGTTTGTAGAAACATAGTACATGATTGGGTTTTTGCCTGAGAGTTAGCGAAACCTGAAACTCCAAGAACTGGAAGAATTTTAATTCTGTCTATCTATCCGTATTTCTGTACGATATTATGATCTATAGAATTGAAATTTTTCACAAAGCTCCATTTCTACAAGTATGAAACAAAATCGATTTCGATGATAGTGCAAGTCATTCAATAGAATTTTGCTGAGCGATAGCGAAAATTGATTGAGAAAATCACAGAATAAATCAATTTGTTAACGAACAAAGTACAATCGTATGATATTATAATATGTTACATAGCAACACATGAAACCTAATAAAATTGTCTGTCTGTCAATATTGAATTAATTACATACTTAAAATTATATATGTACCCTCAGTGAAACCTGTTACGTGGTACACGACGTGGCTTACTCCTACCGTGTTAGAATTTAAGTGATTATAGCACATAATACAAATTTTAGGAGTATGTCATCATAATTTAATCGAAAGTATATAGCTTAAATACTTCCATTTTTGTTTGGAGGATTCTTTATTTGATCTTTATTCCAATCGGGAATATGTCGCTGATGTAGATATAGTTGCAGTAAGAGAACTAGTTGTGAAGACATAACCACCTCAAGCATGCTAAGCCCTGAGGTGTGCCTGGTACCGCAACACTAACTTCACGTGTCTGATGTCACAGTGTTGAACAAACAGATAACTGATAACAGCCTTACATGCTCAGGCATGTCAGAACTTTTGTTAGATTTGCCTGCGGAACATTCCACCGATTATAAAGATTGCTGTTTTACCTTATACAGATAAAACATTTATAGAAATACACTTTATTTTATTAAGTATCTTAATCATATTTATTATTACACAATTATTTATTTGATATATTATATATAATATATATCTCATATCATATATAATATATATATAAATATATGAGATATATTATTTTATATATTAAAATTCTAACTGTATTCATTTTTCGAACTAAATAAACTATTTCTAGATACGTATTTTTAGTTGAAAAATAAACGTTTAGTTGTAATCTTATTTTACTTAATTTCGTTAAAAATACATGAGAAATATTACTTGTTACTTGAGTTGTGCCTAGAATAACAAATTAACACAAATAAGTGTTACCGTAATTTTGCGTGCATGAATTAATTTGAAACTTATTTAATATTTTCATTAAAATGTAAATTGAATTAACTTGTTAAATTTACACGTAGATTAAATCGTTTTAAATTATTTTTATAAACATTTATCACACGTTCTAAAATTAGGCTTAAAATACAACTACCACAAAAAATCTTATTTACCGATGACAAGAGTTCTTAAGTGTAAATATATTGTAAATAGCGTGTAAATTAATTTTTTTTTTAACGAGAGGCATTTTAAGCCTTATTATTCACGTCCTCATGGGTCATTGGCCTGTACGAGGATCTTATAAAACGGAATAAAGGGGATAGCTGATACAGTATAAGGTCGATGGTACTAATAAAAAAAGTAAATGTAACAGACAAGATTTGAACCCGCGCCGCGCTATCTCTAACTCCGATCTAACGTCTTAGACTGCTCATAATTAACATAATGGCCATTTTTGAACCACTCAAAAAGAACGAAAGTTTCACAGCCCTTTGTCTTGTATTAAATAAAGGGCTTCCTCTAATTACATAATCTAAATTTATTAATTCAATGTATGTATGGTAGTAGTGTATGTGGTTCATAACGTACGTTATACGTTATCTCATTCAAACACGTGCATTTCTTCTCTTACAAATTTCCTTAATCCAACTCTTCAGAACAGAATAAATCCAACATTCGACAACCGTGAAATTACAACCCCGCAGTTAACTGCGCCACCTCGGTGTGGAGCGGGGTTAGGGGGAGGGGAGGTAGCTTGTTTTTGTTGGCTTATATTCTTACAGTTGAACCACGGACTGCATCTTGTAAGAAGTTTCATGACCAAAATATTGAAGTCAAAATATTTCTAAGGTATGATAACAGCCATACCTAAATATTTTTATAAATACACCATTTAAAAACAAACTAAATTAAGGATGAGTATAGACCCACTTATTATGTGTCATCAGTTTCCAAAAGTAGGTAATTCTACTCTCCATAGACCTAATGTTCTATATAAATGTGTGTGTGTGTGTGTGTGTGTGTGTGTGTGTGTGTGTGTGTGTGTGTGTGTGTGTGTGTGTGTGTGTGTGTGTGTGTGTGTGTGCTGTAAGTGTTCATTCAGTTCCTTTAATTGTGAATTAAATATATTCAGTACAAACAGTAAGTAGGCAATGTATAGAATAGCAAATAAATAACCATTGGCCCAACTACTTCTTCTGGACACTTCTTCAGTACCTATTTTTACAGTAACATCTATAACTAAATTTTGAAAAATGTCTATTAAACTAAATGAAGTACTTCAAATTCTTCCAAAAGTTAAAATGTAAGCCGTCTCTGTAATCCACACAATATGCCACGTAATAGGCCTCGCTGAGATTGCGTGCAAAATTTCAAGTTTAAGCTTATTTCATTCTCGAGATGTCCTGGGGAAAGATAGGTGCCTCATAAAATAATTATATAATTATAATATAATATAATATATAATTATATATATATATATATATATATATATATATATTATAAGGAAATTTGTACATTTCCCTCCTTGTATATGTACAAATGAGATAAGATTGTACTCTAACGCAATAGTGAACTGAAATCAAATCTTGTCAACATTGACTATCCACTTCATTACTTTTGTCATTTTACTGTATTATATATTACATGTTAATGTATCACATGTTAACATATAATAGATAGTACTCAGCTTGTTTGCAAATTTATCTATTTTGCTATTTATCGTTGCCATTATGGTTATTCACAATTCCTATGCAAACATATTAGCAAACTTTCAGCGAAATATCATAGAGTGACATTATAAAACTCTGTATTGCCTGTATAAATTAAAGCTTCTTGCAAAATTACAAGTATTTAGGTCAGTTTGTATCCGAGATATCGCTCTGACAGATATACATAAATGAATTTTTCAGCCTCTTATGTTACAGGCTTCAGCAAATCATTCATAAGAAAAACACTAAAATATAATGAAAACCCCTATAGCATTTCTTTATCATGTAATATCGTATTACATTGTTACAAATGTTACTCAAAGCATTGTAAAAATACAGTTTATGTAAAAATTAGGATAGTAGCCTAAACTTTATGATGATGTTAACAAAATTAAACTCAAGAAAAAATGCAACTTATTACAGCTACTACTCTCTATATTTATATTTGAGAAAATGTTACTGTACGTTTTTTTTCTAAATCATACTTAAAACAAATTTTATTTGACTTTGAAACAAGTTTTTAATGACTGTAATATATCTAACAGTGAATGAACTTAATTTTGTTTTACTTAGATGTGTGTAAGTCAAACAATTAATACACTTGAAACTTACAAAACTAAACTAAACGGTAACTAAAGTTACATGATATTCATGTAAAGTACTAAATACTACAGTAGGCTACCAATAGAAATTTTGCGTACAAGTCACAATTAAAATCTACACGTGACGCTAAAACTTCTGTAAAATACATACAGTATCGTAGGTATAGTCGCTTCACGTCAAAATGTACAAAGAAACAGGTATAATTTTAGCACAATTATTATTAAGGCTATGTTGATACATGTGTAGTTAGTGGCATGGAGAATATTATCGGGATACACGGTATTACCAACCTGTTGTTGCCTGATGCCATCATAGCAGCTCAATGTGGGCGCCCCCTCTTTGCCTTCGCTGTTACAAGATCAGTAAACGGTTTGCTCAGTTTCACAAACTTCTTATGTTAAGATTATATTATTGAAACTTGATTTACTGTCGTAACAAATGTTAAATGTTATGCATTTGTTTCTTGTTTTAACAAAACAATTTTCTATTGTTAATGACCAATGTTTTTACACCGAACCAGGCTGTTTATTGACACCGGACTGACAAAAATGTCATGTCCCATACATTTTCATTACTCACCACTCGGAGTCAGTGGAATAGAATTGAACATCGCTCGCACAATTGAATGAAACAAAAGCGCGGTTCAAATCCCAATTCCAGTTGAACCATTTTTCACCACATTCGATTGAGGACGCCGCAAAAAATGACACAGGATCACCAATTATTCAGAGGTGTCTGATCCGGCAGCGGCAACTGCTCGTTTAAACTTGAATGTGTTTGAAACAGTTACTGTATTCATTGAAACACGTATACAATTCAAACGAATTGTAAAGTCCCAACTTGTACGTTAATTCGGTATAATACGTTTGATTGTTTATGCGTAACAGCTAACTAAATCTACAAAGTTATTTGATTATGTCTATCAAGAAATAAAAACGTTTTTAACAGATAAGTAATTGTTATAATGCTCGATTTTTAAGTAGAGTATAATAACAAAAAAGTATTATAATGCATACACACTCATGGCTAGTCTTTATATTCTTTTAAGAGTATATTCTTTAGTCTTTATTTACTTTTAAGAGTATGAATACGGAGTACGCCACAAAATGTGTTGTCAAACAGGCTTCGTTGAGCATCATTTAGTCCATAGCTCATTCCGTTAATCTACTGTTAAGATTTCACATATTATAATGTCATATGGTAATTTTCGGTTTGTTTCAAAAATGTACAGTACTCCCTCTATAGTCCGGGCCTGCGCCAGTCCTGTTCCTCCAGTAATCCGGACAGTAGACAAAAGCAGCTGTCATCATACGCGTCAATTTGGGATTCCAGCTCATAACGGCAGTGTATTTAACAGCATTTAACTATCGCACTGTATAGTTAATGATAATGACACAGTGAGGTTGTACTATACTGTGAATTTATTTGTGATTTGAATTATTATCTGATATTGGAATCAGTATCGAGTAGCAATACGTTAAATTATGTAATTTAGACGTGTTTTCAATTTAACCTCAGTAATCCGGCTTTTTGATTAATCTGACACTTTTCTGGTCTGAATTGTGTCGGATTATTGAGGGACTACCGTATTTATTCTGCAATTGTTGTGCTATCCTAAGCGCAATGCAAAAACGGTCGCTAACGCTCAGCCAAACCCATTCAAATATATGACATATAATCGAACTCGAACTCTGCAAATCTAAACGTTCTCGAGATACAGTGCGGCCAAACAGACAGAAATGCAATTTGTCAAGCCCCTCTGCTAACGCACAGCCAATAACTCACATTTTAATATTTCAGTGAGATATTGGTAACTTATGTCCTTTGAATGTAAATCAAATGGTTTATATCACAAGGCAAAGGTAAAATGTTACGTGAGAATGTACATGCGCTTTAATACAGAGATTCTTTCATTTCCGACCGAAATTTACAAATTTCCTTTGCTGTACTTAGGTGATTTTATGGTCAGTTTACTGATCTGAAATATTTGCCATTTCATTATATACCATCCTAGCTCATTACTAAATACTAAGTAATTGCTAAGTACATTTTTGTAGTTGAGCTTCCACGTTTGTACCATTTTTCCTTATTTTGTTGTTCAACATCTTCAAAACTATCCAAGTTTGTCAGTATTAACAAATTAAGATATGTAGTTTATTCTTATTCTACTATACGGATTTGAAGCACCCAGTTGTTTTGATTGCCATATTTATGGTTTTTTTTTTTACTAAAAAGGAGAGGCCGATCCCCTTTTAAGCTTTATTCTGTCCTCCCTCATGGGCCACTGGCCTGTGCGAGGATCTTATCAAACAGAATAAGGGGAGAGTCGATACAGTACAAGGTCGATGGTACTGATAAAAAGTGCAATGGTCACTGACAGGATTTGAACCTGCGTTATCTCTAACTCAGACCCAAAGTCCAACGGCTTAGACCGCTCGGCCATCGCCACTCCCATACTTTTACTTATCCTGTTTTTATCATAAGTAAAAGGATCTTGCTAGTTCCCAAAAGTTGTGTTCTGGTTTATTTTATCTAACGTTGGAAAAGACAAACTTATTTTCCTTAGTAATATTTTATCATGTCATCCTTTCAAATTAGCCATTATCTATCGCCCATTTATTAATCTTTGGCTGTTCTCAAGTATTACTTTTAAGGACCAAGAGGTTTTAAGAATAAAGCGAGCTAAAGGCAAGTGATGGAGTTGTTGGGAGGGGTGATGGAGGGTAGTCGAGGGTAATTAATTGATTGCTGTCGTTGCGGGACCGATTGCATATTCTCATTACTGCAAGGTTTCATGAACCACTTATCTCATTAACGTAGCTGTAAACAGTTGCCACGCCAATTTCTTACAATATTTAAAGGAAGCACTACTTAGTATTATTGAGAGCCAAACGTAAGTTTTAGTTAATTTATTATTTGTTTATTGTTAAATACCGCCGATTAGTGTTAAATAGCGATAAAGGCCATCTCTTCGTGCAAGAAGCAATAGTATTTATTGATATGATAACTTTTGCAAAATCTAATAGAATTTGTTAAATGTTAATTTAATCTTCGTGAACCCATTCTATTAACTTTGAAATAATGAAAATAGTGTTATGGGCAGTGATGGCTATTTAAAATATAAATGTAAGCCAAATAGTTTATAGTAGCATTAAATTTAACACCTGACGAACTGTAAGGCTAAAAATATCAGCGATTACAAATTTATTAATTTTTAATGCTACACTTAAATATATTTTTAACGTATTGAAGAAAAGTTAGTAAGCCTATCAACGTTTTACAACTTACAAAATACGTCATGGCCGAAACTGTTACCTAGAATTCATTCAAAGTATTTATTAGGTATTATTACACACCATTTTATAATATATTGGATTAGAAAAAAGATTTCGGTTAGGGGGAAAGAAGGTGAATCCTAAACATAGTCCATTACTGGCGTCTCAAGAAATATAATGAATAAAAAATCAATTGTTTTCATTAGATCCGGGTTTAAACAGCAGTAATAACTTTTTATTTTCCTTTGTCAGTGTAAATTGTCATTACTTTAAGATGAAATTTAAATTACCTTATATTTTTGTTACAAACTTCAGATATAACGAGTGCAGTAATTATTGGGATAGGAACTAAAGTTTTGTTTTCTTTTATTAGTGGGTGTTGAGAGCCGAAACACGATCGGAGTTTTTTGTAAAACAATGAAACTTATTTATTATTAACTATAAGAATATATATAATTTCTAAACTTAAAATATCATGCCAATTTCGACCACAAGAAATTTCTTTACTCTAACTTCTTGTGACGGAATAAATCCAACATTCGACAACCGTGAAATTACATCCTTCAGCAGTTCACAGCGACACCTCCAACAGCGAACTGTCGCGCTTAGGGTGAGGTGGGGAAGGAAGGATGTTCTAATTGTACTTTTACACCAAACTCATACCTTACTTATTACCCAGAATACTGTAAAAATGGCGAAATGAAATAACAACTAATAAATATTTTAAATTGTTTTCTTTGTTAACAGTTTCGGGCTATAAAGCGTTTAGTAAGTTTAGCGACTAACTAAAACATTTCCTCTTACTGGTCGATTGAAAATACTTGATACTTTTCAAGTACAAGTGGAGATGCATGTTTGTTAGGAGTTTTGGGCAAACTTACGGAAGATGTTTCAAAATATAGACTTGAATACAATAACGCAATAAAGGGGTGCCATCGGTTTTCAGTTGTTTCAATGTATTTATATATATATATATATAATATATATATATATATATAATATACAATATATATAAATATATATTATTATATATATAATATATATATATAAATATATTATTATATATACATTTTATATATATATATATATATATATATAATTTTGGCCACCCTTAAAGTTACTATTAGAAAGTTTTATAATCATGCACTAAAAACGGTTAAATATAATTATATGCACTTTTTGCAGGTTACTGGAGGGAGTGAAATGTTTGTATTTATACAATTTTTTTTTAAACAAGTAATTTTCTTTGTTTTGTTAAAAAAAAAAAATCTGTAAGCTAAAAATTAATAAATACATGTCACTTTTTGAAGCTACAACTCAGTAAATACTGAAAGAATTTCACATTTTTATCTTCAGCTATTTTTTATTTTGGCTTGAATACAAACTTGCCTAAATTATCATCTTTTAACATTTACTTTGCATCCATCCATTTAGGACAATAATAATAGCCCTCTAAGTCTTCTGCAATTAGTTTTATCTTACTTACGTGTATACATTGAATTTCACATAAAACATTAAATTCTAATTTAATAACAACACCAGTATTGAATTATTTAAATTAAACACTGGTAACGTAACTAACCTGTTGAAGGAGATCTAGTAATATAGGTAGTGATTTTGTCTTCTCCACATGATGTGTTTGGGTTATTCTTGTAAAATATTATGTATTTACACAGAATAGTGAATTATATATCATGCATGTATAGATTAATTGCAAATCAAAAAGTAAATAATAATTCGGTAACACTAGTTTTAATTGAATATTTAAATGAAATACCTGTACCATGACAAATTTGTTGAAGGAAAAACTAGTACTTTAGTGATTTTGTTTTCTTTACTATGTGTAAATAATTGTACATAATTATACAGAACAAATTAGTAATACATGAAAATACATTAAATGTGACAAAATGTTGCTTCCAAAAAATATTTGTTATTATTATATTTTACATAAACTACTATTGTTTAAATGTGTGTAGCATTACTAAATTGCAGTCACTTACAGTAGTAAAATAAGTGAAAAAATGAGGAGCAACGCTCGGTAGTGGATGACTCGTTCATTCCTCCCCACTCCTCATTGGTGACAACGCTCTAACATGGCTGCTTCACTTGCCACCCGACTATGTCCTGTCTATTTCTTTCAGCGCCATCAATTCTTTTTATTAACTTTCATTATAAAATGTCCAAATAAACATTATGGACCTAATATGGTGTGTAACACGGTGTGTTATTGTTTTATTTGCGTTACGTGTGTGCGTTTTTAGTGTTGTTACTTGTTTTTGTTTGTGAAATGGAATTGCTACTATTTTTATGTTACTATATATGTCATCTTCTTATAATATTATTATACTGTTACTTTTTTGTGAAATGAAGTTTACCATTCAGAGGTAAATAAATGTTCCTCGTTTTTATTTCAAACGTCTAAAGCCTCGAGGTATGTCCAAAAAGGTGCTTTTCTATTTTACCTGAACACACATCTTAAAGGGTGATGTGCAAAACTATGTGTAACCGTCTGATATATTAAATAGCAGTAAAATACATTTAAATCAATTTCATTATACCTTTCAGGTGTTGTATTAATGTAAAAGTTTCAATATACTTTGGTACCTGTGTTGTTGGTCACTTTTGGTGATAATTAATAAATTATTATTCAAATACAGTAATATACTGTATAGACTCCCTGTGGTTCCTAAGTAGACGATAATTTTTCAATATGTTTTGCTTTTATAAACATTGCATCTAAATCTTAAACTATGGTTTAACAGTATTAAGACGCGAATGTCTCTCTTTTTTTAGTTTTCCGAGCTTCACGAAAATAAAAATGCATCAATATTTCGGTATGAGTGCATTGATATTACACATTGATATCTATGTTAATGATATTATATATTATTATTATATATTATTTATATTGGTTTTTCATTGATTTTAAATTACACACAAAACCATAAACAAGTCAGTATATTATAACATTCTCTAATTTTATAATATTAAATTGTAAATATATATAAAACATAAGTATCATATATAACAACAGAGGTAGAGAGCACTAATAATTTTATCTCCCTCATTTAGTCCATATCGTTATGCTATCCATACTTATTATGTAGTATAATCAGTCAATTATCGAATCGTATACTTTTCGTCAATTGCTATAGGATCATTCTACCTTATGGCTTTTAAAGATGACTTATGCACATTACGATATAGTAAGAACAAACTCAAACCGGAAAGAGAACCCGGTATTGTATTGTGGACAATTCCCCTCCCCCCTCTCATTCCCAAATCCATTGATGCGATCCGAGTGTGGTGCCAATCCCTTGAGTTTTCTGATTTGCAAACTTCACTAACTGGTTTTCCAAACTTTACTTGTGCGAACTCTCCGGGCCTATTCAATCGCATTGGATCGATTGTGAGATATGCAGCAAATAAAAAGGTCAGTGTGCTTGTGAGAAAGATGTACGCACATGATAACTCACTGAGCGTTAGCGAAGTCTATCACCCTAGGAATTGGACGAATTTAATTTCTGACTGTCTGTGTATTCACATGATATATTTAAAACTTTCTGATCTTTAGATCCAGATCTTTGAAATTTGCACTAACCGCCATCGTGTCTATAAATGTAACATTGAGATCGATAATGGAATATGTTAGGTACCACATGGGTTTTGGCTGAGCTTTAGCGAACATTTTTACATTAGTCTTATCAGTAACCATGACAAAAAAAACAAAAAAATCATACCAAAATGGCTGCCATGATTTTATTGTTTTTATAGCAAGGAGAAATTCGCAGGATAAATAAATTGTAAACACACTGAGTAAAATCGCATGAAATATTAATTTTAATGTACCTAACTACAATCTGAGCTAATGCACTTGCATAATATTCAACCTCAAAACCTTTAGCATACTCTTACCATATACTTATCACTTATTGCAGTCTAACTACCATAAACACCCACTTAAGGTCAAATTCCGTTCAATATCTTTTTCTAGATAAACCTCATAAATTGGCGTTTTATCGTTAATGTCACAATTTGGGAATAATAATTAGATCACTTTATTTTAAGGACATCTCAATTTATTTTGCGTATTTTCTTGTTTTATTTAAATCAACGAGGCAGTTCTAAGCAATCGTGCTATTCAATATTTTTATTCTCCTTCCCATTTATCACCAAGTACCATGTAAATAAAATTTGGAAAATGAAATTGATTTTAGAAAGTACCTTAAATACAGTTTCACTGGTATATTGGTTGTTACATCGATTAAATTGATTCTATAGTATTCCTAAAACCTTGTATATTGTTTTAGTTATTGAAGTGACAGCTAAAAACTAATGTAATAATGCCATAATGATGTTCACTGGTGCTAACAATATGTAGTTACTTTTAGTACATTACAACTCTCTAGTATGGACTTTTTCACATTTTTTAAAGACCACTAAAATGAAGCTTTCCATTTCCATTTCGATACAAACCGATTATCATCATTTAAAAGGTAATGGTATTATCACTTTAACCATTTATTCAATTTTATGTATTTCCTCTTACTCAAAATTTAAAATTATCTGCTGCAAAAATGGCCGTCGTTCTGGAGCTATAGTCACCAAGATCAATGAGAAGTAAAAAAACCTTGTTTTAGAAAGTTTTACTAAATCGTCTTGACTGACACTTTACCGGATGGTCAGAGTTTATGGTCTCTTCCACAATCAGTGGGCGTGCTTCCTTCACGCTTAAGAAACTATTAAAAAATTTAAAATGTTATATCTTAGCATAAGAATTTTAAAAAGATACTTATTATATTCGTACGAATATTATACGTACATAACAAAATTTAAAGACGAAAATTGATAGTCGTGAAAGATAACAACCTTTATTTCCTAACATATTAGATAATGTCAAATAATATTATGTCAGCCAGTTTATAAATCCAGATTAATTAAATATGTGAAATCAATAAAATAAAAACAAAATTAAGTGCCAAATTCCATTAATCACATGTACTAGAAAATGCGTGATGGAAATATTTATTGCCGTATAAATTTATGGAAAGTTTCATTTTAAGCTGGCTGTACCTTAAAACGTAATATCCAAATTCTTTATGTAAAAGTTTCTTTCTGGCGATAGAAGGTTGGAAAGGATAATAGAATTTTAGACATTGTCCATCGTTATATTTTACCTGTGTTTTACAATTTGTAACATGTAACTAAGACAAAGGTCTGAAGTCCATATTATGTAACCTACATTTGAGAGCCTGTATTGAAATTTTATTATTAATTAGATAGGTAGAAAAATGGTATGTCATCGACTGCACTTGATTTATTTGTATACCTTAATTAGTAGTATTTTACCATGCATTTTCTCTGATTTACCTTAAAATACTAAAAATATATTAGTATTTTAAAGAACCTATTTCACTGTTATAAGATAAAAATGGATGATTTGTTGTCAGAATTATAAACTATAAATATTGTTCAATTTCTCCTCTTGTTACTCGTAATTAAATTAATCTATTTTTTTATAAAAAGTACAGTTTAATTTTAACAGCTGTATGTCAGAAATTTAATTGTACATTATTCATCTAAATACTTTCACCCAAACATTTTAAATTGATCCTACATCCGTGGTTTAATTATTAAATATTTATTCTATCGGTACTAACAATTTTACCTTCTTCCATTTTATTTTCCCTCTCCATAGGCAGAGGTACATAAGTACGTTATAGTGGTAATAGTACTATTTGCCCCGTACCTCGTTATTTTTGTACTTATCTTTCATTTTAAGTCCCTATAACTTACTTATATCGTATTCTTACTAGTCCAAATAAGTTATATTTTAATAAAATTGGGAATTTTTTTCATTATTTTGGATCAATAATAAATATTTAATGATTCATGAAAGCGTATAACAATATTCTCCAATAAACCTACCTACCTAACCTACCTGATCACAACTGCTTCAATTTGATTTCAAAATGTATTTACTGAGATCGAAAATTGCTTAATTTAATTGTTATATAAATTCTTCTAAAACGTAAAAGGGGTGTTTGCGAAGGGTAGTAAAGGTGCAGTTTGTGAGGGCAAAGGGCGTGAAACCACTTTCGCGAACTTACCAGCTAACATAACTCTCCTCACTGTCAGCATTGGGAGGGAAGGGGTTGTAGGAAAGATCGCGGTTTTAGATTTTCCAGGCTATATTTGCAAGTTTAAGAGGAGGATATAGTCTTTAGCTAGATTTATTTTATGGAAGTATGGTTTCATGCTCCAGTTTTAGCATTTCGAATCATCTTTTACCACTTACAAAATTGTACTTTGTAGTGAAATTAAGTTCAGTTAGATTACTCATATTTCGTATTGTACAAGGAAGAACAAATTATTTCATTACGTGCAGTTAAAGCAAAATATACAAATTTCTTAAAATATTACTTTTACGTACTTAAAGGGAATTTTCTAACCTAATACAAATTTGTATTTTAAACCAATCTGGTTTTAGCTCCTTATATCGTAATTTACATTTCTTAGTACAATTTTTTAATAAACTATTTTCACAATGTTGGAGTAGAAATTTTATGTCCAGAATTAAGTACTGAAAATATACCAACTTGTTACAGTCGTTCAATATTGCTTTTTACAAAATGGGGTTTAAAAATTTATATGTTTATATGGATTTTAACGATACTTTTTGTTTATCAAATTCCTATTCTAAAAAAATTGAATGGAGAACAAACGGTCCTAGCTGTGTAAAGACGTCAAACTTTGGATCTTAGTTACAAATATGAGTAGGTTCGAATCCTGTATGGGACCGTAGTATATTATATCGGTTCCATCGACCTTGTGCTGTATCGATTTCCTTCCTTATCTCGTTTGATAATATCCTCACACAGGCTACTGATTTATTTATTAGGTAGGGGAAAATAAGGCTTAAAAGAAGTGTCTCCTTTTTATATAAATAAATATATAATAAATATCTCTAAAACATGAAAAATAAGGAAGAAAATAAATTAGCAAGAATATTACAAATACATCAACACAACGTTAACGTCATATGTACATCCATGAATGTAGCCTACTAATTGAAGTCGATACATATTTGAACAACAAAACTTATGGATAATTTATAAATCCTTAAAAATGTGTAATATATACATTTTAAAAATATTTACCGTTAGACAGAAGGGCTATGTTTTAAGTAGCTTGTTTGAGATCCCTCTTCTAATTTATCATCAAACGAACACTAGCGTACGTGGGCGTCCCTACCACTCGCTGGGTTGCATAACGTGTATGTAACAAGACCTAGAGTGTAGAAGATGACTCTTCATCTCAAGATATATTCATGTCGCTAACGCTTCTGAGAAGCGTTTGTATTAGACTTTATTTATGAAATTATTTATTATTAATTATTTTGTAATGTTGTCAAATTTGAATAAAGTAAATATGATTCTATTCTTTACATTCGTTTATTCAGGCACAGTTTTCGAGGATTTATCTTATAAAAATAGTTCAACCCAATACAAATCTCCAAGGTCAATTTTAAGCTATGGCTTTTAAGGTGTCGATGTGTATATTTAGAACCTCCTTCTTATCTGTAACAGAGTTTTAACAAAATTTGCCAAACATATCGTAACTTATGTTTAACCTAACCAATGGCATAAGAAAACTCCAGAAATTTGAATAAAAGTACTTAATACCTAGTAAATATCCTAAAAATACTTAATACAACTTAGGAGTTGTACATGAATAATTCTCGGATTTAAATAACATAACGATGTAAATAATTAACATATATCATAATTTTAAACTGAAAAATAATAGTTATGAACTATGAACATAAATAAATAGTACGTAATCAAAAAATATTAAGGTGTATTCAAATCAACTCAGAATAGAAAAGGATCTTTACTTTTATAAGTGTGTTTACGAGTTGAAAACATATGGTACTTGGCATTATCGGTAGTTTATTTATTAAATGTTGTAGCTACTGTCACCCATAAGACCAATTTAAAACGTTTACGAACTCGATAGTGCCTATATAATAATAATAATTTATGCAAAATTCAATGTCTACAGGTGAGTTCCTTCTCGAGATATCGTGAGGAAAACGGACAAACAAAATATAATTTTGTCTAGTTCCTAAATTGATAGGCTTCGCTAACGCTCAGCCAATAACAATGTGCAATTTACATCACCGCCTCTCGGACAAGAATGAATCCAAATGGAACATCGCTGGTCCACTTGCATGAAACAAAAGCTCAGTTCAAAGGCCAATTCCAGTTTGGATCGGTGTTTACCACATTCAATGGAAACGCCACAAAAAATGACACGGTATGACCAATTATTCAGAGCCATCTGATGCGGACGTGACAACCTCTTGTTGGAGCAGTCGTGTAGTTTGTTTCAATATGTTACTTTTTTATTATTTTTTTTTACTACAGCTATGCAGAAAATAATTTATAAACTTCTTTATAGTTGTTTCAATTTAAAAAACTGAAATTTACATTTAAAATACAGCAAATATAACACACCTAATTGAGAACGAAACATGATTTTCAGTGATAAAAAATCATTAACACTACGTTTCGAGATCAGTAATCTGATCTCTTCTTCAGGTAATAACTAAACTAACACATAATTACAAACTAGGTTAAAATAAACCCACCATATCAGAGCGTTGTGACATGCGTAAGCCAGGAATCACAACCCCCATGTTGAGTGTCAGCTTAACTAACTCTAAAACATGCACTTAATAAAATACTAAATAGTAGGTGGTTGGTCGGTGAAGGCAGATCTTTTGTGACCCGCATTTTGCAGTTCAGTTTCAATTATTAGTGTTTTGTTTTTTATTAAGTGTATATTTTAGAGTAAGTGAAGCTGACACACAACATGGGGGTTGTGAACCCCCCCCCCCCCACCATTGTGTCAAACGCTCTGGTATGGATTGTTTATTTTAACCTAGTTTGTAATAATGTATTAGGTTGGTTATTTACCTGAAGAAGAAATCAGATTGCAGATCCCGAAACGTAATGTTAATGATTTTTTGCATTACTGAACGATGACAAATGTCCGTAAAATCCTATTTTCTTTACAATAACCTTACATTGTCAGAAAAAACTTCAAACAGAGAACACTTAATAGTGATATTTTTTTTCTTTAAATTAATTTTCATAATGATCCAAATTACATATATTCAATACTTAATATTTGGTATATAACTTTTCTGTAGGGTCCGCTTAGTAACATCATAAAGTTTTACAACGTCGAATAGAATTACAACATGTACATTTTTATTGAGGATCATAGATGGAAGTGTTTGAAGACAAAGGGAAGTTTTAATCCTAACAAACGGCAGTGAAGGGGAGCATTGTAGGGCCAGTTAAGGGCAAGAAACTCTCTAAATTCAGACCCAAGTAACTTGCTTGCTAATCCCTCCAAGAATCTCCAAAGTCTTCGTATGGAAAATCTACCTCAACATCGTAAAATATTCACTAAACTTTACGTTTACTGTGTAAATGAATAAAAACGAACTAATTTTACTCTATATTTTTAATTTGTAATTTTAAATACATTAATTAGCTTTTTGTTCATTTAAAACTACACTTAACAACGCCATGTATTAGTGATTGTCTATCAACTAAAATTATATTATAGGTTCATATTAATTTGAGTGCAATCATTTTCATTGAATATTAAGTAATCCAAACAAACGTTTCAAACGTGTTGTATCTATCACATTAGCATTTTAATCAGCTGTACCAAAAGAGAAATAGTTCAAACCCATTGTCCAATGCTATTTTGTTGCAAACATTATATCCGGATAGAGATAGTTATTAAATTTAATATTCATGGGAAATCTAAATGGAAGTGATTATTTAAAACGTTACCCACATTTATATTTTATAGATGTAGCCATTGTAGCCACTTGTTTTATATTTTTATTTCAATTATACTTATTTGATCCATATTCATTAAATTATTGCGTTTAAAGTGCAGTTTGTTATACTTGTTGATTTCTAATCCCATTATAAAAAAGTATTTATTTTCCAATATCTAGCATAAAAATTAAAATAATCCATTTAACTTGCATTTTAATTGTTTTTGTCCAAGAAATTTTGAATGAACTAAAATTCTTTTCATTTAAAATTATGTATGTTTCATATTTACGTTTTGGGCCAAATCATCCCTTATGTTTGAGGAGGCGAGAGCCAATTAAGGATTGTAATAACACAAATCTATTTTTTCGTGAAATTTATAGATTTCACCTCAGGAAGACTTCGATCTGCAGCCGCGATTTTTCTAATGAGGATAAAACCGAAGGATATCACAAAGACTGAACGTATTGAAAAATAAATTTTCACAGATCTCTTTTCCCTTAAATACCTGTTTGATATACTTAAAACCAGTCGGATACAAAAATAAAATGTTAAATTAGAATCAGCCTGTATATAAAGAGTGAATATTTTACTGAAAGTGGTTACTTTGTGTTTCTTTGTAAATGAAGCTGATTTACCTAATATATGAGTTATAGACGGTTGATTTTACGTGTATCGAGTCCAAAATAAGTGATCTGAAAAAAAAATTCCTTGTTCAATAACGTCCGATTTCAAAGGCCACTAAACCTTACGTTGCTGACAATCTATTTCATTTTTAGGAGAAATTTGTGATTTAAATAAAACTAACTTGAGTGCTTGTGCAATATAAACTGATTTTCGATGCCTATTGAGCTATGAATTGTTTGATTCTGTATTTCAATATCAAGCTTAATAAAAATAACCCTATAAACTTTAGTAGTATAAGTGTGTAGCTTTGAAAAGAATATTCGCAATAATTGAAGAGTTAATTTACAAATGTGTTAGAGAATTTTATTTAGGTGTACACGAGTTGATCTGACAAAGAAAATATTTGAGCAAGAAATCAAAATAATGTCGGTGGCAGAGTACTGCCCTGTAGTACACCAGTAATTAACAAAGGGTTGCTCAGCACAGCGTAACCTGCTTATCATCTTTAAAACACAACGCTTTGTTTATTTTGACACTCTTTGCTGTTGCATATGCAAAGAGGTTGTATTTTTTAACTGGGTGTCTCTTTATATAAAAAATATTCAAACATATATCTACCCTTAATAACTTACCGTTAATGTGGTAAAATAAAAATTGTTTATTATACTTCCGGCAATGAATACAAAATTATTATTTAATAAGTGCAAGTAATTGTTCGTTAATGAAATTAAAAATGTATTTCTTTAATATTAATAATTTAACTCCAGTATTTGAGCGTGTTTATGTATGTATGTAGTATTTGCACGCATTTTTCAGTATTTTGCATCATCATGGTCTAACATGGACTTTTTTAAACTGACTAATCCAATACACTGAATAAAGGAGTGTTGTATTTGGCAATTTCGATCATTTATGAGATTGGAATTAGAACATATTTATATAGCACTGGATCTTACCCTGCCATTGCAATTTATGCAGTTTGAAGTTCGTTCGAGGAATTGATTTTCCAGCATAGCACATTAAAAAGTTTGAATTATTTGCTAAAGTAGAGCAATAAATTTGTATTTATCTAATGGATGGTAAGTACTTATGAAACGAAAGAATTAATTAATAGTTACGTATTCATTATTATCTAATAATGTTATAAACACAATTTTTGAATAAATAAGTAGTGGCAAGTAGCATTTAATCCAATTATTAGGTTGTGAAACATAATATTCATAGCTAATAATTCATCAGTACTGAATTAGTATTCCAATCAGTATTCCTACGACTCCGGATTCCAGGAGTCAAGTCTGTAACAGTGTCAGATTCCAGGAGTCAAGTCTGTGACGGTGTCAGATTCCAGGAGTCAAGTCTGTGACGGTGTCAGAGTCCAGGAGTCAAGTCTGTAACAGTGTCAGATTCCAGGAGTCAAGTCTGTAACAGTGTCAGATTCCAGGAGTCAAGTCTGTGACGGTGTCAGATTCCAGGAGTCAAGTCCGCGACGGTGTCAGAGTCCAGGAGTCAAGTCTGTAACAGTGTCAGATTCCAGGAGTCAAGTCTGTAACGGTGTCAGATTCCAGGAGTCAAGTCTGTGACGGTGTCAGATCCCAGGTGTCAAGTCTGTGACGGTGTCAGATTTCAGGAATCAAGTCTGTGACGGTGTCAGATTCCAGGAGTCAAGTCTGTGACAGTGTCAGATTCCAGATGCTGCACTGAGTGGAACTTGGAACTTGGAGCCAAATTCAACATTCACATGATGATCTTCTAAGGAGCTCCAGTTCAATCGAAATAAGTTTTTCAAGTAAGCTTATTATAAGTACTGTACCTTATATATATACGTACCTTTCACGTATATTTAGATGTATCTTATAGCATACAAACTATGTTTTATCCTCACAGCGTATGTTATTTTCATATCAAGTACTCGCTAGTTAGCAGTCATTTTATAAAGACATTAATATTCCAACCTTTTGAACTTTGAAAAGATTTACATTAACAAATTACATGTAATCGCTTTCGTAAGGTCAATTCCATGTACCATACATGTACTAGCTTAATTTAGCTAAGGAATAATGAATGTAATATTTGATAAATATTAGTTTATTCTTGGGGAAAATACGCGTGGTTGCCAATTAATATGTCATTCAATATTAACTTACACAAACTGCGGATGCACCGTGTAGATGGTGCGAGTGAGTGTTACAATTTTCCATTCAAAGTTATTCCTTATTATTTTTCTGATATAAAACAATAACATAAATATTTTGGTTCTGTCAGAAAAATCCATACACATTACGTTTTTTTTATCATGAAAAAAGGGCATATAACATTTTTACGCAATTTCGAACATATTTATATTCTTATATATCATTTTTATAAAAAAATCTAGTGGTATGAATTTGATTTCTACCAACCATTGTAATTTATTCTGTCATTTATGATCTAACGTATTTTAATTATTATAAATACAACCGTTTTTCCATCATTAAAGTTTAAGATTTAAAGATAGAAAACATAATTCCTGTTACTCTTCCACTGTCAAAAAATTATAATTCATACATGGTGCCCTTTTAACAAAAAAGGATTTGGAAATTTTGCAAGTGTTATATTTAAACAGATCCATTTAAAAATTAAGAACACCTGTTGAATTAGATACTGAAAGGGCAATAAATGAGCATGTTTCAATAAAAAATTATAAATCTACTTAAAAAATCATGAATGTAAAACCGAAAATTAAACTGAACAGAGTAGTTGCTCACACAATAGCTGTTTTGTTTGTAATAGCTTTTAACCAAGGTAATTATAATCCCAGCATTAATGCCGCACTACCAATAATTAACTCATGCAGTGGACTGAATACAGCTCGGTCGGGTCGAGAACGAGCCAACTCGATAATACATTCGTAGTGTGTAGGCCTAGCTCTCGGCACGCAATAAAACACGCAAGCAGAATGTTTATGACTAGTTACACGGTAGCCTGTAATCGTGTACGGTGGGAATATTTCTATATATTCCTGGCTCAACCAAGTGTAATTTTTTAGAGCGCCTCTATATCTTATTATTTTTTGTTAACATGAAAGTTCTCAAAGGAACATTCTGTTTTAAAAACGTTTTGCAAATATATACAGGACTTATTTACATGGATTTATACAATTTTTTTTCTTACATTGTATGTTTTGGGGTCTATTAGCTTGTTAGCTATTTACGTACGCCTTATTCGTATTGATGATCTCGGCTTTGCGATCTCGGCAAATTGTCTTTAGCTTGTTTGATATTTACGTACCCCTTATTCGTATTGATGATCTCGGCTTTGTGACCTCGGCAAATTGTCTTTAGCTTGTTTGATATTTACGTACGCCTTATTCGTATTGATGATATCGGCTTTACGACCTCGGAAAATTGTCTTTAGCTTGTTTAATACTTACGTACGCCTTATTCGTAAAGTGATCTTGACTTTACGACCTCGAAAAATTGTTTTTTGCCTGTAGGATATTAACGTACGCTTTATTCGTATTGATGATCTCGGCTTTACGACCTCGGCAATTTGTCTTTAGCTTGTTTGATATTTACGTACGCCTTATTCGTATTGATGATCTTGGCTTTGCGATCTCGGCAAATTATCTTTAGCTTGTTTGATATTTACGTACCCCTTATTCGTATTGATGATCTCGGCTTTGCGACCTCGGCAAATTGTCTTTAGCTTGTTTAATATTTACGTACGTCTTATTCGTATTGATGATCTCGGCTTTGCGACCTCGGCAAATTGTCTTTAGCTTGTTTGATATTTACGTACGCCTTATTCGCATTGATGATCTCGGCTTTGCGATCTCGGCATATTGTATTTTGCTTGTGGGATATTCACGTAAGCTTTATGCGTATTATTGATCTCGGCTTTACGACCTCGGAAAAAAGGTCATTAGCTTGTGGGATACTTATCACCGTTTGATGCGCTTTGTAAAAATGTTTTACTTAGTTTAGAGAATTCAATTATACTAATTAGAGCAAAAGCAACATTCTAAAAAGAAGAAATTTATGTTTTAGGAAATATAAAGGATCTCTTACGTTAAGAAGGACATTTTGATAGTATTTATTTTGTTACTTTTATTGTTCAGCCTTAAGTTTATTTTTTAGAGCTCCGCAAGGAACGTACAATTCTCTAGTTTACAATGAAAGAATACTATTATAAAAATATTTGGTTCGTTGTTTACCTGAAGTAAAGCTGCCATTGATGATAGAAATCAGTAGAAAGAGATAATGCAGTCAATATTGTTTACATCACTGTGAAACCCTCCAGCCAATGTCAACACGGCCTCAATAATTTCATGTCAATCAGGTGCGCTCGCTACGCTGTTGATTCACACACTGTTATAATTACATTTGTTCTGCGCAGATAACTATAGCTACGACCAACCTGCCAGCGGCTACATCGACTGCAGTATTTTGAAACAAAATAGGAAATTAATAGTATAAATGTATTGTCCTCTACTGTCAAACATTCAGAAGTGTTTGCCTGAAATAAGCTGTTTAATAGGTCAATGTTTGAATATGAAATCTAAGTAAACTCGTTAAGTGATATTTAATACATTCCGAGAGATTAAGTTATAAGTTTACACCAATATTCTACATCTACAGTTACAGGACCTTTATATAAATCGACCGCATTACTTGAAAAATTTACTATTAAATAAATCGATATGAGGGTAGCTTCTCTTACCTGAATTGATGGAATTATTATACAGTGAAAGATTTTTAAAAATACTCCAGTTTTAAGTTCGTATTCGCGTTAGTGACGATGAACGAAAAACTTTTCCTCGAAAAAATACCTATCAGTAAATATTAATATGTACTTTCATATCAGCGTATTTCAATAGAAGATTGTTTAATTTCATATAATTGTGTTTGTTCTGAAAATGGTTATATAGTCCAAATACTTAAATGGACATGTTGCTATAGGGGTGATTTAATTTGCAAATTTATATTAAATAATTTTTAAAGGAATTTTTTCGCTAAACACTAACTTAAACAAAGGGAATGTACAAAATATACAAAAACAATATTAAAAAACTAATGACTGTAAAATTTCATCGGATAGTCGTTATAAGTGCATCTTATGATTGATTGTTAGCCTTAGTTACTGTCAGGACAACGAAAGGTAAATTGTAAGAAATCAGAGTTGTGCGTAATACATTAAACGGTGAATTAAAAGTTTTGAATGAAATGACTAATTTGATTGTCTATTTCGTGTTCAACTATGCAGCCAGTTCAGTGTTTTCAGTAGATTGTAGTGCTGCTGCATTTAAGGGCTTATCGATCCCAGATAAGGGGGTAGCACCCCTGGCTAAAGTGCCACTGACCTACTTTCTCTCTTGAAAGGGAGCTCTCAGGAGCGTGTCTTGGGGGGAGCTTTCCTGCCATCTTACGCGAGTTTGTTGTAAGAATTTTTAACTCTCCTATTGATACTTAATAAATTCTCATAATATGAGTTAAAAACTCACCATTAAACCTCTGTCGCTACGGTTTATTTCATTAATCAATAAAAGAAAATTGTTTCTTTGAAGTTTATTTTTGACGATGGAAGGATTGTGAAGGCATTTGCCATCGTTCAGTGAAACAAAAAAGAACATTTTTTATTATATAATGCAATTTTATTGAGCTTAGAACTTCGAAAAAGCCTTTTCTCTATATTCCACACTTGGCCATACCTTTATTAGGATTTTTATACGAGATTTTTTCGTTTTTTTTGTGTGTTCTTTATGTTATGTTTATTTGATGTACGTTACTTATTGCGTATAAATTTAATTAAATATAAATTTCACACACACACACACACACACACACACACACATTTATTTATTTATCGGTATAGCGGTGCATCACGATGACGTAGAGTCGTGATTAAAATATTGGAAGAAGGGTTTTATTAATTTGAATAAAAATACAGTGAAAACTAAATATAAAAAAGAGTTTATTTAAATTTGAAGGCACATTATTAAAACTTCACACACACGCACACGCAGAACACATACACATACGGTTATATGAAGTTTTTATGCGCCTTTAAATTTAAATAAACTCTTTTTTATATTTATTTTCAACTTATTTTTATTCAAACTGATCAATACTTTCTAAATTTAATCACAATCTACGTAATCGTGATGCACCGCTGTACCGATAAATCCAATGCTATTCAAAAGGACCCGGAAAGTTCGCACAAGTAAAGTTGGGAAAACCAGTTAGCAAAGTTTGCAAATCAGAAAACTCGAAGGGCTGCCACACACTCTTATCCCATCAAGGGTGGGCTGGTGGAGCACTGGTATTGTCCACAATACAATAGGACCACCACCTTCTCAAAGTATTTATTGACTGAGCGGTAGCGAAGGCTATCGCTGGAGAGGCTGGCAAATTCTATTTCTGCCTGTTGTCTCACTGACTGTACGGACAATATCTCGACAACGAACTGACCCATATTAAAGTTAACGTAGGAAGCTCCATTTCCTTTAAACAAGCAATACTGAGTTCGATAGTAGTGAATGTCACACCATGGGATTTGGTTGAGCGTTAGCGAATATTTTTACATTAGACTTACGGATAACCACGTCAAAGTCAAAGTCTTTATTGCAACAAAAACAAGTTGGTGACTCATACAGTTGAAGTCAAATTTCCACAAGGCATTATAAAACAAATAATAGTAAATGCTACTTATGTCTCTACTGGCACATCTTTACTTAAAGTTAAAATAGAATTCAAGTAATAAAATTCATTCTTCACAGAAAATTAAAACTAACAATTAACAAATGGAAACACAGATAAAGCGAAGTACAAACAATTAAAGTCAGTCAATATTTGAAGAACAAAACTAATTATCACTTAAAGTTCCATTTAAAATAATGCACAATGATGGTAAAAAGTAAAACAATCCATTATATACAAATAAAACAAAACAGTTAAACAGATAAGGCAAGGTCATAAATTAAAGCTAATGTCAATGTCCACGATATTAATGAAAAAATTGCGTTATAAATAAAAGAGGAAAAATAGTAATCATATGAGATTTAAAAATAATACATTTTAATCAATTGAGTAAAAATTAAAAGTAATAGAACAACAGACAACGATAAAAGTCAACAGATTAATTTTCAGCGCCCCGCTTCCTAGCTCACCGGAACTATTTTATTATTGAACACAGATATGAAACCTAAAATAATGGAAAAAAAGTGAATTTATCATGGCAAGGTATACTAATAAATATTTCATATGTATTTTTTAAATATCTCTAAACTTTAAATTATATGAAAAACATAAAACCAATATTTAAGACTTTTATTGTTTTGTGAGGCCTTTCGATAGCGAGGCTATCTTCTTCAGACACATCACGAAAGTGTCTGAAAAACTTTTGTGATGTGTCTGAAGAAGATAGCCTCGCTATCGAAAGGCCTCACAAAACAATAAAAGTCTTAAATATTGGTTTTATGTTTTTCATGTAATTTAACAGTGACCAATATAAGCTCCATCTACAGCATCTCTAAACTTTATTTCACATTGACAAGAAGGAGTCTTATGATGTTGGATGTCTAAGCATGGAATTTGGCTGAGCATTATTTTTGAATGCATTTCTTTTCTGTATGATGTCTTCCTGACCATCTGTCCTCGGAACATTTGGGGAATAAAATGAGCTTTACGCTTTTGGATGGATCTTCAGCTAAGTCTGCTAAGAACCACGTGTTGCGGTGTACTACTGCCTTGTTATATTATTTACACAATATTTCATTTCTTTCACGTGCTTTTAACGACTACTACACAATCTGTTATATACTGATTAGTAATATAAAAATTAATTTTTGTAACTAATACCTATTTAATATTACTAAATTAAGTGCAATATTTACGCTAAATACAATGCTTCACGTGTTACAATTCTTTTATAGATGTATTTATGTTGTAGGTGAGTAAATGAAATATTCTAGTTCAGTCTCTTCAAGCAGTCATGCAATTGCAAATTTCCATTCGCCCGAAACACCAGGTAGGTGGAACGTTAGGTGAGGGTGTACGGTATATCTCGTCCACACAGTGGAACACACGACCTCATGTAAATTCAGTTGGTTACTAGTAATACATATTCATTGATTTAATGTTCGTTCCACTGGAATGTGGGAGAAAGTGAACGCCCAAACAATTAAATGGCTGATTCAAAACTCAGTATTTGAATATCATTTGTTTACAATCACGATCGTTTGTGAAACACGCGTAAATATTTATTTTCCGCAAAATGAAAAATGACAGATTGTGACAGAGGATATGAATGTCTCGTGTAGATATTTTATAATGGATTGTCAGCTATCACACAATCATTCCATTCCGAAAGTCAAAAATGTCTGTTGAATCCGATTTAAGGAAAATACATAACTTACACTTATCTTTCCAGTAATATTAACCAACAACGTTAAAACAACTAGTTTAATTAAACGTTGCCATTAGATAAAACTACTTTTCTTCAACTCATTCATTTTATTCATAATATTTATTTTCCGCAAAATTAAAAATGACAGATTGTGACAGTGGAAAACCTCTGTTTCATTCAATATGCAAACTTTGGCCTTGTACTTTTAGCTTACAACAGAGGAAACATTTAAAGTCCTGTCATCCAACTAAAATATACGTTAGATCCAATTTTAATGATCCATTCCGTTACCTATAGGCAAAACATTACATTGAAAATTACTTCAACACATATAAGTATACAAAGATGTTATATAAAAATCCGTTATATGCAAAAGAGAAATAAAATAAAATATTTAAGTAGGAGTAAAAGTATAGAATTTTAGCAACTCATCCAGTACAGAATGTTCGCGATTGTCCAAATCTAGATTAAAAGCAGGTTTTTTAACTTTTACATTAGAATTACTTATGCCCTTGTCGATTTTTATGGAACTAAAAAATGTATAAGCACCATAAAACTGAGTACCACAACGCAAAACTTATAACATTATTTATAACAAAACGAAAAAACCGCAAATGGGGGGGGGGGGGTGGGGGGGGGGGGGGGTGGGGGGGGGGGGGGGTGGGGGGGGGGGGGGGTGGGGGGGGGGGGGGGTGGGGGGGGGGGGGGGTGGGGGGGGGTAAAATTTTGGGGCGTTTCAATATAGATCCGGATATAAATTCCGTTAGCACGAATCACGAAAAGGTATACGTATGTGCAGTCTACATTTTCTGTACTACTACATTAGAAAGTTTTAATCTATAAATCGAACACAAGAGATATATGTCTCTAAATCATTCGCGGGAAAAAGATGGAGACAAGAAAGTTGTGAAGCTATATAATAGTGAAAGCTGAAATCACATTATTCTAGTAATCTGGAAAATTTGTACAAATCTTGCTACACGCACCGTCTCTCTAAAATTACTACAGAATTTTCCCACAATTTTTCTAGTTTCCTCCTTATCTTGAATAGAATAGTATAATCTACTTTAGGGGGTTTCCCACCAAACGAACAATAATTGCTATACACATATTTCAAATTCCCGTAAGGATGCATAATAATAAGATATACTATTATTGGGATAATCATGTAACCCAACACGTTTTATACCAAAATTTCCGAGAGTAGAGCCATAGACACATATGTTGTGACATTGTTTCTCTCTCATAGGTCATAAGTGGTCTTAGGGTTGTTTGGTTCTGCACTTCGTTTGTGTTCTAGATATTCTACACTACTTTAGTGATGTAGGAAGAATATTTATATGACTTTACATTAGGTTGTGAGGCATTTTAGGCCAAGAACTAACAGGATTAGTGAAATGTGCCTTCGTATAGACAAAGTAGAAGTGTGCCACACTACTTGTCGTTAACAAGCGCAAGTCTATGGTTCATTTTATAAGTCTAAAGGTGTTACTTTATTACATGTAAATACACCATATGACATAAAACCGATATTATTAAACTCAATTTGTTTCAAAATTGATTTATTCTTAAATGTTCCTGTTGACATCTTGATTACAGATGAGGCCATTGTAAAAATATGCACTAACTCTCACCAAAACTACCATCTTTTAACTCGATATTGCTCATATAGAAATGCTTCATGGAAATTTTCAGGTCTACAGATTAGTTCTTTCTCAAGATATCATTGGGACAGACAGGGAGACAGACATTAATAAAAAATGTCCTAGTCCATTCACAAACGCTCAGTCAATTTAGGATACTTATCTAATATTGGTTATTGTTCAACATTAAAATCTCTTCATGTCCTTGCCAATTCTTTCTTTCCTTCAAACCGTAACCTTCTATTCTTTTATAAATTATGAGTTACCGCACAGCTATATTGCTTTAAAATAGTAATTTTCATGATATAACACAGCCTACAAATGAGATAGAGTGAAATATTTAGAATGGAAGTGTTTTTAAAGCAGTGAAAAACAAAACGCTGCACTTCACAATAAAACACAAACTTTTAATTGGATTTTTGTATCTGACTCCTTTACGAGCGACTTCAATAAAGGGAAGTAAATTACGAGTTGCGCTTTCTAGTAATGTCTTTCTACTGATGTTGCTTGATGTCGGTTGGAATTCGGTACATTAAGGTTCTAGTTCTTTTTTATAAGTGAACTTGATTGCGAAACTTATGTTCTTTGTTAACATTGAATAATAATACATTATTTATAAATATTTATTTTTGAAGAACATATTCGATAGTTTAAACTGGATTAATTCTTGTACTGCAACTTTTTGGTTGGCATTTGTTCCAGATATTCTACACTACTTTAGTTATGTAGGAAGAATATTTATATGACTCTCCAATACAAGGAGCTATAAACTCAACCCGGCACAGTACAAGACATAAACCTTGATCGTTTCTTTCGATATGAATTCGTGTTCATCATATTTTCCAGGGGTAGCATAGAAGTAGCATAATTTTCCTCGAGTTCTAAGAAAACATTTTTATATAAAAGAGATTGTAAATAGTCTAATTAAAATTAAATAGATACCGATTTAATTTAGGATTGTATGGTAAGAAACTAAAACCGTTCAACTTTCCTGTTTTATACATGGTTAAGTTAAACTCCCAATAAGTTTGGTAATTTCTGTTAGCCACAATTTGCTTGGTTCAGCCATGATCCTAATTTTTACAATCTGTTTCCGTAAGTGTTCATTTTGTGTATGGTAATAATTATGAAGGTGATAACTTCTTGTTCAGTCCTAATTTTTATAGAAATCAACTGTAATTTAACCTTTTTTTATTGATAGTTTAAATCCAATAGTGATGTTGCCTGTGATTTTAACCCTGCTTGCGGAGAAGTATTTATTTCAATAATTAATGTTTCGGCTTACGGCTAATTACTTTTGGGTCGTAAGGCACCTTCGTGGTCAATGTTTTGTGGCCAACTTTTTGTGATCAACGTATGACGTTTCGTGGTTATAGATTCCTGGTAACGCTTCTAATCATTGTTTCGTGGTCGAGGATTTCGTGGTTATCAGCTTACTTTTTCATAAGCATCCGTGAAGCCAAGATGCATGATTAAAACTCATTGGGGAAGTTTGAGATGTCAGAAGGGAAGTGATCAAGAAAGAAATATAAGGACTACAGTTGTTGCTACAGGTTTTTCTACAGGTCATAGTAAACTCATTACAATATTTGAGGAAAGATGATACCAACTGATTATGTCAGGTAGGGTCAGAAGACAAGACGCAGAATAAGCCTTGTTTTAACTGGAATTACAATCTTAGGCTGGCTTGAGTTTATAGTGAAAGAATGGCCCAGTCTTAGATCAATAAATTTAAAGGTTCCTTGAGAGAGAAGGGCATAACAGCTATAAGTGGGATTTTCCCTAGTAAAATAGTGTAAAATTATTCTAAATTGTTCCTAATTATTCAAATATAACACCCCTTATCAAAGAAGAAGTAGGAAATCTCAATATGTCTTTTAGATCACAACGTATTTTTCTTCCTAATTCCATTCTTAGCTGTTCTTAAAAATATGTATTCTAAATCATTATTGCAATTTAAAACTGGTATCTGTGGATTAATAAAATTGTAAATTTTCAGTTAAAAAAGATTACTTCTTGCACCACCTTGATGAGTATGTTAAATTTTAAAAATCAAATGATAACAAAAAATTAATCCTTCAAATTATTTTCTATAGCAAAAAGGTAGCAATTTTTGTGACACGTTCCCAACAAACAAGAGGTCACGTAGGAACTACGACGTAGGCCACAGATACACTTGGTCGACATGAATAACTTGGAGGTTTGACTGAGAAAAGAAGTCACTCTCCTGGGTTGGAGGTTTTGAGAAAGGGGAAAGTTTATTATAAATTTCTACTCCCTCAGCCTTTTTAACTGTAATTCTTCGGACGTGTACAAAATTCAGTTTTAATTCAACTCCCTTTTACCACTCCTTGAATATGTGATGAACAATATATTTAGTTTTCAACCGTTTAGATAACTGCTAATTTATGGTTATTTTTGTAATAACGATAGTAAATTATTAAACTTCGATTATTATAATATCCTCTACATACGCTTCAAATAAATTATAGTTTTGCCCAAAAACTAACTTCTTTATTACTGTATAATTTTAAATATACTATATTCATGTAATTACGACATATAAAATGCAAAGCCCTTACTCACTCACTTAATCATCACTAATTCTCCTTCTTCTTGATATTTTGGAAAATTTAAATACGTTGTCTTAAGGCTTAAATAAAAAACTAAGGAATTTTCAAAAGATCAAACACCCGGAGGGGTGTTATCAGACCTATTAAGTGTACAACTTCTTCAGCGCAACAAAGCAAACTATATTACGGGACAGGAAACACCATTGACGGAAAGTAGATTATAATAACCGGAAGTAGTCTTTTTTTAACCGGATGTCTTTCCAGTCCTGTGTGTGTAAAGGTTTCCTTGATCGAAGCAAGTATGTAAATGCTACTAGAACATCAGAAATAACCGGTAGAAGATTACAACGGTTGAAAATAGACACTTCTTGATTAAAGTAGTCTTATAAACATGAC
This sequence comes from Homalodisca vitripennis, assembly GCF_021130785.1. NCBI lineage: Eukaryota > Metazoa > Arthropoda > Insecta > Hemiptera > Cicadellidae > Homalodisca > Homalodisca vitripennis. The sequence goes on along the minus strand of NC_060211.1, from coordinate 42,272,142 downwards.
TATTTCAGATTTAAAACTATCATAGGGTTACATCATATTTCTTCTAAGTGCTTTCACCAAAATATTTAAGAACAGTATTTTTCCAATCGGGATTAAAATAGATTGTAGTGTAATTGATACTGTTAAAGATATTTAGTCAAATATTACAGAATGTTATATGAGGTATTCGTATATTTCATTTTTACTCATAGAAACTATTACACTCTCTGAGTTGAATAAAATATTTCTCTTTAACCTTTAAGTCTAATTATTCTGTAATGTATCAAGATATTGGAATATCTTTCAGTGACCATAATCCATTTCAGGAATATTTTATTGGAACATCACATACAAAGCCGCGGCTAACTGCTAGAAAAATAATAAATACCTTCCCCAATAGACTTCATAGGGAGCGTTTTGTGACGTAATTTATTGAAATCGTGAAAACACTTTTTATTACGTAGAAACATTTATTCATAGAAATGAATAATATTTTATTTTAATTCAATAAATTATTGTCATAATCATTAGTTGTTACTCATCAAAATAAGATAGGTGGTTTAACTTTCGTGTCCAATGCGTACGGAAAACTGAACTAATCCTTTCAATCAAAATTTGTTTGTGATAGGCCATAGTTTTAATCAGAGCATTTTAAATCAAACTTATTTAGATTGCAGTTTTTATTTCGTAAAATAAACAAATATAAACAATATAAGTATAAATCAGATACTTAGAAAAGTTTATCACGTGAATTATCTAACAATTTTAATAATTTTTCTAATTAACCTTTGTTTACTAACGTAATATTATAAGAGTTTGTAAAATAAACAAAAATACAAAAAGTTTTTATTAACTTCACATTAATTTAAATGTTTAAATATCTTTTAGATAATTTTGAAGGCTTGCTCAGAAGGATTGTAGTATTAAACCGTACAATCATATCGTACGTTAATGTAATCATAATTACAAGGCATCATTAATTTTTAATGACGATATAATCAAATTAATGAATGTGTGAAGGAGAGGACGTTGAGTTTAAGCCACAAATGAGCTCAATTACCATTGCTCATATAAACAACCTAGAAACACAAAGCAGAGAAAGGGAACCCGTGCCTAAAGTGTTTTTGTGTTTTGTGTCTGCAGCTCCGGATGTGTGTAATTTAATTAGGGGTGAATTGTTCTTTGCTAATTCATTTCTCTAGACCCCGTGTTGTCTAATTCCTAACGTGAACTTAAAACAAATGTTTTACATCCGTTATTTTGTTTAAATATCTAACTTTATACTTTTTAAATTAAAATTTCTAAGGTAGTTCCAAAACGCAATAAACATGTATATTGTCAAAAGTTTTGAAACAATTATATTACTTACTGTGGTAGTTGGGTCATACCTAAAAATACATACAGCATTGAAAAATTAATCATGATATGCACTATTAAATAGCTATGTTTGAAAATATGATAACATTCTAGAAAAAAGTTCTTCCAACGGTTGTTTGTGATTCTAAAAAATATTTTATGTATAGTTGCAAACTTATTTTTTTCTTCATTTAGTGATGATTTCGAAACCTTTTTCAAATAAAATATTTATGGAGATGGTGGTTTCTTACTATGACCATCAGTGTCTTGGGTGATGCTTGGGTTAGAATAAGGCTTCTCAAACTCTCCGCGCCATAGCCTTAGAAGCCGTGCTCTGGTGGATGGTGAGATGCTGGAATGACTTCCTCTAATTAATTTCATCGATCTCAATGACGCTCACAGTCATCTCATTGAAAAATGAAGTTTACCGATAAAGATTTTGAATTCCTCTATGTCATACAGTGAAATAAGAAAATATTCCTTTAATTAACTAACTGCATTTTGTGAAACCTTAAAATCTTTCGATATATATAATTTGTTATTTCCTGCAATACCATATTAGATAACTATATCTAATGCATGTAAACTCTACGATTAGCATATACTACTACTAGATGAGGGTTCTAGTGAGTAAATAAGTAGACCTAATTTGCCGGTAAGGTCGATACAACTGGTGAGATGAATTGCATTTGAAGATGGTTTATTTATAAGCATACAATGGCGCTGAAGAGCTAATAACTTTTTGTTCAACTAATGTAATCCTCGTTTTGTTTTAAGACTGTTGTAGAAATTTGACTATAGAAAATTTTTTTAGGTATTGGACCATTGTGTATTGATATGTTCTTAATGCACCTCGCCAGATCTCAGATTGTCCATGCTACTTCTTAAAGGCATATCTTGTGTTTTCCTACGCTGAACTATCTTGCAGTCGTTCACCAACAGTCATCTCTCGCAGTAGACTGGACCTATCGATTTACCCTTGCACCCCAGAATCTCAACATTTGCGGTTAGTGATGTGCTGCTCCAAGACATCCATAGTGTTGCCCATATTTAAGTGACACATCGGTTTTTGCTGTGCCCAGCGGTAGGTTCTACTGGAAAGAATAAACCAGCCAGAAGTGATCCCTGCTGGGTGTACTGGTTTGCAAATTCATCAACTCCCAAGACCTATCCTTATGGCCTTGGAATTAAAATTTCACTAGATGCCCATCCTTGATGTTTTTCAGTGTATGTGGAAGGAGTTCTGAGATCTCCTTTGTCCTTGCCAAAGAGATAAAGATCTTATACCTTCTACCATATGTCGCAGTTGCCTTCAGCAATCGATTGTATAGTTTCCTCGACCACTTCCAGTAGTGGTTCTACATTAGTTCAAAAGCTTGTGACATCTCCACCATTGTGAAAGCTTCACCTTGTAGGACTTTCGACGTCCTTACGCTCCAAGGAGGATTCTAAACGAAGCATTTGCCTAAGGAGGATCCTCTGAAACTTCTGTAACTGGGGATATATAATGCAAGGGACAGTTTTTTTGGCCTCAAGACGTTTTAGGTATATCGTTACCACGACTTTACTACAGAATTTACCTGTATTCCCACGATAGGATTCTTAGATGGTTGAATAGTGAGTGCTTCGCTGACCTTAGACGCTTTACATTAATGAGGCCAAAGGGATACTCACGTATTAATTATTTTCTTCTCTCATATACCGGTAAACAGAAACCGTAGAGGCTAATTACACTCTATTCCAATTTTGTAGTAATTACATATGGCCATTAAATCTCTCGGGCTGTATTTTGATATTAGATATATTTATGCCAGTTTTGTAGTAACATGATATCTCATTGTTATTCAAATTTCAAATTTCTTCTATACTGGCAATACAAGAAAAATTATTAATTTTAATCAATTCCATATTCTTGTGGCTGATGAAATTGTGTTTTAGTAACAATACATGAAAATGTGGACAACCAAATTAAATTTAATTAAAATACAACTCGGGCTCATGATACTACAAATATTATTATGCTTGTTTTAAACAATGATATACCTGCCGTGAGTAGTAATCAGTGCTGAGTAGTATCGAGAAGTACCGGTCAGCGGTGACTAATTAATTAATTGAATTGATTATAGACAGAGGCCGGCAGCTGTTGTTTCTGCACTGTTTGCGTTACCGGCTCTATTTCTGTGCAAATATTGTAGTTCGATCCACAGCTATACACCAATCTATATCAGGAACCACATTACGCCACGTCGTACTTTAAATAAACTAAGGTGAGAAAAATTAGTTTTAAAATGATTTTGATACCAATGTTTTAAAATATCTAGCTACATTTATTTAGTCTACTCAAAATTGGTTTGCAAACCATGTAAAGAAAAACCAAAATGGAAAAACGTAAATGAGTGACTACAGATAGCTAACGCCTTCGCCAATTTTATTCCGTAAATATTAGGTACAGAATTAAGAAGTACCAAATAACTCAAATTCATTCAAGATATTATTTTGTCAATTTAGATTCAACGACCAATTCAATATTTCAATCAGTATAGATAAATTTATTGTTATATGAAATTTAACTATCCTAAACATAGACACAACTGTTTCAAGATCGGTTTTTAGAACATCTACATTATACATAGAACATATATTGAGGGTTCCAAATAAGATATAAAAATGCCATCGTGATAAAACAAATTATTTTAGAATTGGTCAAAAGTATCAAATTTTTTATTTAAAATTTATCAAATTTAATTTAAATTTATCAGTATCAAATTATCAGAATTTAAATAAATAAATTTATCAGAATTTAAAAAGTATCAAAAACTCTTGGAACATTTTAAATGTATTTTCATGATTTTTTTTAGTATTTGCTAAAAATATACAACTTTGGGATTCAAATTTCTCAAATATACATGAATTTAATCGTATACCGTTTTATAATTTGTTGTAATCCAAACATGTTTGTGAAAATCTAATTATATTTTTATTAAATAATTTTAACAGAGTAACTTTTAAATGTAGGCTTGTACATATGGCAAGATATTAACTGTAGGCGGTATCTATATTAACTATTTCGATATTAACTGGGAAATGTATCTTCATAATTACTTTTAATATAATATATCATTATTTCGGGACCCACATAATTATTTAGTCACATAAACACTGTTGGTCTCCAAACCCAAACTAAAATTAATAATAATAATAACCTTTATTGCGTCAAACAATTATTACATTGCATGCATGCGTCAAGTACATTCATAATAATATACAGTTACATTGCAGTTATTGCTATTTAATTGTATAAACAGAACTGGGGGGTTTATTTTTATTCGTGTTTTCAATAGTTTTCAATAATTTTAATTCCCAGCAACTCAACATGAACTCTTCAACGGAGTAAAACGCCTTTGACACCAGGAGGTGTTTTAATCGAGATTTGAATAGTTTAGAATCAATGAGATGTTTTATTCCCTCATGGCAGCTTGTTTATCAGTTTCACATCAAATTAGGACGGCAAGTGTTCAAATGCACTCGTTCTATGTTTGAACAATCCGAAAGTTGTCCCCTGCCTCTTGTCTCGTATTGGTGGACGTCACTGCCTTGGATCAACTCGCATTTAAGTCGACAGTATAGAACGACGTCGAGAATATAGAGACAGGGTAAAGTTAACAATCCCAAGCTCTCTGAAGGCATCTTTGCACGACTCTCTGAAATTCAATTTGTAAATAATTCTGATAGCTTTCTTTTGAGCTCTAAATACTCTTTCGAATTTTGTATTTAGAACAGCTGCCCCACAATCTTAAGCCGTAAGACAAATATGATGTATCAGGCCAAAGTAGGCAGTTTTTAATACATCAATAGAACAGAATTTTGCAAGGTTACGCAAAACATAAATGCCAGAAGCAACCTTGGAGCAGATGCTGTCAATGTGAAAGTCCCATGTCAGTCCTCGATCAAGGTACATTCCAAGGAACTTAACAGATTTCGGCCTCTTCCAAGAGAACATCGTCCATCATTACTGCGGGACGATACTCCTGTTCTTGTCGATGCCGAAGGCAAAAAATTTTATTGAGTTTGATTTTGAGCTGTTTGTTTTCAGATTGAGTCTTGAGAAATGTTCGATGCATGAATTTAAATCGATAAATGATTTCACTTCAAGATCAGTTTTATATTTTGATTTCAATACAGAGAGTCGTGTCATCAGCATATTGAATCACCTTTCCATTCTGGATTGATGTATTCAACTTGTTGACATAAAATAAGGAAGAGATAACTGGCCCTAATATTGATCCCTGAGGGACACCATAGGGCATTTTGATCCTATTAGACAGAGCATTCGCAATCCGTACGCATTGTTCTCTATCTTTAAAGATACGACGAGAGCCAATCGTACGGCAAACCCCTAATACCACTAGTCCATAACTGGTGCAGCAGTGTCGCATGATGCACACAGTCAAAGGCTTTGGAGAGGTCGAGAAATATGCTCATAACACGTTCTCTTTTTCTCCAGGCCATCGACAACATTATGAATAAGTTTCAGTTACGGCATCGATGGTCGATTTGTCTTTCCTAAACCCGAACGGTTTCAGGACAGAGAATTTCGAAGCGGTCATGGAATTTTTCAAGCTGATTGAGGAAAGCTTTCTCAAAAACTTTGCTAAAGAACTGGGAGGATAGAAATTGGACGATAGTTGCTAGAGGAGCAAGGATCATCTTTTTTGTAAACTGGAATCACAGTGGATATCTTCAGTACGGACGGAAAAGACACCCTGTGCAAACGAGACATTGATTAATTTTGTGAGTGGTGTCAAAATATGCTTAAAGCACTTTTTGATTAACCACACAGACATTCCATTAATGTCACAAGACCTCTTAGGTTTGAGATCCTGCATGATACGGGCCACCTCCACCTCATTCACAGGACGAAGGAACATGGACGAGGCCGATCTAGTCAATAACCCTCCGCAGGTTATATTCCTGATTCAAAGAACTGTCTGTTCCAGCAACAGTTGAAAAGAAATCATTAAACGCAATTGCCACTTTTAATGGATCATCAATAATTTTTATTATTAATTTTAAGTTTTGGAATTGAAAATTTTGAAGTGTTTTGTTGTTTTGTGTTTAGGTTAATTATATTCCAGGCGCTTTTTTGAAAGATTATCGGATTGTTTTAGTTGGTTTTCAACGTCTCGTGCCTTGGCGTTTCTTATGGCTTTGCGGTAATCCTTTTTGAAATTTCGAAAAAAGCGTTTGAAATCCTCATTTTCAGATTTAACATATATTGAATGATAAAATTTTAGTCTTTCTCTTGAATCGAGTATACCCTGATAATCCAGGTATTACTCTTTTTCTTATTACGTTTCTTTAAAATTTTTGAATGGACAAGTCAAATTTAGGCAGTGAGTTAAACAGTCGAAAAACGCGTTAAAGGCATCCTCCACCCGCTCAAAGCGATCCAGAAATTCCATGATGTTTTCATTAGAAACTTCTTAAAAAGCTCTATGTTTGCCGGCTTTAGATCCCGTTTTCTTTTTATTGACGGAGTTTCAAATTTTGGGTTATGGTGTAATATTACGGCTTTCCTGTGCGTAGTGGTCTGAGATGGCCGCATCTATGACAGAAACAGAACAGTCTATTACGTTAGTAATGACGTTGTCGATGGCTGTACTCGACGAAGCGGTCACTCGAGTTGGCGAGTTCACGGACCAAATTAAGCCGAAAGAACTGAGAATATCCCGTAGTCGCTGGGTCAGAGGGTTGGTGTGGTCTAACACATCGATGTTGAAGTCACCGGTAATGATGGACTTCAACGATTTTGAATTGAGAAAATTTAGTAAAGTTTCAAACTTTTCAAAAAAGTTTTCGTTACATCCATTTGGGGATTTAATATAAGCCACTCACTATAATTTTGTCCGCGGAATTTGTATCAATTTTAATTCCCCCCCACCTCAAAGTCTAGATCACAGCAGTAATCCATCCTGAAGGGTTGAAATTTTCAATCGTGATTTGACAAAAATTGCCACATTCCACCTCCTTTAAAAAATTTGTTCGGTGAAAAATTGTAGCCAATTCATAATTGTCAATTCTGAACATAGAAAACGGTCTCAGCCGTGAAGCCATGTTCAGAAACAACAAATATGTCGGGGTGCAGCTCTTCTGCCATTAGCATTAGCTCATCAACTTTATTGGTGGCAGACTGCGCATTTTGATGCACGACGGAAACTGCACGAGTTAAATTTGGAATTTTTGTGAATTTGATTTTGTTTTTGCTTGTCGTTTTTTGTCTGGTTTTCTGAACTTATTGTACCCCAATTCTGTTATTTTTATTTTGTTTTTTGACACTTTAGAGGAAAGCAGTTTTTTTTGCTCCGTTGTGTCTGTGATGGTGCTTGATGAGCCGACTTGTCGCACCGGTGAGCGGCATTTTACTGCTTCCGCAAAGGATTCATACAGGAGTGTGCGGGGCTCAGATGCGGCTGCTGGCTGCAAGGCAGTCGATAATGGTGCAGTTGAGACTCAAGGGCTTGATCTGTCTTCCGCCCATTATTTTGAACTCCTCTGGCTGTGACGGGTGGTTGGGACGTCTCTCGAGAAGCGGTAGAGTCCATTTTCTGCAGGCACTCTATTAATTCCTGGGCCAGCAGATGCTTCGTGTTCCTCTTTAGATGCATCCCATGTTGTGTAAAAGCGCCTCTCCCCGATGCTATTGAATTGTAGAACCTCTGCCCCACGATGCCTTTCACACAATTCTTCGATGTAGTTGTTAATCCAGCACAGTCTCTTGGTTGATTTTGTGACTGGCTGGCAGATCGTGTCTGTGAGGCAGGGTGGAGACAACAACTCTTGAGGTTCTCAGTTTACTCGTGATGCGGCGCTCGAGATGTCTGTATATATTGTACTGCTGACCCGAAGCAACGTCCATTGGTGCCAGCCACGATGACGTAGCAGCCACCGGCCGGGGGTGAATCGTCAGATGTTGCTTCCATTAACTTGGCTCCAGGTTTGCAGACACCTCCAACCATGGTCTCGCAGGTCACCATCCGACGCAAAATACCTGTCAAACCACGTGTATGGCTATCTCCTTCAATAATAATTGATGAGAAGGGTAGAGAGATTCTTTGCTTATTATTGCCTCTTCTCTTCTTTCTTTCTCGGTTCACCACTGTGATGAGCGACTGTAGCGGAGACTTTTCGGTGAACACATTGTTTGTTATTGGGGGTTTTCGGAAGTCTGTTTTTTATTGTAATGCACCTCCCATAGTTTTCTTTCTGCTCTCTTTCGCTCGCACTTTTCTTCCCCTCCTCTTTCAAGCATTGAATTTCGGCTTCAAGAACTTCAATGGTGGTCCTCAGGCTGGCCACGAGGTCCCTGATCTCAGCACACCGCTAGTCTCTGCATTCGGAGGGCAGGTCGCACTGCACGCCGCAGTCGGCCGCGGAGGCGCGAGAAGGCGAATCGCACTGCACGCCGCAGTCACCGCGGAGGCGCGAGAAGGCGAATCGCACTGCACGCCGCAGTCAGCCGCGGAGGCGCGAGAAGGCGAATCGCACTGCACGCCGCAGTCGGGCCGCGGAGGCGCGAGAAGGCGAATCGCACTGCACGCCGCAGTCAGCCGCGGAGGCGCGAGAAGGCGAATCGCACTGCACGCCGCAGTCAGCCGCGGAGGCACGCCGCATCGTGCTTGCTACGAAAGACCTGGTCAGTAAACTGCATCAATCGAGTATCTGACTCAATAAATTGAGTGGTCTAGTACATGTTTATAACGTTCATTGAGTTGCTGTATACTGTCTTTTAACATGCTATTTTCGGCAAGCAGGTTGGCCACTCTTTTCACTGTTGTCCAATCCTCGGAATCAGCTAGTGGAGTTGAAGTACCGACTCGCGACACGGGTGACACGGCAGGAGGCGTCATCGGGACAACCTGTGTCGGCGCGCAAGCGATAGATGTGGGTGACCCAACATCATTCACCGGCGGCGGTGATGGTGACACATTGGATTGACCAAACGATGTTTGAAGCCCCATGATGAGAGCCTAGATCCGACTGTACACAACTTAGATGGAGAAACAGCCAAAGTTCTCATGGTAACAGGGTGGGGACCATGATGTTTACCGCTAGATGATACAATTAGCGTTGCATGAGCATCAGTCCTCACCGTAGCTCCACACTTTTCCCCCAGGCATCGCCAAGCTCGGTCCCCATTCTTCAGACAATGGCTCTCTCTGAATTTGTATTTATTGTACAAGATGAGTGGTTTACCATTCTTTGATTGATCAACTAATAGTGTCATAGTTTTTAAATAAAACAATTAAAATCTACAGTTGACAGGTACAAAGCAATAAAATTTTAAAATATATATAAAAGTTGCAGAATTAAAAAGATTAAAAATTATATAAATATAATAAATAGTGATTTTGATTATAATAATTAATAAATAAGTGTCATAATGTCAATTAAACAAATGAAATCTACATTTGACAGGTGCAAAACAATAAAAGTTAAAAAATATATATATAAGTTGCAGAGTTAAAAAGGTTAAAAGTTAGATAAGTATAAATATAATATAATAAATAGTGATTTTGATTATAATAATTAATAAATAAAAATGAAAAACTTTCTACAAAACAGAACAGTAACAGATAAAATAAACTTAATAACAAAATAACAAACAACAAAGAAACAATATTAAATAGTTTACAATTTTAAATAAAAGAATTTGTCACACAAAAATAGTAATTCTCCACTGCAAAAATATACTCCGGCAGAGAGTTACCGAACCTATGAACCTCGACGTGAGAGCATCAAGCGCTATCGTTTCTGCCACTACGTTAGTTATAGAAAGTAGTTTAATTACAGGTCTATAAAGCGCGGCGTCCTTAGTTACGTCAAAAATGTCTTGTTGAGTTGCAAGTCTAACCTTGTTAGTTGGAGGTTAGCTATTCATTTAGTACTCCACGAAAAAGTATTACTTCAGTACACTATTAATGCGTTGAATCAATATGTTCTCTATAAATTAAAACATGCATTTCAAAACTTGTAGCTGGTCAAAAGTTTATAAATCACTTAAAATTAATTTAAACTGAGGAGCTTTACAAACGGCGTGTTAACAAGATAGGCCCAGGCCTGCCAACCTATAATGATCATATTCAAAAATGTTTAAGCCAACATAAGGAACCATAGTGATAATTTTGCACCGCTTTAGAAACCAAATCAACTTTTGTATATGTAGTTTTTATCCATAGTATTCACATCAGTAATCGTGTTTTCATCACCATTTGAACTGTTATTAGTTTTATCTCATTATTAAAATTTTAAAGCGGTTATAATAATCTTGCCTTCAAAATCAACATAAAGCTTACTTAAACATTAAAATACTACATTTTTTTATTGAAGTAATTTTATACCAGTACAATACCAAAGCAATTAGTATTATTATTTTATCACTGCATGTTATTTTTAACCTAATTCATAGCAGTAAATGTGTTTAATTAAATCAAGATAAAACTGCAACGATAAAGAGTAATTTTCTTGAAAAATTTGTGACCACTTTAAAAATATTTTCGAAAATTAATGGACACTTTCAGCAGGTTGAAAATTTTGCCATATGATATAAATAAAGTTAAGTCCATAAAAAAACATTTGTTATATACGAAAGTCAGAAGATACTATTCCACTCAGTTAGCGTTAATTGATTACACGTTGGTGCTTACTACTTTTTACACGAAAGCGTTCCATACTGATGTATGTACAATGTATTGTTACTTGCAATATAGGTTAACTAATTTAGCAATACGTAGTTATTAGTTAGTCAGCTGTAGCTCGGTACCGAAGTGAGGGAGGGAGTGGAGTAGCAATAAAAAGAGCGGAACGAACGAGAGGGATAAATCATTCAGAGGAGCTAGGCGGACAACCTGCCCCGAGCTTCTGTCACGAGCTCACGGAGCTGCACACTTTCACTGTGAAGGAACGATGTAGTACATAACAGGATATCAACATACCGAAGCATACATACATTTATTTTTTATTATTGGAAACACACTTCAGGTTATTTAGTTTTTATTAATCCGGTTGTAAGAAATCATTTAGAGTATTATATACTTAGTGTTCAATGGGTCCATCTGTCTCACAATGGATTTTGTGAAAAAGAAACGTTTTGAATGGTATAATCGTGAAGTTAACAGCAGAATTCCTCTAATTAATGGATAAATGATTGCATCAGAATGGAAAACCAAACATCAGTAATAATAGAATCAAAATTACTACAGTAAAAAATTATAAAAATCAACGTTTTTATACAATAAAATCGTTTTAAAATTGTATTGTGATGGAAAAACATTATATTCTGTAAGCTCAAAAATAAGATAAAGTTTATAATTTCTGCAGAAACAAAATGTTATCTTCAACAAAATATAACGACATAATATTTAATAAATTCTAACATTTGGTAATATAAAGTAAACAAACGCTATAAAGTATATATAAAGTAAGAATAACAGATATAAATATAAACTTATATTAAACTATTACCGCGACTAATGAAGGAACACAATTAACTTTGCATTTACTTCAAGTTAATTTTATAATACAGCAACCATCGATTGCACCCAATATTGGTTACGAATCATCCAGTGACCCTGTATTACTCAGCAATGAAGTAGAACACCCTAGAATCCTGTAACTGTTTCAGAAAAGCTTTGAATTGGCTAATTTTTTGGGGACCTTAAGGAATCAGTTGATTTTTTGACGTCCACTTACGAAATAATCTTTACGAAGGCCACCTTTCTGTTTTGTTGCAGGAGTCGCTAACCCTACGATGAAAACCCCTACCACAGCAATTTTCGACTGGTAGGAAAGTGACAACCTCAAAGATAGACAGGGTACATTCAATACCTCAAACTCCTTAAGGGTATTCTAGCACAACTCTGAATTTTAGTTTATGCATCATTCTGCTATAGCCTATCTGTCCAGAAGTATTTGGCACAACTTTCCCAAACTCTCATTTATGAGAAAGATGTGGATATCAATAAAGGAATATTAGGCCATTCTTAATATATTGGTTGAGCAAAACCTCAACGGGAGTGGCAATGGCTGAACTGTCTAAGACGTCGGTCTTTGGGTCTGTACTAAGGATTGTGCAGGTTTAAATCCTGTTTGTGGCCGTGACTCTCTCTCTTATTCTGTTTATTACGATTCTCCAACAGACCAGTTGCCCATAAGGACAGGCAGAAAGTGGGGGAATAGCCATTCCTTACTAAACTCCCTACAGCAGACTTTAACACTCTGGATGAATTTGATCCAAGCTCTTATCTTATAACAAACTTGAAACAATCGACAGACACAGCATCAGTTAATCCACGTGATTATGAGACTCAAAGTCAGCATGTTTCAAGTTATCACCCGGAAAAGAATATAGTATTTTCATCTTCAACATTAGTACTTTTAAATTGAAGTTAATTGCTTCTAATCGATTTATGTGAAAACTAGATCCGGTTAATACTCGGTTTGATGTCGATTACACCACCGCGGCTGCAATAATATTCGTAACCAACAAGAGTAAAGGTAAACAAATGTTTCCCATGACAGACTGGATATTGTTGCACATAGAACAGGAACCTTGTTGACTTTGCAGATTGACAATAAATGATTCAAAACAATTTTGCTCGGGGCTCCAAGGAAAGAGCAAATATTCTGCAGATATTACATCTCGGCGTACAGACCTCCCAACCCTCGCCCCCTCTCGCCCCTCCCCCTCACCTTTACAAACAACGACTATAGAGTGGAAAACATATTGCTACAACTGGATCTGTTACTTTTTCAAATGTTAAAGGTTGACATATATTTCAACAAGATTCTCCTACATAGACTGTGTGTGTGTGCGTGTGCGTGAGTTTGTGAGTTTGTGTTTTTTTGTTGAAACAAATGTTTAAAAAATGGTAAACGTTTAAATGATACGAGAACATACGGATTTCCGGACTAGAAATTTTGCAAGAAGCTTAATTTCTACATAAACAACATAGAGTTTGATGATGCTCTATGGAACTAGGCTGAGAGTCAGTGAGCATTTTAAAATCGGTCTTATGGATAACTATAATAGCGACGGTTGATAAAGAAAATCACAAAATTATTCATTTACAATACATAAGCCATTCATGTGATATACTAACTTACTTAGCTATAAAAATTATATTTTGCATTAAATCTGAGCAAAGCAGTTACTTGATGTGGTTTACTTCTACCTTGTAATAATATAAAAGTATAAAAAGAAAAGTAACTATTGAAAAAAAGTTTTTAACTTTATCTTTCGTTATTAAAGTTTTTGCAGAGCAATAATTATTACATATTATTTTTTGCATAATTTCCTGCCATCTTTTTTCCTTGGCTAACGTTGATTTACATTTTCAAGAATGCTATTCTCACAAACACTTTATTTACACTTAATCCACTTTTTCCATCTCAATCAGACCTTTAACTAAGCGGATAAAGATGAATAAAGAAAGCCTAGTGTTTAGAGTTTAGCTAAAGCAATAGTACACTTTTCTAAAAGAGTGTATTGACAACTCGTCCACTTCCAGAGCCAGTTACGAGTACAGTAGCTTGTCAGTTGCTCGTCTGACCACCTCTGAATCATTTATCGCCAATCTGCAAGCGTCAACAATCATCTCCCTCCCCCGCATTATGAGGAACCGCCCCTCCACCGACACATGCCCTCCAGACACCACTTCTACACTGCACTATTTCCATCTTCTCCCAACCCTTCATTCACAACGTTTATCAATGATTTTCTCATTTTTAAAGCTATATTGAGGGAGATACTTTGAATAAGTTCCAAAAATGTAAACTCTGGAATTAATATCTCGTTTTAACATTTGCATAGGTATAATAAGGAACTAAAGTAATTAAACGTCCATACTTGTACATTAAGTAATTCATACTTACCTGTAATAATATTGTTCATTTAACTTCCCCAATAGAATGTATTAGACAAATGGAACTAACTGATTGTTGAAACAAACACTTTCTACGCTGCCGCGCTAGGTCAATTTTATTTCCCTGCTTAGGCGATACTTCAACAGGCCTGTAATAGTAGTGGTAACTGTAATATTCATACAAATTTCTATAAACTATTGCAGTCAATAACTGTCAATAATCCAACAAGTGTTGCTAGTTTTGAATAAGTTAAATATCTTACATCTCAGGCTCACGTGGTTTGTGTCACGAGGATTTTTTTGTGGCCTAAAAAGTGATCATTCTTAAGATGCGTCAAAATTAATGAAACAACAAGGTAGGAATATGACACACGTTGTGTAGCTTTTTACGGTTACATGGAAACTTTAATGTTTATATCTCATTTTGTTAGACTATATGTATTACTTATGTCAAATTATTGCCATATGATTTTACTACATTTGTTTAAAAAATCTTTTTTATACGATTTTTTAGTTATTGTTACTCATAAAACCAAAACATGTTCGCTAACGCTCAGCCAAATCTCATCGAGTGACATATACCATCTCAAACTCGATTTTGCTTGTATAGGAAATACAGCTTCATGCAAAATGTCAAGGCTTTATACTTCTCGAGATATCTTGTTTAGCACAAACCGACTACAACCTTTGCGGACCACCAAGACCAAATTCTGCACCAAGTATTTGTGCACACCGGAATATGGTGTAATTATCCTTGAAACTCTGAGTATGATAAAACGCTGATTGTTAAGAACTACAATACATATCACACATAGGCGTTTTATACAAAAATATTTGTTCAGATTTCATTGAAAGATTTTTATTTGCAAAAATTGCTTATACATGTAGATTTTGTAACATAATATAATAATGAAATGAAGCATTGCACTATGCAATCTCGTAGTAAACATTGATGAAGTTCGCGACGCAATGGTAGATCCATAACATAATTCACTTCAACCTCAGGAATTCAAGCTATCATAGGTGGTATTTCGAATGTGTAACTTCATGGCAGTAAATTGTCTTTAATCCCATTATTTTTATTTAGCTATTGGCATACTTTATTTCTGTTAGCATTCCTATATTTACTTGTTTTATTCCTGGTGATATAAATAGAAAAAATAAAACGTAATTTTAATAACTGAGCGAGTTAGATACTGAAACATTCAATGAAGCGACTGAAGTCCGTCAAATACTAATTACAGAAAACGATTGTGAAGAAAAGTTTATATCGTAAGTTTATATTTATTACTACTTATAATACAGACATAAATGAATACATTTTAATATTTTTTTACTTCTTTCGCTGTGAAATTTTTCTTAAACACCATTTAACAAAGTAATAATGGGAAGAGGCTGGAGTTTGCTTCAAGTAAGAAAGCCTCAATGGTCTACATTCAGTTTGGAACATTGAACAATCTATGATACTAACTGGTTCTTATGGTACGAGGAATCTACTCATTGTCTGATTCCTTTAAAACTGTTGATGTGTTCAGATAGTTTCTTCTTGCCCTCATTTTCCCTTCACATTGTGATTTTCCGGGACCTCTGGTTGACTCTCAGTAACTCTCTACCACAGGTATTCATGAGATATACTAATTCTGGATATTTGCAATCATAGATTTTTTCCCTTGCCAGTCAGTCATTCACCTAAGTTTCTCGAAGTCTTAGCCTCACCGATCTATCGTCCTTGATTTTATCACCGTGGGGCTAGCTTCTTCGACATACTTACATCTTGGGTCCTCAAACCCTTAACTCTACTCAGACTCTCAGTTTTTCTTGATCTCTATTATTTTAATTACCTTTTCTTTAATCTTTATTGTTAAGGTCCAAAACATCCTTCGGGTATATAAGCCGGAATGGTCCTTTCGTTTACAAAGCCGCGCGCATTTTCTGAGCCAGTTCTCTTACTATATCATATTAGCATCCAGCACGGTATTGATTCTATTCGATGTCAGTTTTATACAATTGATTAACTATGATGTTTTGGGAGTAAAGCGTTAATTTTATTTATCATACTAACTTGCCTTTTGTAATATTTTAAAATTTTGAATGAATAACATTTAAGAGCTAGGATTATTTTCGGATCTATACAGTCCAATGTCATTCCAAGTACCACCGAAATACGCTTGTTTCACCTTTTTTATTTTAAATTGTCTTTTGTTGAAGTTTTGATGACTAATACAGAACAAGACTTTCCCCAAACTTTATATTAACTTGTATAACTGTTCAAAAATTATACAAACCAACCCATCAAAATCGTATGGTAAAAAGTAAAAACGAAATTGTTGGAGTATTTCCGAGATGTATCCAACGTATCTCACATAAATTAATATACGCTGTATAATACATACTCGCCTTCGGCTCGCCCCAGGCCCTCTTTTGGGTATTTGCCAAATTCGGGGACAGGTGTGATTTTGTTATTGGTTAAATTCGGACATGAGGTTTTCAATTTACGTCTTCCCTACTGTGTCCTTTCTCGTGGGTTGTAATGCTTCGCTAACGCTCAGCCAAATGATGTGTAATATATAAAATAATCAATGTATTTCTCGAAAGATTAAGTGACTTCATATAAAATTTAGGAGAATAAGAATTGGGTGATAACTAAAGTCCGAGATTATGTTTGCCAGGAAGTGGAAAATGGAGTGTTTAATTTTAACCAAACTTTTGAGTTTGAGGGCGTTTTGTGGCTTAACCGTTGGAGATACGAGAAAAAGTCACTGAACCTGTCTTGTCGGAAATTTAATTTTGTGTTTAGCACCCTCTGGTTTAGCCGGTACAGATACACATAGCCGGCATTGAAGGAAAGTCTGCACTGGTCAGCTATCGTGATTTTTTTTAGTATAAATATAATAAATACCGATCTTAAGTCAGTATTTTTAAGTTGTTTAGGAGGTTTAATTTCCTCAGGAGGTCACCTGGTCAAACAAGAAAATTACAGGGGGGTACGCTGTATAATGTATACTCCACGATTTATATTCGACCAAATAATCGATGTATATACATTAAGTAGATTTAAACAATGTTACAGTGAGCTAATGTAATGTAACTAAAGCGTTCACTCATAACATATAATCGTGACTGATCAAGCGTAAACAAATGTTATTCCCTTGCCAACACAGTGGATATTGTTGCAGGTAGAACAAGAACCTTGTTGACTTTGCAGATTGACAATAAATGATTCAAACACTTTTCCTCGGGCACCAAGGAAAGAGCAAATATTCTGCAGATATTACATCCCGGTGTACGAGTATTTCCCCTACACCCCCTCACCGCTACCCCCTTCCCACCACGACCACAAACAGCGTTATAAAGTAAGAAACATATTGCTTTAACTGAACCCGACTGTCAGTAGAGGTTGAACATTTGATGTTTAAATTCCAATAGAGACACATATAGAATACATACTCCATGTGCTGTTGGCAAACAATGTTTGATTTAATTTCAATGTTGATTTTAATGTTGAATAAATCCCGTAATTAACCATAAAACCTGCTAATAAAATATATACTTTTTAAATTAATTTTATTCATCATTATTAAACATTTTTCTCGTTTATTTGCTTTGTAATTAGATGATGCAATCAATTAATGCCGTGATAATATCCGGATAAATTTCATTATACTTTTACTAGTTATTTTCCAGAAATATTATACTTCAACTTTAAATATTATATATGTTGTAATTCAAACGTCTGCAAATTCTCGCAGATCTTATGGAGATTTTTCATCAGCTCAAGAAAACAATATTAACTTAAACATGTGTCAGAAATGCTTAATTTACTTTTATTTCAGAAACCAATAAAGAAGCAAATTTATTATTTGCAATAACTATTGGTGTGAAGCCTCAATTCAATGTTTCAAGATGGTACACGGTTGAAGAGTTTAAAGTGTAATAACATTAAAACCCGTAATACCATAAATATTTTAAAAGAAAACAAATCGCTTAATGTAGTTAAAAACATTTCTACACATAGATAATAAAAATCAGTTAGAAGATAATCTTTGGAGTGTTTTACATTGGATCCGGCAGACTGCACTACGACACGTAATACAAAGTGAACTGATGTTTAACAGCTGTTAACACTTTCAGCTGAAGTTCATAAAAGAGGCAGAAAAATGTTTTACATTTAAAATTTAGAAAATTATTATTGTAAAGTGCTTGATCAGTAGTGTGATTCAGATTGCATAGAAGAAGTTATTACCTAATTTTTAATTTAGATTGCACCCATGATCAATAAACTATCTAATGCAATAAAAATACTATTAAACGCTGCTATAAAAACCACCTCATTGTACAAAGCCGTGAGCAAATAAGATAACCGAATTTGGTTAGATCGAAGGTAAATTAAAAGAGCCGAAAGAACACGCTTTATGGTCGAAATTAATTTTCGTTGATACATTTTCTTGATCTGAGCAAAAGGCAAAATCCACAAAAATACTGGGAATATCTTATACATAAAATTAATTTTAACAGACAGAATTAAGTTCTTTATAACCTAATCAGTTTATCGAGATTCATCCATATAAATTAATTGTACTGAATAACTTATCAACACCTAGCAAAACCCATGGAGTATAGAGGCAGGAAATATGGTACAAACCTTCATAATGCGTCCAAGAGGCTCACGAAGGAACGATTATCAATTATCTCAGGAGTGTTTAAAAAAATGTGATAGAAAAAGAATACATAATTAAAGTGTACTGCTAGTGTAGATATAAAGTTCTTACTGTTTTAACACTCGGTTATTGCGAATTATATTTCAGCTCCATTTATCCTTTCGCTTAGTGCAACATTTGAAATCTGATGCTGTCACAGACTTGACTCCTGAAACCATCCGTCTGAAGATATATAAAAATCGGCAACGAAGAGGTTCAAAACGGCTTTTTCGCATCGCTTAGACATCAGATACACATTCATAAACTCAAGTGAAATGTAGACCTCAAATTGGTAATGAGCAAACATTCTCATTATAGCTACGTTATGTGTAGAAAACACGATTAAAGATACTGTAAACATTAAGATAATAAACATATGGTTGTGCATTACAACGGTACTTATAATTAATTTGTATTTTATTTGTTTACCTTGCTTGTAATTGATAGAATTAACACGCTATAACTTATCCACTTTTTAAGAACGAAAATTATACTATATAACTTAGCCAGTTTTAAACTTACAGTGGATAATACTTTCTTAGTGTAAGACTAATACTCTGTAGAGTAACAAAAAAGAATAAACAGTATTATTACTCACGTAACTTTATTATTGTAGTGAATAAAGTGATTTGTGGTGTATGTTGTGTAAAATCAAAATATTCCAATACCTACTCTTTCCAGACGTTATTACAGATAACCCGTAATTAGCAATTAATCCTCTTAAGCAATTGTATACCGTGTGTTCCAAATTTTACGCACACTGAAGGGATCTGTTATGGTTTCCAAGATACCTAAGGTGTGCATAAAATTTGGAACTAGTAGTAGACTTTTCAAAAAGAAATTAGCATCATTAACAATTTTACTCAAGAAACGAATTTAAACATATTTTGACAGATTTTTTTCTTAGCACAATAAAAACTAAAAGAAACAGGGAAAATATGCCTTAATATACAGTTTTTTAAACCTCTAAAAGTATGAAATATTTTGTGTCAAATGTAAGAGTAGAGTATTTTTGGATTCAATTAATAATTTTACAATTTATAAATATGTTGCTCTTTGCTATGTTGTTATTTAGAAATACAACTAGAATTTTTTAATTGGCTTTTAAGTATGTTTGATTTTAAAGGATGAACAGCTGGCCCGACGTGTTAAGACAAATCAATCTTTAAAATGTTACAAATTACAAAACAAGCAAAACATTTTAGCATTGTTTAGCAAATAATTTTAGCAAGAAATGGCTATCATGGTTGATAACATCTACCTGATAATCTATTACCAATACAATTAGATAAGTTAATGATGAAATGCGATACGACACACGGTGGTGTTGTAAATGGACTACTATTGAATACGTGCATAGATTGTTTAGGTTAATTTGGGTGATGGATAGGGCATAGTCAATCAATTAGTTGATTGATTGAATTTGATTAAGTAGACAGCCGCAAAGGCTAGACATAGACTCATTACAGCAGTGGCCTACATGGTTTCATCGAAATGTGCAATACACCTCTACCCTGATTCGATAATCGGGTGAACATTTAAACAATAACTTTTGAATGTTGAGGGTTCCATTGATTTTCTGATAAATAGAATAAAAAATTTTGTTAATCTCCTTGCGATTTGAGGTGCTCGAGATTTGTAACATTTTATGTTTACAATTTTGGAATATAACAGTATATTTACTGAAGAGAAATGAAAAATTGCTTGATATTCCCTAGATTATAGGTTATTAGTGGTTGTTAAATTTTCATAAATGGGGTTACAAAAAAGATTTTATGGATCTTGTATGACGAAAATTAAATACGGAAATAGTTGTCTTTTCGTTTGACTAATTCGACAACTTAAAACGTCAACAGATATTGATCTACCATGTCATTTGCAGCGAACAGTCACATTAAAAATCTAACAGCTTTCCTGCAAGAAAAGAGCCGTATGAAAAATTTCAGAACCTTGTGGTGCTTATTAGGTACTGTATTCGTTGATGTGACCACATATCTGTGAATTTTTGAGCTGTTGCCGAATTTTGTCAAATACTGCTGTAATCAGATCGCAGACTTTTTTCTTGTCCACCGTGTGTTGTCACTGCGGGAATTGTCTCTGGTGAGGAGATTGACTGGCGCTGTTCTCGGCAATACATCAACTACTGCATCTTCCGAAAATGCAACGGAAAAAATATTCTATTATTTTGGTTCAAGGCTGTAGAACGGATTTAAATTGGTAGTGGTCCTGGATTTTTAGATTTTCATCTGACTTTACCGGTTTTAATTTACAAGGATAATATAATGTTAATACCATTGTTAAGTATTTAGTGTAAACTGTAAAACAGTCGTGTTACTCAGATGCACTTATGAGTAAAGAAACATTCATTGAGCAAAAGCATTTTTTAAACAAAATTCTTGTCTTCTATTTTTATTCTAAAAAAATAGAATAGAATATAGAAAAATATAGATAACACGCTTTAAGACTAGGCAGTTCTAACAAAATCATCTTCAAATCAATATTGGAACAAAAAAAATTGATTTTGTTTGCATTCCGAGGATGCTGATCTTATAGAAATGTTTGACAACTACCACCATGAATGTGATAAATAGATTTTGGTTGGGTTAATAAATCTGGAATTTTTGCCCTACCTACGAAAAGATTGTCAATAGAATCAAACATTTCAGCAATGACTTTGAACAAAGCAATTATACATCGTTCATAAATTCTAATGTAATACGAGGCAGACATCAGTAGCAGTTATACGAGTAACTTCTTCTTGTGCCATCGGAATCCACAGGCATAACAATAAGTTATGTATTATACCTGGTGTGAGGCCGATGGTGCTCTAACTGCTATAAACCGGATGTAAAGTTTATTTAAGAACTTGTCACGTATTTTCCTATAGTATTAGCAATAAATTAGATATTGCGGCTGGAGAGTCAGGTTGGGGCCAGCACAGAACATGCCGTTTGCTGTCCCGGGTTATTCAGAGTTGTCTTAGACTCATTTTCGTATAATTATTCTCGTCATAGTTAAAAAAATAACAACTATCTAGGTTTGACTGGGAAAGTATACTAACTAATATGGTGGAAAGTTGCCCGATCCAAATCCCTTGCACTTGTGTATGTTGCGTCTGGGTGTTTGCTTGTATGAAAGTACCTGGGCCTAGCCGCTGTCCGTACTAGGTTATGTTTTATACTATGCAATTACTCTGCGTTTAAATATTAAGGAGCAAGCTATAAAATAAAATGCGGGATTGCCGAAAATCGTCTTGGATGGCAACCAAAGCAAATGATTTATATATTACTATATATAAATCATTTGCTTTGGTTACTTTGCTTCTGATTTACTACTCAGGAGACATGACTGAAAAATATCCAAAGTTAATGGCTTTTTATTGTTACCAGTCGTACCACTTAGTATGTAGATACATTTTCCCAGTATGTCAAGGAATTTTGCTGTCAATCCACTATAATGGGAAATTTTCTGGCTTCGAAAGTCCTCTCATCTCCATTAGTGTTCATTCATGATCTGTCGTAGTTTCAAAATGGGCTGGAATAACTTTGCTATTTAAAACTTTTTGTGTGCTAGTATTATTTAAGGGTGAACTATTTAAAAAGTCACCCCAACCCCCAGGTTAGGCCCTTTTTGGGAAATTTTCACAGTTACAAATTATGTTATTGATTTCTCTATAAAATAATTAAGGGGTTGATATAGAAATAAAAGTTAATTAATGCTCAATAACCTAACCTAACCTAACCTAACCTAACCTAACCTAACCTAACCTAACCTAACCTAACCTAACCTAACCTAACCTAACCTAACCTAACCTAACCTAACCTAACCTAACCTAACCTAACCTAACCTAACCTAACCTAACCTAACCTAACCTAACCTAACCTAACCTAACCTAACCTAACCTAACCTAACCTAACCTAACCTAACCTAACCTAACCTAACCTAACCTAACCTAACCTAACCTAACCTAACCTAACCTAACCTAACCTAACCTAACCTAACCTAACCTAACCTAACCTAACCTAACCTAACCTAACCTAACCTAACCTAACCTAACCTAACCTAACCTAACCTAACCTAACCTAACCTAACCTAACCTAACCTAACCTAACCTAACCTAACCTAACCTAACCTAACCTAACCTAACCTAACCTAACCTAACCTAACCTAACCTAACCTAACCTAACCTAACCTAACCTAACCTAACCTAACCTAACCTAACCTAACCTAACCTAACCTAACCTAACCTAACCTAACCTAACCTAACCTAACCTAACCTAACCTAACCTAACCTAACCTAACCTAACCTAACCTAACCTAACCTTAACCTAACCTAACCTAACCTAACCTAACCTAACCTAACCTAACCTAACCTAACCTAACATATTAAGTATGCTCAATATGGTGTGTAGAGGGTCTGCCTCATTCTGTACGAACAAAAATATTTATTTCGACGTCATAAGTGTAAGAACAGGCTCATAAAATTAGAGCAAATATACTTTTGGGGAATGGCGTATAACTTTATACTAGCTCCTTTTTTCTTATTGTAATTACAAATCTATGCCAAGACTGGAATAAGCGGCAACCGACTGTTTTAATGTGATTTATTAAAAAGTGTGTGAAGTTATGTTTTTTTTATAATAAAATGTCTTTTTATCTTTTTCGGGTGAGTTTTAGCAAAGCCAGTCATCTATCTGTCTATGTTAGTCAGTCCACACAATTTCTTGAAAACAAAATGAGCTATAGACTTTAAATAGTGCATGAGGATTCATTTCTATGTTTGATTATCGTGCATATCACTCCATATTTTACGAATATTTTACATTCTATGTACGACATCGTAGCAACGAGAAAATAACAGAATAAATCAGTTTATTAACAAACTGTGTACAGTCATACGTGATTAGAGGATGTGATATTTTTAGTCACACAGTAAAACGAAAAATATAGAGTGGAAAGTCAATGTTAAAATTCGGTGCAAATGCGGTGAAATAACCTCTCTACCTCACAGGAACTTTTATGGTTTCAACATTTCTATGACATCTATATTAATGAACAAACATTTTAATGTATCGCAAGTATTCACGATAAATATGTCATACTTGATATTTTGCTTGATACATTTCTACGTAGACAAGAATATGTTGTATTGTGGTGCTTGTCCAACCTTAGAGTTTAACTGAACGTAATATTTGTATTAATTTTCTGTATGATTCCCTGACTACTTATCTGCCCGCAGGACATTTGGAGAATACATTGTTATAGATTTAAAATATTTAATGCAACCTTGTTATACACATCATACAAATACCATCTGTGTATTAACTATGTCAATTCCAGAATTAATTAATTAAAATAATAAAGTCAATATTGTTATAAAACTATAAATGAACATGTCCACTTCGCTATAAACACATCGTGTCCACAACAGCTGTTGTCTCTGCGGCTCCATCCATGATCAGTTCAATTAATTAATCAGACCCCATTGACCAGGTTCCCGCAACGTACTCAATTCTGATTAACTCTGCAATGTCCTGCACGTTCTGATCAATCAGTACTTTGGCATAAAAATTGAATTCAAACATCTGCTACATACTAGAGCCAGTATTTGGTACGTCTAGATGTTTCTAAAGGTAATTTGGCATACATAATACAAAAGCCTGTATTTGAAGGTTCACTTTGAGGTTTAAGCCAAGCACGCCTTTACGTGATACTGGGTTTTGGGTTTGATGAAGAGTAGCAGGATTAATATTATTAGTTTTTATCTCTTTTTAAAATAGCAAATCAAGTTATAATTTATTTTTAGATAATCAATTTAAACCCATAGTGTGCGTAAGTTCTTAGAGCTTATAAGTGTTCAATCCATAAAATGAAGTAATCTCTCAGAAGGTGCTTTAAAAAATCAATACATCATTTTATCGTAAATAATAATTGCTTATTCATCAGTGCATGAAACGGTTTGAAAACCAACTATCCATAATCCATTGTTTTTGATCAGATAAAACAAGATTGCAAATTAATTTTCAAGTCAGGTCATTTAACTTAGGCTGAACGTATTACTATGTCTCAAATTAAAATGGGATATGATTGTGTTCAGTTGGTTTACCAATTAATTTATCCTGCGATTTACACGTTGCTATCATAGTTAGCCATAACATCAAATGTAAAACTGTTTGCTAAAGCTCAGTCAGATAGCCAGCCGTGGTTTTTTAATGCATACGCTTTACTTCAGACTCCAATATTATCGTAAAATCAGTTGACCAATTCAAGTCTTATACTAGATCTGGCCAAAACATGTACTCGACTTTTGATAATATTTAGCCTATGAGGCTTCCCACAAAATAGAAAAATCCTCCAAAGCTGTGCCAATTCCAATTTGAAAAAGCCATTAGAAACATATGGTGAATAAACATATATTAACTTCATCCGTAAACATTACTCTCCTTATTGTGGAAATTTTAGTAAATTTACGGGCAAAGAACAAAAAATTATGTGATTTTATTAAATCAAAACAAAAAATATACAAACATTAATGCATCACAACTTAATCCTTTTAACTGCACTAAAATCTCGCGTTTTATTTGTAATTAACACATAATTTATTCAAAATTACTGTACTGGTAAAGTATATTCGCAGGTTGCGTTTAAAAAATGTATAAAGTAAAAAAACCCAAAAATTGTATCAACTAGTATATAACCATATATTTGTTATTACAATTTTTCAGTTCTATAAATAATCTTCAACTGTTATAAGTAATTAGTTTTTAACTGAACAATGTTTGTTTGGGATAGTTAAAAATAATGTACCAATCATATAACGTAGCATTTTGTAAAGGATAATGTAATATTTTCTAACAATATTCATGAAAAGTAAAAAGAAAAATGAATATGTTGAAGAGTACTAAAAAAAAGATTATTTGATTGTGTATTTTCTTTTCTAGCAATGACATTTTTACCTTGCAGCTATTTTTAATTAAACTGAATTTTAATTTGGACTTTAAAGGTTAACTTCTAGTGCAGGCAAAAAGGCTGAGCATCAACAACTGATAAAACATGTATAGCGGTGACCTCTCGTGCAACTGACAGACTGTCTGTCTGTTTCAACCTCTGGTGAATCGATCGAGGTTTGCGGATCGGCTTTGGAACTTTACCGGCCAGTTCGTGAATAAATCGTTCGGTTTCGGTTACTCACTTATCTTTGAATAGATGCAAACATTTCAACAGCTGTTTAATAATAGTCAATGACAATATCCTTCAATAAACTCTATGGTGTGATGTATTAATCATCATATTGTTTCCCCCAGAGTCATTAAATATATGTTAAAGTTTATGGTTTCTAGACATATTTTTATTACAAAAATTATAAAATTAGTCAAAATTTTCCTTTAATACCTATATCTAATTTTTAATTACATTTGAATACAGACTTCAATTTTCATTTTCCATAGAGGAAAATTATTTGTTTGTGTTGTGTGATTTTGTTAGAACAATAAATTAAGCTGTACTTTTATATCATTCATTAATTTTATAAGACACTCATTAAACGGATTTAATAATTTCTGGATACATATTATCCAGAGGTGAAAATGTTAGCGATTGTAGAGAATCTGCATTTTCCAGTCAGGATTCTTGTCTGGATACAACAAGTCCGAAATACAAGCAGGGTATCAGACATCCTCATCCATCTGCTTTTATCTATGACGTCAGCTGTGGAAACTCTATCAATTAATTTTGGAGTTGCCATAAATCTGGCAAATTACGGAATGGGATAAAAGAGCCTTTAACAGTGAATTTTGAGAGTTTTCTCTTAGAAAGTTGCGTGATCATGGATAGGGTCAGCATGTGATAAGACGGATGTACCGTAATTTTACTTTTTAATTTATTATAGAGTTACCTAGTATGTTTGAGAAAAGCAACCATTTCGGTCTCTGGACTGTTCTCTTATTTAGAGACTTTAAATAATGTCATCAAACAAGATTAGATCTCATGAAGCAGACGCTGTCAAGGCCGAGATTTTCAATTTGGTATATGAATTATATTTGCATAGATTTCTTTAGCAATTAGAAGTCAACACGTGCAAAGCTTACGAAGTGGTGTACGAAGCCGTGGGTAAACTACTAGTACTTATTATTCTTGACTTTGACAAGCGATTAAAAACACACTTACTATCTGCTGATTGAGCCATAAAAGGGGGTCCAGTTGAGCTGTAAGAGCCATAATGAGCCATAAGACCAGTTGGGCGTAGGCCCGGATGGGATTTCGGAATAGCAATAGGCCTATATATTACCCAGGGACACTCCAGAAGTCAAGAATCCAGAACGTCCATGTGAACTTTAGCACGATCGGGCCGGTAGGTTTACATGATTGAGTACTCAAGGAGAGGAGCCATTATATATTTATGAAATATTTGTATATAATAGTTTGCGATTACAATTTATACGCGTTAAACAGGAGAGAGTAAATGATGTTGTTATTCATTTGTCAAAGTCAGTTATACTTTACAAATGTAATGTTATGTGCAGAAGCCTTTCTTTGTCTGGGTTTCTTTTTATTCATATTTTAATAAACTGTTGTAAAATTCCATAATTCATTGCATCATTAGGGTGTTAACTTAAAAACGAAGAACTTTTACTTTAGCCTCCCTATAGGTTTACAATTTCTTCACAGTGGCCTAAAATAGTCCAATTTTTATTGAAATCATTGGACAATAATTCAATAAATAATAACGGAATATGTAAGAGAAGAAACAGTTTCAATCTTCAATTTCAGGGCCCGATTTTTGAACTTAAATCTAAAATGGATCGAAAAATTTGAATATCTTTCACTGACTATTACTTATTTCAGGACTTTTTCGAATGCCATTTAAAAAGAATATGCTCATGATGTTCGTGTTTTTTTTTTAACGAAATTGCGGGTAAAGCAATGGGTAGCTGCAAGTAGATTTATAAGTCCTTAATGGACTCAAAACATGATATCTAATTCTCCATCTCATAAATTTTTAGCTTCACTACAACCCATTCGATAGTCAGCTAGTATAATATTGTAAGGTCCCATTCCAATGTAAACGAGAATCTAATTACATAGCCTTTGATTCCTTCAAGTATTTTAAAAATTCCTAAGGAAAAATAGGCTCGTAAGAGTATATCAATTTAAGCAAGATTGTAAATCTAGTGAAAGACACAAATTTACTACCTTATCTACGAGGGTGGACTCGATTTCCCTTAAAATTTCAGTCAGGTACATGTTCTGTCCCTTTACGTACATCTTCCCCTAAACTATAATACGCACCATAAAAGGAAGCCAGATTTGGTTTTGAGTGTATTAAAGACTGCCGTCGTTATTTTTCCTAGAAATGGAATTAAACTATGTGCGCTTTTTCTATCTTTACGATCTCTGTGAGCAGGTTCGAAATCTTAAAGACTTTCAGTGACATCTTCTGGAATCTATTTGGAATAGTTTGAGTATCATGGCCAGACATGCGTATTGTGCAGCCAATTAATAAAAAGCACACAACTCTATTATTACTATGTAGAAATTGTATTACCTGACATTTAATTTACCCGAAAGTTTCAAAACTGTGTGGACAGTGTTACAGGGAAAAATTACACTTTCAAATCAGAATTAATTTCAGAAATCTGTCATTTATTGAATACAGTAACAGAAACTTCTCTTCAATAACAACTACTACTTGGTGAGGTAAAAGAAGAAGGTACTATTTTAGTTTAAACTCAGTGTGGCCGCAGTTTGCGATTGTTTCTGGAGCTGCTGAATTATTGATGACGATATTTGGCCACACTGCGACATTGTGTGGGCTCCATACAGAGTGGTACCAGCGGCGGTCACCTTATAAATGTCTCCTCTGTTGATTTAGCCGACCACCACCTCATTCTTTTACCTTTATCTATAAGAAAAGGTCGCCCCTTCTTTAGTGTAGACAATAGATTAACCAAATAAAAAATTGGGGTCTAAGAAACAAATTCTCTACATAAGGAATTATTGTACAACTGAAATGCTTGTTTAACAATTCCAATACAATTATAAAAATATTTTGAATATAGGCAAACCTTTGGAAAACCGAGGATTAACGATTCCTATGTTTGTAATACAATTTATGGGTTACCTTATTTATAAATTAAAAATATAACAGTTTAGTTTATCTAAATACATATTTAATTGTAATACATCACATAGATTCCGAAATTCAATAAACTTCAATAAAGTTCCATTCTCAAAACTTGTGTTTATTCATAAGTATCTTGGTTTTTATTAATATTAATGTTTATTTATCAATAATAATGATATATATATATTATTTTTTCGCAATAACATAAAAGAAAATAAAGTTACGCAATTTACTAGGAGACTTTAGACCTGAAGAGGAATAAAACATGATTATCATTAAACTATTACAAAGTTATTATTAAGTAACTCATTTTTATTGATAATTAAAACAGTACAATTAAAATTATTTTATTTTACAATTTAACAACCCAAATAATTTTAATTACTGTTGTTTTTTTTTATTAAAAAGAATATGGGATTTTGTAATAATGTCTTAATGACTTGTAAATTAAAATGTGTTTCAACGCATATTTTTATGGATTACATTTAATAAAATTGAAAACTAATATACAATGTTAAATAAAAAATTCATATAAATTCAAATTTTTATTTAATTTTATATATTTGTTATGTAAATGCTTTGAAATGTTATTCAAAATGTCCTTTGTAAGAAAGCTAGCAACACAATATTCTAAAATTGTGTTACATTGACCTCAATTCCTGATATTATTTGTTTTTACATATAACTTTTTCAACTGTAAATTCAAAACTTGACCTTAAATTTATGGCTCACATATAAAATGCTTCTAAATATTTTCCTGTTAATTCCACTACCAAAACTACCATCATAAACTACGGTTAATGATTATTAGTGACATAAAAACATCCCTGGACACAGGAACATTTTAGGAACAATCGCAGTGCTGTGAGGACTGCCCGGTATCGCACCAACACAGCTCACGTGATATCAGCGACATTTCATGGAGGCTTTAAACGAATGAGTTTGTGGAAAGGTTATAACAACAAACACTGGGGTATGACGTCATTGATGGAATTACGAGATTGGGCGGTACCTGTGTGATGTGCAGGTGACAAAATAAACGGACGGTGGGTATATATAGACCGCGTTTGCATAGTGTGGTAAAATATTGTGAGGTTTATTACAAAACACTTATGTTTTACCACGATATTTATAAATGTATACAAATTTGTTGCTAATTATACGTGCTGTTATTATGAATATAATTAAATAATACTCATACGTTTGTAGGGTTTGATTCCTAAATATTGTTTATATTCAACTTGAAGCCACTTTCATGTGCACGAAGGTTCTGTAAATACCACATTTTCTTAAACTAAGGTAATGAGAAATCAGCTTATTAATTATTAAATACTACACCACTTCATTGTTAATTGGTTGAGAACAATCAGGTACAAAATTATTTAAATACTTCTTCTAAACAGTGAAGTTTGTTGAAAATTAATACTCATACGTAATAAAATGGAACTTCAAAAAGGTAGACATTAGGCAGACTTTATGACACTAGACGTGTAATTTTTCTATCTATATACCAATGTTATTTTACTCCACTGCAACAAACCCTTTAAAGGAAAACGCATTTACAATACTTTATTTCCTGCCTAGGAATTAAAACTGTGACCTCTAATGTTAGAAGTCCACAACCTTATCCGTACAAAAGGCTTCTCATATATATGTACTGTATTTATATTTTCTTCATCGAGGAAACATGAGAAACTCAACATTTTCGACGGTAATATAATTCACTTGAACCAGAAGGAAAACGAAATTGCGGCTAGAAAAAAATATTTATACAAAACCACAAGAATACACGAATGTTGTTTACTCATATACATGTTATACCTGTATGACTAAATTAAACTATTAGTCACTCGTGAAAATGTCTAGTAAAATTGTATTATATTTTTAATTTTGAAAATTTTATGTATATTGCATTTTTTACTGATTTAAAACCATGCAGGTATTTAAAATATTATTACACATCTCTTGTAATTTACATAAACGTTGTATTTTTTCGGATGTAACTGATCACCTGCATGTGAATTCTTCCATAATAGAATAATAATCATGTTTAGTTTGCAGAAGATGCTTTGGAAAATTTGCTGTCATGTTTTAGTTTATTCATAGTTAAATTCATTCTGTATAGATGAACGGCGAGGTAAATTTTATAAAACTTTAACGAGAATTCAAGGAGGGCATTTGACAATCTCCCATTTCCCCATTTAACAACTGAGTTTTCGTTATATTCTCTCGTTTCTAACGGCATTATATATTGCCTGAGGTATTGCATTCAAAAGTTAGTACTAATAAATACAACTATTATCTTTATGGTTATTTATACAGAGCATACGTTTTTACCTAGAGGTGCTACCTTCCATTTCTCATTTTTTGACAACTTTCAATAATATAATAATTTAAGCATTTAAATAACGAATTAAAATACTAGATAAGGAACGCTATTGTAAACGTATGCCTTATGACTCTGTACGTAATTAGCATTATGGTACTTAATACTGTATTTAAAAATGATGAGCCCCTTAAGTTTAAGGGTCGTTCTATAATATTTATAATTTTAGAGTTCAAAATCTATAGTTTGAAGAAAGTGGGGTCTTAAACAATAGTTTTAAGCAAATATAAACAGACTTCTAAGATGTTCTACACTTATTATTGTGTTCAAATTTTCATAATATTTAAATCATACCACAAAACATTGATGTGAATGCAGATGAAAATCTACTCCTGCACGTGTTGTAATGTTGTACTTGACCCAATTTGAAACCTCGCTGTCACAGTTATTTCAATTAACAACGTCACACAGTAACCAGTGCACAGTAACTCACAGCTAACAAAAGAGAATATATACGCTCAAAACTGACCAATTGAATGAAGCTCCACATCAAAGCCTGTATTTACCCGCCTTTGTCAACGCGTGGATTGTTTTCATCTCATGTTTCCTTCTCCAACTAGACCTATTAAAATTACAATAACAGTATAAACTTCGTGGACAGTTAACTGAATATCGTGTAGCTATAATAGTTGAGCAATAGCCATAACCTACTAGGATCATACCTTTAAGATCTAGGTGGTGAATAGGTCAATATTTCCTTCAGGGTAAAAAAGGGTGGTTAAAAGTATTTTAAGAGAAATTTTTTAAGCACCAAAAACCCCTTCCCATCACTATTTTTTACTGTGGGACTGACTATAGGGTATGACTAGTTTGTTTTTGGGTTTTTTTTTAACTTTGTATAGTTTATTTACAAAAAATTACAAACTGTTTTGCTTTTCATCGTTTTCAATGTGTAACTTTAATAAGTAATGTGTAACTTCTGTATTTCCAATGTGTAACTTTATGAAATAATTATAGGCCTATAATCATTTCATGGACTCTAAGATTCTCCATGTAACATTCCTGTACAATCAATGCAATCCAATTTTAGTGTTGAATTTTTTATGCGAATTAAACAATATAGGAATAAAACATATTTTAAGGCAGCGTATATACAAAGTAAATTCCGAGCTAAAATAAATTGGCGCATAATGCAAACTGAAACAATATCACAAAACAACGTAACACAACACAGTGGACAGTTGGTTACATATACAAGTAGCCCTTGTGCCGTATTTCAGTGCAGTGGCCCGTGACTGTACACAATACAGTCTGAATCTCGTACCGGGAAACATTATTGTATTATTTGTATATCCTATCTTTTCAGTAGAGTGATTTTGGTGACAATAAATGTTTAAAATAATATTTAATAGTTTATTAAGGTAATTTATCCAATTACTGGTTTACTCGTGGATAGATAACATATCCATAGCTGTATCACTTATAAAACTTTCTGCCTTAGATTTCTCCAAAAAAGTACGAGTTAGAACGTTTGTAAAAGTTAGGTAATATTTTGTTATATATTACCTCTATTTATTCTGCGAAAAATTTTTGGAATTAATATAATTTCGTAACATAACTATAGGTCCTGCAAATAATTTTAAATGTGTTCATATGATTTACTGTAAAAGTAGCATGAAGAAACTAAATTTGGTTAGGCTCTAAAAAATACCGTCACAGGAAAATTTTTAGATCGTAACTAGTAATCTTAAAAAATGCAATAGCATTGATATGTGAAAAGAAAATGTTATTGAATAACCCCAATAAAAGTTTCAGCAGAAAAGCTGCCGAAATCTACGTAACCCTCATTCAACTATTACTAATTGATTAGAATCTAATGTATTATAATATTATTAGCTACATTGTTCTAATTTATATACGTATTTTTACTCGATCAATATTAAATTTTCTTGGGCGAGTCTTAATGAGCAAAAAAATTCTAATTGAATAAACAGAGAATAGAAAGCCCCGATAAAAGTCACTTGTACGTTTATCGCACAGAAGGACAGATAAACGTACAGTCTTCCTTTTGAAATACTTTTCTCATAACCAATAGAAATATTTTTTTAACCAAGAGGACCCTATGTACAATTTTTCAAGTTCGTATTTAAATGAGGCCGGTTCAGGACCTTAATACATTTTTCGTGATTACTCGACCAACAATTTGAAACCATTATGAACTTTGAATGCCACGTGGATCTTATTGCCTATTCTACGAGTACAAAGTTCGACACAGTAAATAAACAACCAGAGTTAGCAGTGTCATACACGGGTTGTAAATACAGAAAATATTTAACACAGATTTTGTACATAATTTAAAGCATTAGAAACTAACATCTTGTAAAAGCTTATGTCTAAAATATATCCTAAAACTTCTCCATATTGTAATGCCAAAACGAAGCCATAGGCCCAAAATTAATATGAAAGAGGTCACCGGAGTGGGTAGACGTGCAGGTAAATACACTTCCGATGTGACGTCAGGCCGTGTATTGTCAGCTAATAGTAATTGAGTTAATTGACTGATTGCGGCTACTCACCACTACCGTATTATAGTTACACTGAAACCATTCCATTTGTGAATCTCTAAATTGAAACTGTAACTGAACTACCTTTGGAGCCTGAAATGTAAGTATTTACATTGCAAGTATTTCAATGTTTTAATCTATTGCAAGTTTTTTCTAAATTAATTACCAATGATGAGTTTAATATCTTTCTGTGTTGTAACAAGAAAGATTGAGGAATACATTCTTAAAAATTAAACAAGAATAAATTGTGGAAATTCTGCTTGCATGTTCCTTTGTTGAAAATTTCATTCGCACACAACCATAAGTTCACCATGATGAATACTGATTCTGTGGTCATGCAGCCTTGTTCAATATTCATCGTACTCGCTTATAAACACTTATAACTAAATAAAACTTTTTAATAATGAACTTATTAAAAAGATGACTAATTAAAAAGGAGGCCAAACCGTACAGAGT
This sequence comes from Homalodisca vitripennis, assembly GCF_021130785.1. Taxonomy (NCBI): domain Eukaryota; kingdom Metazoa; phylum Arthropoda; class Insecta; order Hemiptera; family Cicadellidae; genus Homalodisca; species Homalodisca vitripennis. Next base: position 42,237,721 of record NC_060211.1, on the reverse strand, counting down.
TACCAGCTTCTGTAGTTTTAATTCATAAACGGCATCTATCAAACAAGTATTTTTACATATGTAACATGAAAATATAGCAGAATGCAACTATATCAGGCTTTTGTAGCACTCTTTGGCATATAATGGTATTCTGAACGTGGTGCCCTCTCTTTTACAGACCTCTTGTTATGTTACATTCACACCATGAACGCTACTCTACTTTTACCCACTGTTACTTCTGGTAGAGGTAGAACGGGTATATTTTAATATCTAAGACAGATCGAGTCATTAATAAATGTAAAATAATTGTGTTTGTGGAGGCTTGTTCTTGTTACTCTTCCAGCAGTGACACATGATATCCAAAATCAAGCAAGAAGGCTGTAGAGACTCAAAATTATTATAGTACTCGACATATTGTAAACCTGGATCGCGGCAAATAAAATTATTACTTAATGAACTTATAACTGTTAAATTTCTTTGTTTGAAGGTTATTTTTGACGATGGAAGGATTGTGAAGGAAACAGGATTTTTCCGGACATTTTCCATCGTTCAGTGAAACGAGAAATCAGTAACACTACGTTTCGAGATCTGCAATCTGATCTCTTCTTCAGGTAAAGAACTAACCTAATACATAGTTACAAACTAGGTTAAAATAAACAAATCTTACCAAAGCGTTGTGGCACGCATAAGTCAGGAATCACAACCACCATGTTGTTTGTTAACTTCACTAACTCTATAAACATGCATTTAATAAAAACTACACAACGCTAATCATTAGTGTGCATGTTTATAGTGTTTAGTGAAGTTGACAAACAACATGGTGGTTTTGATTCCTGACTTAGGCGTGCCATAACGCTTTGGTAAGATTTGTTTATTTTAACCTAGTTTGTAATTATGTATTAGGTTAGTTTCTTTACCTGAGATCAGATTGCAGATCTAGAAACGTAGTGTTACTGATTTCTTGTTTCACTGAACGATGGCAAATGTCCGGAAAAACCGGTACATATAAACAATATCTTCGCATGAGTTCAGACAAATAGTATCTTGCATAAAACTAGCATTCAAATTTTTAACTGCCTAATGATCATTTTTGCAATATTTATCGTACTATACAAGGCTCTAATTTTGTCAATTAATTAATAGTAAATTGATTAAAAATCTTGAATACCAATCACTGTATTTGATATTCAGCTAAGGAGGAATGTCGTACTCGAACTTGCTGCCATTCAACACGTTCGGACATGTTGATTTTGGAAACTAAGCTGGTACTGTAGCCGCCAAAGTTGCACAATAGCTCATAGCTCTACACTGCAACTATCAACTATTGTGCACCATGGTCAGTTGTTTGTGTCAACAACAGTGTCATGTAGGTAGTTTCAGTTTTTACTTTTAAACTCCTTATTCAATATAAAGTAAAAAGTTCAATGGCCTTTCGGGTATGGTAAATATAATTAGAATAATAGGAGTTATAATCAATTATTATGTTAACAGTTACTGTTATTAACGTATGTTTATTCTCATTGCCATATTTATTCGTGTTGTATAGAAAACCATCAATTTTTTGTTTAAGTTTCAAAAAATTGTTAACCCAGGTACTTCAAAAATTACTATTACTATTATTATTATTACTTAAAAAATTACCCGGTTATGTAAAAATTACTATTGTAAGCCAATGAACGAAGTTGCACTCGGAAGCCGTTAATACGATGGATGTATAAACCAAAGTAAATTATTAGTGCTTGATAAAACAAATATTGAATGACGAATTTATAATTAACACTATTTTCATGATACGGGAAACTATGCTACCCATTTTCAGTGAGCTGACGAGAGTGTTAACACTTCAAAAATGTGAAGTGTTAACATTTTGGTACCACAACAAATTCTTTGTTTGAAGTTCGTTATTGACTATGGAAGGTTTGATTGGATAATAGGATTTCGGACATTTGCCGTCGTTATATGTTACAAAATAACATTGCGTTTCGAGAATTTAAATCCATCTTCTTCGTCAGGTAAGAAAACAATTAGTACATATATATGAACTTAAAAACTAACGCGTAACATTGGACTGCTACTAAAATAGCAAAAAATATAGGAGACCATTCCCGATACATCTTCGACCTTCAGGCAGAATAAAATTAATAGGCAAGGTCACTATGGACAGAATGCAGGTCATAAAACACGAGAAGTCAAAAAGCACAAACACACAGCACACCACCACAGGCGAAATTGGGACACTGCCTTCTTGTCTTCTCGCCTGACGAAGACGATAGATTACAATCTTCGAAACGCACTGTTTATACATTTTCTAACATAGAACTATGGAAAATTTCTGAAATAATATTACCCCTCCAACACTTAACTTTACTGCCGTGGTGATAACTATGGTAATTTACAGATATCTCTTCCTCTCACTCACTTCTCAGTACAAGTCATACTGGAAAGTTTACACGATAAAGCCTACGGATGTGCGCAACTTAACAGTCAAAAGTTTCTACAGCCAAGTTGACAATCAACTGTTAAACAATGAAATAAGTTATTTGCGCTCTCTGTAGTTACAGTGAGAGTAATGTATCACATTACAAACTATTCTTTACATAGAGTGTAAGTTTCTTATCACTTTACTATTGAGTTTGGGCCTATTATACTTGTTTGAGGTACATAACTGACTTTTTAAATGTTTCTGTTGTTTTTAATTATAAATTACTTATGCGCTGTCTCTAGACACACAGTATTGTTATTTCTCGCTTCAAGGGGTAACAGTTAAAATCAGTCAGCGGAAACTTCCAGTTTTGTGGCAAAATATTTTATAAATCCAAGAAAGGCTTGTTATTAACACTATTTCCAATGTACAGAACACGTAGGATTTTGCAGAAGATAAATACGCTGACAAACAAATTCGTTATAACTGATCGTCCTATCTTTCCAATATTACAATTGTAATATTTTGTGTCATTAATAAATTAACTATTTTATAAAAGAAAACATGTTTTTATCCAGATAGGAACCACTGGTTGGAAAAGAACTACTAAAAACTCAATCACCTGATTATTAAATTTTTATTTTTATATTTTTTAACTAATTTATTGATTATTTGAACTAAACACGATAGTTGTATCAACTAAGAAAATTTCGTATTGGCAGAGCTTTAGCGAAGCCTAACATCAAACTACTAGAGAAACCTTAATTTTTGTCACTCCACAATCATATACACCATGATAATATCCGTATGACCTTTAAACATGAAACATGCGTAGTCTGATGACTTTAAATATTGCATACAACCTCTGTGAAAGGCTACGCTACACATGGTGTGGCGTACTCCTACCTTGCCATTAAAAATACTAAAATTTGGAAAACAGTATGGACGTATAAAAAAAAATTGTTATGAGTGCGTTTCAAGCATTCGTTATGTTTGACGGCACAGACGTAAGAAGGGAAAAGTGAAGATATTTAAGAACGAAGGGTGAAAGTACGAGGGTAGGGATGGGCTGGCAGGGGCGCGCTCAACCTAATTATTAAATTGCTCTCGCCGCGACAAATCTGTTAACCATTTCTGTCAACGCGAGGCTCGCCGGGGTCTCATCGTGATGGCGATTATGCCTTTCCCATCACGTACCTAGCTGGTTTTGTTCCACGATATTTTGTAGGTTAGTATGAACATCTGTTAACCATTTCTGTCAACAAGCCTCGCCAAGTATCATCGTGACAGTGATATGCCTTTCTCATCGCGTACCCAGCTGGTTTTGTTCCACGACATTTGTAGGTTGGTATTAGAATCTGTTAACCATTCCTGTCAACGCGAGGGTCGCCGGGCCTCATCGTGATGGCGACATTCCTTTCTCATCACGTATCCAGCTGGTTTTGTTCCACGACATTTGTAGGTTTGGTATTAGAATCTGTTAACCATTCCTGTCAACGCGAGGGTTCGCCGGGCCTCATCGTGATGGCGACATTCCTTTCTCATCACGTATCCAGCTGGTTTTGTTCCACGACATTTGTAGGTAGGTATTAGAATCTGTTAACCATTCCTGTCAAACGCGAGGGTCGCCGGGCCTCATCGTGATGGCGACATTCCTTTCTCATCACGTATCCAGCTGGTTTTGTTCCACGACATTTGTAGGTTGGTATTAGAATCTGTTAACCATTCCTGTCAACGCGAGGGTCGCCGGGCCTCATCGTGATGGCGACATTCCTTTCTCATCACGTATCCAGCTGGTTTTGTTCCACGACATTTGTAGGTTGGTATTAGAATCTGTTAACCATTCCTGTCAAACGCGAGGGTCGCCGGGCCTCATCGTGATGGCGACATTCCTTTCTCATTACGTATCCAGGCTGGTTTTGTTCCACGACATTTGTAGGTTGGTATTAGAATCTGTTAACCATTCCTGTCAACGGCGAGGGTCGCCGGGGGCCTCATCGTGATGGCGACATTCCTTTTTATCACGTATCCAGCTGGTTTTGTTCCACGACATTTGTAGGGTTGGTATTAAATTGTTAACCATTCCTGTCAACGCGAGGGTCGCCGGGCCTCATCGTGATGGCGACATTCCTTTCTCATCACGTATCCAGCTGGTTTTGTTTCCACGACATTTGTAGGTTGGTATTAGAATCTGTTAAACCATTCCTGTCAACGCGGAGGGTCGCCCGGGCCTCATCGTGATGGCGACATTCCTTTCCTCATCACGTATCCAGCTGGTTTTTGTTCCACGACATTTGTAGGTTGGTATTAGAATCTGTTAACCATTCCTGTCAACGCGAGGGTCGCCGGGCCTCATCGTGATGGCGACATTCCTTTCTCATCACGTATCCAGCTGGTTTTGTTCCACGACATTTGTAGGTTGGTATTAGAAATCTGTTAACCATTCCGGACAAACGCGAGCCTCGCCTAGTCTCATCATGATGGCGATATGCCTTTCTCATCGCGTACCCAGCTGGTTTTTGTTCCACGACATTTGTAGGTTGGTATTAACCCTCCAAGTGGCGGTCTCATTTTTTCCTGTAGTGGCGGCATGTTTTCGAGCCTCGTACAAGGGTTTTTAAAAAAAATTTATTAAAAAATAATAAATTAAAAGTAATATATATAGAAAGTATATATTTTTGTGTTCAAAATTAAACGTATAACAATATTAGTATTTAAATTTGGCCTTAAAAAAATGTTAACTAAAAAAATTTTTTCCATGAAATTCAAAAATTTTAATTTTTTTTTTTTAAATTTGGGGGACCATACCTAGCAAACCAAGTTATAGTAAGAAAACTATAAAAGTGAGATTGCCATTTTGTGTCAAATTTATTCTAGTTTCAGAAAACACATAAGCATTATATACAAATTTATATAACACTATATAACAAAAAGCAGCGATGCGCATAAATTGTGAAAATAGGGGTGTATATGTAAGAGTTTGCTAATAAAAGTTTTACTAATACAGTTTTACTTCAATACATGTTATATTGCATATTTTTATTACTCAGAATGAAGTAAACTGAGTACTACAGCAGTAGTAAAATAAATTCCATAACTTTTTTTTGAAGAGTCGAAAAAAGTTTCATTTTGTCATTAATCAAAACTTTTGCGAAAAAATTTCAAACAGCAATGTAGTATAAAATGTGTTTCAAGCTTTGTATTATATCCAAATTTATAAATCTATGGTTTCCATCTGATGGGAAATTTTATGTAGTTTTAGAAAACACCATAAACTGTGTCTAAATATATTACATATATTTTTACAATGACTAACAATGAGCCTGGAATGGTCCAAACAGTTATCATACATAACCAAAGAAATTACGGTAAATATATATTTGGTTGTGAAAATTGTTATTTCAGCAGCTAAAAGAGTGCATAAAAATAACGTTTAGTGAGTGAAAAACAATAAAAAAACTACGTGTGAAATGAATTTTAGCCAATTCATTATTGCAATAGCCTACACAGATTCGATAATTCATCAAACATATTTCAGTAAAAAGAAACGTCTGGGACAACGTTGATACAAATTGGGACACTGCCTTCTTGTCTTTCTCGCCTGACGAAGACGATAGATTACAATCTTCGAAACGCACTGTTTTATACATTTTCTAACATAGAACTATGGAAAATTTCTGAAATAATATTACCCCTCTAACACTTAACTTTTACTGTCGTGTTAATAACTATAGTAATTTACAGATATCTCTTCCTCTCACCCACTTCTTAGTACAAGTCATACTGGAAAGTTTACACGATAAAGCCTACGGATGTGCGCAAACTTAACAGTCAAAAGTTTCTACAGCCAAGTTGACAATCAACTGTTTAAAACAATGAAATAAGTTATTTGCGCTCTCTGCAGTTACAGTGAGAGTAATGTATCACATTACAAACTATTCTTTACATAGAGTGTAAGTTTTCTTATCACTTTACTATTGAGTTGGGCCTATTATAACTTGTTTGAGGTACATAACTGACTTAAATGTTTCTGTTGTTTTTAATTATAAATTACTTATGCGCTGTCTCTAGACACACAGTATTGTTATTTCTCGCTTCAAGGGGTAACAGTTAAAATCAGTCAGCGGAAACTTCCCGTTTTTGTGGCAAAATATTTTATAAATCCAAGAAGGCTTGTTATTAACACTATTTCCAATGTACAGAACACGTAGGATTTTGCAGAAGATAAATACGCTGACAAACAAATTCGTTATAAACTGATCGTCTATCTTTCAATATTACAATTGTAATATTTTTGTGTCATTAATAAAATTAACTATTTTATAAAGAAAAACATGTTTTTATCCAGATAGGAACCACTGGTTGGAAAAGAACTACTAAAAAACTCAATCACCTGATTATTAAAATTTTATTTTTATATTTTTTAACTAATTTATTGATTATTTGAACTAACACGATAGTTGTATCAACTAAGAAAATTTCGTATTGGCAGAGCTTTAGCGAAGCCTTAACATCAAACTACTAGAAAACCTTAATTTTTGTCACTCCACAATCATATACACCATGATAATATCCGTTATGACCTTTAAACATGAAACATGCGTTGTCTGATGACTTTAAATATTGCATACAACCTCTGTGAAAGGCTACGCTACACATGGTGTGGCGTACTCCTACCTTGCCATTAAAAATACTAAAATTTGGAAACAGTATGGGACGTATAAAAAAAATTGTTATGAGTGCGTTTCAAGCATTCGTTATGTTTGACGGCACAGACGTAAGAAGGGGAAAAGTGAAGATATTTAAGAACGAAGGGTGAAAGTACGAGGGGTAGGGATGGGCTGGCAGGGGCGCGCTCAACCTAATTATTAAAATTGCTCTCGCCGCGACAATCTGTTAACCATTTCTGTCAACGCGAGGCTCGCCGGGTCTCATCGTGATGGCGATATGCCTTTCCCATCACGTACCTAGCTGGTTTTGTTCCACGATATTTGTAGGTTAGTATGGAACATCTGTTAACCATTTCTGTCACAAAGCCTCGCCAAGTATCATCGTGACAGTGATATGCCTTTCTCATCGCGTACCCAGCTGGTTTTGTTCCTCGTTGGGGGGGGGGGGGGGTGGGGGGGGGGGGGGGTGGGGGGGGGGGGGGGTGGGGGGGGGGGGGGGTGGGGGGGGGGGGGGGTGGGGGGGGGGGGGGGTGGGTTTTATTTTGCTTATACACATGGAACAATTTCAAATACGTATTTGATTGAGTAGAGAGTGCTATCGAATGTAAAACGACTTTCTACTACATTAATTCGTCTCGCTTTCCGCTTCCCCTCGCTTCCCCTCCCCACACCGCGCTGCACTACCAGGACAAACAAGTTAACATCTGGTTTATAGGTTCAGCCCTGTTTGTTTAAATTCCACTGGGGAGAGAGTACCACTTTTGCGTGGGACCCTTCAGTTAATATTACATTTTCCTTTTTACCAGTACATACACTAACTTATATTTTATGGCAAAACTCTTCCTATAATTACACAAACATACACTTATAGAAATGAACATTTGTGATTAAAACACTGACTGAGATAAAGTTATTTCTTATAACTAAGGTAAATATAATTTTGTTATGCACATTATAGCACAGTTTTCTCTCTAGGTCGTCTTAAGACATGTTATTCCTCTTAGAATTAGACGATTCAACCTACAAGTATCGTACAACACAACCAGCTGGGTACGTGATGAGAAAGGCATATCGCCATCACGAAGAGACCAGGCGAGGCACGCGTTTGTCCGGAATAATTAACAGATGTTAACCCTCCAACTGTTGTTCATCAAAATTTTGATGGACAAGGTCCATTCTGGAATGTTTGACGAACAAACATTCCCTTGCATAATCACTCATTACAGTATATTCCGACAACGTATCGATTCGATTCATGCACCATTGGATTCGGGAAAAAAAGCCTAAGGAATACTATAGTTTTATTCCTCTTTGTATTGTAGTTTCAACGTACCAAGTTCGTAGTTTGGAACGTAAAAGAAGATGATGCAATTTATTGTGACCGCCATGTTGTCGATGCCGTCTGATTTGTTTTATGTGACGAGTCGTGTTTATTAGTAAGTTTTAGTAGGTTTATTTGTGTTTTAGTGTTGTGTTTAGTGTGTGGTGAATTGTTAAATATTGCAGTAGTGCAAATAAATATATTTTAGAATAAATAAATTTCTTTTTACTGAAATATGTTTGATGAATTATCGAATCTGTGTAGGCTATTGCAAAATGAATTGGCTAAAATTCATTTCACGTAGTTTGTTATTGTTTTTCACTCACTAAACGTTATTTTATGCACTCTTTTAGTTCTGAAATAACAATTTTCACAACCAAATATATATTTACCGTAATTTCTTTGGTTATGTATGATAACTGTTTGGACCATTCCAGGCTAATTGTTAGTCATTGTAAAAATATATGTAATATATTTAGACACAGTTTATGGTTTTCTAAAACTACATAAAATTTCCCATCAGATGGAAACCATAGATTTATAAATTTGGATATAATACAAGCTTTGAAACACATTTTATACTTTGCTGTTTGAAAATTTTTCGCAAAAGTTTTGATTAATGACAAAATGAAACTTTTTTCGACTCTTAAAAAAAAGTTATGGAATTTATTTTACTACTGCTGTATAGTTTACTTCATTCTGAGTAATAAAATATGCAATATAACATGTATTGAAGTAAAACTGTATTAGTAAAACTTTTATTAGCAAACTCTTACATATACACCCTATTTTCACAATTTATGCGCATCGCTGCTTTTTGTTATATAGTGTTATTATAGTTTCATAAATTTGTATAATGCTTATGTGTTTTCTGAAACTAGAATAAATTTGACACAAAATGGCAATCTCACTTTTATAGTTTTCTTACTATAACTTGGTTTGCTAGGTATGGTCCCCCCCAAATTAAAAAAAAAAATAAATTTTGAATTTCATGGAAAAAAATTTTTAGTAAACATTTTTTTAAGGCCAAATTTAAATACTAATATTGTTATACGTTTAATTTTGAACACAAAAATATATACTTCTATATATATATATTACTTTTAATTTATATTTTTAATAATTTTTTTTTAAACCCTTGCACGAGGCTCGAAAACATGCCGCCACTACAGGAAAAAATGACCGCCACTTGGAGGGTTAATACCAACCTACAAATGTCGTGGAACAAAACCAGCTGGATACGTGATGAGAAAGGAATATCGCCATCACGATGAGACTAGGCGAGGCTCGCGTTTGTCCGGATGATTAACAGATTAATACCAACCTACAAATGTCGTGGAACAAAACCAGCTGGATACGTGAGTCGCCATCACGATGAGACTAGGCGAGGCTCGCGTTTGTCCGGAATGATTAACAGATGTTAATACCAACCTAACAAATGGCGGAACAAAACCAGCTGGATACGTGATGAGAAAGGCAATATCGCCATCATGACGAGACTAGGCGAGGCTCGCGGGAATGATTAACAGATGTTAATACCAACCTACAAATGTCGTGGAACAAAACCAGCTGGATACGTGATGAGAAAGGCATATCACTGTCACGATGATACTTGGCGAGGCTTGTTGACAGAAATGGTTAACAGATGTTCATACTAACCTACAAATATCGTGGAACAAAACCAGCTAGGTACGTGATGGGAATATCGCCATCACGATGAGACCCGGCGATCGCGTTGACAGGAAATGGTTAACAGATTCTAATACCAACCTACAAATGTCGTGGAACAGCTGGATACGTGATGAGGAAGGAATATCTCACGATGAGGCCCGGCGACCCTCGCGTTGACAGGAATGGTTAACAGATTCTAATACCAACCTACAAATGTCGTGGAACAAACCAGCTGGGTACGCGATGAGAAAGGCATATCGCCATCATGATGAGACAGGCGAGGCTCGCGTTTGTCCGGAATGATTAAACAGATGTTAATACCAACCTACAAATGTCGTGGAACAAAACCAGCTGGATACGTGATGAGAAAGGAATATCGCCATCACGATGAGGCCCGGCGACCCTCGCGTTGACAGGAATGGTTAAACAGATTCTAATACCAACCTACAAATGTCGTGGAACAAAACCAGCTTGGATACGTGATGGGAAAGGCATATCACTGTCACGATGAGACTTGGCGAGGCTCGCGTTGACAGAAATGGTTAACAGATGGTCATACTAAACCTACAAATGTCGTGGAACAAAACCAGCTAGGTACGTGATGGGAAAGGCATATCACTGTCACGATGAGACTTGGCGAGGCTCGCGTTGACAGAAATGGTTAACAGATGGTCATACTAACCTACAAATGTCGTGGAACAAAACCAGCTAGGTACGTGATGGGAAAGGATATCACTGTCACGATGAGACCCGGCGACCTCGCGTTGACAGGAATGGTTAACAGATTCTAATACCAACCTACAAATGTCGTGGAACAAAACCAGCTGGATACGTGATGAGAAAGGAATATCGCCATCACGATGAGGCCCGGCGACCCTCGCGTTGACAGGAATGGTTAACAGATTCTAATACCAACCTACAAATGTCGTGGAACAAAACCAGCTAGGTACGTGATGGGAAAGGCATATCACTGTCACGATGAGACCCGGCGAGCCTCGCGTTGACAGAAATGGTTAACAGATTGTCGCGGCGAGAGCAATTTAATAATTAGGTTGAGCGCGCCCCTGCCAGCCCATCCCTACCCTCGTACTCTCACCCTTCGTTCTTAAATATCTTCACTTTTCCCTTCTCACGTCTGTACCGTCAAAAATAACGAATGCTTGAAACGCACTTATAACAATTTTTTTTATACGTCCATACTGTTTCCAAATTTTAGTATTTTTAATGGCAAGGTAGGAGGACACCACTCCATGTGTAGCGTAGCCTTTTTCACAGAGGTTTTATGTAATATTTTAAGTCATCAGACTACGCACGTTTCATGTTTAAAGGTCATACGGATATTATCATGTATATGATTGTGGAGTGACAAAAATTAAGTTTCTCTAGTAGTTTGATGTTAGGCTTCGCTAAAGCTCTGCCAATACGAAATTTTCTTAGTTGATACAACTATTGTGTTAGTTCAAATAATCAATAAATTAGTTAAAAAATATAAAAATAAAATTTTAATAATCAGGTGATTGAGTTTTTAGTAGTTCTTTTCCAACCAGTGGTTCCTATTTGGATAAAAACATTTTTTCTTTTATAAAATAGTTAATTTATTAATGACACAAAATATTACAATTGCAATATTGAAAGATAGACGATCAGTTATAACGAATTTGTTTGTCAGCGTATTTATCTTCTGCAAAATCCTACGTGTTCTGTACATTGGAAATAGTGTTAATAACAAGCCTTCATGGATTTATAAAATATTTTGCCACAAAACGGGAAGTTTCCGCTGACTGATTTTAACTGTTACCCCTTGAAGCGAGAAATAATAATACTGTGTGTCTAGGGACAGCGCATAAGTAATTTATAATTAAAAACAACAGAAACATTTAAAATGTCAGTTATGTACCTCAAACAAGTATAATAGGCCCAACTCAATAGTAAAGTGATAAGAAACTTACACTCTATGTAAAGAATAGTTTGTAATGTGATACATTACTCTCACTGTAACTACAGAGAGCGCAAATAACTTATTTCATTGTTTAACAGTTGATTGTCAACTTGGCTGTAGAAACTTTTGACTGTTAAGTTGCGCACATCCGTAGGCTTTATCGTGTAAACTTTCCAGTATGACTTGTACTAAGAAGTGGGTGAGAGGAAGAGATATCTGTAAATTACCATAGTTATTAACACGACAGTAAAGTTAAGTGTTGGAGGGGTAATATTATTTCAGAAATTTTCCATAGTTCTATGTTAGAAAATGTATAAACAGTACGTTTCGAAGATTGTAATCTATCGTCTTCGTCAGGCGAGAAGACAAGAAGGCAGTGTCCCAATTTCGCCTGTGCTGGTGTGCTGTGTGTTTGTGCTTTTGACTTCTCGTGTTTATGACCTGCATTCTGTCCATAGTGACCTTGCCTATTAATTTTATTCTGCCTGAAGGCGAAGATGTATCGGGGATGGTCTCATTTATCCTTTTTTTCTATTTTAGTAGCAGTCCATTGTCACGCGTTAGTTTTTTTGTTCATATATATGTACTAATTGTTTTCTTACCTGACGAAGAGGATGGATTTAAATTCTCGAAACGCAATGTTATTTTGTAACATATAACGACGGCAAATGTCCGAAATCCTATTATCCAATCAAACCTTCCATCGTCAATAACAAACTTTAAACAAAGAATTTGTGGTACCAAAATGTTAACACTTCACATTTTTGAATTGTTGTCACTCTCGTCAGCTCACTGAAAATGGGTAGCATAGTTTCCAGTATCATGAAAAAAGTGTTAATTATAAATTCGTCATTCAATATTTTTTTATTGAGCACTAATAATTTACTTTGGTTTATACATCCATCGTATTAACGGCTTCCGAGTGCAACTTCGTTCATTGGCTTACAATAGTAATTTTTACATAACTGGGTAATTTTTTAAGTAATAATAATAATAGTAATAGTAATTTTTTAAGTACCTGGGTTAACAATTTTTGAAACTTAAACAAAAAATTGATGGTTTTCTATACAACACGAATAAATATGGCAATGAGAATAAACATAAATTAATAACAGTAACTGTTAACATAATAATTGATTATAACTCCTATTATTCTAATTATATTTTCCATACCCGAAAGTCCATTGAACTTTTTACTTTATATTGAATAAGGAGTTTAAAAGTAAAAACTGAAACTACCTACATGACACTGTTGTTGACACAAACAACTGACCATGGTGCACAATAGTTGATAGTTGCAGTGTAGAGCTATGAGCTATTGTGCAACTTTGGCAGCTACAGTACCAGTTTAGTTTCCAAAATCAACATGTCCGAACGTGTTGAATGGCAGCAAGTTCGAGTACGTCATTCCTCAGCTGAATATCAAATACAGTGATTGGTATTCAAGATTGTTAATCAATTTACTATTAATTAATTGACAAATTAGAGCCTTGTATAGTACGATAAATATTGCAAACCTGATCATTAGGCAGTTAACAATTTGAATGCTAGTTTTATGCAAGATACTATTTGTCTGAACTCATGCGAAGATATTGTTTATATGTACCGGTTTTTCCGGACATTTGCCATCGTTCAGTGAAACAAGAAATCAGTAACACTACGTTTCTAGATCTGCAATCTGATCTCAGGTAAAGAACTAACCTAATACATAATTACAAACTGGGTTAAAATAAACAAATCTTACCAAAGCGTTATGGCACGCCTAAGTCAGGAATCAAAACCACCATGTTGTTTGTCAACTTCACTAACACTATAAACATGCACACTAATGATTAGTGTTTTGTAGTTTTTTATTAAATGCATGTTTATAGAGTTAGTGAAGTTAACAAACAACATGGTGGTTGTGATTCCTGACTTATGCGTGCCACAACGCTTTGGTAAGATTTGTTTATTTTAACCTAGTTTGTAACTATGTATTAGGTTAGTTCTTTACCTGAAGAAGAGATCAGATTGCAGATCTCGAAACGTAGTGTTACTGATTTCTCGTTTCACTGAACGATGGCAAATGTCCGGAAAAATCCTGTTTCCTTCACAATCCTTCCATCGTAAAAAATAACCTTCAAACAAAGAAATTTAACAGTTATAAGTTCATATTCCTATTATATAAAAATGAAACTGTTCGTGTGTAACAGCATCACTCACAAACGGCTGGACGGATTCGCCTAATTTTTTTTTTTAATTTGTTCGTCTTGATCTGTAGAAGGTTATAGGATACTTTTTTATCCCTTTCCCGATTCAGGATTCCGCCCCACTGGTTACAGAAATACCCGTAAGAAATGCATTGCAGCAAACATATGTTATTAAGTGAAAGATCTTTTCAAATTTTTAATCAGCTGTTCTTTGTAAACATATATAATGCGACAAAAAAATATATTTATATATAATTTAATTACTACACTTATAGTTTTAAAGCATAGAGTAAGCTTAAGAGAAACGACAAATTTTGTTTAAACTGTTTCTGCAATCACTGTTAAACATAGACTTTACTATCCAGATAATACAATTCAAATTTGACGTAAAAATTCACCTTTAACTGCAATATTTATTTAATATAAACCATGCTCATGCTTGATCAGAAGAGCAATGCAGATATCATAATTACTATCTTACGTTGGCTACAAATATAAAGAATGTTATTAAAATCAACCTTAGTTGTTTTTTTTGACAGAAGTATCAGGAATGTGGTACATACCTTCATAATGCGCCCAAGAAGCTCACGAAGGAACGACTATCAATTATCTCAGCAATGTTTAGAATGTGATAGAAAATGAATAAGTGAATATAGTGTACTGTTTTCAACGGGAAAATTGCGTGCGAAGCCGCGGGAAACTTATTGAAATGCGCAGCGAAGCGCGCCGGGTCCGCTAGTAGTTGTATATAATAACCACACACTATGTGAAGGCGCTAAGTTTTTATGGATATTTGTCTTTCAAATGAATTTCTGTTTGACCTTATAGCTTGAATGTTAGACCACTTTAATATTTAGTACATGTACGTGTACAATGGCTATAAACATGCACTTTTGGCAGACTTTCTTGATAGTGTCAACAAGGTAAACTCTACATCGGCGTTAACAATAATTCACTTTGAACCAGAAGTGCTCTTACACGAGCAAAGCTTACAAAAAGCGTGCGAAGCCGCGGGGGAACAGCTAGTTAAGTAATAATTTATTTGCCGCGATCCAGGTTTACAATATGTCGAGTACTATAATAATTTTGAGTCTCTACAGCTTTCTTGCTTGATTTTTGGATATCATGTGTCACTGCTGGAAGACTAACAAGAACAAGCCTCCACAAACACAATTATTTTACATTTATTAATGACTCGATCTGTCTTAGATATTAAAATATACCCGTTCTACCTCTACCAGAAGTAACTGTGGGTAAAAGTAGAGTAGCGTTCATGGTGTGAATGTAACATAACAAGAGGTCTGTAAAAAAGAGGGCACCACGTTCAGAATACCATTATATGCCAAAGAGTGCTACAAAAGCCTGATATAGTTGCATTCTGCTATATTTCATTGTTACATATGTAAAATACTTTGTTTGTGATAGATGCCGTTTATGAATTAAACTACAGAAGCTGGTAACTCTGTACGGTTTGGCCTCCTTTTTAATTAGTCATCTTTTTAATAAGTTCATTATTAAAAAGTTTTATTTAGTTATAAGTGTTATAAGCGAGTACGATGAAATATTGAACAAGACTGCATGACCACAGAATCAGAATCAGTATTCATCATGGTGAACTTATGGTTGTGTGCGAATGAAATTTTCAACAAAGGAACATGCAAGCAGAATTTCCACAATTTATTCTTGTTTAATTTTAAGAATGTATTCCTCAATCTTTCTTGTTACAACACAGAAAGATATTAAACTCATCATTGGTAATTAATTTAGAAAAACTTGCAATACATCTATCTATAGATTAAAACAATGAAATACTTGCAATGTAAATACTTACATTTTAGGCTCCAAAGGTAGTTCAGTTACAGTTTCAATTTAGAGATTCACAAATGGAATGGTTTCAGTGTAACTATAATACGATAGTGGTGAGTAGCCGCAATCAGTCAATTAACTCAATTACTATTAGCTGACAATACACGGCCTGACGTCACATCGGAAGTGTATTTACCTGCACGTCTACCCACTCCGGTGACCTCTTTCATATTTGGGCCTATGGCTTCGTTTTGCATTACAATATGGAGAAGTTTTAGGATATATTTTAGACATAAGCTTTTACAAGATGTTAGTTTCTAATGCTTTAAATTATGTACAAAATCTGTGTTAAATATTTTCTGTATTTACAACCCGTGTATGACACTGCTAACTCTGGTTGTTTATTTACTGTGTCGAACTTTGTACTCGTAGAATAGGCAATAAGATCCACGTGGCATTCAAAGTTCATAATGGTTTCAAATTGTTGGTCGAGTAATCACGAAAAATGTATTAAGGTCCTGAACCGGCCTTATTTAAATACGAATTTGAAAGATTGTACATAGGGTCCTCTTGGTCTAAGAAAATATTGCAATTGATTATGAGAAAAGTATTTCAAAAGGAAGACTGTACGTTTATCTGTCCTTCTGTGCGATAACGTACAAGTGACTTTTATCGGGGCTTTCTATTCTCTGTTTATTCAATTAGAATTTTTTTGCTCATTAAGACTCGCCCAAGAAAATTTCATATTGATCGAGTAAAAATACGTATATAAATTAGAACAATGTAGCTAATAATATTATAATACATTAGATTCTAATCAATTAGTAATAGTTGAATGAGGTTTTACGTAGATTTCGGCAGCTTTTCTGCTGAAACTTTTATTGGGGTTATTCAATAACATTTTCTTTTCACATATCAATGCTATTGCATTTTTAAGATTACTAGTTACGATCTAAAAATTTTCCTGTGACGGTATTTTTACCAAAACGTAAAATTGTCATTCCATTTATATGAGCCTACCAAATTTAGTTTCTTCATGCTACTTTTACAGTAAATCATATGAACACATTTAAAATTATTTGCAGGACCTATAGTTATGTTACGAAATTATATTAATTCCAGAAATTGTTCACAGAATAAATAGAGGTAATTATATATAACAAAATTTTGCCTAACTTTTACAAACGTTCTAACTCGTACTTTTTTGGAGAAATCTAAGGCAGAAGTTTTATAAGTGATACAGCTATGGATGTATTATCTATCCACGAGTAAACCAGTAATTGGATAAATTACCTTAATAAACTATTAAATATTATTTTAAACATTTATTGTCACCAAAATCACTCTACTGAAAAGATAGGATATACAAATAACACAATAATGTTCCCGGTACGAGATTCAGACTGTATTGTGTACAGTCACGGGCCACTGCACTGAAATACGGCACAAGGGCTACTTGTATATGTAACCAAACTGTCCACTGTGTTGTGTTACGTTGTTTTGTGATATTGTTTCAGTTTGCATTATGCGCCAATTTATTTTAGCTCGGAGTTTACTTTGTATACGTGGTGTCTTAAAATATTTGTTACTCCTATATTGTTAATGCTAACAATATTATAAGTGCGAAAGTGTGTTTGTTTGTTTGATTTCATTTCGCGTAAAATATCCAACAATAAAATTGGATTACATTGATTGTACCGAAATCTTACATGGAGATTCTTAGAGTTTCTTGGATAAATATAGACGTATTCTTATTTCGAAAATCCCTTTTGGATACGCCCATTGGTTACTAAAAGCTGTGAAAATCCCATTTTAGTCTCTAAAGTTGGGAAATTCAAGAGGCTGTTTCAGGTAATAAAATGTTTTGTGGGAAAATTGTTTATTATTTTCATTAATTTAATTGCTATTTTAAATTTGAATACATTTCTAGTGTGAAAGCATAGAGTAGCTATGTAGTAACAACATTTTATTTCTTCCTCTTTTTCAATCGCTGATGATCACAGAGTAAGAAAATATCGTGATACGAAAATTAAAAGTTTTAGTAAAAAATATACTTTTAATTATACATTTGTGGAAATGTTGAGAATGCAGGACTTGGTCAGTATCTATATTAGGATATAAAATAAAAAGTTATTATCTAGTTATCTTTTGAAAAAGTTAGGCTTTTCAGACCTGTGTATGTTTGTTTATTTTCCTGGTGGGGAATCAAGGAAAAATTAACTATGGAACAAAACATATTAAGATGAGAGTAAATTATAATGGCCAAAATGTATACTTTTGACAGATTTTCTTGTTAGTGGCAACAAGGCGTCAGAAATATAATTTAGGCTACTCGAACCGGAAGTGCTCATACACGTGCAAAGCCTTCTAAATTGCGTGTGAAAGCGCGTTTTACTGCAAGTGGAATAACGCTAGAAACTATTTAGTCCACTAATGATTAAAATATTCGAAAGACATTGCGTCAATTTTTAATCCATCGTATTATATTATAAATTTATTTGCAAAGAAAACTGAGAACTTAGACTTTGGGGTCTCTTCGCATTACTCTAAAATAGATCTAGTGGTTACTGAAGTTATTGGAACTATTCAATCACATACATGGTATGTTAGATGCAATGCATTGCAGAGGAATTGCGGGTCAAACTATTACCGTACTAAATATTCTTTTGTTTTGACTATTATTTCTTCTATTATTGACATGGAGATAATCGCATACCTGTCACCGCAGAGGAGGACGTCTACACCTGTCTGGAGATGCTATCGGGAGTCATTGGCGTAAACCTACAGACGAGATGACGTCTCGATCGCCATCGGCTTCGCCTTTATTCCAAGAAGCTCTCGTATCCGCCGATCATCGTGCAATTTACTACAAGAACAGCAAAAAAGACACCTGGCTGTCAGCGGTGAAGCGGAAGAAGACCATCGAGACGTCGGAGATAGCAGCGGCCCTACGACCGGGGAAAGTGTTCGTGAACGAACACCTAACGGCCTACAACAAAAACCCTTCTTGGACGTGCCAGACACCTTCAGCGGAACGGGAAGCTGCTTTTTCGCTCGATACGTCAACGGGAAAATCCTCATTAAGCAGTCCGAGGAATGCAGCTCTCATCCGAGTCCAGAGGATGGCGGATATGGACCAATTTGACAAGTGATGACAATACATTTTCAGTACCGTATATCTTAAATGTATGTATAATCTTTTTTTTTGTTTAGAGACGTTTGTTTGAGGTGTGTGTTTCTTAGTTTTAAGGATGTATTTTGGGATTATATATATATATATATATATATATATATATATATTCTCAAGTAACTTATAGAGAATTTAATTCGTATAATTTGGGAAACTATTGAATCACAGAAAAATCACATAAAATTTATCTTTTGTAAGTTTGAACAATTTATAAATCTGTCTTTATATTTATTACAAAATTCAAACTAAAATTAATTAAATGTATTAATTACTATGAGTAATAATGTTTTATATATGTCACCTAAGATGTATATCACAATAGTTCTCACTCACATTTAAATGTTTATATTATTGTTTTCATAATTTGTTACCTTACGTGATTTTTTAGGAATTAATTTCATTACAGTCTAGTTTCATTACATTTTAAACAGATGTCTATGTACAAGATGTGTAATTTATTTATTTTTTAATCACTTATTATGTGTGTAAAATAATTAATATAAGCAAGGCCTTTTTGCTTTTCTTTTAGAGTATAATTTTAAGTTCATTGTTACACAAGGATTGTTAGAATGGCGCGGGCAGGTGGGCTGTTTGCTGGATGATGTTCGGTGACAGAGATGAAAACACAAACTTTTGTATTTAATAGCTGTTTGGAAATGGATAGTGGATTTTGAATGCAATCGTTTTTTCAATGATGTGCCAGTAGACGGTAGTTTGTAAAATTTTGCACACAAACATTAGAAGTTTTTCAAAAAATTTTGACAATTTTTTAGTATATCTAGAGTCTCTTTCAACTAAGTTAGATATCATAGTTTTAACGGAGTGTTGGTTGAGTGGGGGGGGAGATAGCTCACATTGACGGGTTCGACTGTACAATGACAGACACACAAAATAACAGGAATGACGGCGTCATTGTGTTTATCAATAAACGTTTATCTGCTACTGTTACACAAATAAACATTAACCAAGTTTTCGGCTTATCTTTGGAATTCAAACTTTTTAATAAAACGTTTAACATTTTAGCTTTATACAGAACTTTCGACAGTGATATTGTTTCTTTTGTAAATGGGTTAGAAAACTTTTTACAATAGCGTAAGCAAAAACAAGGACGTGTGTATTCTTGGGTGACATTAACATCGACCTACTTAAAACTGATACAATTAACCGACTCTTACCTGAATTGTTTACTGGGCGCTGGACTTACTCAGTGCATTGACAAACCTACCAGAGTGACACATAATACATCTACTTGCATTGACCACATTTTTGTTCGTTATCACGATATGAGAGGTGTTTAAAGCCGCTGTTGTTCATTCATATGTCACGGACCACTACAGTACTGCACTGACTATCTCTACTACTGATAACATAAATACTGACACTATTACAGAGAACCGTAGTCGCACCTACATTGACCACGCACTTTTAACTAGACATATCTCACAAACCGACTGGAGCCCGATTCTTGATAATTATGATGTTAATCAGTCTTCAGCTTATTTTACTACTACATTGAGCAGCTGTATTGAAGCCTCTAGAAAAACAAGCAATCATTGTTCGTCCAAGATTAAAAAAAATAAAGCCTTGGATAAATTCGGAATTAATTAAACTCATTCGTAAGAGAGACAAATTAAGCAAAAAACTAAAAAAACAACCATTCAATTTATTACTGATAAATACATTTTCGATCCTTGCGACATTACATTGAACCAAGACATCAAAAAAGCAAAAAAAGAGTATTATAGGGGAAATTAAATGAGTCGAGCAGAAATCCAAAATCGTTTTGGGAAATAATTAAACGAGCTGTCTGGTAGACACAACCACAAAGAATCGTTCCCTTTCGAGAAATACCTACCTGGCTCTTCAAATGACTTGAATTTAAAATTGCAAATTTCTAATGATTTTAATTCCTTTTTCACGTCTGTGGGCTCTAGGTTAGCCGGCTCACTCAACTCTGGAGGGGCTCCGGTCATCAACGACGCAGACTATTCGCTTGACACTAACTTTACTTTCAATACTGTCACTCAAACTCGACATAGTACGTTACGTCATGGGTCTTCGCGGAGGGTCGGCACCTGGTCATGATGGTATCTCGGCCTTCGTTCTTAAGGATAACATACATTTAATCTGCGCACCTCTCTTGCACATTGTAAACCTGAGCTTGACTTCGGGTGTTTTTCCGGATAAATTTAAAATTGGCAAAAATTATTCCACTGCATAAATCCAATGACTTCACAGACATAAATAATTACCGTCCAATTTCTTTGTTAAGTGTTGTAGCTAAGATCATAGAAAAAATTGTCAAAGACCAACTTTTTTTTTCTATCTCCAACAGTTTCAAATTATTTGCAATTCTCAATATGGGTTTTAGAAATGACAAAGACATATCTGATGCTTTATTTCACATTAACAAAGGTATAAATGAGGCAATATCGAATATAATAAACGTAGTATGTTAATTTTTTTAGATTTAAAAAAAAGCTTTTGATTCAGTTGACAGAAACTGTTTGTTACGAAAAACTTGAGTTCATCGGGGTGCGGGGGTGGCGCCCTCGCGTGGTTCCGTAGCTATTTCACAGATAGGCTTACAGATTGTCTCGCTAGGCGAGGTGTCAAGCGATGTTCTGCCAGTGGACTACGGCATAGTCCAGGGTTTCGAATCTTGGCCCTGTTCTTTTCTTAATTTATATTAATAATAATATTTCAAAGCTTCAAACCAATGGTAAATTAACTTTATTTTGCAGACGACACTCTTATTTTCATTACTGGTTCAACGTGGAAGGAGGTAAAAAACAAGGCAGAATCAGACCTTTTCTTACTAAAAAATTGGCTTGACCAAAATATTTTATCCTTAAATATATCAAAAAACCAAATTCATGCCTATTTCGTTACGTAAAACAACTGATTACCAACTCGATAATTTAAAAATTCATGTCTGTGGAAGTCCCTTTAATAACGCGTGCTTTTGCAGTGAAATAAACAAAGTGTATTCGTATAAATACCTAGGAATTTTATTTGATTTCAAATATGAAGTGGACTGAACATGTACAATTCTTAAAAAATAAATTACGGAAATAAATCTTGCTTTTAAACAGCTTAGTGAAATATTAGAAGAAAAAGAAATTAAAATGGCCTATCATGCTTATATTCAGTCTTTGTTATCGTTTGGTATTATTGCATTTGGAGGAGCTTATAAAACAATTTTACAACCGCTTTTTGTAATTCAAAAAATCTATTCTTAAAGTAGCCTATTAAAAAACATCGGAGATATCCAACTGATAATCTTTTCTCAGAAATTGGTGTCCTAACAATTCGTCAATTGTTTGTAAAATTTATTTTAGTTCATATGTATAAACACTCAGAAAACATTTTCGAAAGAGTATCACATCCTCATAACACCCGCTTCTCTGAGAATGTTGGTATAGTTGTTCCGCAATATGTTAAAACCTTTTCCAAAACAAACTGCTTTTACTTATCTCAAATTATTTATCGTAATATGTGTCAAAAATACCAGAACGTTGATTTGCTCAATTTACCCTCTCTCTTTATTTTCAAAAAGCAAGTGACAGAGTGGCTTATTGCGCTGAGTTCGGAGGACCACCGAGGCTGTTATCTCTCTGGGCTGGCCTGACCGTTGACCTCACAACATAACATAACACAATACAATACACTCTCGCCGAACTCACTTACTGTACCCCTCCCCCACATACCATCACCAATCATCTACTATAAATAGGCACAAGTTCTTAGACATAATTAGAATGAGATAGTTATATATTAACATATTAGACAGTTTCCAAGCTGAAACCCAGACTTACTTTTTTCTAAATTATAATAAACTATGTTTATCATTGTTTATTTTATTTATTTTTTATTGTTTCTTTTCTTTTTTTTTATTCGTAATATGTTAGTTAAACTTTCTTTTAACTTCTTCACTATCATTTCCCATATTATTAACTTAGCTCACACTTGCAACTTAGTCTACGCACAGGCTCTTGCCCATGTAGACTATTTCCTTTTTTTTATTATATCAAGGTGTTTTTTAGTTATAATTAGTTACACTTATTTTAAGATTATTAATTTAAAAAATTAATCAACAATATGCTTATTTTCTTATTTTCTTTCTTTAGGTATGCACCATGTATATACTTGTGGTTGGGAAATAAAACGATATTTCATTCATTCATTCATTCATTTCTTGATTATGTTTACTTTATTGGTGATCGCATTCAATGTTTTATTATAAAGTTACGTGTCCTCTACTGTTATTGTGATACGAGTAGTTACTATGCCGTAGCTAGTTCTAAATGTATTCTCCGAACAAAAAGGAAGAGTTTTAAAATATTACCAGCTATTTACTTTATTTCCAAAATTTTAAAAGCATTGATAAATATTAAAGAATCCTTTTTGTTCCTTCAAAATTAAGGTAAGCCTATGTCAAACTACCCGATCACGGAAGTTTCACTTCCAAAGTTACTCAGTAAGTTTATCATTCAATTGTGCTGCATCTATGTGCTATAACTTTTGTAATAGCCTAATACAATATTCAGTGCTTTAGCCCATAAGAATTTTTGTCAAACACCTTTACTTTGTTACTTTTTACTTATATGTGGTATCCAAACGTGTCGTAGCTTTTCTTGTAAAGTTACACATTGTAAATACAGAAGTTACACATTTAAAACGATGAAGCAAAAGAGTTTGTAATTTTGACGTGACAACGTCTTAAATTAGGTTGCGGCTCGGAGTCACTCATGAAAAAGTGTAACGCCCGGTAACGTTACGATGCCCGTCCAGTGGGTCCGCCGCACGGGATCCGCACGGGATAAAGCAGATAACTGTGGGTCCGCCGCACGGGATTAAAGCAGATAACTATGTTTATTCGTGAAAATGTGGAGTGCTTAGATTCGTCATTTACAACAACTACAACAATAAAGGTATATAATTGTACACACTGATATTTCATTATCGTAAACTATGATTGATTGATTAATTGTTAGATTGACACAAAAGTTGAGAAACTGAGTTTATATAGGTTATGTCATACTATTGACAAATGTTGTTAGTGTTAAGTAAATTATTAGTTTAAATCACTCTGCAATCAATCGTAATTCAGTCGATTGAGAAGAAACAGCGCGTATTGCTAGTCAAACATTTAAAATAACAAATTATAACCTCTAACCTGTCATAACAGTGCGACCAAACAAACGAACTAAACCTACCAATCACCACGCGCGGAGTTAGAATTTAACTGTGTTTAGCAAGAATTTCAAATTCCAATTTTAGTAAATGTTTTATTCTACTTTACCATTTACAATAAAAAATTTTAATTAATTTCAAATTATGTACAATGTTTTAGTAAACAAAATATATTTCTATAGTTAAAATTTTGTGCAATTCTTATTTTCATTCAATTCCTTGTTCCTATTGTGCAATTTAATAATATTCATATCAATAAATATTCTACCGAGAAAAAGACGTTGTCACGTAAAATATTCGCCCGTAAAACCGACTTTACAGGCAACCATAATTTTTTTGTAAATAATTATGAAAAGTTAAAAAAATACCCAAAAAGCGAGAAATACCCTATAGTCAGTCCCAAAATAAAACATAGTGATGGAAAGGCGTTTTTGGTGCTTAAAATTCTCTTAAAATACTTTTAATCACCCTTTTTTACCCTGAAGGAAATATTGACCTATTCACCACCTAGATCTTAAAGGTATGATCCTAGTAGGTTATGGCTATTGCTCAACTATTATAGCTACACGATATTCAGTTAACTGTCCACGAAGTTTATACTGTTATTGTAATTTTAATAGGTCTAGTTGGAGAAGGAAACATGAGATGAAAACAATCCACGCGTTGACAAAGGCGGGTAAATACAGGCTTTGATGTGGAGCTTCATTCAATTGGTCAGTTTTGAGGGCATATATTCTCTTTTGTTAGCTGTGAGTTACTGTGCACTGGTTACTGTGTGACGTTGTTAATTGAAATAACTGTGACAGCGAGGTTTCAAATTGGGTCAAGTACAACATTACAACACGTGCAGGAGTAGATTTTCATCTGCATTCACATCAATGTTTTGTGGTATGATTTAAATACTATGAAATTTGAACACAATAATAAGTGTAGAACATCTTAGAAGTCTGTTTATATTTGCTTAAAAACTATTGTTTAAGACCCCACTTTCTTCAAACTATAGATTTTGAACTCTAAAATTATAAATATTATAGAACGACCCTTAAACTTAAGGGGCTCATCATTTTTAAATACAGTATTAAGTACCATAATGCTAATTACGTACAGAGTCATAAGGCATACGTTTACAATAGCGTTCCTTATCTAGTATTTTAATTCGTTATTTAAATGCTTAAATTATTATATTATTGAAAGTTGTCAAAAAATGAGAAATGGAAGGTAGCACCTCTAGGTAAAAACGTATGCTCTGTATAAATAACCATAAAGATAATAGTTGTATTTATTAGTACTAACTTTTGAATGCAATACCTCAGGCAATATATAATGCCGTTAGAAAAGAGAGAATATAA
The DNA here is from genome assembly GCF_021130785.1 of Homalodisca vitripennis. Taxonomy (NCBI): domain Eukaryota; kingdom Metazoa; phylum Arthropoda; class Insecta; order Hemiptera; family Cicadellidae; genus Homalodisca; species Homalodisca vitripennis. The sequence continues at coordinate 42,211,989 of NC_060211.1, read as the reverse complement.
CGAAAACTCAGTTGTTAAATGGGGAAATGGGAGATTGTCAAATGCCCTCCTGGAATTCTCGTTAAAGTTTTATAAAATTTACCTCGCCGTTCATCTATACAGAATGAATTTAACTATGAATAAACTAAAACATGACAGCAAATTTTCCAAAGCATCTTCTGCAAACTAAACATGATTATTATTCTATTATGGAAGAATTCACATGCAGGTGATCAGTTACATCCGAAAAAATACAACGTTTATGTAAATTACAAGAGATGTCGTAACAATATTTTAAATACCTGCATGGTTTTTAAATCAGTAAAAAATGCAATATACATAAAATTTTCAAAATTAAAAATATAAATACAATTTTACAAGACATTTTCACGAGTGACTAATAGTTTAATTTAGTCATACAGGTATAACATGTATATGAGTAAACAACATTCGTGTATTCTTGTGGTTTTGTATAAATATTTTTTTCTAGCCGCAATTTCGTTTTCCTTCTGGTTCAAGTGAATTATATTACCGTCGAAAATGTTGAGTTTCTCATGTTTCCCCGATGAAGAAAATATAAATACAGTACATATATATGAGAAGCCTTTTGTACGGATAAGGTTGTGGACTTCTAACATTAGAGGTCACAGTTTTAATTCCTAGGCAGGTAATAAAGTATTGTAAATGCGTTTTCCTTTAAAGGGTTTGTTGCAGTGGAGTAAAATAACACTGGTATAGATAGAAAAATTACACGTCTAGTGTCATAAAGTCTGCCTAATGTCTACCTTTTTGAAGTTCCATTTTATTACGTATGAGTATTAATTTTCAACAAACTTCACTGTTTAGAAGAAGTATTTAAATAATTTTGTACCTGATTGTTCTCAACCAATTAACAATGAAGTGGTGTAGTATTTAATAATTAATAAGCTGATTTCTCATTACCTTAGTTTAAGAAAATGTGGTATTTACAGAACCTTCATGCACATGAAAGTGGCTTCAAGTTGAATATAAACAATATTTAGGAATCAAACCCTACAAACGTATGAGTATTATTTAATTATATTCATAATAACAGCACGTATAATTAGCAACAAATTTGTATACATTTATAAATATCGTGGTAAAACATAAGTGTTTTGTAATAAAGCCTCACAATATTTTACCACACTATGCAAACGCGGTCTATATATACCCACTGTCCGTTTATTTTGTCACCTGCACATCACACAGGTACCGCCCAATCTCGTAATTCCATCAATGACGTCATACCCTAGTGTTTGTTGTTATAACCTTTCCACAAACTCATTCGTTTAAAGCCTCCATGAAATGTCGCTGATATCACGTGAGCTGTGTTGGTGCGATACCGGGCAGTCCTCACAGCACTGCGATTGTTCCTAACATGTTCCTGTGTCCAGGGATGTTTTTATGTCACTAATAATCATTAACCGTAGTTTATGATGGTAGTTTTGGTAGTGGAATTAACAGGAAAATATTTAGAAGCATTTTATATGTGAGCCATAAATTTAAGGTCAAGTTTTGAATTTACAGTTGAAAAAGTTATATATTGTAAAAACAAATAATATCAGGAATTGAGGTCAATGTAACAACACAATTTTAGAATATTGTGTTGCTAGCTTTCTTACAAAGGACATTTTGAATAACATTTCAAAGCATTTTACGTAATCTATATATATATAAAAATGAATGTTTGTATGTTTGTCCTTTATGGAATCGTGAACTATTGGACCGATCATGATGAAAATTTGTACGTATATGTATTTTTCCACGGAGAAGGTTTATAAGCTATGCCCATCCCTTTCCGATTCAGGATTCCGCCCCACTGGTTACAGAAATACCCATAAGAAATGCATTGCAGCAAACATATGTTAACGTCTTTTCAAATTTTTTAATCAGCTGTTCTTTGTAAACATATATTACACTTATAGTTTTAAAGCATAGAGTAAGCTTAAGAGAAACGACAAATTTTGTTTAAAACTGTTTCTGCAATCACTGTTAAACATAGACTTTACTATCCAGATAATACAATTCAAATTTGACGTAAAAAATTCACCTTTAACTGCAATATTTATTTAATATAAACCATGCTCATGCTTGATCAGAAGAGCAATGCGGATATCATAATTACTATCTTACGTTTGGCTACAAATATAAAGAATGTTATAAAATCAACCTTAGTTGTTTTTTTTGACAGAAGTATGGTTCTCAAAAACTCCCGTGTGTACATATTCTCTCGATCGAGACAACAAAGCAAGCTCAATCGTGGCATCGGAGATATAACTAATTTAATCTAAAATTTATTATAGTAAAAAAAAAAATTTACTAAGTAATATAAGGACTTCGGTTCTTAAGATTTGCGTTGCGAAGCCGTGGGTAACAGCTAGATAGAGGCAGGAATTATGGGTACATACCTTCATAATACGCCCAAGAGGCTCACGATGGAACGACTATCAATTATCTCAGCAATGTTTAGAATGTGATAGAAAAAGAATAAGTGAATATAGTGTACTGTTTTCAACGGGAAATTGCGTGCGAAGCCGCGGGCAACTTTTGCAAAAAAATTATTGAAATGCGCAGCAAAGCGCGCCGGGCCCGCTAGTAAATATATAAAATTAAATAAAAATTTGAATTTATATGAATTTTTTATTTAACATTGTATATTAGTTTTCAATTTTATTAAATGTAATCCATAAAAATATGCGTTGAAACACATTTTAATTTACAAGTCATTAAGACATTATTACAAAATCCCATATTCTTTTAATAAAAAAACAACAGTAATTAAAATTATTTGGGTTGTTAAATTGTAAAATAAAATAATTTTAATTGTACTGTTTTAATTATCAATAAAAATGAGTTACTTAATAATAACTTAGTAATAGTTTAATGATACTCATGTTTTATTCCTCTTCAGGTCTAAAGTCTCCTAGTAAATTGCGTAACTTTATTTTCTTTTATGTTATTGCGAAAAAATAATATATATCATTATTATTGATAAATAAACATTAATATTAATAAAACCCAAGATACTTATGAATAAACACAAGTTTTGAGAATGGAACTTTATTGAAGTTTATTGAATTTCGGAATCTATGTGATTTATTACAATTAAATATGTATTTAGATAAACTAAACTGTTATATTTTTAATTTATAAATAAGGTAACCCATAAATTGTATTACAAACATAGGAATCGTTAATCCTCGGGTTTTCCAAAGGTTTGCCTATATTCAAAATATTTTTATAATTGTATTGGAATTGTTAAACAAGCATTTCAGTTGTACAATAATTCCTTATGTAGAGAATTTGTTTCTTAGACCCCAATTTTTATTTGGTTAATCTATTTTCTACACTAAAGAAGGGGCGACCTTTTCTTATAGATAAAGGTAAAAGAATGAGGTGGTGGTCGGCTAAATCAACAGAGGAGACATTTATAAGGTGACCGCCGCTGGTACCACTCTGTATGGAGCCCACACAATGTCGCAGTGTGGCCAAATATCGTCATCAATAATTCAGCAGCTCCAGAAACAATCGCAAACTGCGGCCACACTGAGTTTAAACTAAAATGGTACCTTCTTCTTTTACCTTACCGAGTAGTAGTTGTTATTGAAGAGAAGTTTCTGTTACTGTATTCAATAAATGACAGTTTTCTGAAATTAATTCTGATTTGAAAGTGTAATTTTTCCCTGTAACTCTGTCCACACAGTTTTGAAAACTTTCGGGTAAATTAAATGTCAGGTAATACAATTTCTACATAGTAATAATAGAGTTATGTGCTTTTTATTAATTGGCTGCACAATACGCATGTCTGGCCATGATACTCAAACTATTCCAAATAGATTCCAGAAGATGTCACTGAAAGTCTTTAAGATTTCGAACCTGCTCACAGAGATCGTAAAGATAGAAAAAGTGCACATAGTTTAATTCCATTTCTAGGAAAAATATCGACGGCAGTCTTTAATACACTCAAAACCAAATCTGGCTTCCTTTTATGGTGCGTATTATAGTTTAGGGAAAGATGTACGTAAAGGGACAGAACATGTACCTGACTGAAATTTTAAGGGAAATCGAGTCCACCCTTCGTAGATAAGGTAGTAAATTTGTGTCTTTCACTAGATTTACAATCTTGCTTAAATTGATATACTCTTACGAGCCTATTTTTCCTTAGGAATTTTTAAAATACTTGAAGAAATCAAGAATCAAAGGCTATGTAATTAGATTCTCGTTTACATTGGAATGGGACCTTACAATATTATACTAGCTGACTATCAAATGGGTTGTAGTGAAGCTAAAAATTTATGAGATGGAGAATTAGATATTATGTTTTGAGTCCATTAAGAACTTATAAATCTACTTGCAGCTACCCATTGCTTTACCCGCAATTTCGTTAAAAAAAAAAAACACGAACATCATGAGCATATTCTTTTTAAATGGCATTCGAAAAAGTCCTGAAATAAGTAATAGTCAGTGAAAGATATTCAAATTTTTCGATCCATTTTAGATTTAAGTTCAAAAATCGGGCCCTGAAATTGAAGATTGAAACTTTTTCTTCTCTTACATATTCCGTTATTATTTATTGAATTATTGTCCAATGATTTCAATAAAAATTGGACTATTTTAGGCCACTGTGAAGAAATTGTAAACCTATAGGGAGGCTAAAGTAAAAGTTCTTCGTTTTTAAGTTAACACCCTAATGATGCAATGAATTATGGAATTTTACAACAGTTTATTAAAATATGAATAAAAAGAAACCCAGACAAAGAAAGGCTTCTGCACATAACATTACATTTGTAAAGTATAACTGACTTTGACAAATGAATAACAACAATCATTTACTCTCTCCTGTTTAACGCGTATAAATTGTAATCGCAAACTATTATATACAAATATTACATAAATATATAATGGCTCCTCTCCTTGAGTACTCAATCATGTAAACCTACCGGCCCGATTGTGCTAAAGTTCACATGGACATTCTGGATTCTTGACTTCTGGAGTGTCCCTGGGTAATATATAGGCCTATTGCTATTCCGAAATCCCATACGGGCTACGCCCAACTGGTCTTATGGCTCATTATGGCTCTTACAGCTCAACTGGACCCCCTTTTATGGCTCAATCAGCAGATAGTAAGTGTGTTTTTAATCGCTTGTCAAAGTCAAGAATAATAAGTACTAGTAGTTTACCCACGGCTTCGTACACCATTTCGTAAGCTTTGCACGTGTTGACTTCTAATTGTAAAAAAAATCTATGTAAATATAAGTCCTATGCCAAATTGAAAATCTCGGCCTTGACAGCGTCTGCTTCATGAGATCTAATCTTGTTTGAAGACATTATTTAAAGTCTCTAAATAAGAGAACAGTCCAGAGACCGAAATGGTTGCTTTTCTCAAACATACTAGGTAACTCTATAATAAATTAAAAAGTAAAATTACGGTACATCCGTCTTATCACATGCTGACCCTATCCATGATCACGCAAATTTCTAAGAGAAAACTCTCAAAATTCACTGTTAAAGGCTCTTTTATCCCATTCCGTACTTTGCCAGATTTATGGCAACTCCAAAATTAATTGATAGAGTTTCCACAGCTGACGTCATAGATAAAAGCAGATGGATGAGGATGTCTGATACCCTGCTTGTATTTCGGACTTGTTGTGGCCAGACAAGAATCCTGACTGGAAAATGCAGATTCTCTACAATCGCTAACATTTTCACCTCTGGATAATATGTATCCCGAGATTATTAAATCCGTTTAATGAGTGTCTTATAAAATTAATGAATGATATAAAAGTACAGCTTAAAATTTATTGTTCTAACAAAATCACACAACACAAACAAATAATTTTCCTCTATGGAAAATGAAAATTGAAGTCTGTATTCAAATGTAATTAAAAATTAGATATAGGTATTAAAGGAAAACTTTGACTAATTTTATAATTTTTGTAATAAAAATATGTCTGGAAACCATAAACTTTAACATATATTTAATGACTCTGGGGGAACAATATGATGATTAATACATCACACCATAGAGTTTATTGCAGGACATTGTCATTGACTATTATTAAACAGCTGTTGAAATGTTTGCATCTATTCAAAGATAAGTGAGTAACCGAAACCGAACGATTTATTCACGAACTGGCCGGTAAAGTTCCAAAGCCGATCCGCAAACCTCGATCGATTCACCAGAGGTTGAAACAGACAGACAGTCTGTCAGTTGCACGAGAGGTCACCGCTATACATGTTTTATCAGTTGTTGATGCTCAGCCTTTTTGCCTGCACTAGAAGTTAACCTTTAAAGTCCAAATTAAAATTCAGTTTAATTAAAAATAGCTGCAAGGTAAAAATGTCATTGCTAGAAAAGAAAATACACAATCAAATAATCTTTTTTTTAGTACTCTTCAACATATTCATTTTTCTTTTTACTTTTCATGAATATTGTTAGAAAATATTACATTATCCTTTACAAAATGCTACGTTATATGATTGGTACATTATTTTTAACTATCCCAAACAAACATTGTTCAGTTAAAAACTAATTACTTATAACAGTTGAAGATTATTTATAGAACTGAAAAATTGTAATAACAAATATATGGTTATATACTAGTTGATACAATTTTTGGTTTTTTTACTTTATACATTTTTTAAACGCAACCTGCGAATATACTTTACCAGTACAGTAATTTTGAATAAATTATGTGTTAATTACAAATAAAACGCGAGATTTTAGTGCAGTTAAAAGGATTAAGTTGTGATGCATTAATGTTTGTATATTTTTGTTTTGATTTAAAAAAATCACATAATTTTTTGTTCTTTGCCCGTAAATTTACTAAAATTTCCACAATAAGGAGAGTAATGTTTACGGATGAAGTTAATATATGTTTATTCACCATATGTTTCTAATGGCTTTTTCAAATTGGAATTGGCACAGCTTTGGAGGATTTTTCTATTTTGTGGGAAGCCTCATAGGCTAAATATTATCAAAAGTCGAGTACATGTTTTGGCCAGATCTAGTATAAGACTTGAATTGGTCAACTGATTTTACGATAATATTGGAGTCTGAAGTAAAGCGTATGCATTAAAAAACCACGCGGCTGGCTATCTGACTGAGCTTTAGCAAACAGTTTTACATTTGATGTTATGGCTAACTATGATAGCAACGTGTAAATCGCAGGATAAATTAAATTGGTAAACCAACTGAACACAATCATATAGCATTTTAATTTGAGACATAGTAATACGTTCAGCCTAAGTTAAATGACCTGACTTGAAAAAAATTTGCAATCTTGTTTTATCTGATCAAAAACAATGGATTATGGATAGTTGGTTTTCAAACCGTTTCATGCACTGATGAATAAGCAATTATTATTTACGATAAAATTATGTATTGATTTTTTAAAGCACCTTCTGAGAGAGTACATCATTTTATGGATTGAACACTTATAAGCTCTAAGAACTTACGCACACTATGGGTTTAAATTGATTATCTAAAAATAAATTATAACTTGATTTGCTATTTGAAAAAGAGATAAAAACTAATAATATTAATCCTGCTACTCTTCATCAAACCCAAAACCCAGTATCACGTAAAGGCGTGCTTGGCTTAAACCTCAAAGTGAACATTCAAATACAGGCTTTTGTATTATGTATGCCAAATTACCTTTAGAAACATCTAGACGTACCAAATACTGGCTCTAGTATGTAGCAGATGTTTGAATTCAATTTTTATGCCAAAGTACTGATTGATCAGAACGTGCAGGACACTGCAGAGTTAATCAGAATTGAGTACGTTGCGGGAACCTGGTCAATGGGGTCTGATTAATTAATTGAACTGATCATGGATGGAGCCGCAGAGACAACAGCTGTTGTGGACACGATGTGTTTATAGCGAAGTGGACATGTTCATTTATAGTTTTATAACAATATTGACTTTATTATTTTAATTAATTAATTCTGGAATTGACATAGTTAATACACAGATGGTATTTGTATGATGTGTATAACAAGGTTGCATTAAATATTTTAAATCTATAACAATGTATTCTCCAGATGTCCTGCAGGGCAGATAAGTAGTCAGGGAATCATATAAACAATTAATACAAATATTACGTGCAGTTAAACTCTAAGGTTGGACAAGCACCACAATACAACATATTCTTGTCTACGTAGAAATGTATCAAGCAAAATATCAAGTATGACATATTTATCGTGAATACTTGCGATACATTAAAATGTTTGTTCATTAATATAGATGTCATAGAAATGTTGAAACCATAAAAGTTCCTGTGAGGTAGAGAGGTTATTTCACCGCATTTGCACCGAATTTTAACATTGACTTTCCACTCTATATTTTTCGTTTTACTGTGTGACTAAAAATATCACATCCTCTAATCACGTATGACTGTACACAGTTTGTTAATAAACTGATTTATTCTGTTATTTTCTCGTTGCTACGATGTCGTACATAGAATGTAAAATATTCGTAAAATATGGAGTGATATGCACGATAATCAAACATAGAAATGAATCCTCATGCACTATTTAAAGTCTATAGCTCATTTTGTTTTCAAGAAATTGTGTGGACTGACTAACATAGACAGATAGATGACTGGCTTTGCTAAAACTCACCCGAAAAAGATAAAAAGACATTTTATTATAAAAAAAACATAACTTCACACTTTTTAATAAATCACATTAAAACAGTCGGTTGCCGCTTATTCCAGTCTTGGCATAGATTTGTAATTACAATAAGAAAAAAGGAGCTAGTATAAAGTTATACGCCATTCCCCAAAAGTATATTTGCTCTAATTTTATGAGCCTGTTCTTACACTTATGACGTCGAAATAAATATTTTTGTTCGTACAGAATGAGGCAGACCCTCTACACACCATATTGAGCATACTTAATATGTTAGGTTAGGTTAGGTTAGGTTAGGTTAGGTTAGGTTAGGTTAGGTTAGGTTAGGTTAGGTTAGGTTAGGTTAGGTTAGGTTAGGTTAGGTTAGGTTAGGTTAGGTTAGGTTAGGTTAGGTTAGGTTAGGTTAGGTTAGGTTAGGTTAGGTTAGGTTAGGTTAGGTTATTGAGCATTAATTAACTTTTATTTCTATATCAACCCCTTAATTATTTTATAGAGAAATCAATAACATAATTTGTAACTGTGAAAATTTCCCAAAAGGGGCCTAACCTGGGGGTTGGGGTGACTTTTAAATAGTTCACCCTTAAATAATACTAGCACACAAAATTTTTAAATAGCAAAGTTATTCCAGCCCATTTTGAAACTACGACAGATCATGAATGAACACTAATGGAGATGAGAGGACTTTCGAAGCCAGAAAATTTCCCATTATAGTGGATTGACAGCAAAATTCCTTGACATACTGGGAAAATGTATGTACATACTAAGTGGTACGACTGGTAACAATAAAAAGCCATTAACTTTGGATATTTTTCAGTCATGTCTTCTGAGTAGTAAATCAGAAGCAAAGTAACCAAAGCAAATGATTTATATATAGTAATATATAAATCATTTGCTTTGGTTGCCATCCAAGACGATTTTCGGCAATCCCGCATTTTATTTTATAGCTTGCTCCTTAATATTTAAACGCAGAGTAATTGCATAGTATAAAACATAACCTAGTACGGACAGCGGCTAGGCCCAGGTACTTTCATACAAGCAAACACGCAGACGCAACATACACAAGTGCAAGGGATTTGGATCGGGCAACTTTCCACCATATTAGTTAGTATACTTTCCCAGTCAAACCTAGATAGTTGTTATTTTTTTAACTATGACGAGAATAATTATACGAAAATGAGTCTAAGACAACTCTGAATAACCCGGGATAGCAAACGGCATGTTCTGTGCTGGCCCCAACCTGACTCTCCAGCCGCAATATCTAATTTATTGCTAATACTATAGGAAAATACGTGACAAGTTCTTAAATAAACTTTACATCCGGTTTATAGCAGTTAGAGCGCCATCAGCCTCACACCAGGTATAATACATAAACTTATTGTTATGCCTGTGGATTCCGATGGCACAAGAGGAAGTTACTCGTATAACTGATACTGATGTCTGCCTCGTATGACATTGGAATGTATGATCGATGTATAATTGCTTTGTTCAAAGTCATTGCTGAAATGTTTGATTCTATTGACAATCTTTTCGTAGGTAGGGCAAAAATTCCAGATTTATTAACCCAACCAAAATCTATTTATCACATTCATGGTGGTAGTTGTCAAACATTTCTATAAGATCAGCATCCTCGGAATGCAAACAAAATCAATTTTTTTGTTCCAATATTGATTTGAAGATGATTTTGTTAGAACTGCTTAGTCTTAAAGCGTGTTATCTATATTTTTCTATATTCTATTCTATTTTTTTAGAATAAAAATAGAAGACAAGAATTTTGTTTAAAAAATGTTTTTGCTCAATGAATCAAAGTTTCTTTACTCATAAGCGCCTCTGAGTAACACGACTGTTTTACAGTTTACACTAAATACTTAACAATGGTATTATTAACATTATATTATCCTTGTAAATTAAAACCGGTAAAGTCAGATGAAAATCTAAAAATCCGGGACCACTACCAATTTAAATCCGTTCTACAGCCTTGAACCAAAATAAATAGAATCTTTTTTCCGTTGCATTTTCGGAAGATGCAGTAGTTGATGTATTGCCGAGAACAGCGCCAGTCAATCTCCTCACCAGGGACAATTCCCGCAGTGACAACACACGGTGGACAAGAAAAAAGTCTGCAATCTGATTACAGCAGTCTTTGACAAAATTCGGCAACAGCTCGAAAAATACACAGATATGTGGTCACATCAACGAATACAGTACCTAATAAGCACCACAAGGTTCTGAAATTTTTCATACGGCTCTTTTCTTGCAGGAAAGCTGTTAGATTTTTAATGTGACTGTTCGCTGCAAATGACATGGTAGATCAATATCTGTTGACGTTTTAAGTTGTCGAATTAGTCAAACGAAAAGACAACTATTTCCGTATTTAATTTTCGTCATACAAGATCCATAAAATCTTTTTTGTAACCCCATTTATGAAAATTTAACAACCACTAATAACCTATAATCTAGGGAATATCAAGCAATTTTTCATTTCTCTTCAGTAAATATTACTGTTATATTCCAAAATTGTAAACATAAAATGTTACAAAATCTCGAGCACCTCAAATCGCAAGGAGATTAACAAAATTTTTTATTTAGTTAAGCCAACTATTTTGTTAAATTTATCAGAAAATCAATGGAACCCTCAACATTCAAAAGTTATTGTTTAAATGTTCAGGGTTGTTGATTATCGAATCAGGGTAGAGGTGTATTGCACATTTCGATGAAACCATGTAGGCCACTGCTGTAATGAGTCTATGTCTAGCCTTTGCGGCTGTCTACTTAATCAAATTCAATCAATCAACTAATTGATTGACTATGCCCTATCCATCACCCAAATTAACCTAAACAATCTATGCACGTATTCAATAGTCATTTACAACACCACCGTGTGTTGTATCGCATTTCATCATTAACTTATCTAATTGTATTGGTAATAGATGATCAGGTAGATGTTATCAACCATGGTAGCCATTTCTTGCTAAAATTATTTGCTAAACAATGCTAAAATGTTTTGCTTGTTTTGTAATTTGTAACATTTTAAAGATTGATTTGTCTTAACACGGGTCAGCTGTTCATCCTTTAAAATCAAACATACTTAAAAGCCAATTAAAAAATTCCAGTTGTATTTCTAAATAACAACATATCAAAGAGCAACATATATTTATAAATTGTAAAATTAATAATTGAATCCAAAAATACTCTACTCTTACATTTGACACAAAATATTTCATACTTTTAGAGGTTTAAAAAACTGTATATTAAGGTATATTTTCCCTGTTTCTTTTAGTTTTTATTGTGCTAAGAAAAAAATCTGTTAAAATATGTTTAAATTCGTTTCTTGAGTAAAATTGTTAATAATGCTAATTTCTTTTTGAAAAGTATACTATATTGAACTAAAGCTATATTGAAAAAATGAACTAAAGAGAAAACCAAAAGTATCAAACGGACCAGATATTTGTAATAAACCAATGCGGAGTCACAATATGGTTTTAAGAAGTTCATCTCGCATGAACCAATAATAACGAAAGGGCCCATTCCTGTCCCCCTTCCCTTTTATTTCCGCCATCTTGTTTTAGCCAGACGTGACGATTTCCATTGGCTAGTCCCTCTGGTCAGTCGTAGGTGGTTAGTAGACGAGTGAAGACGTATTGTGACCTGTATTCCGTAGTTAAGTTTTAATGATTAGTGTTTTGTATAGTTTTTTATTAAGTGCATGTTTATAGTCAGTGAAGTTGACAAGCAACATGTAGGTTGTGATTCCTGACTTAGGCGTGCCACAACGCTTTGGTAATATTTGTTTATTTTAACCTAGTTTGTAATTATGTATTAGGTTAGTTCTTTACCTGAAGAAGAGATCAGATTGCAGATCTCGAAACGTAGTGTTCCTGATTTCTTGTTTCACTGAACGATGGCAAATGTCCGGAAAAAATACTGTTTCCTTCACAATCCTTCCATCGTAAAAAAATAACCTTCAAACAAAGAAAAGTATACTACTTGTTCCAAATTTTATGCACACCTTAGAGTATCTTGTAAACCATAACAGATCCCTTCAGTGTGCGTAAAATTTGGAACACACGGTATACAATTGCTTAAGAGGATTAATTGCTAATTACGGGTTATCTGTAATAACGTCTGGAAAGAGTATGTATTGGATGATTTTGATTTTACACAACTGACACCACAAATCACTTTATTCACTACAATAATAAAATTACGTGAGTAATAATGTTGTTTATCCTTTTTTGTTACTCTACAGAGTATTAGTCTTACACTAAGAAAGTATTATCTACTGTAAGTTTTAAACTGGCTAAGTTATATAGTATAATTTTCGTTCTTAAAAAGTGGATAAGTTATAGCGTGTTACTTCTATCAATTACAAGCAAGGTAAACAAATAAAATACAAATTAATTATAAGTACCGTTGTAATGCACAACAAAATGTTTATTATCTAAATGTTTACAGAATCTTTAACCGTGTTTTCTGCACATAACGTAGCTATAATGAGAATGTTTGCTCATTACCAATTTGAGGTCTACATTACACTTGAGTTTATGAATGTGTATCTGATGTCTAAGCGATGCGAAAAAGCCGTTTTGAACCTCTTCGTTGCCGATTTTTATATATCTTCAGACGGGCGGTTTCAGGAGTCAAGTCTGTGACAGCGTCAGATTTCAAATGTTGCACTAAGCGAAAGGATAAATGGAGCTGAAATATAATTCGCAATAACCGAGTGTTAAAACAGTAAGAACTTTATATCTACACTAGCAGTTGCCCGCGGCTTCGCACGAAATTTCCGATTGAAAAACAGTACACTATATTTATGTATTCTTTTTCTATCACATTTTTTAAACACTCATTGAGATAATTGATAATCGTTCCTTCGTGAGCCTCTTGGACGCATTATGAAGGTGTGTACCATATTTCCTGCCTCTATATTCCATGGGTTTTGCTAGGTGTTGATAAATTATTCAGTAAAATTAATTTATATGGATGAATCTCGATAAACTGATTAGGTTATAAAGAAGCAAATTCTGTCTGTTAAAATTAAATTTTATGTATAAGATATTTCCAGTATTTTTGTGGAGTTTGCCTTTTGCTCAGATCAAGAAAATGTATCAACGAAAATTAATTTCGACCATAAAGCGTGTTCTTTCGGCTCTTTTCAGTTTACCTTCGATCTAACCAAATTCGGTTACCTTATTTTCTCACGGCTTTGTACAATGAGGTGGTTTTTATATCAGCGTTTAAAATAGTATTTTTCATTGCATTAGATAGTTTATTGATCATGGGTGCGATCTAAATTTAAAATTAGGTAATAACTTCTTCTATACAATCTGAATTACACTACTGATCAAGCACTTTACAATAATAATTTTCTAAATTTTAAATGTAAACAAATGTTTCTGCCTCTTTGATGAACTTCAGCTGAACGTGTTAAAAGCTGTTAAACATCAGTTCACTTTGTATTACGTGTCGTAGTGCAGTCTGCCGGATCCAATGTAAAACACTCCAAAATCAAAATCTACTTACAAATGAAAAATTAATTAAAAAACATTTTCCAGTGGACCAAATTGTGAATCTAACCCATTCTCGAATTCCATTGAAAACACACAAAAATTTCATAAAAATCGGTCCAGTCGTTTAGGAGGAGTTCAGTCACATACACACGAACACAAGAAATATATATATTTCCTTATATTATATATATATATATATATATATATATATATATATATATATATATATATATATATATATAATGATTATCTCCTAACTGATTTTTATTATCTATGTGTAGAAATGTTTTTTAACTACATTTAGCGATTTGTGTTCTTTTAAAATATTTATGGTATTACAGGTTTTAATGTTATTACACTTTAAACCCTTCAACCGTCTACCATCTTGAAACATTGAATTGAGGCTTCACACCAATAGTTATTGCAAATAATAAATTTGCTTCTTTATTGGTTTCTGAAATAAAAGTAAATTAAGCATTTCTGACACATGTTTAAGTTAATATTGTTTTCTTGAGCTGATGAAAACTCTCCATAAGATCTGCGAGGATTTGCAGACGTTTGAATTACAACATATACAATATTTAAAGTTGAAGTAAAATATTTCTGGAAAATAACTAGTAAAAGTATAATGAAATTTAGCCGGATATTATCACGGCATTAATTGATTGCATCATCTAATTACAAAGCAAATAAACGAGACAAATTTTTAATAATGATAAATAAAATTAATTTAAAAAGTATATATTTTATTAGCAGGTTTTATGGTTAATTACGGGATTTATTCAACATTAAAATCAACATTGAAATTAAATCAAACATTGTTTGCCAACAGCACATGGAGTATGTATTCTATATCTGTCTCTATTGGAATTTAAACATCAAATGTTCAACCTTTACTGACAGTCGGGTTCAGTTAAAGCAATATGTTTCTTACTTTATAACGCTGTTTGTGGTCGTGGTGGGAAGGGGATAGCGGTGAGGGGGTGTAGGGGAAATACTCGTACACCGGGATGTAATATCTGCAGAATATTTGCTCTTTCCTTGGAGCCCGAGGAAAAGTGTTTGAATCATTTATTGTCAATCTGCAAAGTCAACAAGGTTCTTGTTCTACGTGCAACAATATCGACTGTGTTGGCAAGGGAATAACATGTGTTTACGCTTGATCAGTCACGATTAGATATTATTGGGAGTGAAAGCATTTAGGTACATTACATTAGCTCACTGTAACATTGTTTAAATCCACCTAATGGATATAAATCGATTATTTGGTCGAATATAAATCGTGGAGTATATATTATACAGCGTACCCCCCTGTAATTTTCTTGTTTGACCAGGTGACCTCCTGAGGAAATTAAACCTCCTAAACAACTTAAAAATACTGACTTAAGATCGGCATTTATTATATTTATACTAAAAAAAAATCACGATAGCTGACCAGTGCAGACTTTCCTTCAATGCCGGCTATGTGTATCTGTACCGGCTAAACCAGAGGGTGCTAAACACAAAATTAAATTTCCGACAAGACAGGTTCAGTGACTTTTTCTCGTATCTCCAACGGTTAAGCCAAAAAAAGCCCTCAAACTCAAAAGTTTGGTTAAAATTAAAAACTCCATTTTCCACTTCCTGGCAAACATAATCTCGGACATTAGTTATCACCCAATTCTTATTCTCCTAAATTTTATATGAACCTCATCTCCTAAATCAAACTCCTAAATTCGGAAACCTCATGTCCGAATTTAACCAATAACCAAATCACACCTGTCCCCGAATTTGGAAAATATCCAAAAGAGGGCCTGGGGCGAGCCGAAGGCGAGTATGTATTATACAGCGTATATTAATTTATGTGAGATACGTTGGATAAATCTCGGAAATACTCCAACAATTTGGTTTTCACTTTTTACCATACGTTTTTGATGGGTTGGTTTGTATATGTTTTGAACATTAATACAAGTTAATATAAAGTTTGAGGAAAGTCTTATTCTGCATTATTCATGAAAACTTCAACAAAAGACAATTTAAAATAAAAAAGGTGAAAAAAGCGTATTTCGGTGGTACTTGGAATGACATTGGACTATATAGATCTGAAAAGAATCCTAGCTCTTAAATGTTATTCATTCAAAATTTGAAAATATTACAAAAGGCAAGTTAGTATGATAAATAAAATTAACGCTTTACTCCCAAAACATCATAGTCAATCAATTGTATAAAACTGACATCGAAAAGAATCAATACCATGCTGAAAGCTAATATGATATAGTAAGAGAACTGGCTCAGAAAATGCACGCGGCTTTGTAAACGAAAAGACCATTCCGGCTTATATACCTGAAGGATGCTGTGGACCTTAACAATAAAGAAAATTAAAATAATAGAGATCAAGAAAAACTGAGAGTCTGAGTAAAGTTAAAGGTTTGAGGACCCAAGAAGTAAGTATGTCGAAGAGGCTAGCCCCACGGTGATAAAATCAAGGACGAGAGATCGGTGAGGCTAGGACTTTGAAAAACTTAGGTGAATGACTGATTGGCAAGGGAAAAAATCTATGATTGCAAATATCCAGAATTAGTATATCTCATGAATACCTGTGGTAGAGAGTTACTGAGAGTCAACCAGAGGTCCCGGAAAATCACAATGTGAAGGAAAAATGAGGGCAAGAAGAAACTATCCGAACACATCAACAGTTTGAAAGGAATAAGATCATGAGTAGGTTCCTCGTACAATAAGAATCAGTTAGTATCATAGATTGTTAAATGTTCCAAACTGAATGTAGACCATTGAGGCTTTCTTACTTGAAGCAAACTCCAGCCTCTTCCCATTATTACTTTGTTAAATGGTGTTTAAGAAAAATTTCACAGCGAAAGAAGTAAAAAAATATAAAAATGTAATCATTTATGTCTGTATTATAAGTAGTAATAAATATAAACTTACGATATAAACTTTTCTTCACAATCGTTTTCTGTAATTAGTATTTGACGGACTTGAGTCGCTTCATTGAATGTTTCAGTATCTAACTCGCTCATTTATTAAAATTACGTCTTTATTTTTTCTATTTATATCACCAGGAATAAAAAAAGTAAATATAGGAATGCTAACCGAAATAAAGTATGCCAATAGCTAAATAAAAATAATGGGATTAAAGACAAATTTACTGCCATGAAGTTACACATTCGAAATACCACCTATGATAGCTTGAATTCCTGAGGTTGAAGTGAATTATGTTATGGATCTACCATTGCGTCGCGAACTTCATCAATGTTTTACTACGAGATTGCATAGTGCAATGCTTCATTTCATTATTATATTATGTTACAAAATCTACATGTATAAGCAATTTTGTCATGCAATGTATTCATTATTATTGCAAATTAAAATCTTTCAATGAAATCTGAAGAAATATTTTTGTATAAAACGCCTGTGTTTGATCTGTATTGTACTTCTTACCAATCAGCGTTAAATCATACTCAGTGTCTCAAGGATAGTTACATCATATTCCGGTGTGCACAAATACTTGGTGCAGAATTTGGTCTTGGTGGTCCGCAAAGGTTGTAGTCGGTTTGTGCTTAACAAGATATCTCGAGAAGTAAATAACCTAAAGCCTTGACATTTTGCATGAAGCTGTATTTCCTGTACAAGCAACATCGAGTTTGAGATGGTATATGTCACTGGATGAGATTTGGCTGAGCGTTAGCGAACATGTTTTGGTTTTATGAGTAACAATAACTAAAAAATCATATAAAAAAGATTTTTTAAACAAATGTAGTAAAATCATATGGCAATAATTTGACATAGTAATACATATAGTCTAACAAAATGAGATATAAACATGAAAGTTTCCATGTAACCTTAAAAAGCTAAACGAGTTGTGTCATATTCCTACCTTGTTGTTTCATTAATTTTGACGCATCGTAAGAATGATCACTTTTTAGGCCACAAAAAAAAATCCTCGTGACACAAACCACGTGAGCCTGAGATGTAAGATATTTAACTTATTAAAAACTAGCAACACTTGTTGGATTATTGACAGTTATTGACTGCAATAGTTTATAGAAATTTGTATGAATATTACAGTTATCACTACTATTACAGGCCTGTTGAAGTATCGCCTAAGCAGGGAAATAAAATGGACCTAGCGCGGCAGCGTAGAAAGTGTTTGTTTCAACAATCAGTTAGTTCCATTTGTCTAATACATTCTATTGGGGAAGTTAAATGAACAATATAACTTATTACAGGTAAGTATGAATTACTTAATGTACAAGTATGGACGTTTAATTACTTTAGTTCCTTATTATACCTATGCAAATGTTAAAACGAGATATTAATTCCAGAGTTTACATTTTTGGAACTTATTCAAAGTATCTCCCTCAATATAGCTTTAAAAATGAGAAAATCATTGATAAACGTTGTGAATGAAGGGTTGGGAGAAGATGGAAATAGTGCAGTGTAGAAGTGGTGTCTGGAGGGCATGTGTCAGTGGAGGGGCGGTTCCTCATAATGCGGGGGAGGGAGATGATTGTTGACGCTTGCAGATTGGCGATAAATGATTCAGAGGTGGTCAGACGAGCAACTGACAAGCTACTGTACTCGTAACTGGCTCTGGAAGTGGACGAGTTGTCAATACACTCTTTTAGAAAAGTGTACTATTGCTTTAGCTAAACTCTAAACACTAGGCTTTCTTTATTCATCTTTATCCACTTAGTTAAAGGTCTGATTGAGATGGAAAAAGTGGATTAAGTGTAAATAAAGTGTTTGTGAGAATAGCATTCTTGAAAATGTAAATCAACGTTAGCCAAGGAAAAAAGATGGCACGGAAATTATGCAAAAAATAATATGTAATAATTATTGCTCTGCAAAAACTTTAATAACGAAAGATAAAGTTAAAAACTTTTTTTCAATAGTTACTTTTCTTTTTATACTTTTATATTATTACAAGGTAGAAGTAAACCACATCAAGTAACTGCTTTGCTCAGATTTAATGCAAAATATAATTTTTATAGCTAAGTAAGTTAGTATATCACATGAATGGCTTATGTATTGTAAATGAATAATTTTGTGATTTTCTTTATCAACCGTCGCTATTATAGTTATCCATAAGACCGATTTTAAAATGCTCACTGACTCTCAGCCTAGTTCCATAGAGCATCATCAAACTCTATGTTGTTTATGTAGAAATTAAGCTTCTTGCAAAATTTCTAGTCCGGAAATCCGTATGTTCTCGTATCATTTAAACGTTTACCATTTTTTAAACATTTGTTTCAACAAAAAAACACAAACTCACAAACTCACGCACACGCACACACACAGTCTATGTAGGAGAATCTTGTTGAAATATATGTCAACCTTTAACATTTGAAAAAGTAACAGATCCAGTTGTAGCAATATGTTTTCCACTCTATAGTCGTTGTTTGTAAAGGTGAGGGGGAGGGGGTGAGAGGGGGCGAGGGTTGGGAGGTCTGTACGCCGAGATGTAATATCTGCAGAATATTTGCTCTTTCCTTGGAGCCCCGAGCAAAATTGTTTTGAATCATTTATTGTCAATCTGCAAAGTCAACAAGGTTCCCGTTCTATGTGCAACAATATCCAGTCTGTCATGGGAAACATTTGTTTACCTTTACTCTTGTTGGTTACGAATATTATTGCAGCCGCGGTGGTGTAATCGACATCAAACCAAGTATTATCCGGATCTAGTTTTCACATAAATCGATTAGAAGCAATTAACTTCAATTTAAAAGTACGCATGTTGAAGATGAAAATACTATATTCTTTACCGGGTGATAACTTGAAACATGCTGACTTTGAGTCTCATAATCACGTGGATTAACTGATGCTGTGTCTGCCGATTGTTTCAAGTTTGTTATGCTAAAAATAAGAGCTGTGATCAAATTAATCCAGAATTTTAAAGTCTGCTGTAGGGAGTTTAGTAAGGAATGGCTATTCCCCCATTTTCTGCCTGTCCTCATAGGTAACTAGCCTGTTGGAGAATCGTATGAAACAGAATAAGGGAGAGAGTCACGGCCACAAAAAGGATTTGAACCTGCACAATCCTTCGTACAGACCCAAAGACCGACGTCTTAGACAGCTCAGCCATTGCCATTCCCGTTGAACTTTTGCTCAACTAATATGTTAAGAATGGCCTAATATTTTCCTTTATTGATATCCACATCTTTCTCATAAATGAGAGTTTGGGAAAGTTGTGCAAAATACTTCTGGACAGATAGGCTACAGTAGAAAGCTGTCCAAATGATTCATACACTAAAATTCAGAGTTGTGCTAGAATACCCTTAAAGAGTTTGAGGTATTGAATGTACCCTGTCTATCTTTGAGGTTGTCACTTTCCTAACAGTCGAAAATTACTATTAGGGGTTTTCATCACAGGGTTAGTGACTACTGCAACAAAACAGAAAGGTGGCCTTCGTAAAGATTATTTCGTAAGTTGGCGTCATAACATCAACTGATTCCTTAAGGTCCCCAAAAAATTAGCCAATTCAAAGCTTTTCTGAAACAGTTACAGGATTCTTGGATATTCTACTTCATTGATGAGTAAATGAAAGGGTCACTGGATGATTCGTACTCAGTAATGGGCGCAGTGCAATCGAGGATTTGTATATCGTAAAATTAACTTGAAGTAAAGTACAAAGTTAATTGTGTTCCTTTGTTAGTTGTAGTAATAGTTTGATAACAATTTATATTTATTTCTATTATTCATAAGCGTTTGTTTACTTATTTATTATCAAATGTCATAATTTATTAAATATTATGTCGTTATATTTTGTTGAAGATAACATTTTGTTTCTACAGAAATTATAAACTTTATCTTATTTTTGAGCTTGCAGAATATAATTGCTTTGCGATCACAATACAATTTTAAAACGATTTTATTGTATAAAAACGTTGATTTTTATAATTTTTTACTTTAGTAATTTTGATTCTTTCGTTATTACTGTTTGGTTTTCCATTCTGACGCAATCATTTATCCATTTCTTAGAGGAATTCTGCTGTTAACTTCATGATTATAAAATTCAAAACGTTCCTTTTTCACAAGGAATCCATGGTGAGACAGATGGACCCATTGAACAACTAAGTAAATAATACTGTAAATGATTTCTTACAACCAGATCCATTAAAAACAAAACAACCTAAAGCGTGTTTCCAATAATAAAAAATAAATGTATCTGTACTTCGGTACGTTGATATCCTGTTATGTACTACATCGTTCCTTCACAGTGAAAGTGTGCAGCTCCGTGAGCTCGTGACAGAAGCTCGGGGCAGGTTGTCCGCCTAGCTCCTCTGAATGATTTATCCCTCTCGTTCGTTCCGCTCTTTTTATTGCTACTCCACTCCCTCCCTCACTTCGGTACCGAGCTGCAGTTGACTAACTAATAACTACGTAATGCTAAATTAGTTAACCTATATTGCAAGTAACAATACATCGATTTTCTTAAAGAAAGTATGGTACGCTTTCGTGTAAAAAGTAGTAAGCACCAACGTGTAATCAATTAACGCTAACTGAGTGGAATAGTATCTTCTGACTTTCGTATATAAGAAAATAATGTTTTTTATGGACTTAACTTTTATTTATACCATATGGCAAAATTTTCAACCTGCTGAAAGTGTCCATTAATTTTCGAAAATATTTTTAAAGTGGTCACAAATTTTTCAAGAAAATTACTCTTTATCGTTGCAGTTTTATCTTGATTTAATTAAACACATTTACTGCTATGAATTAGGTTAAAAATAACATACAGTGATAAAATAATAATACTAATTGCTTTGGTACTGTACTGGTATAAAATTACTTCAATAAAAAAATGTAGTATTTTAATGTTTAAGTAAGCTTTATGTTGATTTTGAAGGCAAGATTATTATAACTGCTTTAAAATTTTAATAATGAGATAAAACTAATAACAGTTCAAATGGTGATGAAAACACGATTACTGATGTGAATACTATGGATAAAAACTACATATACAAAAGTTGATTTGGTTTCTAAAGCGGTGCAAAATTATGACTATGGTTCCTTATGTTGGCTTAAACATTTTTGAATATGATCATTATTAATTTTAGTTTGGGTTTGGAGACCAACAGTGTTTATGTGACTAAATAATTATGTGGGTCCCGAAATAATGATATATTATATTAAAAGTAAATATGAAGATACATTTCCCAGTTAATATCGGAATAGTTATTAATATAGATACCGCCTACAGTTAATATCTTGTCATATGTACAAGCCTACATTTAAAAGTTACTCTGTTAAAATTATTTAATAAAAATATAATTAATTTTTCACAAACATGTTTGGATTACAACAAATTATAAAACGGTATACGATTAAATTCATGTATATTTGAGAAATTTGAATCCCAAAGTTGTATATTTTTAGCAAATACTAAAAAAAATCATGAAAATACATTTTAAATGTTCTAAGAGTTTTTGCTACTTTTGTAGAATAATTTGCTTTATCACGATGGAATTTTTATATCTTATTTGGAACCCTCAATATATGTTCTATGTATATGTATTATGTAGATGTTCTAAAAACCGATGTTTAAACAGTTGTGTCTATGTTTAGGATAGTTACATTTAATATTACAATTAATTGATCTATACTGATTGAAATATTGAATTGGTCGTTGAATCTACATTGACAAAATAATATCTTGAATGAATTTGAGGCATTTGGTACTTCTTAAGGTTGTACCTAATATTTACGGAATAAAATTGGCGTAGGCGTTAGCTATCTGTAGTCACTCATTTCCGTTTTTCCATTTTGGTTTTTCTTTACATGGTTTGCAAACCAATTTTGAGTAGACTAAAATGTAAATGTAGCTAGATATTTTAAAACATAATATCAAAATCATTTTAAAACTAATTTTTCTCACCTTAGTTTATTTAAAGTAGGCCTACGCTGGAGCGTAATGCGGTTCCTGATATAGATTGGTGTATAGCTGTGGATCGAACTACAATATTTGCACAGAAATAGAGCCGGTAACACAAACAGTGCAGAAACAACAGCTGCCGGCCTCTGTCTATAATCAATTCAATTAATTAATTAGTCACCGCTGACCGGTACTTCTCGATACTACTCAGCACTGATTACTACTCACGGCAGGTATATCATTGTTTAAAACAAGCATAATAATATTTGTAGTATCATGAGCCCGAGTTGTATTTTAATTAAATTTAATTTGGTTGTCCACATTTTCATGTATTGTTACTAAAACACAATTTCATCAGCCACAAGAATATGGAATTGATTAAAATTAATATTTTTTCTTGTATTGCCAGTATAGAAGAAATCTGAAATTATATTAACAATGAGGTATCATGTTACTGCATAACTGGCATAAATATATGTGATAAATATCACAAGTCACCCCGAGAGAGTTAATGGCCATTTATAATTCCTACAAAATTGGAATAGAGTGTAATTAGCCTGTACGGTTCTGTTTACCGGTATACGAGAGAAGAAAATAATAAATACGTGAGTATCCCTTTGGCCTCTTTAATGTAAAGCGTCTAAGGTCAGCGAAGCACTCACTATTCAACCATCTAAGAATCCTATCGTGGGAATACAGGTAAATTCTGTAGTAAAGTCGTGGTAACGATATACCTAAAACGCCTTGAGGCCAAGTAAAAAACTGTCTCTTGCATTATATAGCACCAGTTACAGCAGTTTCAGATGATCCTCCTTAGGCAAATGCTTCGTTTAGAATCCTCCTTGGAGCGTAAGGACATCGAAAACCCTTCGAGGTGAAGCTTTCACAAAGGTGGAGATGTCACAAGCTTTTGAACTAATGTAGAGCCACTAATGGGAGTAGTCGAGGAAACTATACAATCGATTGCCGAAGGCAACTGCGACATATGGTAGAAGGTATAAGATCTTTATCTCTTTGGCAAGGACAAAGGAGATCTCAGAACTCCTTCCACATACACTGAAAAACATCAAGGATGGGCATCTAGTGAAATTTTAATTGCAAGGCCATAAGGATTGGTCTTGGGAGTTGATGAATTTGCAAACCAGTACACCCAGCAGGGATCACTTCTGGCTGGTTTATTCCTTTCCAGTTGAACCTACCGCTGGGCACAGCAAAAACCGATGTGTCACTTAAATATGGGCAACACTATGGATGTCTTGGAGCAGCACATCACTAACCGCAAAATGTTGAGATTCTGGGGTGCAAGGGTAATTCGATAGGTCCAGTCTACTGCGAGAGATGACTGTTGGTGAACGACTGCAAGATAGTTCAGCGTAGGAAAACACAAGATATACCTTTAAGAAGTAGCATGGATAATCTGAGATCTGGCGAGGTGCATTAAGAACATATCAATACACAATGGTCCAATATCCAAAAAAATTTTCTATAGTCAAATTTCTACAACAGTCGTAAAACAAAACGAGGATTACATTAGCTGAACAAAAAGTTATTAGCTCTTCAGCGCCCTTGTATGCTTATAAATAAACCATCTTCATATGCAATCCATCTCTCCAGTTGTATCCACTTCACCGACAAATTAGGTCTACTTATTTACTCTCTAGAACCCTCATCTAGTAGTAGTATATGCTAATCGTAGAGTTTACATGCATTAGATATAGTGACCTAATATAGTATTGCAGGTAACAACAAATTATACATCAAAAGATTCTACGGTTTCACAAAATGCAGTTAGTTAATTAAAGGAATATTTTATTATTTCACTGTATGACATAGAGGAATTCAAAATCTTTATCGGTAAACTTCATTTTTCAATGAGATGACTGTGAGCGTCCTTGAGATCGATGGAAATTAATTAGAGGAAGTCATTCCTGCATCTCACCATCCACCAGAGCACGGCTTCTAAGGCTATGGCACGGAGAGTTTGAGAAGCCTTATTCTAACCCAAGCATCACCCAAGACACTGATGGTCATAGTAAGAAACCACCATCTCCATAAATATTTTATTTGAAAAAGGTTTCGAAATCATCACTAAATGAAGAAAAAAATAAGTTTGCAACTATACATAAAATATTTTTTAGAATCACAAACAACCGTTGGAAGAACTTTTTTCTAGAATGTTATCATATTTTCAAACATAGCTATTTAATAGTGCATATCATGATTAATTTTTCAATGCTGTATGTATTTTTAGGTATGACCCAACTACCACAGTAAGTAATATAATTGTTTCAAAACTTTTGACAATATACATGTTTATTGCGTTTTGGAACTACCTTAGAAATTTTAATTTAAAAAGTATAAAGTTAGATATTTAAACAAAATAACGGATGTAAAACATTTGTTTTAAGTTCACGTTAGGAATTAGACAACACGGGGTCTAGAGAAATGAATTAGCAAAGAACAATTCACCCCTAATTAAATTACACACATCCGGAGCTGCAGACACAAAACACAAAAACACTTTAGGCGCGGGTTCCCTTTCTCTGCTTTGTGTTTCTAGGTTGTTTATATGAGCAATGGTAATTGAGCTCATTTGTGGCTTAAACTCAACGTCCTCTCCTTCACACATTCATTAATTTGATTATATCGTCATTAAAAATTAATGATGCCTTGTAATTATGATTACATTAACGTACGATATGATTGTACGGTTTAATACTACAATCCTGCTGAGCAAGCCTTCAAAATTATCCAAAAGATATTTAAACATTTAAATTAATGTGAAGTTAATAAAAAATATTTTGGTATTTTTGTTTATTTTACAAACTCTTATAATATTACGTTAGTAAACAAAGGTTAATTAGAAAAATTATTAAAATTGTTAGATAATTCACGTGATAAACTTTTCTAAGTATCTGATTTATACTAATATTGTTTATATTTGTTTATTTTACGAAATAAAAACTGCAATCTAAATAAGTTTGATTTAAAATGCTCTGATTAAAACTATGGCCTATCACAAACAAATTTTGATTGAAAGGATTAGTTCAGTTTTCCGTACGCATTGGACACGAAAGTTAAACCACCTATCCTATTTTGATGAGTAACAACTAATGATTCACAATAATTTATCGAATTAAAATAAAATATTATTCATATGAATAATCGTTTCTACGTAGTAAAAAGTGTTTTCACGATTTCAATAAATTACGTCACAAAACGCTCCCTATGAAGTCTATTGGGGAAGGTATTTATTATTTTTCTAGCAGTTAGCCGCGGCTTTGTATGTGATGTTCCAATAAAATATTCCTGAAATGGATTATGGTCACTGAAAGATATTCCAATATCTTGATACATTACAGAATAATTAGGCTTAAAGGTTAAAGAGAAATATGTTGGGGCTCTGAACTCAGAGAGTGTAATAGTTTCTATGAGTAAAAATGAAATATACGAATATCTCATATAACATTCTGTAATATTTGACTAAATATCTTTAACAGTATCAGTGACACTACAATCTATTTTAATCCCGATTGGAAAAATACTGTTCTTAAATATTTTGGTGAAAGCACTTAGAAGAAATATGATGTAACCCTATGATAGTTTTAAATCTGAAATAGTCATGTTTATAAGACTACTTTAATCAAGAAGTGTCTATTTTCAACCGTTGTAATCTTCTACCGGTTATTCCTGATGTTCTAGTAGCATTTACATACTTGCTTCGATCAAGGAAACCTTTACACACACAGGACTGGAAAGACATCCGGTTAAAAAAAGACTACTTCCGGTTATTATAATCTACTTTCCGTCAATGGTGTTTCCTGTCCCGTAATATAGTTTGCTTTGTTGCGCTGAAGAAGTTGTACACTTAATAGGTCTGATAACACCCCTCCGGGTGTTTGATCTTTTGAAAATTCCTTAGTTTTTTATTTAAGCCTTAAGACAACGTATTTAAATTTTCCAAAATATCAAGAAGAAGGAGAATTAGTGATGATTAAGTGAGTGAGTAAGGGCTTTGCATGGCAACTACCAGGCCTAGGAAACCTGGCCCTCTGTTAAAAAAAAAGGGCTTTGCATTTTATATGTCGTAATTACATGAATATAGTATATTTAAAATTATACAGTAATAAAGAAGTTAGTTTTTGGGCAAAACTATAATTTATTTGAAGCGTATGTAGAGGATATTATAATAATCGAAGTTTAATAATTTACTATCGTTATTACAAAAATAACCATAAATTAGCAGTTATCTAAACGGTTGAAAACTAAATATATTGTTCATCACATATTCAAGGAGTGGTAAAAGGGAGTTGAATTAAAACTGCATTTTGTACACGTCCGAAGAATTACAGTTAAAAAAAGGCTGAGGGAGTAGAAATTTATAATAAACTTTCCCCTTTTCTCAAAACCGACAACCCAGGAGAGTGACTTCTTTTCTCAGTCAAACCTCCAAGTTATTCATGTCGACCAAGTGTATCTGTGGCCTACGTCGTAGTTCCTACGTGACCTCTTGTTTGTGGGGAACGTGTCACAAAAATTGCTACCTTTTTGCTATAGAAAATAATTTGAAGGATTAATTTTTTGTTATCATTTGCTTTTTAAAATTTAACATACTCATCAAGGTGGTGCAAGAAGTAATCTTTTTTAACTGAAAATTTACAATTTTATTAATCCACAGATACCAGTTTTAAATTGCAATAATGATTTAGAATACATATTTTTAAGAACCGCTAAGAATGGAATTAGGAAGAAAAATACGTTGTGATCTAAAAGACATATTGAGATTTCCTACTGCTTCTTTGATAAGGTGTGTTATATTTGAATAATTAGGAACAATTTAGAATAATTTTACACTACTTTACTAGGGAAAATCCCACTTATAGCTGTTATGCCCTTCTTTCTCAAGGAACCTATAAATTTATTGATCTAAGACTCGGCCGTTCTTTCACTATAAACTCAAGCCAGCCTTGGATTGTAATTCCAGTTAATACAGGGTTTATTCTGCGTCTTGTCTTCTGACCTACCTGAAATACATAATCAGTTGGTATCATCTTTCCTCAAATATGAATTTAATAAATTTAATTAAATGAGTTTACTATGACCTGTAGAAAAAACCTGTAGCAACAACTGTAGTCCTTATATTTCTTTCTTGATCACTTCCCTTCTGACATCTCAAACTTCCCCAATGATTTTTAATCATGCATCTTGCTTCACGGATGCTTCTGAAAAAGTAAATTGATAACCACGAAATCCTCGACTACGAAACAATGATTAGAAGCGTTACCAGGAATCTATAACCACGAAACGTCATACGTTGATCACAAAAAGTTGGCCACAAAACATTGACCACGAAGGTGCCTTACGACCCAAAAGTAATTAGCCGTAAGCCGAAACATTAATTATTGAAATAAATACTTCTCCGCAAGCAGGGTTAAAATCACAGGCAACATCACTATTGGATTTAAACTATCAATAAAAAAAGGTTAAATTACAGTTGATTTCTATAAAAATTAGGACTGAACAAGAAGTTATCAGCTTCATAATTATTACCATACACAAAATGAACACTTACGGAAACAGCTTGTAAAAATTTGGATCATGGCTGAACCAAGCAAATTGTGGCTAACAGAAATTATCAAACTTATTGGTTGTTTAACTTAAGTACGTATAGAACAGGAAAGTTGAGCGGATTTAGTTTCTTATAATAAAATCCTAAATTAAATCGTTATCTATTTAATTTTAATGAGACTATTTACAATCAAAGGTTTTCTTAGAACTCGAGGAAAACCTAAATATATAATTATGCTACTTCTATTCTACCCCTGGAAAATATGATGAACACGAATTCATATCGAAAGAAACGATCAAGGTTTATGTCTTGTACTGTGCCGGGTTGAGTTTATAGCTCCTTGTATTGGAGAGTCATATAAATATTCTTCCTAAATCGCTAAAGTAGTGTAGAATATCTGGAACAAACGCCAACTAAGAAGTTGCAGTACAAAAATTATCCAGTTTAAACTATCGAATATGTTCTTCATAAATAAATATTTATAAATAATGCATTATTATTCAATGTTAACAAAGAACATAAGTTTCGCAATCAAGTTCACTTATAAAAAAGAACTAGAACCTTCATGTACCGAATTCCACCGACATCAAGCAACATCAGTAGAAAGACATTACTAGAAAGCGCAACTCGTAATTTACTTCCCTTTATTGAAGTCGCTCGTAAAGGAGTCAGATACAAAAATCCAATTAAAAGTTTGTGTTTTATTGTGAAGTGCAGCGTTTTGTTTTTCACTGCTTTAAAAACATTTCCATTCTAAATATTTCAATCTATCTCATTTGTAGGCTGTGTTATATCATGAAAATTACTATTTTAAAGCACTATAGCTGTGCGGTAACTCATAATTTATAAAAGAATAGAAGGTTACTGTTTGAAGGAAAGAAAGAATTGGCAAGGACATGAAGAGATTTTAATGTTGAACAATAACCAATATTAGATAAGTATCCTCATTGACTGAGCGTTTGTGAATTGAATGGACTAGGACATTTTTTTATTTATGCCTGTCTCCCTGTCTGTCCCAATGATATCTTGAGAACGAACTAACCTGTAGACCTGAAAATTTCCATGAAGCATTTCTATATGAGCAATATCGAGTTCAAAGATGGTAGTTTTGGTGAGAGTTAGTGCATATTTTTACAATGGCCTCATCTGTAATCAAGATGTCAACAGGAACATTTAAGAATAAATCAATTTTGAAACAAATTGAGTTTAATAATATCGGTTTTATGTCATATGGTGTATTTACATGTAATAAAGTAACACCTTTAGACTTATGAAATGAACCATAGACTTGCGCATGTTAACGACAAGTAGTGTAGCACACTTCTACTTTGTCTATACGAAGGCACATTTCACTAATCCTGTTAGTTCTTGGCCAAAAATGCCTCACAACCTAATGTAAAGTCATATAAATATTCTTCCTACATCACTAAAGTAGTGTAGAATATCTAGAACAAACGAAGTGCAGAACCAAACAACATTAAGGCCACTTATGACCTATGAGAAAGAAACAATGTCACAACATATGTGTCTATGGCTCTACTCTCGGAAATTTTGGTAAAACGTGTTGGTTTACATGAATATCCCAATAATAGTATATCTTATTATTATGCATCCTTACGGGAATTTGAAATGTGTGTATAACAATTATTGTTCGTTTGGTGGAAAACCTCCTAAAGGATTATACTATTCTATTAAAGATAAGGAGGAAACTAGAAAAATGTTAGGAATATTCTGTGGTAATTTTAGAGAGACGTACAAAAGTTCCAGATTACTAGAATAATGTGATTTCAGCTTTCACTTTTAGTTAGCTTCACAACTTTCTTGTCTCCATCTTTTTCCGCGTATGATTTAGAGACATATATCTCTTGTGTACGACTTATAGATTACAATTCTCTAATGTAGGAGTACAGAAAATGTAGACTGTACATACGTATACCTTTTCGTTAATCGCGGTAACGGAATTAAGAGCCGGATCTATATTGAAACTCCCCCAAATTTTACCCCAATAGTACAATGCAATTTCTCATTTTAGGTCACAGAATTATAGACTATATCTAATTTTTTTAAATATTGTGAGCATGTATCAACAGATTTTTAGATTTTATAGTCATTTATATATTTGAACGACGGTGTAAAAAATTTCAGATTTGATACATAATATACATTTAAAATATCAAAATTACAAAATTAAAAATTAATCATTATTTAAATAAGAGGTACCTATAACTGTACGATTTAAAACCTGTTGTTAAATTATTATCGTTTAAAGCTTAACATTATTAACTTTTAACGTTAAAGTTTACCAATGTCCTTTTGGGGCTAAAATCAACATGGTACTCAAAGGTTAGTAATTAATTCCACAATGAATGGGCTTATTGAATAAACCTTTCACCGCTCATATTAGTAGTGAACCTTAATTCTATGTGAGCATACCATGAACATAACCAACAGTTTAGTATATGAAATATTGGTTTCATAGCAGTATGAATACTGTAAGTATAAACGTCAAAATAACATTCACGTAAAACTTCATATAGAAAATTTTGGTTTTAAAGAGATACAGTAATAAGACTAATATTATACTTAGATATAAGCGTTATTATTTGTATTGTGCTTTTTAGGTATACCAGAAAAAATACTATATAGGGATGTACTTGTTTCCAATGGCCACTTGAATATTTTATGATAACTTGCATTGTTGTATTTATTTATTTTTGTCATATGGTATTGTTGTTTTGTATTTGTTGTTGATAGTTTGTTCATTTTTCAGATATATCTAATTAGTGACATATATATTATTGTTAACTGTTTTTGAGATCTCTATTGTTATGGTTTAGTTGTTACTTAGTTTACGCTCTTCAAAAAAACATTTTTAGTAGAGGATCCAGTAATATACACCATAGGTTAATATATGACTAAATAATTCATACCGTTGGTTAGTTCAAATTGCTGTTCATTATTCAGATATATCTAATTAGTTATATGTGTATTACTTGTAGTAGTAGAAGATCCAGCAATATACAATATAAGTTATTTTATGATTGAATAATTTATGCTCTTGTTTAGTTAAAATTGCTGTTCCTCTTTTAAAAAGATAGTATTTCAATAATAAACTATAGTTTAGTATTCTGTTATAACGCTGCATCATTGTTGAAGATTTTGGTAGTAATCTGTTGACTTTCTTTTGTTATTGTTTGAGTTAAATTAGTTTAATCAGTAGGAAATAAATCAATGTTTAACTTACATCACATATTGTATAAACGGACAAACAATTTTCTTGCATGGGCTGGAATAAATGTAGTATTTTAATTAAATCCAGTTTCAATGAACAGCGGAAATGGACCATCAGACAAACGTATAAAACGTAGCCGATAAACGCGTTTCCTGTGCAGCTGAGGACTTTGATGTGGCGACCACCGACCCTGCTTTGATCCATCATTGTGGTTCTTCTAACTGGGTTGTCTGCTGCAGAATGCCGGTTAGCAATCGTCATGTCTATTTTGTATAAATTGGAAATATACAATATACAGTACCTTATTTAATTGGCTTCGTAACGATGGTATGAACTTGGTTTGTTTTAGTGGCAACCATCTACATTATCTATTATTGTATACGTATCCTTCCTTCATTATTTCTTGCTACAAGGGTTTTCGCTAAGGCTACATGCAAAATTTAAGTCTTTGGTTACAAATGTTACTATAAAATATGTTAAAATGTCATATAATTGTATTATTATTTTTTTTTAATCTTCATTCTGGAATTTTTCATGTCACTATCATGGTTACTCTTGTAACAAATTTAAAAATGATTAATAAAGTTGAGCCAAATCCTACGGAGTTTTATGCTCTGTAATCAAACTCGATGTTATCTAGATATAATCAAAGCTTCGAGCAACATCTTAAACAATATACAGTTTGTCCTCAAGACAATAAATTGTCATACAGTCAGAAATATTGTTGTTTTCTGCACTAAGTGTTTCGTATTTATTTATCTTGTTGAAACTCTTGAGCGTTAGATACTTAACACCCATGGGGTTGGCGATATTTGTTCTCTGTCTACCCGTTCGCATGATATGTCAAGAGCAATTAACCCATAGATTGGTACTTTAGCATGAAGCTTCATTTACACATGAACAAAATCAAGTTAGATGGCGGTACGTGCTCTCCATGGGATTTGAGAAAGCCCACCTGTCCGTATAATAATATATCGATAAGGATTTACCCTATAGACTTTGAAAATATATTTTTCATGGAAATTAATTTCTACATAGACAAGATTGCGTTCGATGATGGTATATATTACCATCCTGGATATATTGAATCGTTAGCAAAGCCTAACGATCACGGGATCAAGCGGGATATTTTGAGGATAGGCATCAATTAATTTCGACAATGGTACATGTTACCAACGAGGATATGGTGAATCGTTAACAAAAATCATAATATTTAGTGGGATATTTTGAGGGTAGGCAATAATCGATTTAGATTATGGTGAATGTTACCATCGAGGAATCGTTACCAAAACGTATAATTTAACTGAATATTTGAAGATAGGTAACAATTGATTTTGATGAAGGTGCATGTTGCTGCTGCATAATCATAGTCATAATTTCTTTATTAGTACAGGAGTACAGAGGCTAACTTATGGCCATATTGCCCTTTCGTACATAACTTCAAAAAAATCCAACTAATACACAAATAGATAACTCCAGTAGAAACATTATCAACTTAAGTCCGTTTATAATATCTTTAAGTTATTTAAATAAGGATAACAAATTAAATTAAAAACGAAAATATTACTCTGCATAATAACATATATTACATTACAAAGAAAATATATTTTCATATCCATTCAACCAGACATTTATTCTGCCCGCTTACGCCTACGCCATCTGTCTCAGCAGCCATGGTCATCCGATCCAAAAAGAGATTTTTCAAAACTGAATTGAATTATGCTCGGCTTATCAGTTCTTAAGGCTATCTGGAAGGGTATTCTAAGCTCTGCATGCGGTAGCAATCAATGATTTATGAAATACTAGCTGTTACCCGCGGCTGCTCATGCAACTACGTAGGTTTAGCACGTGTATAAGCACTTCTGGTTCAAGGGAATTATATTTCCGGCATCAATGTTGAGTTTGCCTTAATTGTCTAAAGTATGTTTATAGTCATTGCACACTTACATGTACTGTATGATAAAGTGGTCTAACACTTAAGCTGTAAGTTCAATTAGAACATTATTTTAAAGACAAATACATATATCAACTTTGCGCCTTCATATAGAGTGTAAACGCAATATATATTGTATAGATTAGAATCGATAGATAGAATTGATGTTCTATGATATGGAATATACAGCATCGAGCGCGGATACTTCTCGCGCTTCTATTGTTACAAATACTTTTGATTCGTAAACAAAATATTTTAAAAGCCCTCTTAAAGAAAGAAAGAATGGAATATAACACATAAAATATGAAAGTGCTTCTCAAATCATTTAATTTCAATATTTATATGCGAATATAGTAGCAGGTAATATGATAATATTATCGCAAATCAATCAGGAAACGAATGCAATAATGCTGGATTCTCTGGAATTTGTTGCTCAAACCCATAGCCATGTTATTAATTACGGAGTAGCAGTAGTTAAAATATGAAAATACAAGTGTAACAGTTTAATATGGAACGGTAAAACACGTTGCATGCATTTCCTTCAGTGAGTGCATACAGAAAAATATTTTGTTACAAGTACCTGTTTCATTCTCAGACCTGTCCATCGCAGAGTTAGGAGTAAGTCCCAAACTCCTAACACTACTGCAGTACGGTATCGATACTCTGTTAACTTTTATTTTCTGTACGTTGTTAATATCAACTGTGTTCAGTAGTCAAGAGAGAGAATGAGAGAGAGAGAGAGAGAGAGAGAGAGAGAGAGAGAGAGAGAGAGAGAGAGAGAGAGAGAGAGAGAGAGAGAGAGAGAGAGAGAGAGAGAGAGAGAGAGAGAGAGAGAGAGAGAGAGAGAGAGAGAGAGAGAGAGAGAGAGAGAGAGAGAGAGAGAGAGAGAGAGAGAGAGAGAGAGAGAGAGAGAGAGAGAGAGAGAGAGAGAGAGAGAGAGAGAGAGAGAGAGAGAGAGAGAGAGAGAGAGAGAGAGAGAGAGAGAGAGAGAGAGAGAGAGAGAGAGAGAGAGAGAGGAGAGAGAGAGAGA
Organism: Homalodisca vitripennis; assembly: GCF_021130785.1. NCBI lineage: Eukaryota > Metazoa > Arthropoda > Insecta > Hemiptera > Cicadellidae > Homalodisca > Homalodisca vitripennis. The sequence continues at coordinate 42,177,214 of NC_060211.1, read as the reverse complement.
GAGAGAGAGAGAGAGAGAGAGAGAGAGAGAGAGAGAGAGAGAGAGAGAGAGAGAGAGAGAGAGAGAGAGAGAGAGAGAGAGAGAGAGAGAGAGAGAGAGAGAGAGAGAGAGAGAGAGAGAGAGAGAGACAGACAGACAGACAGACAGACAGAGATTATTATAGGTTGTGTTTTGTCCATGTTAAGTTAATGTCCATGATTTTCTGTCCATTGTATTTTGTTTTATTTGTTCATTGATACAAGCTATGGGATTTGGATGAGCATATCCGAACTATCCGAAGGGTATTTGGAGAACGAATTCATCTGTAGACATTGTTATCATATTTTGCATACAACTTCCTTGTCCCTCCATGGGATTTGGCTGAGCGCCTTTGGATCGTATAACTCAGGGGGTAGAAAAATTTATTCTAAAACCCAACATGAGGTCCAGCTTACGCCTTATGAGATAAAGGAGACAATTAAATAATTTTTACAAAAAATTATTACCTCTGATGTTTAATTTAACAAATGTTTTTTGTCCCACACATCCCTTGTTTCAAGAATTAAAGGGTTAGTTTTATAATAATTCTTTTGGCGAGGGGGTTACATACATTAATATTACAAATTAAACCGACATAACAGTTTTCTATAGCTAACATGTTTTATTGTATAAGACATAAAAACATTATGGGAAATTAGTAAAATTAGTTCACGTAATGACAAACGAATGACATCGTCAGCAGATCGCTATAGACTGATAGTAGGTTTTGCTAGTAAACTGAAGGGACCACACCCAGTCGTTATGATTTCCGTAGCAATTCTACTGATGGATGAGTAAATAGGGCATTAAGATATTGTCGTTTTCACCATTGAATTCAATAATACATTCCAGACTACAATTTGCTCAGAAAGTGTTTCTGGATACAGAACATGCGGATATTTCAAAACTAATTAGTCACATTTAATTGGGCCTTAAATTTAAATATATTTCTGTTCTGTAACCTTTTTATCTGAATTAATTTATGTATAAATAAAAGGTTTTATCTTAAAGTTATCACATGAATTTAGTATCATGCACAGTTTTAATGCAAAATCATGCAAAAAATCAAGCAGCAGACTAAAAGTTTTCGTAGTTCAACGTTTTACAATAAATACTTATATTGCAAACTGAACTGAAGGCATATATTTTTATACTAATGCATACAAAGAATATTAATACTAATATTCTTACAAAAATCTTGTAAATAGACACCTTCTTTCGTCTTAATTATATTGTAGACGTAATGATATATAGGTCATATAAACAAATCAGTCAGTGAGTAAACATAATATATTTTCAGCCAGAAGGAAAAGACAACCTATTCGATTGTGCTTGATATATTTTATACCAAAAACCACATTTTTTTCTAAATGAAGAGAGTTTTACAGGTAATATGGACATAACTCAAAACGGATTATTTTGGTGTATCAAAAGTACCCTCATCTTTCCCAGCAGATATCGTACTGACAAGGGTAGGAGGGGTTGGAAGCTTAGGTTCAAGTTCTCATTTACTTGTAACTGTGGAACTGAAATCCAGAGAATGCATAATGTAGTTACAGTTCATCCTTTGCCTGAATTTCCAGGAGGGCTAGTCTATCTTCATACGGAAGATATAGGAGTGTTAGACCGGATAAGGCATAAGGATTTATAAAAAATTGAAATAAATCCATAGTTTTTATTTAATTTATTTATTGATTCGAGTTTCTTTAGCTAATGAATAAGTGACACTTAACAGTTAACTTCTTTTTAGTTGGTACCAGTGTATATACCAGGTATAAATATATATAATGATAAAACATATTGTTATGATTTTCAAGAGTGGCAACCCATTCTTAAAGTTCTTTTGATGAAAGAGAAAGACATAAACCTGTGCCAGCTTCACTCTTCCTAGATTTGCATTACAAGTTAAAACTAAATTAAAAATCTGTTTACGGTACTCATAAAAAAAAACAATCCAGAAATATACTGTCTAATTATAATTTTTTGGCGTCAAGATTTTTAATTTGAGGTATTATTAGAAGAAACATCCCATTTAAGTTGTTACCCCCCCCCAATCTTCCCGTTTTTAGACAGTACTTTTGAAATCTATCAAAATCGTCCCTAGCTGATATCATTTATATCATAACCCCCTAAGAGGTAAGGGAATTCCCGATTGCTCAAAAACTATGTAAGGGGTAAAATACTCTTATGAAGATTTCAAGATGTTTTACATTTGTCGTAATCTGTAACATATGCTCTTATAAACACCACGCTTCCAAAAGCCGTTGGTGCGCAGTACTTGCAAAATAATGAGTTCTGATCACTCAACAGTGTAAATTTAAGACTCTTCAAAGTGTGTTTGGTCAGCTTTCAATACTAGTTATGTATTTGAACTAAGTATACTATTTTTTTAAGTTTTTTTATTGACGAAGGAAGGTTGAAAGGATAACAGGATTTCAGATATTTGCCATCGTTATAGGTTATAAAAGGTATGACAACGTTTCGAGGATTTGAGTCAATCCTCTTCGTCGGGTTGGGGAGGTATTAATAAAGACAAAAATAAAGGACAGAAAGAAGTAAAGAAGGGTTTCAACTCTATTTTGCATATATTATTACTTCCCCCACCTGACGAAGAGGATAGACTCCAACTGTCGAAACGTTGTGTTATACCTTTTATGAGTATACTAATTACTATTATGAAAGTTAAAACATGATACATGACCCATGATATCTACGATCGTAGGTACAGACTAGCTCAACCGTTGGATACATTACCCCCATCCAGTCTTATCACCCTTAGTCTGTCGCAACCCCATACCTGATATTCATGAGATACTCGAGTGTTTGCTGGACACTTCTCCCGCTTTCTCCAGTCTCAGAGCGTTCCCTTACATGTGGTCCAGATAACACTTAATATGTTTAATGTGCTGATCTCATCGTAGGTCAGCTATGTCGAGAGTCAATCAATTTTTAATAATCAATATAACACTATTACTATCTATAACGAAATTTAAATGGATTTGAATATTGTAATTTGCCTTACGACATCACTAACAGAACGTTTCAGTATTTAAGTATTATATAATTATGACAACCTTACCTAGTTACAGCTTAAACATTTTAATGACATTTAAATATATGTTGAAATGATGTAAAGAGTTCATTTTGAGGTCCTTCGTTGCCGAATATTTTTTGGATCTCTTCAGACGATCATGAATGACTTCATATACCAGGAGTGAAGTTTGCGGCAGTGTCAGATTTCAGACGCTGCACTAATAGGAAGGTGAACTGGAGCTAAAATCAACATTCACATCGAATAAACCCTGCCTACCATAGAAACTTTACGTGTATAAATATGAAGACGGACGGATACAAAAATCATGTGCTTAAGGTAGTATTCTTGTTTTTTTTAATGAAATTCCACATTTCAGGTACATACTTTTATCACATTTTACATATACGGTGCTATAAATAAAGAATGTTGTCTATTATGCTAGACAACATAATTTATAAATTTTAATAATATACTGATATAAGATTTTAAATTTGATAAATTTATAACTAGTCTTTGGCTTTACAAAGAGTATACATTGCTATACTGTGTCGTGGAATTTTGTCCGGGAATCTAATTCTAGTCTGTAAAACAATATATTTGATAATGCTAATATAGCAAAACTTTTGCTTGGAGTTGTAACCCATTTTAATCCTGTAGTAATTATCTAATTTGTATTAACTAAATTTGAAAAAGTGTTATTTTGTATTGAGAAAGAAGGTTCGTACTATAATAATTCTTAAATTGATTGAAGCTTAAATTTAAATAGCTCATATTTTTACTTAACGGTTCATAAAATAAACTGATACTTCAATATACATAATTTATAATAATTTAAATTAGTATAATACGTAATTAGTAAAACCATAATTTATATTACCCATATTTTATTTAATAATTCATCTATACCGAATTAACTTATTGACTAATTAACTAATTAACTATATTATATATAGCTATAACTATAACTATATAACTAATTAACTATACTAAATAACTTAACTGATTTAAGTCATTTCCAAATTTACACTTTACAAATCCACTAAGTTATTTTCTAATATAAATTTGAAATTTCTGTTATTACCTACCATTTCTTTCTTTAACAGTAAGAGTTCGTCAATTGAAGCTTAAATTTAAATGTCTTATATTTCTACTTAATGATTCATCAACATTAGGCTGAATTTAAACTTTCATAATTTTATGAATTCATACCAATTTAATTTAGTATAGTGCGAAATTATTAAAACACTAATTTAAATACCCATATTTTTATTTAATAATTCATTAATAACAAATTAAAGTTCAGTTAGAATTAATTTCTAGATTTGTCATTTAAAATATTATTTTAATTCTATTTATTTAGAAACTTAAACTATACAATTCATTAAGTTATGTACTAATAAAACATTTGTCAGTGTTTACTTCATTTTGGCACGTTTATTACTTTCCTGTTTTTATATATATATATATATATATATATATATATATATATTACATATACTCTTCGGTTATTTTTGTTGTTTGCAAGTAGATAGCCTTAGACAACGTTACAAGTGGCGGCAGATTTTAACATTGGATCTTCTGATAGACTGTTACATATTCAAATACCTAATATGATAAAACCTCTAAAAAGCCTAGATGATATACTCAAATGGAAATTGAGTTTAAATTCGTGAAAATAACAGTAATTACGTAGATATTATGAATAGCTAAATTCTAATATATTTATCTCGAGTTTGTATGATATTTTTAAATAATACAGTTTAACATCGTTACCGCAACGAAATTTTCATAAGGAATGAAGAAGACGAGAAAGATATGGGATTAACAATCTGAGGATGGGACATTCATCTTGAATGAATAATTTTGATTAGTATCAGAACAAACCAGAGTGATTAAATTAAGAATTAAGTCCTCCGGGGCAGAATATAAGGCCTGCGGTGGTGTGGTGGCTGGCGAGGAAGGACCATCCTTCAGCAGACCGCGCTGTTTGTCAGCCAAGCAGACAGTTCCTCACTTGACTTTGCCTCACTAGACTTCCCTCACTACTTCCTGTTAGGACATATTCGCATCCATTTTACTTGTTGAAATTCGTCCAACTAAAATACCACTATAGATTGGATTACCGTTAACGGTATACACATCACTATTTATGTTTTTGTTTAAAGATTTTCGGTGGAAAGTTTGAAAGGATAATATGATTTCAGACATTTGCCATGTTACAAAATGTATAACACTAAGTTTCAAGGATTTAAATCTATCGTCAGGTAAGAAGACAATTAATATTCTATCTAAAAGTTAGAAGCTGCGACATTGGCCTTTCCCTAAAATAGATAAAAAGAGAAATAAAAGAGATTAAACTTAAGGACTTGGAGTCCTGACAGGAGAAAATGAACCCAGGCGTTGTCAGTGCTAAGGCTGCAAGTCATGAGCTTGAAAAGTCAAGAGCACAAACAAGCCACACCAGCACAGGCAAAAGTGGGACACTGTCTTCTTGTCTTTTCACCTGACGAAAAGAATGGATTTCAATCCTCGAATTTAGTGTTATACATGTGAGCAACATTAATAAAAGGTTTGGAACAGAAAATTTTAATGTCTTTTAATGACGATGGATAATTTGAAAGGATAATCAAATTTTGGAAGTTTGCCATCGTCATATATACAAACCGTGCACAGTTTCAAGGTTTGAAATCTACTCTCTTCATCAGGAGCGAAAATTCTTAATAAATAAACATGCTCAAAACACTTATAAAGTTAGGCGATGTACTGCCGCACAAAAAATGTCTACGTTATATCTGACTGGTATACCAAAAGTATGAAGTCCAGTGGCTAGAGAGAATAAACCCAAGCGATTTAACTACAGAACCAAGAGCACAAAACAACACTTCAAACACGCACTAGCGTGGCGAAGAACTGGGTGAAGAAGGTGGATAATAATCCTCGAAACGTGATGTTTTACGTTTTGTATCATATAACTTTAGTAAGTGTCAGAACTCCAGTTGTCCTAGCAAGTTTTAGTTCTTAAAATTCTATACATCAAAATGTTAATCTGGGACATGAATGTATCAATATACTGCCTAAATGTTAGGTCTGACATATAATGGTGTCACAATATATGAGTAATCGACTCTCGAACAACAATACGAATGGCACAGGCACAATTATCAGTCGAAATTTTGAATACCTGATCTTTAACCGTGCTTATTAGATGGGAGCTTATCAAAGGCGCGGATATGTAAATGATCAAATTTATTTATGTCAAATCTCAAAACATTCAACGGTACAAACACTTTCAGAGTATTCTGTGGTGAAAATATTTTACATGTATTAACATAAATGATATGAAAAACAGTGTTTCTTTGTAGTAATTCTTCAATAATAACTATTCCAACTCAAAAATTATATGAATACAACATGTTTCTCGCAATAATTCAATTGTAATGTTATTATTTTAGTAATAAACTCATTTTCAATCAACCGAGAACTCTAGAATTATTAATAATGTTAATAACAGTTTTTTATACTTCGGCGGTGGGGTAAAAATTTGTATAGTATTTATTTCTGTCTTCGCTCGCCTCTTTGAACAGATAAACATGCCAAATATGTAATTTTTTAATAGTATTGCTAAAGATCGATATTGCGATATATGATTACATATCTTAGGTAATAGTTCAAACTAACCCAATGTTACCAATATCATTTTTTAACATAAATAATGTATTTTATTTTAAAATAAAAGAGAAGATTAAAATTAAAGAATACTGGTTAAATGCACAGTTTATGACCTTTTATTATCCAAGAAATAAATGTATTTAAAAAAAGGGAAAATTAATTTTAAATCTGACATATATGTGTGGCCCTATACTATATTGTTTTACAACGGACAGTCTCAGATGGAAACATATTCTAAGAGCGTACAAGATACGAACGACATAAAACACACATAAAAAGAATATATTGGGAGTCATTTTATGGGTTCCATATGACTTTTATTCGACTGCATTCACTGTGAGACTGCAGACAACAACTAAACTAAGTGGGTGGATAACAAGAACTCACTGTGGAATATTCATTACTTAAAATAATGAATACAATATGTAATGACTTTGTTAATTTCAGATTGTATTATTTCCATCACAAGAAATTTGTCAAAGCATAGTTTTTAAATTTAAATATTTCCCAAGGTCTACTCTGCATCTAGTTTTGGAATAAAGAAATTTAAATAATAAATCGTATTACATTTTTCATTTGCTGAGCGTTAGCGAAGCCTCTTATTCGAGGGACTGGAAAATTATCATTTCCGTCTGTCCGCACGATATGTCAAGAAGGAAATGAATCATTAACTTAAAATCTTTCGGTAAGTTTCCTTTCCATATAGGCAACCTCTAAACTAAGTGGGCGGATACCAGGAACTGACTGTGGAATATTTATTACTATATTTACATAATTAATACAATATAATGCCTTTGTTGATTTAAGGTTGTATTATTCCTATCACCAAAACCTTTAGAGCATACAATTTAATTTAATTATTTTACAAGGCCTACTCTGCATCTAGTTTTGGAATGAAGGCATTTAAATAATAAATCTTATTAAATTGTCAATTTGCTGAGCGTCAGCGAAGCCTCTCACTCGAGAGTCTGGAAAAATATAATTTCCATCAGTTCACACGATATCTCAAGACCCATTGACTTAAAATCTCGTGTTAGTCTACCTTTCTATTTAGGCAACCTCAAGTTTGACGGCGTCGCATATAACTTTATGGGGTTTGATTGAACGGTAGTTAATATATTTACATTGGTATTATGGGTAACAGTGATGGCAACGCAAAAATAGCAAAAACAAAAAATGAATTTGTAAACAAACTGAGAGCAATCATAAGACATTTTTACATGTACCATAGTAGTAACAAACACAGTTACGGACTTGAAATGTTACATTCAACTTTCACGAGAACATGGTGTGTGTTACAATATTGTGCTAAAACTTCTAATTTGTTTGAATTATAATTAATAATGTTTTACTTCCTGCCTTACTCATGTTAGACCATCGAGTTTTATGATGGTGCAAGAAATTTGGCTGAGCGTTAGTGAAAATTTTTACATAGGTCTTTTTGAAATGAGTTATAGACTTAAAATTTTGCCTCAGCGACGTCTGTTACGTAACAACGTCTGTTATTCAAACCTTGTTCAAAAACATAAAAAATTAAATTTTCAATCAGAATCAAAGACTAAAGGATAATTAGATATCACGTTATGAATGAAGTCCCCATTAATGAGGCTCTAATTTGCTGAATGACACCGGTTCCCTTGCCTCGTGACGCAGATTATCCCTAGTAACAAGTAATACGGCAGGTCAGGTAGAGTGCGGGATTACTATTACTACAGTAGCTCGCCGCACGGACTCCACACGTACATTAAACCTACCCGAGGAAACGTTTTACCCCCGTCAGCTTAATAATGTAGTGATTTCGATTCCCTCGAGCGTGCGGCTACCTTTAACGCCTTTGCCCTCGAGGATTCTACTTCACTCCAGGCTTTATCTTTACTGTAATAGCAGTTTATAACTTTATATGCCGCTAATTATACACACGTTAACGTAAAGTAACATGAATTAATTCGTTATGCGCTTGATTGAGTGAACACTTTTAAATAGTAATTTAAGACAAATACTTTAAACTGAGGATAAGAACTACTGAGAATATTACTATATGGTAGGAAAATATGAATAAAATTGCTCTTTTAAAATTAAAGTCAAGAGCTATTTGATAATAATCTAGTTTTCCTTCCTCCTTACAAAAGTAAAACTACGACATGAAACAAGCGAAATTGATGATATGGTAGGGAAACCAAAAATATTACACACACGTGATTCAAAATGTGGATGGAACTAGAAATTTTAAATAATTTATTAGTGCATATCCTTTTCTTAAAATTCCCCATTGTTATGTTTGTAAATGCTCGAAGTTTAATTAAGTAGTTAGTAATAAAAATTGATAAGTTTAATAATAAGACGTATTACGGATGGTAAGAGAAAAAGGTAACGGTGATTTTGGAAGTAACTATTTCAACACATTACACGTTGCTTATGCAGGGTGTTCCATATAAGGTGTAAGGATGTTTCTAATAGATCGCAAGAGAACTGATTTTAATAGAACAGTTATATAAACATTTTTCATACATAATCATCCCTTGAGAACAGTTTCAAAAATATTTCCATACATTTTTTAATGCATGGTTTATCTAAATCTTAAGTCTTGTGTACCATTTTAAAGAACAAATTTATAATCCAGACGCATCAAGAAAAACACATATATAACAATCTCGGGATATATAAGACTTAACGTTTAATTTTTGTCGATTATTAGAAAAATCATTACTCCACCAAGAAATATACATTTTTACAGTTCTAACAGCAGATTGTAATAAAACGATAAAATATATGTATATAAAATGGTTTGGGTAATGTTTGTGTTTATTCTAACTAATAAATCATATAACAAATGTTATGTATATCTCAATTCTACGACAGTATATGAGAATTCTAATTTTATTATTTCACAGATACGTATAGCCTATATTTATATAGCTAGACTATACATAGTAAGATAGCCTACACTTACCGTTTTATAATAATTGGTATACGGAAAACGATACAACAACAAAGTAATGATAAATTTTTAATATATTTATATAAACATGGTTTTGTATTGTTAGTGTTTATAAATATCAATAAATCATACAAACAATTTTATGTTTATTTCACAATTATATGACATTTTGATATTATTATTTTATACATATTTATAGCCTATATTTATACAGCTAAATTATACATAGTAAGATAGCCTACACTTACTGTTTTATCATTGGTATACGAACGACGATGTAACAACAAAGTAATGATAAATATTCAATATATACACATGGTTTTGTAATCCATCATAATATCCACATTAATAAATTATACAACCAATTTTATATTTATTTCACAATTATACGGCAGTATATGAGAATTCTAATGTCATTATTTCATAGATAAGTATAGCCTATATTTATATAGTTAGATTATACATAGTAAGATAACCTACACTTACTGTTTTATCATTGGTATACGGACGACGATGTAACAACAAAGTAATGATAAATATTCATTGATGTTCACGACACTGAAATCCCTCTGGTGAGAAGCTAAACACCTTCTGTGGCTTGTAATGTGGCAATTCGAATTCCCCCGCCACTCCAGATTCCACTCAAAGCCACTTGCCCCCAGGCGCCGTTCCCATGAAATGGTTTCCACAGCATTCAATATGCTGCCATCATCATAAACGTGGCTTTGGTGCACTACAAGTAACAATCGGGGCCGTTATATATTTTCTTTGAATATTTTCCCATTTCATTGCTAGGATTCAAAGCCAATTTTCACTAAATTAGTATACAATCGCATTTTGCTTTAAATCGGTGGATGAATTACTCTCGAGAAAGAAATTGTTCGTCAGCATTATAAAAAGCAGGTATTATTTTGTAACATACAGAGTGTCACGTAATTCTCTAGAAAAACGTATACCACGTTATTGCTTAGGTTAAGACAACCATATGAACATGGGTCTCCGATGCTTAGTTTTCCTATCGGTTTGTCTATATGAGTTTTCATAAAAAATTTAGATCTTAAAAAGTAATAAATTCAATTATACAAAATGTTGCTCAAATGTTTTTAATAACAAGGCCAGTTACCGTAAAGAATATCATGAAATTATCTTTAGTTCTTTTGATAAATGGTGTCCATTCAATCTTTTAAACCTTGAATATCCTAAAACTAAGACATTATCTCAAGAATTGCAAGGATAACAGTTTTTAGAGGATTTATCACAAATAAAATAAAATAAAATTGAATAGTAAATAACTGATTTTACAGGAGATTTACTGTGACAAGACATGACCTACATTGAGGTTCTCAGCAAATAGCCAACAATATAAAAACTGAATAAACGGTAGCCTAAATGTGCATTAAAAAAGTTATTTATCTTTAGATTTAAATAATTTGTATGTCATTAGATTCGTGAAATATTCCTCTAAAAAATTTTAAAAGTTAAAAAATCGTTATTGGTCGCAAGTTTGAAAATGCTAAAGATAATTTCAAGATATGTTTTCATTAAATAGCCTTGTTATTAAAACATTTCAGCCAAATTTGTTCTAATTTAATTTATTAGTTTCTAAGATATTAATTTTTTATTAAAAACACATAGAACCAGACAGATGCAGGAAACTAAGCATCGGAGACCCATGTTCGTATTGTAAAATATGTTTATCTCGACCTGATTAATACCGTGTAGAACTTTTGTCGAGAGAGTTGTGGGACATTCTGTATATTACAAAATAATATCTGCTCTTTGTAATACTGACGAAATATTTCTTTCGAGGGAGTAACTCCAATTGTTGAAGTTTAGAAACACATGTTGAAACATTTCAATGGTCTGGGGTAGGATAAATAAGACAATAAACTGACTTTAACGTTTTTTTGAGATTCATTGCAAAATACTATATTACTATTTACAAATCTTGTATCATTATTTTTGATTAACTACTCTTTATTCCTACATTAATCTAAAACATTTCTCAACTGTAAATAGTATATGATACATTCACTTAGAAGTTGTAAACGATTTGTCTGTATTCTATAGCAAATTATAATATATATATATATATATATATATATATATATATATATATATATATATATATATAATTTCAATAAACATTGAATCGCAAAAATTACTTGCTCCGCCGGGAGTCGAACCCGGATCTCTCACTTGCCGGGTGAATGTGCTACCATTACACCACAGAGCGCTTAATTTTTCCGATTCAATTATTTTGTATTTGGCCGTATCTGTCACATATGCGTTTAAATAAGCAAACTAACATATGATCGGAAGACCAAATACCTGTCAAACGACTTTTATTTACATTAAACTGTATAAATGGCAATAGCCTTATTTAATTTCAATAAACATTGAATCGCAAAAATTACTTGCTCCGCCGGGAGTCGAACCCGGATCTCTCACTTGCCGGGTGAATGTGCTACCATTACACCACAGAGCGCTTAATTTTTCCGATTCAATTATTTTGTATTTGGCCGTATCTGTCACATATGCGTTTAAATAAGCAAACTAACATATGATCGGAAGACCAAATACCTGTCAAACGACTTTTATTTACATTAAACTGTATAAATGGCAATAGCCTTATTTAATTTCAATAAACATTGAATCGCAAAAATTACTTGCTCCGCCGGGAGTCGAACCCGGATCTCTCACTTGCCGGGTGAATGTGCTACCATTACACCACAGAGCGCTTAATTTTTCCGATTCAATTATTTTGTATTTGGCCGTATCTGTCACATATGCGTTTAAATAAGCAAACTAACATATGATCGGAAGACCAAATACCTGTCAAACGACTTTTATTTACATTAAACTGTATAAATGGCAATAGCCTTATTTAATTTCAATAAACATTGAATCGCAAAAATTACTTGCTCCGCCGGGAGTCGAACCCGGATCTCTCACTTGCCGGGTGAATGTGCTACCATTACACCACAGAGCGCTTAATTTTTCCGATTCAATTATTTTGTATTTGGCCGTATCTGTCACATATGCGTTTAAATAAGCAAACTAACATATGATCGGAAGACCAAATACCTGTCAAACGACTTTTATTTACATTAAACTGTATAAATGGCAATAGCCTTATTTAATTTCAATAAACATTGAATCGCAAAAATTACTTGCTCCGCCGGGAGTCGAACCCGGATCTCTCACTTGCCGTGAGATATATATTTTAGAAAATATTGAAGGTGGCAAAGCTCATGCAATTACTATAATGTAGACAACCTCACTGAAGAGAACATCAGTGACCGCGCCCAGCAGTAAACATACACTCGCCATTAGCGTGGCTATTTACGACCTCGGAATGTGAGGTGTAATGTTACTCTATTGTCTGAGATAGGTTGTCTGCACCTACGTGAGGCTTAGCTCTTAGATATATCTAGTTTTTTTTTTCGTTGCTACATTTCCCGTTTATTTCTCAGAGCATATTTCCAATGACTTCCTTGGAATGTGAGTTTTGTTGTTACTCTGTGCCTGCATCTACGAGACAACCTCACTGAAGAGAACACCAGTGACCGCGCCCAGCTGTAAACATACACTCGCCATTAGCGTGGCTATTTACGACCTCGGAATGTGAGGTGTAATGTTACTCTATTGTCTGAGATAGGTTGTCTGCACCTACGTGAGGCTTAGCTCTTAGATATATCTAGTTTTTTTTTTCGTTGCTACATTTCCCATTTATTTCTCAGAGCATATTTCCAATGACTTCCTTGGAATGTGAGTTTTGTTGTTACTCTGTGCCTGCATCTACGAGACAACCTCACTGAAGAGAACATCAGTGACCGCGCCCAGCTGTAAACATACACTCGCCATTAGCGTGGCTATTTACGACCTCGGAATGTGAGGTGTAATGTTACTCTATTGTCTGAGATAGGTTGTCTGCACCTACGTGAGGCTTAGCTCTTAGATATATCTAGTTTTTTTTTTCGTTGCTACATTTCCCGTTTATTTCTCAGAGCATATTTCCAATGACTTCCTTGGAATGTGAGTTTTGTTGTTACTCTGTGCCTGCATCTACGAGACAACCTCACTGAAGAGAACACCAGTGACCGCGCCCAGCTGTAAACATACACTCGCCATTAGCGTGGCTATTTACGACCTCGGAATGTGAGGTGTAATGTTACTCTATTGTCTGAGATAGGTTGTCTGCACCTACGTGAGGCTTAGCTCTTAGATATATCTAGTTTTTTTTTTTCGTTGCTACATTTCCCATTTATTTATCAGAGTATATTTCCAATGACTTCCTTGGAATGTGAGTTTTGTTGTTACTCTGTGCCTGCATCTACGAGACAACCTCACTGAAGAGAACATCAGTGACCGCGCCCAGCTGTAAACATACAACCGCCATTAGCGTGGCTATTTACGACCTCGGAATGTGAGGTGTAATGTTACTCTATTGTCTGAGATAGGTTGTCTGCACCTACGTGAGGCTTAGCTCTTAGATATATCTAGTTTTTTTTTTCGTTGCTACATTTCCCATTTATTTCTCAGAGCATATTTCCAATGAATTCCTTGGAATGTGAGTTTTGTTGTTACTCTGTGCCTGCATCTACGAGACAACCTCACTGAAGAGAACATCAGTGACCGCGCCCAGCTGTAAACATACACTCGCCATTAGCGTGGCTATTTACGACCTCGGAATGTGAGGTGTAATGTTACTCTATTGTCTGAGATAGGTTGTCTGCACCTACGTGAGGCTTAGCTCTTAGATATATCTAGTTTTTTTTTCGTTGCTACATTTCCCATTTATTTCTCAGAGCATATTTCCAATGACTTCCTTGGAATGTGAGTTTTGTTGTTACTCTGTGCCTGCATCTACGAGACAACCTCACTGAAGAGAACATCAGTGACCGCGCCCAGCTGTAAACATACACTCGCCATTAGCGTGGCTATTTACGACCTCGGAATGTGAGGTGTAATGTTACTCTATTGTCTGAGATAGGTTGTCTGCACCTACGTGAGGCTTAGCTCTTAGATATATCTAGTTTTTTTTCGTTGCTACATTTCCCATTTATTTCTCAGAGCATATTTCCAATGAATTCCTTGGAATGTGAGTTTTGTTGTTACTCTGTGCCTGCATCTACGAGACAACCTCACTGAAGAGAACATCAGTGACCGCGCCCAGCTGTAAACATACACTCGCCATTAGCGTGGCTATTTACGACCTCGGAATGTGAGGTGTAATGTTACTCTATTGTCTGAGATAGGTTGTCTGCACCTACGCGGGACTTAGCTCTTAGATATTTCTAGTTTTTTGTCGTTGCTGCATTTCCCGTTTATTTCTCAGAGCATATTTCCAATGACTTCCTTGGAATGTGAGTTTTGTTGTTACTCTGTGCCTGCATCTACGAGACAACCTCACTGAAGAGAACATCAGTGACCGCGCCCAGCTGTAAACATACACTCGCCATTAGCGTGGCTATTTACGACCTCGGAATGTGAGGTGTAATGTTACTCTATTGTCTGAGATAGGTTGTCTGCACCTACGCGGGACTTAGCTCTTAGATATTTCTAGTTTTTTGTCGTTGCTGCATTTCCCGTTTATTTCTCAGAGCATATTTCCAATGACTTCCTTGGAATGTTAGTTTTGTTGTTACTCTGTGCCTGCATCTACGAGACAACCTCACTGAAGAGAACATCAGTGACCGCGCCCAGCTGTAAACATACACTCGCCATTAGCGTGGCTATTTACGACCTCGGGAATGTGAGGTGTAATGTTACTCTATTGTCTGAGATAGGTTGTCTGCACCTACGCGGGACTTAGCTCTTAGATATTTCTAGTTTTTTGTCGTTGCTGCATTTCCCGTTTATTTCTCAGAGCATATTTCCAATGACTTCCTTGGAATGTGAGTTTTGTTGTTACTCTGTGCCTGCATCTACGAGACAACCTCACTGAAGAGAACATCAGTGACCGCGCCCAGCTGTAAACATACACTCGCCATTACCCATTAGAGTGGCTTAGCTTTTAGATTCTAGTTTTTGTTTGTTTGTTGCTGACTAATTTTGTTTCTCATCTATAACTAATTTGCCATCGTTCAATGATAAAATACAATCAGTAACACTACTTACGTTTCGAAATCTGCAATCTGATCTCTTCCTCAGGTGAATGACTTACCTAATATATATGAATGCCCAACATTCACCTGATATAAGATTGCAGATCTTGAAACGTAGTGTTACTGATTGTATCATATCATTGAACGATTGCAAATTTCCAGAAAATCCTAAAAGTACTTCAAACAAAGAACATATCTGATTGTATGTTTCTAATTACTTCTTTGGGATATGATTTGTATTGGTGCTCTATTTCCTGACATAGATTGCCTCATAGCTCGAGCTAAACCTCACTTAGGTTTTGTTTTGGTTTTTGCTACGATTCTCATCTATATCTAAGTGTTTACCCCGAATTACAGTACTTCCTAGGAATGTGAGTTCTATTATTAATCTATTGACTGAGATAGTTACCTGAATCTACGTAAGGTTTAGCTCTTTGGATACTAGTTTATTTTTGTATTTGCTATGTTTCCTATCTGTATCCAAGTGCCTATTCACATTCATTAAATCTGTATAAATTGAAATAGTCTAATTTTATTTTAATAAATATTTAATCACAATAAGTACTTCCTACGTTGGGAGGTACGCCGTTTCTGAATATGTGAATAAGAAAGGGCTAAATACAAAATAACTGAATCGTAAAAACTAGTGCGTAGGGAGAAATATCTCCTAGGATTGTGAGTAGGATGATCGATACTCTATCGTCTGAGAGATTGTTTGCATCTACGCGAGGTTTCTAGCTTTTGTTTGTCCTTGCTAGGTTTTCATCTATATTTAACCCATATTATCCCAGTGGTGTAGTTTCTGATTAGGAACACTGATTTTCGTCTGTCCTTAGTAACGAAAGTTTTCGGGTGAGGTTACCTAAATTAATGAAAATATAACTCTACATTGGTATTACAAATGGTATACTCGTACAACAGTACATTGGGAATCTCGATTTTTGTGTGTCAAAAATTGACTCTGGTTCCGATAATCGTATGGGTAACTATGATGCACTCAAATTTTAACACTAACTTTGTGTACAGATCTCAAATTGAGTACCAGGATGCTTCAAGGCTGTGTTCAGCACTTTATTAGTTGCGTCATTACTCAATGTCTTACATTTATTTTTTTTGTAAATATTAAAAAGATTAAATTTACTGCTTCACGAGACTGGAACTTGGTCTATCATTTTCTGAGCGAGTAAGCTAACAAATTATACTTAATATTCATTCACACACACTATTTTAAATCTGAGTTATTCCTGTCACACTTGCTTAAATAACCTAGTGATTAAGTAATCTTAAGGTAAAATACTTGTTTCTTGAGCGATAACTGGGTTAAATAGTATTAGTTACAGCACACAAATATTTGTTAATTATTACACAATAGGCTTATCAATATTTCAAACTCATTAACTGTAACTCTACAGGACGTCTAAGTTACATACCACACAAAAGCTTGGATATAGATTATTCACAAGTTTTCTTGCTCCAGTTGCAACATTGTGGCGGACTACTTTAGAATTCCTTTGAAGGCAAGGCTTATAGTGTTTAGCAAAGTTGACCGGCATTATTAACCAGATCGGTCTATTATAAGTTAACTTTGTTAGGTTCCCTATCACTTGATACATATTTAATACATGTATAGCGTTTATTCATGTACTGTACTTATAACACAGCGGACATAATAGTAGGCTTAAAGTCTAGGAGCAGGAGCAAATTTGTGATTTATAATCATAAAACCTGATTTTTTTAAAAATCGATAGAGGAATTTTTCCGAAGAAAGAAATCGATCGTCAGCCGCGCTCGTTTTGGTGGAGGTCGAAATTAAAATTTAAAACTTTATTAAAAAAACAATTTTTTCTAAGATTATATTTTTTCTAGCTTTATGCACTTTAATTCCCTTAAAGCACATATATAATAATCATATCACGGTCAGATAACTACTTAAGAGACTGGAAGTAAATACTGTTACTGGAAAAAGAGTTATGTCCTCTGACGCTGATTCAACATTTATTTACATGTCTATCTGTTGGTTTTTTAATTTTTTACAACATTTGTTTAATGTAAATTATTTCATTTAATGAAAACTATTATTTCATATATGTAACCCTTTTGATACTCTACCTAATTTACCTTGCCTAAAGGTCTAATCAATCAATGTATATAATAATGGAATAAACTTATATGCACTGTGTCAAAGAACTCTCTGCTCAACGCAAGTTAGCCCTAGAATATTATGAATAATATTAATATATTATGAATAATACAGTGCACTATTGAATTAGGTATATCACAAACCCTATTTTAATTTAAATAGAGGTATTGTTTCTACCAACGTGGCATAATTTTCTAAAAAGCCATAATTGTTTTATATAACAATATTTAAACTACTTCAAGTAACCTGTAGAGAAAATATTTGATTAGGTAAGAATTGGGTTAGGATTACGATATAGTGAATTTAAAACTAATAAATAAAAGGGCTCAGCCTAGTGTGAACGTCGCCACGCCATGTTCGAATGACAATAGAGGCTATAAGTTACAATACAGCGGTTTTATTGCAGTGATGGTTGACCGTTATTGTTTTATTGAGTAATAAACCACCTTTACACCCTATTGCGACGCGAGTAAAATAAATAGCGCTTTTTAATAAAACGAACACAGACAAATAAATAAGTGGACGGAAACACTCGGAATTCTCTAAAATACTATAAACCGATCTTTAAAACCATACAATAAATGTTTTTAAGCATTTTTCGGAGCTTATGACAGTTATATAACCATTTTAAAATGTAAGAAATTTATTTAAAAATAAATTTGCAATAAGTAGCAAAAAATCTCTTCTTAATTTTCTTTATTGAAATAAAATAATAGAAATATCACTAAAGAGTAATTAAATCTATCAAAGCTTTAAAAGTTAACTTTCTAAAACTCGATAAAAATTTTTCAGTTTCAACTAATTTCTTTCAGAATGCTTATATAAACATTCATATAATAATTCGTATATTAAAAAATTGTTTTATTAAATAATTAAACTCCTACCATATAAACGACGTGTGAAAAATTAGTTGTCCTTACTTTAGTAAAAATATGTTGCAGACAAATTGTAATCGTCATTTTAACTTCTCGAAATATCTTGAAAATGAAAAAACGACGATGAGTTTAACTATCTAAAAAAACCAGATGTATAAAATATAATTCCAGAAAACTTAAATAATTAAAAAATTTCGTTGTATCTCTGAAAAATTATTAATTAGAAAAATATATAGTTTATCTCGATAAATTTTGCTAGAACATCCAAAACGTTTTGGTTTAAGTAATATTCAAAATATTAAAGATTTAGCACTTGAGAATGTTTAATGATTTCTACAAAATTTCGAACGGAATTGATTTATAAATTACAGAATACAGTATATTTTAATTTCAAAACTCTTTTCTAATTTTAAAAAATATAGCAGACGTTTACACTTGTAAAAAGGTACATTTTCAAGAATTTATTCTATTTAATTCAGATGAAGCAGTTGTTGATATTTCTCCGTATGTAATTGGAATGTCAAAGATATGAAATTGAAAGCACAGTCCCAAACTTTATACTACCTAAACCAGACGTCGCAGCTCAAATCTGATGGCACAAATTGGAAGACAAAATTAAATTTCCGACAAGAAAGGTTCAGTAACTTTTTCTTGTATCTCTAACGGTTAAGCTACGAAACACTCCCAAAGTCAAAAGTGAGGTAGAATCCGGAAAGAATAAATAAAATATGTCTACTTTAAACTCCCAGATTCCTAATCTAATGCTCGGACCTCGAATCCCCGAATTTCGCTTACCTCCGAAATGTATTAACATCCCAATTAGGGGCCTGAGGGCGTAACCCCCAGCGGACCGAAGGCGAGTATGTATGTATATTGCCCAGGGGGAAATAGTAATTATTTAGAGCCTATTGAATGAAAAGTTTCATTTCAAGTTAAAATTTTTGAAGTATGAGTTAATGTGTATATCTTTAAAGAATAAACATGAAAATGTATCTTGCATTACATCTAAACTACGTCTTGCACAAAAACATGATTTAAAATGAAACCAAATGTTAAAATTAATACTTATGTACAGGGTAGGGTCCACAACCACATATTGCGTCACAGGCTACACTAGGCTTACATTAAAAATTGTTTATCTATTGATTTCATGTGTTACTATGCCACATGTTAAAATGTCACGATTGTTTTTTTTTTTATTACAAATTATTTATTGCCGAATTTTCTCGTTAAAATCATAACAACCTATCTGAATTTTTACTAACGATCATAATCAAACGCGATCTTGCTAGTTGAGAAATTTAGGTTTATGTAACATGTTCTATAGTTCTGGTTGTTCTTGAGATATTGTGAGGGCAGACAAATAGAAATGAGATTTTTAGCTCCTCCAGCGATATTGATAGTGATATTGATAGCGATAGTGATAGCTCCAACTGAGTGACCCTAAATGGTTGCAAACTATTAAAACTAAGATTTCAACCAAAATATGAATATTGATTTTCGCATGTATACTTCACAAAATTAACTTGATTACATACTCCAGTATGCAAGTAGCGCAGTTAAACTAACAAAGATTTTAATAAATTATTTCTTTACGTGATTTTTACATATGTTTGGTAATTTTGAAAAATGAAATTTAGTATGATGCAGATAACGTTTCAAAACTATACAGGAATTTATTAAAATTTGTAGTTTGTATAAGTTTACAAATGTATTAAATTATATTTTTTCTTCTAGTGTATACAGCATAGTATAGCATATTATACACAAAGTGTCTGAAAAAATATTCTCTTTTTCTTACTTTTAGCTCAAAGTAAAAGTATATTTTATACATTTATATTAAATAACACTAGATATAACACACAACTACAAAACCATAAGTTAACACAACGTGATGACGTAAACTTGTTCAGTGTACAATCACAGTGAACCAATTGTAATAATGTAATTTACAGTAGTGGCTAGCTTGCTAACGGTTCAATCTAGTCGGGAAATAGTCAAACATCGGTAAGTACCGCTCCTAGCGGCCAATCACAGAACTACTGAATTGCTCGTAGATTATTCAACAGTAGCCATGCAGCCTCTGGTGTCGTAAACCATTTTACTGCGCATTATTTCGGGTTCCAATTTAGAATCTTTCCACTGTTGTTTGTTTCATGTAAAACACCTATGCACGAGTACTTAGACCTGTCTCTTGTGTGTATGTATGTTAAATGTGTATGAAATGTCACATACCACAAGAAAATATAAAAAATATAGTAATATATGACCGAAACAAATTTCGCTTGATACTCGATTATATCAACACTTACATTGCAAAATTGGTTCTATATACAATTTTACAAATTTTGCTATAAAACCAAAACTGTGTTCGTAATAGATATTACGTAATAAATTTATAATTATAACATTACTCAGTTACTCCAATTTACTAGAAATTACTACAATCTTTTACAACTAAAAAAATAAATACTGCCTTTAATTATCTGTAATAATTAATATTGTTAGTGAACTAAGCACTTCCTGTAAGTTGTTTAAAATTTTGTCCAAATAGTCATATAGATTGTTAGGGTTTCAAAGTAATATAACATTTATTACTGTTGTATTCGGTAATAAGGACGGATCTGTAGAATACACTAATACTCCCGATTAATTACTGAATAAACCCCTAAAATATGTAAAGTATCTCTTAAAAATTCGTAGAGAAAGAGTAAATGGAGGAGGGAATATTCTCTATATAAAAGGGAAATCTCTCACTCCTGCATCATTAATTTACCAATTTCCAAATATGTCACAACATTTAAATTTGAAAAACGTATGCCTCATGGATTGAATTGTGAACTATATAATTTTTATAAATATTAAATAGCCGTATGGACTGAAATGGGGTTGCAACCCGAAGAAGAACTATATGATGGTTCTTCAAGAACCTAATGGCCTAGAATGATAAAATAATACATACATGCCTCACCACTGAAATAGGAAAGACAACGCATTTTCGTGACGATCAACTAGCTAAAACCACTGTTGATCGGGGTTTAAAACTGTTGTAAACCATAGGGTTTAAATTAGGGTAACAACCCTATAAAACATATATTTCATTTTTCAACTTCCAATTGTAGTAGAAAGTTAAATTTGACACCTATGTATTATGCCTTCAAAAGACAATAGGCGCCGGACATACCTTAGGCAGGAACTAGATTTTCCAGTGTTTCTACTACGTCGACATTTGAAAAACACGTGTCTCGTGCAATTTAGATAAAAATAACAAATTTATCGATGGATATTAATGCCGAAAAGATGCTAAACTAGGGTTTTAGGCTCTAGAAAAATTATATTATAGATTTTAGTTTTCCCGCTGTTCTATAAAGATGAAAGTTTTCACACGTTCCCCAACAGGAAAAACAAAATTCTTCCGGAAAACATTTTCACGAAGAAAACAACCTCCTTTGGGATAAATAAATAAATATATATTTATTTATTAACTTATATAGTATATAGCATTTTTCCTTTTTATTACGAAAGTGCTCGTAAAGTCCGACTGGCAATATAGAGATCGCTGCCCTGACGTTGAGACACGTAGCGTCGCGTCCGTCGCCTTGCAGTAGCTGTTTTACTGCTTGGCTAACACACATCTTTGTGTCCGTGACCGTGTGACGTGATATCGTGGACTTCTAAGCCCACCTTAGCCACGAGTAGAGTCCGACTGTCAATATAGAGCTCACTGCCATGACGTTGAGACACGTAGCGTCGCGTCCGTCGCCTTGCAGTAGCTGTTTTACTGCTTGGCTCACACACATCTTTGTGTCCGTGACCGTGTGACGTGATATTGTGGACTTCTAAGCCCACCTTAGCCACGAGTAGAGTCCGACTGTCAATATAGAGCTCACTGCCATGACGTTGAGACACGTAGCGTCGCGTCCGTCGCCTTGCAGTAGCTGTTTTACTGCTTGGCTTACACACATCTTTGTGTCCGTGACCGTGTGACGTGATATTGTGGACTTATAAGACCTCATTAGCCACGGGTATAATCAATGGAATAATATATAACACATAATTCCGTTAATGAAGCACTGTTCATGATTTCACATATACTACCACCTTAAAAATAGTTTTTACTCACATATGGGGCAGGGGATGAATTCGATCTCAGTAATATTCTAAGTATACACGCGAAGAGCGAAAAACAAGATTAAGAAAAATTGTATTTTAACTTTGAAGACTTACATACGTATTTGTACAATAAAACCTAAGTGTTGTTTTTATTGATTTTTAAATTATTATATTAAATTATTTATGGATATTTAAATTTTTATGGATCTTTGCCTTGTTATATAGCGATGTAACTGTGTCCCTAAATACGACAAAGGCACTTTAAGACTCAGAAGTAAAACAAAAATATGGAAATTTAATAATAGTTATTATTCTCGAGCCTATTACAAAAACGATATATTTTCCTTTTAATTTCTAATTTTTAATATTTACCCATTGGTTTTACAAAAGATAATAATTGGTAAGAACAGTTTATTAACATATTTTAAAAATAATCTCACTACGTACGTATGTTTAAAAGACATTAAGAGAAATATTATAACTGAGTAGATCACATATGTTTATTTTATTAAATATGTAGTTTAATTTAATGTAAATAATATTTTCTGTAAATAAAATATGACATCATAAAACTTAATTCGCAAAACCGAATACGCAAAGTACACGAAGGAAGGTACATTATATGAGAACAAAGATAGATCCAAATATTTAATACAATTTTGGACATTGTAGGTTATGCTACGTGCTCGGCATATGATAAACCAGTGAAGAGGCCCACATGTTTGACACAACGTTTGCTATTCATTTATGTATGAATGGATATCAACTCTCATACATTTAAAACAGAACGAGCCTAATGTCGCATACCGTATTCTGAATCTGTTTTCTGAGCGCATTTCCGTGGTCACTTGTGTTTATTGATGGCATTTTGTTTGTTGTACGGTTTATAATTCCAATTTTACTCCGTGTTAAATTTTACTTTGTGAATTACCTTAACATGGTATTACTCCACTATGCTACTTAGGTTTGGAGTTACTTGTCGTAGAGAATAATATGTTCTCTGAACATCAGATTGGAGATTGTCGTTCCCTTAGTGCTTTGTCTTGTAACCCCTAAGTGACTGATCCTATGCGTGAATGATGTTCATCTGGTGATGCTGTTTCCTAGATACAACCCCCTTCTTGTTACAAAATCAATCTATAAAAATTAATTAAAATCTACTTATATTAATCCCTTCATGTTTTTATTGGGTTATAGGTTTCTTAAAATATAAGGCAGTAAAGTATTTCTTTATTTATGGTTCCTTTAAATTAACCACTGGGTGTGGTCATATTAAGGATTCAACAGATCCTTCTTAAAATTATGTCATTGCCTGTCTGTTCATCTATGCAATAACTCTTGAGAACAAGGTCCTGCAGACTTGGTACGTAGGGTTATCTTGTCCAAGGGATTTTCGGCTCAATATTTAAAAGAACAGCAAAGTAGTAATAACCCAAAAAATATTTCAGTTAGTTAATAAAGGCTTTATTTATATTCTATTGTGTCCTTAGATACTTAGATTTTTGTTTATTTAGAAATTTTCTATATAATAGCCTACATTTAAAAAAATAATTTTATAATATCAATCATCTCAATGACTGAAATTCTCCACAATTAAACTCAGTGTTGATATTATCGAAATAAAGCTTCATACAAAATTTCAAGTATGTACGTAATTTGGTTTTCGAGATATCGTACAAACAGATAGACAGTCAGACGGGAAGAATAGCAACAAAAATTTGCAGTTTCTCAAATGATAGGCTTCGTTAAAGCTCAGCCTATCTATAGAAATCTTTTTAAAAAGTCTTAAATCTTCTTCTAGAAAAAGATTAACCATTTATAAAATCTTACTTTTTATATTACTGAAGAACTACATGCGTAATTTCCTTCAAATATAATATACACTGTAATCAAATAATTTTTTTCTTTGTATTCTGAATTTTTCCCTTCAAAGCTCAGTTATAAAATTCCCAAAATTATTTTAATTATGTATAATTTCTTATGAATAATAACATTACTTTCCATTTCCTCTCTTTTGGGAAAATGTGTTAGAGAGCTGACTACGAACAAAAAGCTAAAGATGAAACCCGATCTTAAGAGGTACACGTCCTTTAGTGTTGGCCATATTTATTTTTGCTCCATAAGTACAATTATTTAACTTAAACTAATTTTACGACTTAAATTTAGTCGTAAATTATAAGAGATGTCTGTAAAATAATAATTAAAAAATATATAAAATACATTAAAGTTTTTACAATACGCAGACAGTTTGGATGCGTTTTATTTTTATCTTTGGAATGAGACATCTTCAATTATTATACGATTAAAATATCCTGTAAAATTGTCTGAAGTTCTTATCTGGCTTAAATTAAGATACCAGTTAATACAGACATGTCTTAAAATAAGTTCACTAACATAATAACGAACGTATTCTAACTTTATTATCCTTTAGTTAACATGAACAGGTATTTGACATATATTACTTCGGTTCGTTTCAAGTACTGAATCAAGATTTCTTAGATAATTGGATTACAATAGGCCGTTTGAAGTAAGCTGTACTAAATAGGTTAATTAGCCAGGGCCTATGCAGTGTAATTAGGCAGTCATGTAGTTGTTGCGTTCATTGTTAAAGTGAGCTGATACTTCAGAATATAATGAGGGGACCTACGGCGGTACTTGCTGACTTCACCCTACTTACCTCTTTATCTCTAATTACATTTTATATCATTTTTACTTTTTACTTTTGTAAAAAAATCATCTATAGTTCCAGTTTTTCACTATTCTTTTACTTACTTAAGTATAAGCTGAAGAAATCCCTAATTGCATGTAGTATGAACCAGCCAACAATGAACCTTTCTTCTGGACAAGGACGCAGCCATCGAGGGTTCCAAGGGGTCTGAACCCCCCTCCAAATTTAACATTTTTTTAAACAAATTGACTTTTAGCAAATAATTATGATAATTTAAGTGATTCAGTATTACTGGCATGTACTGTTGAAAGATCATTCTTGGGTGAACATTAAAAAGGGAGAAGAATTTTTAAGGAGCAAAATGGGGAATGACAAAATATTAGTCGTCTTGATCCCCCAAACATTTTTTCCTGGCTACATTCTTGCATCTGGAATAATTTCATACAATTTAATTCACATAACCGGTAGGCTACGTTTTACAAAAATAACTCCTCATAATCATTGTTTCCAACTATTCAAGAAAAATAAATGTTTAATAGAACTCTTAGTTAGTGCAATGAATCATAGACATGCTTTCGTTATGTGTAAAGTATTAACGTATTACATGTGATGTACTTAACGCAAGGGTGTTTGTGTGAACGAGGAACTAATTGTGTAGGCTCGCAGAACATTTGCGTTGAATCAGAGGCATTGAAGGCTCTTGTGGAGCTCACAATAAGCTTGGCATTGTTCTGCGTTTAGCGTTGTTTGTAGTCGAGGCTGACTCAGACACAGCGTGTGGTTTATGTTGGGACAAAACACTTGGGTCGGTTCAACGACACATATTAATTCACGCGAGGGTGACAATTTTATATAGTCATGTTTACTGACTGACATTGCGTAAACCTAATCACTGAAGAATACGATTCAGTTCAATCTCTCTAAATCCTACAATTTATATATAAATACACAGGAAAAGATGTCATAATATCTATTCTAATGTTCCACAAACCGTTAAATTTGATAAAGTTGAATTTCTGATTATCGTAAAAGTTAAAATACAAGATATGGTTATTTTAGTTACAATTTATTATTAACGTTATAAAATTACCAAATATCTTAATAGTAACTGTAAGTAATAAGATCTGTGAATCTTATATGTATATGTGGTCAATAAGTATTTTTCTTCAAATAAATTAACACAACATTGAATAGCTTATTTATTTCTTGGGATTTCATAACGACATCTTCAGGAAGCATAACAATAAAAATGTATACACAAGAAGGAATAATAAGGGCGTAAAATGTAAATACACAACTAGAAAACATGACTCAGCCGTAATATAATTAATAGCACAGATATTATTAATGGATAAAAGTTTGGAAAAGAATGAATTTATCTTACATTTAAGGCAATTGGGTACTTGGGTTTAAGAATTAGGTTATAGGCTTGCCCTAGATTATTTTACTGTAATCTATTTAAGGGTTCTTCAGGATAATTGAAGTCTTAAATTTTGTGCTCACCATTGTGTTTAGCCAATTGCTTCTAAATTCAAAATTCAACATTCTTTATTGTGTGGTATGACAATTTTTACAATAATTGTATTACACTCGTCAGCAAAATATGGTTTAAGTTGCATATGTAAATAAAACAATACTTCTCCAACTTTTCACAATTTCTGTAGCCACTTTTAAATTACTACTCGGAAAAAACTCACCTACCGAGTAAAAGGCTTTCTGTATGAGATAGTTCTTCTTATCGTTATTAAATACAGTGTGTTAAATATATAATATAGTTATATATTGTATTATAATAAAACATGGATACTTGTTACTTGAATAGTTATTCATTGATTAAGTTATAAAATACGTTTCTAGAAGATTGTAACTGGAGATAACTTTGCTTCAGTTATGTTTCACTACTCTTCAATCAATGTTGCACCATCGAACTACGTACAGCCTTAACTGAGTTTCTGTGATGTTTAATTCTATATGATTATTAACAAAATTTTTGAATCAATAACCGTTAAAGTTAGTTTTTAATTAAGGAAACATTACATGTATCCTAGGATAAATTAATAATATGATACCTGGACACATAGTAACGCATTTTACAAGCGGTGCATTGCCTACTGTATCTAATTTTAATACTAAAACTAAATATACGAATATGGAATTTACGATATGTACATAATTGTCTAAATATTTGTAAACAAACCAATTAATGATTTTATGTTTTTATGTTACACACTTTCCAGACAAGAAATTATTTTTTAAATGTAGTGATTACAATAAAATTCTGGTCGCTCTACACTCACACGAGCCTTCATGGCAGAGAAAGTAAAAGGGAAAGTTAAATTAACCACACAGCAGTGTTAAACAGTGCCGGTAATTGCTGAGCTGAGAGGGATCTGTCTCGCATCCATCAACAGCGTCAACAATCAACCACATCAACACCGCGCAATCAACAGTTGATTATACTCCACTCCCTGTGTAATCTGTCTACGACGAGAGAATACCTATGTACGAGTGCCGAAATGTGTCTTGTGGTTCGTTCTAGGAGATTTGTGTCTGCGGGTCAAAACTATGATTGGCTATATACAAGTATTGCCAACAAAATCTCGTCTAGCCTTCAATAACTGCGGTAGCAAAAAAGAGGGTTCGTCGAAAAAACATAAATATCCGACCACAATTAAGGTAGAATCTAGAGTTATCGCACTAAAACAATGTGGATACTAATATGTTTTACCAGACTTATAACAATGTTTTTTTAGTCAAAGAGAAAATTTTGTATTGAAAACCATGAAGAGACTGGATTTTGGACGTTTTCCAATGTTACACATTACAAAAATAACTTCAAAGTTTAAAATCTATCCTATACTTATAGTGTCCAAAAATTGTGATACATGCAGTTAAGCCTGCGCAAAAATTAAATATTATTCCTTCACGAGTGACATATCCTGTGTGGTCCAAATGTTTCTGTACAACGACATTGTTTGAGTCCATTCTCACTAATTCGAAATTACAGGCATTTATTTCAAATCGTGTACTAACTTGTTCTGTTGGCAATTTAGAGTCTAGCGGGATTATTGTCATACATATTAATAAGTTTTATGAATATTTATAATCCATATATGGCAATGTGTAAATATAAACATTCGTATTTGAACAAAAATTGGCACTAACATTAAAAAAAAAGAATTTATATTTTTCAAAAGGGAGCTGGCATAACTCCAAAAGGCAGGGAACCACCACAAATCTGAACATGTTTCAGAGTCCGAGACGTTCTATAGATTGAGAGCCTCCAGAGACCTGGAAAAGACCAGAAGGTGCTAGAAGTTGACTCCTTTAAAATGTCTTAAACTGTCAGGAGTGGGGAGAATCAAGAAGCCAAGAGGTGGAGAAACTTTGAAATACTGAAGGCTGAGGTCTGCAAAAGCCCGGAAGGTCCAAGAGGCTGTGAACTCCCAAAGGCCAGAAATTTCGAACGATGGAGAGCTGCTAGAGTATAGGAGAATTCAAAGGTGAAAGATTCAAATGCCATGAGGTGCTAGAGGTTGGGGTATGGTGCAGAGTCAATTGTGACACGTACAATATTTACACACGATAGAGTTAGTTTAACCACAATTATCTTTCTCTTCACCTTTCTAATTTGCTCTCACCCGTCTCACATAGTTTATTAGTGATATAGTACATTAGATCACACATATAAAGAAACTTGTCTTGTAATGACGAAACACGAAGTGAGAGACAATAGTTTGGCACTGCTAGACAGCAACAGAACGGCAGGTCACATATCAATAGGGTGGCGGACAGTAAACTGCGACCTGTACAACATTTATACACACAGGGGTGGGTTTAACCTCAATTTTCTTTCTCTATCTTTCTATCATTTATCTGAGTGTCGTCTCACTGATCATAGTGGTGATGAAGTCTGTCACATCACATATACAGTAAAGTTGTGTTATAATGACGAAACACGAAGGGAGAGACGGTGGTGTGGCATTGCTAGACGGCAACAGAACGGCAGGTCACATATCAATGGGGTGGCGGGCAGTAAACTGCGACCTGTACAACATTTATACACTACGGTGGGTTTAACCTCAATTTTCTTTCTCTATCTTTCTATCATTTATCTGAGTGTCGTCTCACTGATCATAGTGGTGATGAAGTCTGTCACATCACATATACAGTAAAGTTGTGTTATAATGACGAAACACGACGGTGGTGTGGCATTGCTAGACGGCAACAAAACGGCAGGTCACATATCAAAGGGGGGGGGGGGCGGACAGTAAACTGCGACCTGTACAACATTTATACACTACGGTGGGTTTAACCTCAATTCTCTTTCTCTATCTTTCTATCATTTATCTGAGTGTCGTCTCACTGATCATAGTGGTGATGAAGTCTGTCACATCACATATACAGTAAAGTTGTGTTATAATGACGAAACACGAAGGGAGAGACGGTGGTGTGGCATTGCTAGAAGGCAACAGAACGGCAGGTCACATATCAATGGAGTGGCGGACAGTAAACTGCGACTTGTACAACATTTATACACTACGGTGGGTTTAACCTCAATTTTCTTTCTCTATCTTTCTATCATTTATCTGAGTGTCGTCTCACTGATCATAGTGGTGATGAAGTCTGTCACATCACATATACAGTAAAGTTGTGTTATAATGACGAAACACGACGGTGGTGTGGCATTGCTAGACGGCAACAAAACGGCAGGTCACATATCAAAGGGGGGGGCGGACAGTAAACTGCGACCTGTACAACATTTATACACTACGGTGGGTTTAACCTCAATTTTCTTTCTCTATCTTTCTATCATTTATCTGAGTGTCGTCTCACTGATCATAGTGGTGATGAAGTCTGTCACATCACATATACAGTAAAGTTGTGTTATAATGACGAAACACGAAGGGAGAGACGGTGGTGTGGCATTGCTAGACGGCAACAGAACGGCAGGTCACATATCAATGGGATGGCGGGCAGTAAACTGCGACCTGTACAACATTTATACACTACGGTGGGTTTAACCTCAATTTTCTTTCTCTATCTTTCTATCATTTATCTGAGTGTCGTCTCACTGATCATAGTGGTGATGAAGTCTGTCACATCACATATACAGTAAAGTTGTGTTATAATGACGAAACACGACGGTGGTGTGGCATTGCTAGACGGCAACAAAACGGCAGGTCACATATCAAAGGGGGGGGCGGACAGTAAACTGCGACCTGTACAACATTTATACACTACGGTGGGTTTAACCTCAATTTTCTTTCTCTATCTTTCTATCATTTATCTGAGTGTCGTCTCACTGATCATAGTGGTGATGAAGTCTGTCACATCACATATACTGTAAAGTTGTGTTATAATGACGAAACACGACGGTGGTGTGGCATTGCTAGACGGCAACAAAACGGCAGGTCACATATCAAAGGGGGGGGGGGCGGACAGTAAACTGCGACCTGTACAACATTTATACACTACGGTGGGTTTAACCTCAATTCTCTTTCTCTATCTTTCTATCATTTATCTGAGTGTCGTCTCACTGATCATAGTGGTGATGAAGTCTGTCACATCACATATACAGTAAAGTTGTGTTATAATGACGAAACACGAAGGGAGAGACGGTGGTGTGGCATTGCTAGAAGGCAACAGAACGGCAGGTCACATATCAATGGAGTGGCGGGCAGTAAACTGCGACCTGTACAACATTTATACACTACGGTGGGTTTAACCTCAATTTTCTTTCTCTATCTTTCTATCATTTATCTGAGTGTCGTCTCACTGATCATAGTGGTGATGAAGTCTGTCACATCACATATACAGTAAAGTTGTGTTATAATGACGAAACACGACGGTGGTGTGGCATTGCTAGACGGCAACAAAAACGGCAGGTCACATATCAAAGGGGGGGGCGGACAGTAAACTGCGACCTGTACAACATTTATACACTACGGTGGGTTTAACCTCAATTTTCTTTCTCTATCTTTCTATCATTTATCTGAGTGTCGTCTCACTGATCATAGTGGTGATGAAGTCTGTCACATCACATATACAGTAAAGTTGTGTTATAATGACGAAACACGACGGTGGTGTGGCATTGCTAAACGGCAACAGAACGACAGGTCACATATCAATGGGATGGCGGGCAGTAAACTGCGACCTGTACAACATTTATACACTACGGTGGGTTTAACCTCAATTTTCTTTCTCTATCTTTCTATCATTTATCTGAGTGTCGTCTCACTGATCATAGTGGTGATGAAGTCTGTCACATCACATATACAGTAAAGTTGTGTTATAATGACGAAACACGAAGGGAGAGACGGTGGTGTGGCATTGCTAGACGGCAACAGAACGGCAGGTCACATATCAATGGGATGGCGGGCAGTAAACTGCGACCTGTACAATATTTATACACTACGGTGGGTTTAACCTCAATTCTCTTTCTCTATCTTTCTATCATTTATCTGAGTGTCGTCTCATAGATCATAGTGGTGATGACGTCTGTCACATCACATGTACAATAAAGTTGTGTTGTAATGACGAACACGAGGGGAGAGACGGTGGTGTGGCATTGCTAGACGGCAACAGAACGGCAGGTCACATATCAATGGGATGGCGGGCAGTAAACTGCGACCTGTACAACATTTATACACACAGGGGTGGGTTTAACCTCAATATTCTCTCTCTTTACTCTTTTCTGTGTAATCTCAGTACACAATATTTGGTGCAGAGCTGTAGTTTCAAGTATGAAGAAAACTCTACTTTAATATTAAATCCTACTATTTTAAAACTATTCCAGTTTTGAGGATGTGTATCTCATTTACGATGTTTATTAAATGTTTCTTTTTTACCAAAAAAAGTAATGACATGTAATAGACCAAGAGAAAAAAAGGCCAATGGCGGAAATTCTCTTTAAGATCTTAACATACTTTCTTTGTTTTATTTTGTCACAATTTGTTTAATACCAGTAAATTTAATGAACTATCTTTAACATACATTTAGCATGTACGCAGACGATTTAAAATTTTACTACGATTTAGCTATTTCCTTATGTTGAATTTTGCTTTCAGTTTTATATGAAGATCTACTAGTATGATAAACAAAATTATTAAGAAACATTTGAAGTTCTATAATATATTTGTGTGTACTGTACGACAAATTCATTAGTATTCAGAGCGGTTTTCAAGTTTAAAAATTAAAATAATTGGGTAATTCTTATTCCTTGTGCAAAGGAGTACGTTTTTACCTAGGATAGTAGGCGAGTGGGAAAAATGTTCATAAGAGAATTAATAATAAATCATTAATAATAAATCCTCTATTATTCCCAATCTGACTAACTGTAACATTTTTTCTGTACTTTTTGTATTATTTACACTCTATTGTACATAACAAAACATTTTCTCGTGGTTAATCATATTCTAGTCTTAGAACTATTTCTGAACAAACGTTAGCTTTTACATGATGGAATGTTTGAGGTTTAAATAGTCATAGAAAAAATATTTCGTTTGATTAAGAATACAAATTAATACATTTTGAATTCTTAAAATTGTGTTTATGCTCACTAAAACGGTATTAATCAATGAAACCCACAAACAGTAAACTATATATGATATTAATAATAAATTTTATTTATTTTAAAATGAAAAAAAATATATATATACAGTATATATATATATATATATATATATATATATATATATATATATATATATATATATTCATGATAGGTAACGGTACGTAATAAAAACAGACTTCCTTTGTTATATTTACTTTTATATAAATACTTTTATTAAACATTTTTGGAACAATTAAAATAAACTTAAAATAAGTTGTTAGTAAAAGAACGCATTTAAAAATAATACTGAAAAAGTGTTTAATAACTAACTAATAGTTTTAAATAATTTTATGTTTACTCAGCCTATTAAAGTAAACTGTGTACGTGTTAACTTAACGGCATAAAATCGGGTAGGGTTAACATGAGCCGATGGCAGGGTTCTGTAATTAGCAGTTCGTGTAGTTGTTGCGTTGATTGTTAGAGAGCGCTGATACTTATGGTGGTAATGAGGTACCTTGGGCAATACTTGGTACTACTTTACTTAACTTAAATACTCAACCTTAAACCACAGAAACATTTTGTTGTGCAGTAATGTCGCAACAGATTTGGAGCTAAAAATATTACTCAGATGCGTTATTTACTGGTAATACACAATAAGTTCAACATACATTTATTTTGTAATTATGTTGTTATTTAGATTACTAAGCCATACGTGGAAGTAAAAAACAATCTAACTTTAACACTAAAATAACTTTAATTTTAAAATAAAGCTGTAAGCATTAGAGAAGTTATATTTCTATCGTTAACGTTTGATTTTGTTTCCAACTCTTTCAACCTTTTCCCACATTACGTGTGGAAAAGAAAAGATACCTTAAGTGAGAAAAATATATGAACGTCACTCTTATTTTGTGACTAATTAAATATAAGAACGAAATTGAATGAATTTAAAAATTCTTTAATTTTTTTATAACAAATTAAAAAATCGTTTAAGATTTTATAAGTTTTATTATATATTGGTTTGAATCAAATCAAAACACTTATTACACTATCCAACTTTACATAATCTTTGCCGTTAACCAAATAAGAAAATATTAAACATACAGGACATCCATACACGATATATGTTTATATGGTATACACAAAACCATGTATCCTTAAACAATTTTCAATAACTGAAAAAGATGGGTAAGTTAAAACTATTGAGCCTCATTCAAACTGTAAAAAGTTTTACCGCAGAGATAATTCGTAAAATAGTAATAATAACAATATGATTCGTTACAGGTACAATATAGTCGTACAACGAGAGATATATGAATACTCGCCTTCGGCTCACTGGGGCTACGCCTCCAGGCCCCCAAAGTGGATGCTTAAAAATTTGGGGATTAGATGGATTTGGTGATTGGTTAAATTCGGACATAAGGTTTCGTGTTCCCTGCTCTATCCGATTCCGAGAATCGTACGGGTCATATCGCTTCGCTAACGCTCAGCCAATTGATATGTGGTGTATAATAATAATCAATAGACATCGTAGAACAGTAATTTATGTGTTCGCGAAATTAGAAGACAAGAAGAATTTGATGGTAACTAAAGTCAGCGTATATCACAGTTTAATTTTCCGGATTCACCCAAACTTTTGACTTTGAGAATAGTTCGTAAAATAGTAATAATAACAATATGATTCATTACAGGTACAATATAGTCGTACAGCGAGATATATAATATACGATACAACAAGATTCATTTGGATTAAAGGTGATGTTCAAATACCATTCGTCCGAAAATACTACTTTTAGCTAGCGGCAGCTCCCTCTCCCCACAATTCTTAACTCTTTCTATTGAACAAAATTATTCTGAGATTTTTTATCCCCAGAAACACTACCACATATCTAAGACTGGGTGAAAATTAACGGATCTTTTTTAAACCGAATATGTTCAGATTTGAGATACATTGTCTTGGATAGAGTTACTATAACACAAAAATCCGCGGAGTAATGGGTCTTTCCCCAGGAATGAGTATTCGTTATTTAAAAGATCCAAGTAATAAACTAAAAAAAAACATCAATTTCAATGAATTGTGACGGGATATGAGCATTTTAGTAGAATTTGAAAGCAATGTTGTTTTAATTGTTATTTGATTTAACGGCTCTCAGGATAAGTTCATGATGCTTTGAAATTTTCAATTGACAATCCTTATTATTATGAAGTTTAAAATAGCACTTTAAAACATACTCACCAAACAGAACTTAATAAAGAAAGTTTTGCCTACAATCTACTTTAAAGTGGTTATTTTTATGCTTAGTCTCAGGATTGATGGAATTTAAAAAGCAATTTTTTCCCAGCAATATTAAAAAAGCAATGACAGCAGGGAGTAGAGTTGAGTTTGGCAATCCAAACAGAATCTGTTGCATTATAGATGGCGCTGAGTGTCGAGGCGGATAATTGCAGATAGACAGACAGACGGTTGCGTCTCTTAATTTAATCATTCGGAGCAGCGCTGATTCGCCTAACCTGGAGATCTTCGTTAAACAGTTAACATCCTGCGGCTGATTCGAACCGACTCTCCTAATATTCATGACGTATACGTACATAACAATCATAATTTTAACCGTCGTGGTTCTTCAAATCAATAAATTGTGCTTGCTAGTTTTTTAAATGCTTTTCTTCAATAACACTTTTGTAAACCGATTGTCCTCATTACAAAGTTGTGGTAGATTAAAACTTACGTATATTCAAATATGAAACACATGCGTGACGTTCCGTGACGCAAAACAAACATTTAACCCTATACAAAGTTTACACCCACATCCGTCAAATGAAGTAGTGACTTCAAAAAACATTATCATTATTATTACTGGCACACTTTAGTATTGTTAAGTTTTGAAATAAGTTCTTGTTGATTTATGAATCAAATATTTACTCTTTATTAATACCAAAGTATATCCCTTGTAAACTGAATACTGTTTACCAAAGTCAAATTTTAATTCATTAATCCTCTCCTATGTAAGTAAGTAATATATTATGCTATTTAAAAAAAATATATATATATTTTATATTTTTAGCTTAATGTATTCCTTACTTACATAGGAGAGGATTAATGAATTAAAAGTTTGGCCAAAACAAATTCAGTTTAATTTTATATATCTATATATATATATATATATATATTATGGTATTTTAAAAATATGTATTATAAATCGAACATAAAATTTAAATAAGCGAAATTTCAGGTAGTAGTATCCTAAAATTGTAATGATAATAAACGGACTCATAAGATCTTTTCATCTTAACCATACCTTTTTCAGAAAAAATATTTTTATGATGTAAATTACACTAGTTATTTATAAACTGTTAGCAAAATTGTATGATTATCTCCTCGTTATGATACAGAACAGAATGCAGTTACATAATACGAATTTAACGGAAATATGGTACAATTTGTAATAGGGTAATATAAAATATAATTGTTGATTAAGTTTTAAAATACATATTTTTCTGTTTCAGTAACGTCAGGAGTGAGCTGGGAAGAGTGGTGGACATATGATGGAATATCAGGTAATGTCTATTTAGTAATGTATGCCATTGTGTAGACTACTTATAAAATGAAAATCACCATGGAGTCTACCATGTCATACCAGTTTTACTGGCAGACCCTTTCGTTACCTTGTATTAATTAGTATTTGGTACGTTAGGTGGCATTTTGATGATACAAACGCTTCATACAGAGAAGCTCTAACCAATTAATATAGCGGAAAATATAGAGCGCCTGAAACACGGTGAGTGAGTTCGGCTATGAGCACCTGATACGTGTCCAGCAAAAGCCGGTGACACCAGATGCAAGTAACTTAAACACGGCTAGAGAGAGCGTGAGTCGTAACCAAGCAACGACGTGAAACACGTTCAGCGGGTGCCTGAGACGTAACCATTGAGAGCCTGAAAAACGTCCAGCTAGTGCCTGAAACACAACCAGCGAGTGCATGAGTCGTAACCAGTAAAGACCTGAAACACGTCTAGCAAATGCCTGAGACCAATGAGCGCTTGAGACAAGGCGCGTGGAACATGATAGCCTCAGTAACAACCAGTTGCTGCTGAAACAAATGCATTCTGCACATAACCTATTACTACTAACCAAATAAGATATGACTTTGATGACCTTATAGTTCCAGCCCAAGTATATTGGTAACAGAGATTTTGGCAAAATCCATGGGTAATATTAATACTTTTAAGGTAGGTCTGTTACCAATCCTATATGCTTTACTTTGAATGTGTTATTGCAGTTTTATTGGCTATTCCAGTAGATAAATAATGCCTTGATAAAGGTGGCCTGACAATCTATACCGATACTTCTAAGTTTTCGATGGGATAGAATGATTCAAAAAGCTTCCGCATTTCAGAATCCGCCCAACTTAGACACAACGTGTGAATAAAACGAGAGTTTTGTTCAGTGCCTCTTTTTGAAGATGCATGTAGTGAAGTTATCACAGTCCTGGGTAGTTATCATGTTACAAGCGCGGTGGAGTTCGTAGTCAGCTTCAGTTTGCATTTATGGATGTTGCAATTGCAATAGCAATGAATAATTTACTGTTATTTTGGCAGAGAGAATGGCACCAAATGAGTTTCATTGTACGTAGCAATTCTATATGATAGGAGTTCGATGATTGTTGAAGTGACAGTAATAAAATCCATTGTCGCCTGCTCTCATGATTTTGTTTTGGAGATGTCGGGAAGTGGATTAGTTTTTTTGATTTTCCTGATGAATTCGTATTTGATAGATCTAATCGAAGTACCTAAACAATTCAAGGCCAGGTTGAAGAAGCAATGGTGGTGAAGAGGATTGTATTTAATCCGGATAATTGAAATGTTTTGTCTCTTATCCCGGATCAGCAATAACACCAATTTCCGTTATCAACTTCCTCGTTCACCAAAGGGTACATTTATTTCCTGGAGGTTGCATTGAGAATTTCTTTCATTATTGATGCTCACGCAAGGTTCCTATAGTGCAGGGGTATCGATTGTTAAGGACAAAAAGCTGAGGAAACATTTTCCCTTGCTTCCCGAATAAAAAGATATTCGTAATGGGTGAAGTTGTGGATAGAACACATAAGGAGGGGTGGCGAGCTCTATATCTCAGTCATTTTACATTGGAAGAAGGTGGGGGTAGATCTATCCCAGTCTCTTCCAGTTAAAGCGGGTATTACCTCTTTTTTAGGGTAGCACATTGATGAACATTAACCACTTCACTTACACCAATTCACCCTCGGCAGAAAAATAGACCTAGCTATCAACTATATTACACGAATATCTCTAAATTTCTGTAACTGATGAGCCAGTCCTGGACGTTCATGGGGTTGCTCAAATTTAAATGAAATGTAGGTTGTCGTGTACCCAGTGTATATTTAAGGTTTAAACCAGCCAAACGTGTAACCCTTAGGGGGTGATGGATGCCTAATAGTGGCTTATACATTCAACACTAGGGTTCTTCAAGTTGGCTATGTGAAGATGTTATGCTAGATCATAATAAAAACCAATAGCTGTGGGGTCGGATAGTTCATAGACTCCAAGGGAAAAAGGGATACTACCATGGTTACAAGTGACTTTTCTTTTATTGCTCCCCTCCTATCACCATCCAGTACCTTATTTCTCCATTCTCGGTCATGATTCTAATGTAAAAAATCAAATTTGCTATGAAAACGGTGGGAAATTCTTTATGGACGGATTATTATGTACATAGTTAGTGCTTTGAAGCAAGCAAGGATAAGATAGGGTTACTAGAAAAGAACGCGTAGTAATAGTTCTTATCAAATAGACTTTTCTAACACCTTACGGTATTATATAAGATATGAAAGAAAGACCATATAAATATAGTACGAAATTTGTTTAATTTACAACTATACATATATTATGTATCTATAAATAAAATGATTGTGTAATATACTACTTTTTTAATATTTGAACGTAAATTTAATAAATGAAATTATATAGTAAAACTAATAATGCATAGTTGCAATTATGCATAATTTTAAATGACACTACTGTTCTATCAGCAATTGTATATATTCCTTATGAATTTACTTGTTACATATTATTTAGAAGATTTCGAATTTATTAACAATACAATTTATTCATAACGTAATCACTAAAAACGATCTTCTTTAAAAAAAATACCATATAATTATGAATATTAAATATGCTTACAGTCACCATAAACATGGTTTATATTGACGACTATTTGTTCAGTGCATTTCATTTCTAAAGTAGATTTTTCGTTTGAAAACAATTTTAGATTTAGTATTTGACTTTGGCAATACGTAATTTATTAATCATTTGTCATCGAAACGTGATTTTTGATTGATTTTAGTCTTGCAGAGTTTATCGTAAACAACATTTGAGTGTGGTTGCATGAGAACTGATTATGCAGCAGTTTATTATCTTATTACCCATACAATTATTACCAAATTCATCCATCAGATCAATTATTAACAAATTTATTTCAATTCAAGTGATACAATAAACAATGAATGTGATCTGAATATTAACCCAGAGCGATCGTTTAGTATGCAGTACATTGGTATGTGACATTTTAAATGCATGAGAGATGTTATCCATTCATACATAAATGAATAATAACAGTTTTGACAAACATATCACTCTCAGCCGCTGTTCTCTTCTCTCAGACCAGAATTCACAACAAATCTTAATGTTAGTGGGGCTCAAGATGCTTATTATTTATTTAATTTCTATTTTCTAACATCTTTATAGGTTAATTTATCAATTTAAACAATTTATATTTGGTCAAGCTGTTCAAGTAATGTACCATAAACGCAGTTGTCTATATAAATTGTATCAGTCTCAGTGTTTATCATAATTATACGTAAATTTCACAGTTATAACAATTTATATTTGATCGGCCTATACTAGTAATAAACTGTACGTATTATTGTCTATGTATTATATTTCAGTTTAAGTTTTAATAAATGTGATAAGTTAGTTTTTAATTTTAACCGTTTATTTTGATTAAGCTGTATAAGTGGTATACATTAGGTATGTAGCTATACCCTCGACCTTGCAATGCGAGGTCGGGCGCACAGTTACATGCCTCCTGTTCCGGTCGCGCGCACAGTTACATGCCTCCTGTTCCGGTCGCGCGCACAGTTACATGCCTCCTGTTCCGGTCGCGCGCACAGTTACATGCCTCCTGTTCCGGTCGCGCGCACAGTTACATGCCTCCTGTTCCGGTCGCGCGCACAGTTACATGCCTCCTGTTCCGATCACACACAGTTACATGCCTCCTGTTCCGGTCGCGCGTACAGTTACATGCCTCCTGTTCAGTCGGGCGCACAGTTACATGCCTCCTAGTGCCCGTATATGTTACAAATAATTTTTGAGGAAACAAAGCAGCCTTAAATGTTATACTGACTTGTTTCGGAACTAAGCCCATGATCACAGTAACAGTATATCACCTAAATAATATAATAAATATAGACAACAATACATATCACATGTTTCAATAGACTATGTTGTTTAATTGGAAATTATTCATACACTTTACGTGGATTTTTCTCTTAATTTATTTATGTTTCTAATATAGGCAATTAATTACTAATTTTTATTATATTAATTAAGTTTTTATTTTTAACGATCTTTAAATCTGTTTATAGTCTATTAAAATGAAAGAAATTCCAAATAGTTTAATGTTCATGATACAAATTGTTTCAGAAAAACTAATTTTTCTAATCTGATTATTTCATTTAGTGCCTGAATATGTTTTCCAAATGAGCAAGAATTTCAGCTTGTTTGTCCGATGTAACATTTCTTAAATTCACTGCATCTTAATTTTTAAATTACTGCTCATAGAAATTTGGCCTTTTTATATTTTTGGATTAACTTTAAATTGTTGTTTTTAGTTATATAATTTAATTTTAATTTCTATATCGATTACCATGAAATGTTTCCCAAAGGATTTTTATTGGTTTGTTTAATTCTTTTGTTGAAAGTGTTTTCCAACTATTTGATTAATAATGTAACTTAAATTAATTAATATAACGACTTTATAACATTTCGCAATAATTTCAAGATAAGAAAACATTGTTTACACCGTTAGAAAGGGAGATCATGTGTTTGAAAGCTAACGTTAAACCGCGCAACTGAACCAATAATTGTGTTTGTTTTTACTGTAAATATTTGCGTGGGTATCACGGTGTACACAACTGCACACAAATCGTGCAATCAACAAGTTACATTGTGTTTTCCTACCGATAATACCTCCACAATGGTTGATATTTTAACATTTACATCGTTGGGTTTGCAATGTTATTTCCATTTATTGTGTTCTGTAAGTTATTGAAATTGGATCATCAAGAATTAAGTGTGATTTATATTAATAATAGTGTAAAAACTGTGTTGTGTATGTAGGTAAAAACATATTTAGTTGATAAAATGTGTTCTAGATCATTCTTTAATTTACACTAGATCTGACTAAAACATACTTATTGCTAATTAAATATATACAGGGTGGCGCAGAGAAACGGGAAATTTTGAAATAATCATAGTAAACGAATGAATTGTAAAAACAACTTTTTAATGCTTAAAATGTGTTTGGCAAGAGTGGAAATTACATGAGAAATGTTGGATATAACAATAAAGTTAAAGTACACATTCATTCAATCGTTTTCGAAAACTTATCATTGTCCCACGCAATGTGTTCTCAAGAAGATTTCTTGGCCTAGTTTGGTACACAACGCTCTTTAGATGTCCCCATAGAAAGAAGTCGCATACTGAGAGGTCCGGAGACCGTGGAGGTCAAAAGTGACGTTAGCGTTCCTTGAAATTATGCGCTCCTCAAACAAACGCCTCAGTGCTGCCATTGACAGATTGGCAGTGTGTGAGGTGGCTCCATCCTGTTGAAACCAGGTTTGTTGAATGTCAATATCTGGAAAAACATGAAGCCGTGGAGCATAAAATGTCTCCAACATATGAATGTAACGTTCAGATGTGACAGTTACAGTGGAACCATTACCATCCTCAAAGAAGTAAGGTCCAATTATCCCTCGACAAGACACTACACTCCATACAGTAACTTTAAGGCTGTGTAACGGACGTTGATGAAGTTCACCGGAATTTCTGCGAGCCCAGTAACGCATGGTCTGCTTATTGACATGAAAT
Organism: Homalodisca vitripennis; assembly: GCF_021130785.1. NCBI lineage: Eukaryota > Metazoa > Arthropoda > Insecta > Hemiptera > Cicadellidae > Homalodisca > Homalodisca vitripennis. The sequence continues at coordinate 42,134,935 of NC_060211.1, read as the reverse complement.
TTAAATGAAAGTGGGCCTCTTCAAACATCCAAAGATGTTCATGGAAATTTGCGTCCTCGTTTGTTTTTAGTCAGTAGCTATTCACAAAATTGTAAGCGTAATTCACCGTCATTTGATTTTAGAACTTGAACAATCTGAAGCTTGTAAGGATAAAACTGCAGGCCGTGCAATATTCTTTGTACACTCCGACGCTCAAGTCGCAATGATGATGCGATTTTTCGTACAGAACGACGCGGACGCCTTTCCACTGCGACTCGCACTGCATCAACATTTTCTGGGGTTCGAACAGTCCCTATACGCCCAGGAGGTTTTTTTCTTTAAGGCCGAACCAGTCTGTTCAAAATTCCGAACCCATGATGATATGGCATGTGAAGAAGGAACTCGACCGCGGGGAGGAATATCATAAAGGCGTCGAACACTCGTGCAGCTGTTACCCTGTCGCCATTTTTGTAATACGCTCTCACGGCAACGGCACGCTCCATACCACTCCACTGCTCCATCTCAACTAAATGACCGTTACTACTTGGCATCGTGACTTCCATCCCCCACTCCTACGAGACTTACAGATTTACCAACAACAACTTCAAAATTTCCCGTTTCTCTGCGCCACCCTGTTATAAAGTATAAGAAACCAATATAAATGCGTATTTTTTAGGGGAGAGTGGCTTAATATCAGATACTACCATTTCTTATCCATGACTTACTGCAGCCTATTGGTAGGTCGCTCAACGACGCCCGTACATGTCACCAGTATAGTTAGTTATCAGTTTAGTTGGTTTGGTCGTCCTTCAACAGTGAACGCGTGTTAATAGACAAAGTGGTTTTTTCATTGATTGAAATATTTTGCTATCGTAACTTCAAAACCAGATTACATTTATGAAGTCAAAGCAGTTTGGATGATTATTAATTTTAAGACACTGTCTATATAAGTTGATGTTTAGTACAATGGCTCTTTTAGTATATTTGCGAGAGGTTATGTTCAAGCAACGTGTTACGCCTGGTTAAACATTTTAAAGACAAATCCATCCATTTCTCTTCGTTTATCTCACTCTCTTTCATTATCAAGATATTATTTTTTATTCATATACATAAAAGAAAAAAAAGAAAAGTTATTTAGACTGGTGAAAGGATATTTTACTCAACCTATATTGAGAACATCAAACAAGTACAATTTAGAACAAGATAGAAATGCGTCACAAAACATTTGGTGTAACAGGATTAGCTGAGGTTACATGTAAAATCTCAAGTCTATAGTTAAGCTGTATGTCTTTCAATGATAGTGTACTTTTTTAAACAAAATCAATGTAAGGACGTACAGATAGAAATTACATTTTTCAGCCCCTCAAATGATAGGCTTCGCTAACGCTCAGTCAAACTTGTGCTCAACGTTGCCCCGTCTGAAAGGTACAACACAAACCGATACCAGCACTGGGCAGTAAAGTGTTTACTCTACCAAAACGTGTTGAATAATCCACAGGCAATTCAGCAACTCGGTAATTGCCCCTAGGAGCCGGTGTTTAACTGTTTGTTTAGCTAAATTGGACTGCTTGTAGAACCTCTATCTACTACCACGTTGTCAGTATTCTGATGATTAGCAAAGATTACTTGTAAACTACTTCAGTTTAAAACCAAAAATCACCTAATTAAATATATTTATTATATTCAGCACTACTTCTTTGTACTCCACTGTCTCCTCATTCTTTAACTTTTGCAACCACCAAATTTATATTATTAAATACTTGCTTTACTAATCATTAATAATAATGACAAATAAGGATGACGTAAAAAATAAACCTTCTATAAAACTATCTTAGTATCCATTAATTCAAATATGGTACATCCAATCATGTTATAACAGTAATATTGTTATTTTTCAAATTCACGTACACTTTCAATGGCCTTCATCGTAGGGATAAGTTTGTTGCTCTTTAGTTAAGAGGTAAAAGGTTCAATTCAACTGCAAATGGATTCAAACAATTTCCTATTAATTGCACTCTTTTCAATAAAATAAAATTGTACTATTGTGTAGAAGAAACCCCTATTAAATTGTGCTTTTTAATGATTGCTTACTTTTGAAATAGCAGACCATACCAAATTTAAATTTCTGTTACTTTTTTCCACTTAAAAGTTCAAACCAAACTTTACCTTCAAAAATATTAGTTGTAGGAATAGTTGGATAAATAGTATATGAAAAACTAAATTTACGTTACAAATATTTAATTCGAATGCGTAATAAATAAAACAAACGTTGATATATGAGTTTCGTTTGGAAAATACTAACCAGAACAATTATAAAATGGATCATATCCGATCTATTCTCATATGGTTAACAACCATACACCATTGCCAATCAAAATAATTTATCTGAAGTAGAGTTTTTCATCATAATGGTTAACTTAAAGTTGAAGACACCCTCGCTTGAACAGTGTCATTCTCTCAATATCAGTACTGTAGAGTGTAGAGTGTGCCAGTAGCTTCACACCGTGGCCATCAGTATGCATTTATGCGGGTGTAAAACATATGGCTGTATAGAGAGTGGTAATGCTAGTGTTTGGTGTCCTCTGCTGTGATACTGTGACCATCACCGTGGCTGGATTTACATTTCAGTGTTTGTTCCTGCGCCATGCATAACTTTTAGATTACTGCCAGGATGACAGTGGTGACAAAAGTGAGGGAAATTAGTGTTAAGTGGACACTACGATAAAAATTGTAGATATTTATGAAATGCTGTATATCTTAACTTATAACCTCTCATGTGATAAAATTTCACAAAAATAAGTAGAAAATCGAATAGTGTAACTATTGTTAAATTTGAAATAATACCTGATTTTTAAATTTCTGTATTTAATAACTAGGAGTCATTTTGGTTTTTTTAATTTTCAAAATATTGTCACCAATACAAATATTTTCGCCATTAATTTCTTACTCCTGTGGCCACTCAAAACCCAGTTGGGCTTTTGATTCACCAAAAATGTGTCTCCATGCTATTCTACTCTGGTATATTCCAAGATCTTTTACCACATTCTTAAGGTCTGCTCTTGCCTGATCTCAGCTTTTCAGTGTTGGTCTTCCTCTTAGTTTCGTTTCCTTTGGGTTCCCTTCCTCATCATAGAGCATTTATTTTCAATAAATAATTTATTGTGTCTGCTTTTCGTTTGCAGAACTGCCTCCCAGTTGTATAAGTTTTGGAGAACTGGGATCTATTTTATTCGGACAAAAAGTTGTATTTTAGCAGCATCTTTTTTTTGCACACAGAATGAAAGTTCTAATCTTTGTCTTGCGTACTTCATAAATTCTTTTTATAACTTATCTTACAGTTCATAAAGTGCATTTTGTGTGTATTTGTGCAAAATATATCATTGCTAGGTAAAGCTAATAAATGTAATAAGTATGTATATATTCATCTAATAATTGTATTACGGACCATGTTTTGAAAAAGACTTTTAACATTTGCCTGGTTGACTTTTATTGCAAGGGTTGTTAGGGTCTGATTTAAAATATTTGATCGTCTTATTAATTAAATTGCTTAAACATTATTTACATTAGTATATAGACTCAAGTAAAATACAAAGTTAAAAAATTAACACTATTTCCTTGTATAGTTTGAGGTTTACTCATTTTGCAGGATATTTTAAGGCCAATAATCACTGGATGACGAGATTATTGCAAAAGTTATTATAGGTTAATTTACTTGAAATAGTCTATCACAGTTCAACTTATACTTTGAAGGTTTGTGGTAGGAAGAAGAGTGGTACTTCCACAGCACTACATCAGTGACAGTACGAGACCTCGTGGTTTATGCTGGTGGGACCCAATAAAGTTGAAGAAGGGAATATCTCAGGATAGCAAATGGATGTAAGAGGGCAAAGAGACTTGATAGAGACAAGTCGGCGCCTAGAGAGCTCTTAGTCTTGATCAACTGGAGCTCTTACTTAGCCTTATATCTTGGACTTACATGCCTTCGGTAACATATCGTAACATTTTGTTAGCACTATGAGTTTATTTACTTATACTATTCGTGAACAATAACAGTATTCCATTAATATTCATGTCAGGAAGCCAAGTTAAAGAGTCTATACTAAAGGTACAAGAGTCATAATAATAAACGTGAAAACAATTTTCGTAACATTATAATCAGTATTCAACACTTTTATTTATTCAATATCCAACAAAATTTATTTTATTTGAAGGAGCAATTTTAAATAATTTAACTATAAATATTTTTACAAACTTAATATAATTGTTCATTACTGTTTACACTGAAAGAAAAATGTTTGTGACAATTAATATTGGGCATTAAAAATTTTTTAATTAAAATTATTTTTTCCAGTACAAATTTATGTAATCTAGGTTAGTTTTATACTCTTTGCCTATGACTGACCTATTTTTACTGTTTATCATCATCACCGCAAATGATATGATCAGGACAGGGCAGTAGGTTTCCCACATTTTATTTTTTTGTTGTAATTGAAAAATGTTCGATATATCAATCTTTAGAGCTCAGAAAACATAGAATACTTGAGCTTAGAAATCAATACTTGCCAAAAGTACAAAATTATAGCACAAAAGTGTTAAACAGGTACCGATAAAGGATGTTTTATTTAACCAGTCAAAATTAGGCCTCAAAATTAGGTAATTTTGTAAGAAAGCCTCTAACACAACCCAGGGACCGGCGGCTGGAGACTTCCGAACCATGAGCAATAGCCAAGCAGGCGCGCTGCTTGCAAGGACAGGATCACTCAGTGGTCACCCATCCAAGCAGCAGCCACGCTCGTACATCACGGAAAAAAGGAAGGGAAAATTTAATTATTTTTAAGGGTAAGTAATTTTTATTAATACAGATTTCTTCCCACTCGTCTTCCAAGATAACTTCCAGTAAACTTGATATTGAGTTTTAACTGTTAAAAATCTATGGATTTGATTTTTGAATGATGCAACTCATGGACAATGGCCAACTATAATAGAGGTAAAATATCAATTCCATTACATTTCTAAAGCTGCTAATAAAATAAAGAGCGGTAATTCAACTGTAATGTTGTGAATTGTCTATGCTAAGTCAATGAAACTTCTGGAAGTATAAAAAACCTGGAATTTTATAAACGTTGGTATTTTAGAGAACCAATTCCAAAAACTGTACTGCGGTTTAAAGGCGGTCATTTTACGTAGACCCGGGGTTAAGCTGGGTAAGCATGTTAAACACTGTGGGGAGTTGAGTCAACAGGTTTACTGTGGCGTTCCTCAATCATACATTGTCACTTTAGTATTAGCTTGCAAGCACATTTCTGCAGTTAAGTCAAGTATCTATCAACATATAAATAACAATATCACGTTTTGTTTCAATCAAATTTTTACTTAGTTGATTAAGATATACGTTGTTACTTTAATTCACAATAAGTAAAAATACTAAAACAAATTATGGTATAATTGTGTAAATAAAAAGTTAAAATGTATATTAGGAAGCAGTTACATGATATTATAATTACTTTTGATATTTAAATAAAATTATAGGATACTCTTTAAAGGAATTTGTCCATTGAAATTGTCTTTTTTATTTTATATGACAGTGAAAATCAAATTTATGTTCTAAAACACCATGGTTAAACGAAGTACAGAAACCTCTTACATAAAAAACAAAACTTTAATTTTGTATTTTGTATGATTTCAAAACGCTTTGTAAATCTTGGAATATGTATTTATTTTTTATAAGAAATAACTGCATCTGTACTAAAAACTAGGTTTAAAAGAAAAAGCTAAATGCACAGTTTTAAATAAGTTTTTCTGCCGTAGCAGTTTAAACACGAATCTGATAGATAACACACACAAAAAAGTTAAAAACTAGAAAACCCCCAAATTTAGCACGTCAATGTTAAAGAAAAAAAGTATGAAACTCGCCTGAAATTCCTGGAAATTAATAAATATAATATGTTAAAAAATAGCTTTTATGTCAAAATTGTAAAAAGTAGTAATTAGTAGCATTACAATTAATGTTTAAGTTTTACTTCGTAGCTTACTATTTTGTTCAATGCACAAGAATTTTAAAGTGCGGTGAGATCCTTGTCACAAACAATTAAAACAAGTTATGTGATGTTGTTGATTTAAAAACTAGATTGTCCAAAGTCACGTGCTCATACTTAGAAACATCTTTCCTAAGATGCAGTTAAATAAGAAGAGGCCTTTCCTCAACCCTCAACCGAGTAAGAGTAATTGGTTCAAGACAACCCTTACATAATAGATCAGCCTATCCGGGGAGTGAGGCAGCTGATCTGGTAAAGTAGTCAATCGGCACAACTTCCCTTCATGTCTTGTGTAAACCACACTTACACAGCTTTCACCTTAACTTTGGACTTTGGTCAAAATTTGGTTTACATTTAGTTTAGTTTACTATTGGCTGAGCTGTAGCGAAATTATTTACATCAATGAAAAGATATAAAGTAATTCTTCGAAAACTTACCGTAACAGTTGGCTTTCTTGACATTGTAAAAATCGTTTTAATTGTTTAAATTCTAGGTACAATCTCTTAGAGAATTACAAAAATTATATGTAAAATTTTAAATCATCTTGCGATATTACTAGCTCATACGTGTAAAAATACGTTATTTAATAATGTTATATTAAAGAATGTTTTATAGTACTGATATCTGACCAATCATCAAAAGACAAAAGGACCACAATCTGTGGATTAGATACATACAATATTATTGCTTGACCTTTAGCGAAGCCTTGTCACTCTAGGGACTGAAAAACTTCTGTCAATCTGTCCGCATATCACCTCGGAAATAAAAAAATCGATGTCCTGACTTGAAATTGAGTATGAAGCTTCATTTTTATATGAGTAACACAGAGTTCAATGATGGTTCATGTCACACCATGGGATCTGGTTGAGTGTTTACACTGCTAATATTTTTACAGTGATGTTATGGGTTACATAATAATGGGCCTCTGATGGCAACGAAAAAAATACCAGAATAGATAAAAATTCGTAAAAAAAACTCAATCCAGCCATAAAAGATTGATACACCCTGTGATACTCGTATATTAACACATATGACCTAACCATCCAACATAAATTTATAGTGACTTTAATTATTTTTTTTTTACTGATATGAAATCCAATTTAATAAAACAAATCTGAATGTATCAATTTCATATGTAGAATTTGCATAAGCTTTAAACAAAAATGTAATTAATATCTTTTCAATAATGAGTTCTATGGTGAGCCATTTTTGAATCATCACTTTTTTGTATCATTTTATTTTTTCTATCTGTTCACAGGATATCTCCAGAATGAAATGAGCTATAGATTTGAATTTTGCATGCAACCTCATTGAATCCTTTGACGACAAGCGTACTATCCACCTAATAGTATTTATTGTTAGTTTTTTTAAACAATCTCGGACTGATTTTATTCTAGTAAGTTATTTGCTCTAGAAGAATGAATTTTTCCTAAAAACTCTGTACGTTGTTCGATGAAATCATCAGGACACGAAGGTAAATAGAAGATAGGACAGAATGAAAAAGAATTTTCCTTATAATACTTCATATAAATGGGTAATTCATTTCCTATAGTTATTATATAAATATTTATTCAAACTTATTTATAAAAATAATTTTAATATCTATCGTTATTCTATGGGTCCACTAAAAAATAACGATATTCAAATCTAAAACCAATGGTATAAATTGGTCAGGTTTAATAAATGTCAACTTGATAAAAAAGAAAACTATAGCTCAACATCAAATATAGCGGGATCACACAGAAAAGGCAGAGGGAGAATATTGAGGGTAAACTCGCCTCAGTGTATAAATGTTGTACAGGCCACAGTTTACTGCCCGCCACCCCATTGATATGTGACTACCCTTCTGTTGCCGTGCACCAGTTCCACGCTACGCGGCTCTCCCTTCCACTGCATTTATAATACTATTTCTACAGCGATACAAAACGTACAGTTGTATCACATAGAAAAAGCAGATGGAGAGAATATTGAGGGTAAACTCGCCTCAGTGTATAAATGTTGTACAGGCCACAGTTTACTGCCCGCCACCCCATTGATATGTGACTACCCTTCTGTTGCCGTGCACCAGTTCCACGCTACGCGGCTCTCCCTTCCACTGCATTTATAATACTATTTCTACAGCGATACAAAACGTACAGTTGTATCACATAGAAAAAGCAGATGGAGAGACTATTGAGGGTAAACTCGCCTCAGTGTATAAATGTTGTACAGGCCACAGTTTACTGCCCGCCACCCCATTGATATGTGACTACCCTTCTGTTGCCGTGCACCAGTTCCACGCCACAAGTCTCCCATTCCGTTATCCGTATCATACTATTGTTTGTGGCTAGTAGAATTCATTTAAATAACTGGTGTAAAATGGATGAATTCAATATCCAGATAGTTCAATTCAAAATTGACTTGTGTCAGTAATAAGAAATGCCGTTAAAGTGACTTATTATCTTCTGCTGATGGTAGGTTTCGGTAAGTTAAGAAACTGTAAGTTTTATTCTTTAATAAATCCAATATAGGCTACCTAGTTGCTCTTTAAAATCGATTTATCATTTCCTGAAAAAATACTGCATGAGTAAAATGTTGTTCTTTGAAAAGTATCCTCATTTGTTTAACACTTTAAATACATCAAGTTTTTACGCAACATTCTGCTATTTCTTGATAATCTTTAAATCTGTACTACCTTTTTGAATATTATATACCTTTATGTATACCTGCTATCTTATCTGGGTGAAATAAGTGCATTCAGGATTTACAGGAATTAATTGTATCAAAATATTTCAGCCTTTCTCGTTATTTTAATGACTTCAATGAATTCAAATGGCCCATTTAAATAATATTGGTGTGGAGCTCTGTAACAAATATTTATGTTATTTGACTGCATAAGATCATACAAAGTTACAGCAAAGTCAGCTCAATATATTTTACCTGATGGATAGACAATAGCGAATCCATCAGGCTCATGCAACTGAATTTGATTGGGTCTTCTTATTTTGAGTTAATCAAACCAATCTTTTATATACTAGATAAAACATTATACAAACATTAACTGTTAATTATCCTCCAATATTTAAAGTGTTTTTGCCTTGCTTGTGGCAGGGCCAGCGTTCTGGGGGTTGATCAACCCCGAGTGGAGTCTGTGCAACAAGGGGCGGCGACAATCCCCAGTCAACTTGGAGCCTAACAAGCTGCTGTTTGACCCAAACCTGCGTCTTCTCCACCTGGATAAACACAGGGTGAGTTTTAACCCCTCAACTTCCACCCTTTTGAGTATTATACAATGTTCAGAGACTGATTTCGATGATAACAGAAAAATGTTATGCGATTCGCACACTCTTTTGTATAACGTTTTTATAAAAAAACGAAAACAGTAATTGATACTGAAATCATTAAATAATTATAATAATACAACTAAACTAACCTATTTGGGAATTTGATGCAAAATAAAGATCTGCTCCTTCATATGAAAACGTTACTAACTTTAAAAGTTTTTGCTGGATGCAATGTGGTCTACATTTTATGAAACGTCAAAACACGAAAAATCTTACGTTTTTTAAGCTTCTCTTTTATAATATACCTTTAATCTGGTTGGAACAATATTGAGGACTATCACGATCTAAGGGTGTTTCGATTGTACTGAGGTTCGCTGACTGCGATTGGCTCTAAAGTAACTTCAATACTTTCGTGGAGACCATTCTGGGAGGGTCATGGAGAAATTATATAATAATTTAATATGAGAGTTCTCTTATTGCTTGCATTGATCAATGGTCCTCACTAAAACTAAGTTATATTAATCGGTCATGACTATGGATATATTGTATCTATGGAAGGGTTGATTCATTGTGAATGTTTTGCTGCAGTTTAACTTACTCTTAGCGCAGCGTCTGACAACTGATGTTGTCACAGATTTGACTCCTGTAATATGGAGTCATGTTCGTTTGAACAGATCTAAATAAAATTTGGTGACGAAGAAGCTTTAGAAATGAATTCTGCGTTGTTTCGGCATCAGAGACACCTACACTCAAATCTAATATTAGATACAAATATAATCTAAGTGAAGAGGCATTGTCGTTGTCTCATCAAATATACAGTAACACAAGTAAGACAAAACATGACTGTAGAATACAGGAGTCAAGTCTGTGACGTCATATTTCAGATGTTGCACGAAGAGGAAGGTGAATTGGAGCTAAGCTCAACATTCACATATGCATATAATATTGTATCGTTTAGTTCAATTACAATTGATAATGGGGAGATAATTATTATACGACCTGTGAAAGAAGGAAAATCCATATATTTCAGAAAAAAACAAAATATATGCACAGTTAAAATTGGTTTATTGTTTTAACAATACATTTTATACACAGCACGTACAGGATTAACAAAAAACCAGTATTTTTTTACGTTTTCAAAAATTGTTACAGTAAGTTACTCATCGATGATACTAAAATATTTGAATAAGTCTATTGTATATTTTATTTAAGTTTCACAAGTAAATATAATTACAGTATTAAGTTTAAAAATAAATAAGCATTTATGAACATACTATATTCCTTTCATCCACTGCTTATTCCTTTAGTAGAGTTATAATGCATATTTTTTAATGAAGAACTCTCATTGATGCTTTATCTTCATGTGATGTTCCAGGTAAACGGGTTAATCACCAACACTGGCCACAGTATAGTGTTTACGGTGGAGAACACCACTAGGCATCACATCAATGTGACGGGCGGCCCTCTCAGCTACAAGTACCAGTTCCACCAGATCCATATCCACTACGGTCTGCAGGACGAGACAGGCTCTGAGCATTCTATAAACGGCTATACCTTCCCTGCAGAGGTGATCATTGTCTTTTCTGCTAGTTTTTTTAGCAGAAAATAATAATTAGATTATTGCAGTTTATTCAATGCACAAATACAGGCAACATTTTCTATGGATGTATGCAACATCGAGAAAAGTATTAAAATTGTTTGAAATTAGTATGAAGAGATGAAAACAATTATATTAATAAGGAAATTTGGAAGTTTGAGGTTGAACTGAAAGTGAAAATACTCTCAAAGTCGAGATAGAAAATTACGCAAGATACATACAATGTCTCCCTTTTTAAGTACATAAATGGACTGCAACCTTGTTTGAAAAAAACTTTTCATAGCACTCATAGATGTTTTACAATAATTTAACATAAATAATAGTCAGCGTAAAATCATGAGATGGAAAGAATTACCAACTTATTTATGTACTACTTGTTTGTCCTTTAGCATGTGGATAGGTAAAAAACCTTTAAAATTCAAATTTCACATTTAGAAAGTAGCATAGAGTATATTAACTATCCATTGTAAATATAATGGGACTTAATAAAGTAGCCAAGAAAAAGTAAAGAAGCCATATTATTTACTTTTACTAATATGCTATTTAAACACTTTTGAGTCACTTAAAAAATTGCAATTATTTACGATAGAAAGCTGAATAGTTATAACGAAGGGAAAGTGTACAGTAGCAAAAAAGCTTAAAAGTTGCAGGATGCGTTTGGGTTATTTGTTGGAGCCAGGAAAAACCGTTCACCACTGAGAAACAAATCCAAGATGCCAGTTAGAATAGTATAAAACATTTCAAAAAGTATTGAGATATAAATTTGGGTATAGATCTGTACATTGTTTCACAAATATATCTCAAAATATGTTTTAGAGCGATTGATGAAAGGGACAGTTGTAACTAGCTAAGAATTTTAATTTTGGTATGGTTTATTTACATTTATATTTATTTTATAGAACCTCAAGAAGTTTTCCATTAAAACATTCTTAAATATGCCATGTACATTTTAGTTTTATTTATATGAAAGATGATTACATTTTTCCAAAAAAAAATAGTAAACTTCTAGACATGCAGGTAACAATCGCTATCGCAGGATGCAGTCAGTTTTCTTGCTCCCCACAATATTTCTGGAGACAATATGCGGGGGAACAATACCGGGTTATTGTGGGGGCAAGACAAAGGTGAGACCTAAAGTGTTGGTTGGTCGGCAGTTGGCAGACCCCCAACACTCACTTGCCCCAGTCTCCTCGACAGATCGATATGCACGCTCACCGCCAGAGCGCCCTTGCAGTATCCATCACGCGAATTGCCCTTATTATAGGCGCGATACACCGGCGCGGCGTCTGATGAGTGCCCTGGCCGCTCGCCAGATACTAAGGGAAGGGCTCTCGAAGGGTTGATTTGGAAAAAAGCAGATTTATCGAGGAGGATGCAGTTGGTACTGCTTAGGATATTTATTTATTCAGAAGCAAATTGTAGAGCGATATTATCGTTATGATCAACTCTATCTATGCTTCATTGATGTATCCTTTTTATTTGTATCATTTCACATACCAATATCCTTGTTTATTTTCTTTCTAATGGTAAGTCTAGTTTACAAATATAAAAGGAGATAAAAAAAGACAACATATAAAATTAGTTCATAAACATTGTTTACGTGTTTTTCAGAAAACACAATCCTAGAAAAATAGCATAAATTAATTAATAAATAACCAGTAATATACTAATAAGAATTACGTACTAATAAGTTATAATAACAAGTAAGTTATAGTTTAAAATATAAGGGCAAAGTGTGAAATTAAAAAGTAATTCTTTACATAATAAATACCCTAAACCAATAACAACAATAACCATCATCTAATCCGACAACTAAACCATTTTTCAGTCAGCACTTTTGAACATATTATATATTTTAAATTATATCCCCCAATATAATCCCGTCGTGGTATATACAGTGTTGGGCAAAAATAAAATACAATATTTTCAGCGTTTGTTTTCAGTGAGATGATACAAAGGTAAATTAATTTGAGAACGGATAATTTGTAAGGATTCAAGGATAATGTACAGTAGAAATCATGGAGCTTTACAAAAACATGAAGTAAGAGAAGTCAGGGAAGGCTAGTCACAAGCAGCATTAGATACATATTTGTTTCTAAAAGCTTTTAGTCGGTAGAATAATTTGGTCTATGGTTACTTCCATCTTCGAAATTAATATCGTTTTCCAGCCCCCACCCTACACGTGCGTCCCCCATTTTGTAGTCCCTTGAAATCTACCTAGGTGTTTCGTAATATCAAACCTCTCCTTTTAGAGTAAAAGCTTTAGGTCTTGGGGAGTTCTAGATTTCCGGTCCCTTGAAGATTCCATCCTGGAAGAGATTTTGCCTATGCGGGAAATTCCAGCCTCTGACAAGATCCCGCCTTTGTGAAATTTATAGTTTTAAGACGCTCTCAGTCTATAGGATCTATCAGCTTTTTGAATATTTCAACCTATGGAAAATACCAGCTATTTAAATGATCCCCACATATACGAGGTCTTATTCATTGAATCGTTCTGGTTCGTGAATACACTTCGTTAACTGAATTTTCCCGTTATAACTGTGAAGGAAACGATTTTTAATTTGGAAGTTTATCTACCTAGTTCTCAAGCCTCACAATAACACACCTTGAAAAACATTATCCATGACAATGCAACTTAAAATCCATGGATTCGTTCGATATCGTGTTTTCTGGATTGCACATCAAGGGATTAACTCCTAGGATCTCCCTCTCGCGTGCTCTAAAGATGCTCAAAATTATTCAGGAATCTTATTACGGGTTCCATAGAATGGTAGTGCATTTGAAAAAAAAACCATTCATCTACTTGACATCTATAATTGGTTTGTACGAGTTAACGGAATTGTCTTTGCCCATGTCTATTTTTGGAAAATGTTTATACAAAAATAAATTAGTTGATATTTTTTATTTGAACAAACACAGTTCAATTACTACTAAGTGAAAAAATTTACTAGGCTATCAAAATTAGGTCAATAGCGTTTCACCTATAGTTTCGTACAACTTAATCAATCTATAGATATTTCAAATTCAAAATTAGTTTACTGAATTATTTTTCCTTTCCTGAAACGCAGATTTCTATAATTTGTCGTAGCATGAAATGATGATAACCAAATATTTTTTTTATTATTTGTATTTGGTCTATTTATACACATATTCTTGTTCGTTCGAAGTGTACATTTTCCTATTAAAAAATAATAGATTTATACTATTTCCTGTATTGTTTATAGCGGTTATGGTTATATTTACATATTATAATTTTAGTAAGGCCGTCTATAAATCGTACCGAACCCATTGAAAGCTGTCCTCTCTCACACACGTCTGAGCGGATACTGACGGCGCTCCGCGTGGACGTGCCCTGCGCATGCGTCATCTAGCTCCCCCTTACCCCTGTGGCTGAGGTTACCACATACGCAACCCCCACAACATTCTTTTATTCTTTACATGTTATTTAACACGAAAGTGCCTATAAATAGAGCAAACTGCAGATACATAGCATTATATAAATTACTAGTATTTACCCGCGGTTTCGCCCGCAATTTCGTAGGTTTTGCACCTGTATGAGCACTTCTGGTTGGAGTAAATTATATTTAGGATTCCAATATTGAGTTTGCCTTCCTCCAACGATCAAGAATATATGTTAAAAAGTATATATTTATCGTTATTTTAATTTACTCCGGTCTAAGTATTTTTTGTTCCAGAGCTGATTTTGACTTTTTCCCGATCAAGAAAATATATATATATACACACACCTCTGAGAAGCGTACTTTCGTCCAAAGGCAACTTAAGTAGGTTTCATAAAAGTCTTTAATTGTATAGAAAAATTTAAACTACATTGCCTCTTATATCTGCACTAATAGCAGTTACTCGCAGTTTTGCACTTAATTTAGTAGTAATTTTTGCGGTAATTTACTGCTGGTTCGAGCGAATTATATTTCCGACGCCAATGTTTGTCACAATCAAGAAAATGAGTCAAAAAGTTTTATAATTACGGCCATTGTAATTTATTTACTTCATAGAATGTTTTTTTCGATAGTTGATTTGGTTTGTTCCCGAACAAGAAAATATATATTATAGATCAGAGATGCCTACTTCTGTCAAAAGAGAAATAAGATAAGTTTTATATCAGTATTTAAAACTATAGTAACAGTTTTTTTTAATATTCTAGGAAATCTCGATTGGAATTGGTACATTAGTTCTAATTATCCAGCGAAATTTCATCTGACATATTTCTTGTCGAGTGCTTCAAATGGAATTTTCGGACATAATTCTGACCTTTTTGAATTTAGCGCATTTTCTAAGGTAGATTAGTAAATACCCAAATCGTTTAAATCTGAATTATTAATTGTTAGTAAAAAATAAACTCTTAAAACAGGTTACTCGTAGTAAACAAACATAAAATAATAAGCTATGTTTACACAGAATAGTTGATCACATTTGACAGGCTCATTCAATTAATATTACACAACTTTAGAGACCAAGATGGCATTTTTTGCTAATTTTAAGATCAGTGGGGCGTAGCCCGGAGGGATTTTTGAAAATCAGAATTGACCCAAATTTATCCCAGGAACATACGGTGTCCTTGTAATATTTCGGTAAATTCGGTTGAGTAGGTTACGCGTGAAAACAAAACAAACAAACAAAGGCACTTTCGAATTTCTAATATTATTAGGATTTGATACAGGCCATCATATATACAATCGCATTACATTACTATGGAGGGGTCAATTCAATAGGAACTTTGAGTTTAGCTCCATTTCACTTCTGCTAGCTCTCCATTAGCTCCAGCTTCTGCTATTACAGGTCTATTTAATTGTGCGTTTGATGAGACAATGGGAATACCTCTTCCCTTAGTTTACACTGAACGAATACTGTGTAGAGGAGACAGGGCTCGTTTTTAGTCGTCGAAACGATGCGAAGAGTTTGTTTTGAACATTTACGTAGTCGTATTTTTGTGGATCTCTTCAGATGGATGTGGACTCTAGAAAGTCTGTGACAGTGTCATATTTCAGACGCTGCACTAAGCGGAAGGTAAAATGTAACTAAATTCACGTAAATAATTGGTTTTAATGGTTACACTAATCAATTATCAACACTGTAATTTTCTTACACCAATTATTATGGGTGTGGATAAAAATCCATATTATTTACAATAAAAGAAGAGATATATAAATACTCAAGTGATTAAATGCATTCATAATTCGAATGTATTCCATAATTTAAAATTATAATGGAGTTAGTTTAAGTATATTTTAATCTGTGAATTTTAGAGCTTGCAAATTTGAAAATGGCAAAAATGTAATCCATGAATTTAAAGATACAATCTGTCGGGTTGTAAGATTATGCACTGCCTGGAAATTAAGAAGTCTCAATATTTCCTTGCAACTCCAAACAAACAATATGAAGGTGGTTATAAGAATAAATTTTAGATATCTGTGGTGTTTAATAATACAATAGATTTTATAATAATGGTTTTACTCTGACAATTTAAATGACTTAAACACAACGAAGTAAAGATAATATCCAGGTGTGACATCAGTGGTATGAATACTTCTTCATTTTAATTTGTACAAAGAACGAGCCCCATATGCATTTCAGACTAACAATAGATCTCCAAATATTATTCTGTTGAATACAATTGGATCACGCCCAAAACACGTTTTTGCGTTTTTTCTTAAATATTTGTCTAAAATTAAGTTAATTTTATAGAATTTAAAAGCATAAAAAGCTAAGATTTATGCTTAAAATTTTTTTGAAATACAGTAACTCTTATTGCTCACCTTTGAAGGGGTGGGTTCTTCTTTTAACGCTTGAACTCTCGTGTATAGCTTATCTTTTTACACCTATTCGAAAAGATCCACTAATTATTTAGCGATTCAATGCTAATGACGTTGATTACTTTGAATAAAGATGAGTATTGCCACCTGTGTGGACATTTCGTTTCTGTAGCTTTTCCAAAATGAGTCTGCAACTTAAAATATATCTAAGATATTAAACCTATTTCTTATAGATTCTTCGTCACTAAAATTAGCGAAAATGTAACAACTCCAGAGCGATAGTGTAAATTTACTTGCCTATTTATATTTTTAAATTTAGTTACGCCTAACAATTTTATTTATCCTAATAATTAGTATCCTGCTTATCGTAATTCTTAATTCAATTGAACGTTCGTAAGACCAATTATGAATAATACAAAAAAAGAACGGAAAGATAAAGAGATGATTAAAAGGGTTGGTATATGAGATTACTTTATAGCTAGATAGATACACAGGATATCTCGTTGATCTAATTATGCACGTTACTTAATAGATAACGAAGATAATGAAAGCTTGATATAATGTAATAGATTATATTTTACGTAGTAGTATTATAAGAGACTTTTTGACAAAAAAATGTTCCTTTTATGTGCGAATTGTAAAACATTTTTGCCCTCCCATCAAAACTTTTTATTTTACTACATTATTAGTAAATCTTATTATAGTCGTTAAAATTACATGTATTTGTTCTCAATGAAATAGTATAGTTTTAAATATATAAGAACACAGAGTAAGTATAATAAACTATTTAAAATGCCATATTTGGTTAAAATGCATGTCACCTGTTTGAATGAATATGCCGTTAGTTAATATTGGTAACATACAATGAGTAAATATACTTCCTAAATTTTTTTAGTGAAATAAAAACCCTAAACAATTAAATATTGGGTTTCCACGATATTTTTTATGTTGTTAAAAATTTGTCTGATTATTTCTGACGTAATTTTACATTAACATTTTGAGAGCTTCGAACTAGTAAAATACTTGTATTTTGCTCTCATTTGTTTTCAATAAATTTTGTATTTTGCTCTCATGTTGTAATTTAATAAATATTTATGTACCATGGAATTTTGTCAAAGAGAGGAAGGACAAAAGAGCAAAATAATGAGTTCTATAACACATACCTACCTTTTTGGAATTAAATAAGGGTAAACTACTTTTTAACCTTACCCACTTAAAAAATTCTCAGAATGTTGGTCCATGCCTTCGCGTGTAACTTGCATTAATTTTAATTCATAACATTAAAATTCATGAAGATAAATTCCAGACACGAATATATGTGTCCGTACCCACAAAAATAAATCCTCGATACACTATTGTACATATCTTGTATTGTGTTTTTGTACGTATAAACATAATATTGCAAAAATATTGTATAGTATAGTGAACTGGAGGGAGTTTTTCCAAGGATTACGCAACTATTTTTTATGTAGTCCTTTGCAATTAACATTTATCGGAAGAGTTGCTTTAGAAACCATCTGATAAGTACATTGTAGTAGAGGTGTTTAGAACTAAAATTTATATTCCAAAAAACACAAATGCGCTTATGATTATGTGCGTTAATGAGAATATTAAAAAGTAACTATAAGTTAAACGTGTTTATGCGAATACTTTTATGTGTTGTATATAGTGGCTATACAAATAATTTAAACATGGAATCGTTAATATTTGTTTGAAAGGAAAAAAACGTAGTTATATTGGATTTATTTCAACCAGTTTAACCAGGAAACACAAATAAATGAGAATTGGCTGTGGGTAGAAGTATACAAGAACAGTAATGAGAGCCAAGCACACTCCAGTCGAACCCGAGCCGCGATACTTGGCTGGGCTAAGCTCTTTATTACGGGATCGGCATTCCGCCAAAATATTGTTGTTAAGTGAAATGCGTTTGGGCGGGAGCCAGAACAAAGGGCAGGCCCTTAGCTCGGTCTAATGTACCCCTCTCTCCCTCCCTCCCTCACCGGTTTCAAACACCTCAAAATCATCCTGGAAATGCTGCAGCTCTCATTAATATACAAACAAAATGTCCTCAGATAACTATACAGTAAATACATTATTTGCTTCTAAAGTTCGTTTTTAAGGTGCAGCAGGTGTAACTAATAAAGTGTCCAAAATGTATAGTCTAGTCAAAAATTTGGAATTATTCAATAATATTTTACGTGTAGTTTATTTCTACCAACGTTGTTGTGTTGTCTGTAAAAAAGAAAAAAAATTAACGCCGTAAATTATTACGTTAAAACAATATTGTATTATTGTTTTGTTTGTGGCTGCATTTCCCACCCAAATATTAATCATTTACATTTTTCTGCTTCTACATCTTTTTTTAATACTCATTTACACTTAGATTAGTCATTGCCGGATCCTCGCTAACACTAATGTGAAACTTCATTTATGGCTTGTTCTCTCTTTATTTTAAAGTCGTAGAAGAAGTCGTAACCGAATACAAAAACAGCAATTTGCCTAATTAATTGAAAACACAATTTGTATATATAATAACAATATAGAATAACAATTTACAATTTTACATAACCTTATTTTAGTTTTAGTGGAACTTGTATATACATATATATGAGTGTTTGAGTGTTCCACTAAAACTAAAATAAGGTAGCGTAACATTGTAAATTGTTATTTTTAGCTCCTGAATCTCCAAAAAATTCATTTGAGTCTGTTATAGAAATCGTTAAGAGTTAATTACTTGTGTTTGAGATTTATTGTGGTGGTACCTTTACAGATACAAATATTTGGGTTCAACTCTCAATTGTACTCGAACTTCAGTGAAGCCTTGCACAGAGCTCAAGGGGTCGTAGCCATTTCTTTACTGATGCAGGTAAGAGTACATCTTTAGTTGCTGGGTTAATGGTAACGCATAAAAATTAATATCTATCAAGAAATGGAAGATGAGGAACATCTCATTGCTTCTTTCCTAATTGGTAAGGCTGTGGGCTAGGGCCGTGTCCTGTTGAGATCCACTCCGATGATGGCAGGTGGGAACTATTTCTAAGTAATTTCACCTTGGAAGAAGGGCTGGCTAGTTTCAATCCAGCGGGATTCTCCTCCATCAAAGTGAAATACGGTGGTACTCGGTCTAAGATTGCAGAAACTATAAACATTGCAGAAGAACCCCAACACTCGAACAGCCATCCCTTGCAGTAAATTAGACCTATCAATCTATCAACCCCTTTACCTCTACATCTTGGTTATTGGTATGTCGCTCTTGCAAATCTACTGTGTTGCACAGATGTAGAGGATACATCCATTTTGCTGCATTTAGTGTGTCTCTCCTGCAGTTATAAAGAAGCTAGAAGTGAACTATTGAGGAGGCAAAATATCCTGTTATTCACTAACAAATACATCGTTTATATGGATAAAACTGCATTAAACAATATATACTTCCTGTTCGGCATAGTACTCATAGTTCTTTCTGATTCCTTGTTATTTGGCTTAGCTCTATAAAAAAGCTACTGAGGCATGTTGCTCTGAAATTAAATACTATAAATTGAGAAATGTCTCCCTGTAGTTACTAGTAAAAGTTAGTTTATTTGCAGATTTACGTGACAGAGACTTCATTACGGGGTCTAAAATACATTGCAGTGGATTAATTGTTTTACATTTTAAATTTCGCAGTCTGTTTCCTATAGCAATATTTAAAGTACATTATGTGCCTTGATTCCTGCTAAGTTTTAACGTTTCAAATAATATTAATAAAGAAATTAACTCCAGCAAGTTTTTATAAAGCCACGAAAACAGTTTTAAGAAAACACATTGTTGGAGGTTTGTTTTGTTTGTCTGAACCATATAACGGAAAACAGAATAAAGAAATTATTAATTATTATTTTATTATCATATCAAGTTTTTTCTAACATTAATGTCAATTGATTTCTTCGCACAGCCAATAAGCACTAAGATTAAAGGCTCTAATGTTACATTAAATATCTTTGATTAGTTGCTAGATATATTTATAATTATTGTGATTTAGGTGTTGTAGATTTAAGATATAATTTGTTTTTTCCAGTTGGGAGACTTATCCAATCCAGAGCTGAGGATACTGACGGAGCAGCTCGATAAGATCAGATATGGAGGTGAGATTGAAGTGCTACAGATTGCATTAGATTTTTAGTTTTGTTACATTTTCACAGCGTATAAAGATAGAAACTTTTGGATTATCATTTATCATCAAAGTTATCTATCATTTATCATGGCCAATGGCGCAGTGTAGCGGGTACGGCGTTTATCACAAGATAACCAGATCAAGCAACGTCGAGCGTGGCTGCTGCTTGGATGGGTGACCGGTGAGCGATCCTGTCCTTGCAAGCAGCCCGCCTGCCCGGCCATTGGTGGTGGTTCGGAAGTAACCTTTAAGCCGTTGGTCCCCAGGTTAAGTGTTAGAGAGGGCTTCTTAGCCCTAACTTCGCCGGGTAAAATAAGACATTCTTTACTTTACTTTATCTGATGTCTACATACGGTGTCTGTTATTAAATAACACTGTAGCTGTATTTCAGTAATAGCTTTTACTGATTTCAAAGCATTGATATTTTTTTCTTGCCGTACGAACACATCGTAAGCTACTAATAAGAAAGTATAAATTTAAAATCCAGTTCAGAATTGATTGAGGAAGAAAACATTTACTCGATTTTTTTTGCTTATAACCCATAAAATATTTATTTTGGTTAAACAAAACTATAAACTCAACCCTTAGTATTAATAATTAGGTTTTTCTAAAAAAGTAAGTCAAATGAAGCCTACATTTTTATAATACATTTAGTTTCTTGGTTACTTTCTTCTTTGAAATCACTAGTTCTTTCATATGTTTAAGGCGCCTAACGTCTAAGTTTTACGAGTCACATCACATCCAAACAATGCTTTCACAACTGAGTTCTTTAAATTTTTAGGCCCACTGTGGTTAGAATATATTCTAAACTGGAATTGCCTAAAAGTACATAAATCAAGTGTTACAAACCAACTACCAACCATTATTGCCATGAGTGCTCAACATAGAATTTTTATCATATGCTACTAACGTTTCCTTAATCTGGTCGTTTATCTTCAACCAATAACATAAAACTCCGCACCTTTTGTCTCAAATGGAAAGATGTGTGTATTATTGGCAGTTACGATTTAAGACCTCTTGAACGAAAATGGCTCTCTTCATAGAGGACAAAATAAATCAAGACCTGCGTTGCGTACGCGATGTTTCGACACAGTTTGGACCGAAAAACTAAAATTATAGTTGAATTTCAACCGTATATTTCAGACTACCCTTCTCTTGGCCGTAAAACGTCAACTGCAGTCGTCTAAAATCGACCCCCAAACAATTGGTTTAAAATATTTTCTTAACTGTTTAAAAATACAGAATGTCCTAAAAAGAGGGTTTTATGTTCAAATGTACAAAATTGCAAATGTTAGCACATGTCACGTTCTTCATAATTTTAAACGTTTGGCAGTCTGAAATGTATATAAAATAACGTTTTCTTTTTTTTATTGTCACTCCTGTGATTCGAACCCTCATCAAAATACAAATTTTCTGTATTTCATTTCTGTCTCTACACTTAGACCGCCATTTAAACCAATAAAGATAACAAATTTTTTGCTATAAGTTTTAGGACTCAAAGACGTTTAAACTGATATAGACATGAAGTATGTTAGTATTAAAAAATTTGAAATTCATCCATGGAACCCTCTGTTTTTGGGACTGGTTATGGCAATTTTACAATATGAAAATACTTCAATTAAATTCTTTAGTGTCAATTTAATAAGGAATTACTTTAAACTAAACCCGTTTGACCGCTATAAATTTGCGATGGGTAGTCTAAGGCACCCTATATATTTTCAAAAATTATATCTCTGATTTGATTAGTATTTTCCCGTCTAATGTATGCACTAACGTATTGCTTCCTACACTCAATATGTAATTAATAAATCATTCCGATGCCACAATAACAGATTCAGCATATGATGTTTTGCTTTTCAGGAGAAGAGGTGGAGGTGAAGAGGCTGTCGATTATGGGCCTGCTGCCGGACACGGAGTACTACATGACGTATGACGGGTCCACTACAATGCCGGCGTGTCATGAGACTGTCACGTGGATTATTCTCAACAAGCCCATCTACATCACCAAGCAGCAGGTGACGTCATAATAGCTTTATTAGTCGCATCCTGTATGAACATGTCGAAGACCAGCCAGATATGGCTTGATAAAAGTTTATCTGGCCAGATATGGCCAGGCATGACCAGACATGAACCACATATCCAACTAAATGTGGCATGATATGACCAGATATAGAGCTCCATATCTGGCTAGATACGCCAGATAAGGCCAAGCATAGCCAGATATGGGTCAGATATAGTCAGTACAGGTATTGTGAGGATGGTTTTTTTGAGGCAGTTTGTTTTTTTTGCCAATGGGGTCATTGGAGCTTCTTCACAGAGTAACTTAACCTTCTGCTACTTCAGCTTTTAAGGTTTTAATGTCTTCCTCCAGAAGATGTTGTTTTGACTTCACTTCCGCAATAAAGTCAGATATGGATCCCATATCTTGCTAGAGACTACAGATATGGGTCAGATGTAGTCAGTACAGGTATGGAATCCCATATCTGGTCGTGCGCGCGCGCGCACACACACACACACACACACACACGCGCACACACACACACACACACACACATTGATGATAAAATAAAATTCTTACTGAATTTATTGAAATTTAATAAGGCATCGCTCAAATATAATTCTGAATCTCGTACTTAGTCTGAGTGTTTTATTTACGTTTTGCATTGAACGTATTGTTATAAAATCCATATTTTTTAAAGTTAAATTATTAAAACAGATTTCACCCCTTTGCAATGGTGTATAAAATAGCAGAATTTATAAATATGCCATACTCGTATAAACGTAACTTCTCTGAATTAATCCTTGGCAGTCTGCAGTGTTTGTCCAGATACACAGTGATACGAGTTACAGCCCTTAATCACGTTTTACATAAAGGAGGGGTGATGTCCAAGAGCACTCTATAGTACGTGCTGGAACTCACCGCCTGAACAGCATTCGTGGTGTCCGTCTCCTTGATGATAATAGACTGAGATTATGTTCAATTCACGCGTTATAATGACGTCCATCCCAAGTAAAAACTTCACGAAAAGGGGAATACGATATTTATAAATCAAGGCATAAGCCAATGTTCGCAGATTGCCACTTATGAAATATGCATATGTTTCAATATTGTTCTCATGGGGAAAACTCAAGGTCGTTACCCTATATCTGGCTTTGAATATACTTATCTTTATTTACTTTATATTTCCCTTATTTTATAACATACATCAAACTGTAATTAATGTACAGGTTATACCGAAAATTTATTCCACACAGGATGTCTTAGATTAATTAACCATCACGTACTTGGAAGGACAAGTTATATAACTTACAAGAAAATAACATAATAGTTTTCTTAATAAACAGAACACATATTATATGATAACTAATTACAATGTACGATATTAAAATCATTAGTTTTTACAGGGTTTTGGGAATATTAGTTTTTCTTTTAAATTCGCTTTGGGATGAATAATTATTGTAGCCATGAAATATAGTAACTATTTTGAATTTAAAATGAGAATAATTTTATATGCGACTTTCCTTACTGATACTGGCTCTCGAGGTATATGATTTGAATGTTACTTACATCCATACATACAGGTATATGTTATTTTACATTTTCATTGGTAATCCATAAAGTCAATCGTTCAAGATTAATCACTTTTAAATTGTATCATAGCAGTATCAGTTTTGCATTGAGTGTAAGGCTACGATCATTGTTAATCTTTGAATGCATAACTACAATAATATTGTGAAAGTAATAGCCTATATTTAGATAGTACAGTGACTGTTTTATTATAGGCTAATTTATCTTATTATTCATTACAGCTTCATGCCCTAAGGCGACTCATGCAGGGCGATGGAAAACACCCCAAAGCACCCCTAGGCAACAATTACAGACCCCCGCAACCTTTGCACCATCGACCTCTGAGAACGAACATCGATTTCAATGTCAAGCAGGTAATATGATTTTCAACTGCTCAAAGTTGGAGTTGTGTATACCTAGAGTGTATACCCCAAAAACTATGAGGATATATTACTAGGATGTACTAAATGACTATTGACTTGATTTTTATTATCAATATCAATAGTTAGCACCAAACCATATGTAAAGCCGTATCATGTGATGTTTCATTTGGAAGGCATTGTAAAAAGAAAACGAATAGTGAAAGTCGAAGGTTACTTCTCTAACATAAATCGGCAAATAAATGCCAACAATTGAATCTGTAGAAATAGTCACAAAAAGTACATGTATTCATTGTTAAATATATTCATAAAGTATGGTTTTCCTGGATGAAGTGATTAAAAAGATATAATGGTGTTTCCACCCTTTTTTCTAATGTAAGATGTTAAAATTTCAAAACATTAGTTTCTTATTGGAATGAGATATGCACCTCTAGTTCTTATTATTCATATTCTTTTACTTCTGCATCTAAAATACGGTATCACTGGATGGGGCTTTCTTCAAGAAATATTAGGGTTATCCCCAAAATACTCCATTTTGAAAACAAGGGTGAAGTCGATAAACTGGCCAAAAAGTTCATTTTATATCCTGTTAGATATTTTAAGTATGGGTTTAAATTACTAAGGAATCACACATCCCTTAAAAAACCCTACTAAATTTATAATTATTTACATTAATTAATAATTAGGTAATTATGTACAAAATCAGTACGTTGGAATAAAAAGTGTCTAGGAAACATATAGTTTATATATATATATATATATATATATATATATATATATATATATATATATATATATACGTAGACACTGTCACCTATAAATATCATTTACTTGTTTATCATAAATATATTTTACTTAATGTAATCTTTTATCATTAAATTTTGTTATCTATAATGTATTTGCAATCTTTGAAAATACTACAATATTCTACATAACTGTTTCAGACTGGAGCAAAATATTGTCCTAGCATGTACAAGGAAGTATATTATAAAGGTAAGGCTAAATAAATATCACATTCGTTTAAAAACTTTATGAAATCATTTTGCTTGAATACTTTTGAAATCCCTTAAAAAAATAAGAAATATACTTGCCACCAACAGCGACTATGAAAAAAATTTAAAGAAGTGTAACCTATGCAAGGTTAGTCTTTAAATCTTAGTAGTGTTAACTAAACGCACATTTTTTTGTTTCAGCCAACAGCTGGAAACCACACTGAAGACAGCCGATGTCTAGTTGTTGTCTAGGTTTATACCAGATACCCAGTAGGCCTAAGATTTATGCTGATTATGTACTATTACTGTATATGCAATAGATGTACCTATACGCTTACTCCAAGCACTCCGGTTCCAGAAGCTTCTCGGAAGAGGGAGGGAGATAAAAGGAATAAAAGAAATATTGTTTTCTTGTACTATGTATTTTACTTGATATACATTTTGTTTTAAAAGTAAGTGAACACCTGACATTTCACTACTGTTTTGAATCTGAACTTTTTTACAATGGGCCTTAATTAAATACTTTTAAATTACTGTAAAATATATAATTTTTAATACTATGAAGTAATTGTATACCTCTAGTAATGATCACACATTTTTCAAATATTATCTTTTATTTTATCCAACATAAAGAATTCTAATAGAGTTCCATTTTAATTTTCTTATGAATTGAGACGACAATAAAATTGATTTTTCAATAGATCCGTCTTCATTATTTTTATTAATTTCCCGAATTTTTTATATTATATTGTATCCCAAGCATTCAAGTGTGATGTATCTGTATCTTCTTTTAATAATCGTACATTTTTTTCGAAATAATACATCCGGAGTCAAAGAAGTGTTTTGCAATAGCAGATTTTTCAGTTATATTTCATATGTGCTTTAAATCGTGTTTTGATGTTTTTTTTTGTTTTTAAAATGAACTACTTCGCACAGTCGCTGCGTTTAATTTCATAAATTTTGTGAATTATTGCAAGGACTCGTAAACATAAAAATTTATATTGGATAAATTTGTGATTTTTACTAGTGGTATTAAATTAACACCTTTAAATTCCTCCAAGAATCTTCTAAAAAGTATTAAATATTGTGCAGGATATTTAATTTTAATACTTCATCGGCTGTGTACCTTAAAACCACTCATGATTAAGCACTTAAAAGATTACTGTCTTTTAATTTTACTATAACACTTTACTAAATAGCCACTCAATTTTATTTCTGAAACAAGCATGGCCAACGTTAAGAATTTGTATTGTTAGTAATTTTTAAGTAAAACTAAGTTAAAATACATATTTTTGATTGGAAATATTGGTACTTTGGTGTTATACAGAGGCCACTCTGTCCCCATTTATGACTTTTTATCAAGCGATACGTAGTATTATAAATATAAGAAGTTAAAACCTTTAGAGCGCTCACGTAATCTAAGCTAACGTTTTAAGAACTATCTTAAGTGATATTTTTCTTCTTTCGCTAAAAGTGCGGGATTGGCCGATTTGGAACGCCGTATGGGGTTCGGGAAAGTAGTGATCGGAAGTGGTCCTGGCAATCATTACGGATTACGTTGTGCCTTCGGAGCCACTCCATACTTCTAGTGAGAAAAGAAATAAAATCCTTCGAGATAGTACCCAAATTCAAACTCTGATCACGTGATTTCATGTTAAGGTTAACTTTAACTTTGCTACTACTAGTAAAATATTTATGGCAACCTAATTTAAAACTACTTATATCGCGTAATAACAAGGAGTAGCTGGGGACAGAGTTGCTTCCGTATCATACCAAAGTACCGAAATAATTAATATCGTTTCCAGTAGGGTTCGCTAGCCAAGAAAAGTACGGAGAAAAAGGTTGAAGTAAAATGCATAGTCACATAAATGTTGATGTTGCTTTTAGGAGACGACACATATCATATCGACTATAATACTCTTATCACTGGCGTAACAGCTTTAAGTATTGAATAAGACATACGACCAGCTAGACTGGAACTTATTTAGTATTACATTGTGTAAGTATTATTGCTATTATGTTAGTATTTGAATGAATGCTGTGGTGTACATAGGTGAGGTCTGTTTTGTTCGTATCCATTAATGTATTAAAAGGAAATACTCATATTGAATTTGACTATTCACATGAAATAGGGTGTAAAACTAGTTAAAATCAACCTTATAAAACAACTGTTTATTTCATATGAGATGAAACAAGTATGATGAGTATTTGTTATAGTTATTGTACTTTATTTTTTATTGTTCATAAATTCTTTTAACATTTAATCATTATGTATCACTTTAAAGAATTCCATTACACTTTCATTACACATGTGAACTGTCCAGTAGGTAATTTGTAGTTTATACTTAATTTTTTACTGCTTATGCCATTATCATTATATTTTTATGTTTGTAGACAATGTACTGCGTATTAAAAAATGACAATATAGTTCCTAATTGATGTTCAAAATAAATAAATTATGTTTTTGTTCACTAAGTAGCAAAATATGTGTGAATAATTACACTTGCTTGTTTACACATTCATTAAATTTCGTTATACTTAATTAAATGATTTTTTTGTACGAAAGTAAAATTATATTTATAATAATAATCTGCAAATAATAATTTTTTTCTTTTTCAGTAATGATAAAATTCAGTTTGATAACTAGAAAATTAGTTATTATGTAAGGTTAACATATACATTTAATATGCATTTAATGGATGATTATAGATTAACACTATTAATAATACTGAACAGTGTGTGAACACACTAAAAGGTGTATAAATGTATATAACGTTTGTGTTGAACATTGTATAAATGCATATCACTGTACATATCCCTGTCGCTGCATTGTTTCCCAGTAAACATACTGTGAAGTTTTAGAAGAAAGGCTGAATAAAAACCTATTGTTTGTTGTAAAAATTCTTTATTTTATTACCCAACTCCAATCTCATCATTTTAGAAATCACTTTATAAAACAAAAAGGTTATTAAAACATCTGAATGAGGAAATAAATTATTTGAAAGTCTGGATATGGTTATACAAAAATGGAAAATAAAATAAAATTAAATATATTTACTTTTTTCGAGGCTTAGTTGGGGCTGGTTTAGCCTTTTCTTCCATTCAACCCCAAGAAAATATGCAATAAACATGAAAAATTCTAATAAAATTCATCTACGCTACGAAAGAAATGGAAACATAAATTTTAAACTAATACATTGATCAAAAAAACAAAATTAAATAGCCCTTCCGGTTTAGTCGGAAGAGGTAGGTAGATTTTGGGACATCTGAAATATTATAGATTTAACTCTTGGCCTTTACATACTCAATATCTCGAAAACTGCTCGAGATACAAAAAATGTTCATCATAAAACGTTTAGGAAATTCTCTGAGATTTCCAGAAAACATTATTTTTTTCTCTAGGTTTTTAAAGAACAGACTTGTAAATTTTAAAGGTTGGACAGCCATTACGTATAATGTGCCAACGGACTTAGTTGAAGTATATTTTTGTACCGAGTTTGAACTTGTTTCTCCTGCCATCTATAGGTCTTGGTGACAAGAACGTAGCCAGTAGCTAGGAAATACTTTTTGAAAGGAGGAGGTCCCGATAGATAATATTTTCCCGTAGTAGACAGAGGGTGAGGTTCCATTTTGTTCCTTAAAAAGTTCTTGACCCTTTTCTTTGTTGAGAACGATCTTTCAGCAGTAACTGTCAATAATGCTGGAAATATTTAAATAAAAATAATCCTTAACTATAAACTTAACTGAAAATGTTTTGGGAGGCGGGGCCCTTGGACCCCTTCGCTGGCTACGACCTTGTTTGGTGATACCAAACTTCTTATGGGATTGACTCTTCGAAACTCTTGCAAAGCATCTTTTTATAGGCATTTTATACCGTTTCTTTTTCTTTTCAAGGTTGATAAATAACGTAGTGATTTCTTTAAAGTTTAATCGGCCGCTATATTGACGATGAATCAAGCGGGCCACGAACTTAAGCGACATATTTACATAACTTACTTGTTTAATATCTACAAGCCACGTTCTTTAGAATATATAACTTATTCTCTCTTAAATATGTCTTCTATAGACAAAATGTAGACAATTTTAATTAAACTTACTTCTGTTTTGTTGAATATATAGAGAGATAGATGTTGGAAAAAGTGAAACGTTTTCACCACATTTAATATTGAAAATCAATCAAACACAATAGTTTTGGCTGGCTGAAACCTGTCCGACAGCTCGACAGTCATGTTGTTTGTAGACAGACAAACATTATAAAATATAGTTTATTTACTCAGTTTCTAACACAGTGGTTTATACTAGATATGTTCATAGCCAAGTAAGTAGCGGTAAGTAGTAAAATAACTTACGTAACTTGCGTTATAAATAAATATAAAAAATATCCTTGTGATCTATTCCCATCTCCAGCAAGTCGAATAATTGCATCGCAAAATCTAATCTCTTTCCCGATCAGACAGCGGTTGTTTAATAAAATGCTAATGAGGAGAAGGAGGAATCGAGAGTAGCAGCACTTTGAACGTCAGCCAATAAGGAAATTAAAATATTTTTTATAAATACATGATATTAAGGAGGCACGTAATTTTTCAGAATTTAACGTTTGTAAAATACGTACAATTGTCCAAATCACATATAACGAAACTGTACTACAATACAGATTTCTAATAGTATCTAAAGTATTATAGTTTTCAAGTTTCAACATTTATACCACAAATGTATTACTTTAGTTTGATATTTAAATTCTACAATTACTAGGCAACGAATATTCAGGAAAATGTATTGTCATAATTAAATTATAAACCAAAGATAATTCAAAGTGTCCTTTTTTAATGATCTAGATAACTGTACATGCTTTGACTATTTAGGTAAAAAAGCATCAAGTTCCTACTCTTTTAATCTATTTCTGGCACAAGGAGAAGAGCAGGAAGTCTTAAGTTCATTCAACAATTCAAATTAATTGTTTCTATTATGTTTAGCGTGATATTAAGTCTTCTTAACATTACAAGTGAAAAGGTTTTTTGGATATTTGTATTTTTTATGTTTGATATTCATTCACACAAAATAATTGGAAGATATATACACGAAATTTGGCTTGCTTATTCCCTATATATAAAAATTATACATAGACATATTTATAATACCAAATACAATTTAACCAAAAATATCAATAAAAACACCATATTTCCGTAGTATACTGAAAATAGTTATGACAGTACATTATCTAACTTTTACTCTAGAAGGAAACTGACGAACTAAAAATATTTAAATAGTTTATTTCGGATGATCGAATTTAATGTCTCAATGAACTATTCACTCATTTTAGCTTCCTAGTTAATGGTTTAGGAGATATTGCGTTTGTGTTTAATGCGATTAGTCGGTCAATACCATAAAATGGCTTCTATATACATAGATGTCCATATAAATAGGCCGGACGGTAAAGACAAATTAGATAAAATTGCATTTAACATTTATGCAATGTTTCATACTTTAAGGCCTTATAATAAATTTTTGAAAAAGTTTTTGTTCCTGTAGGTAGAGATGATAGGATTATTGACGAGAAGTTGGCACCTAGAGTGAGCAAAGCTGTCCGGAATGATCCGAGATCCCAGTCTGCAACACACGCACTTTCAGATGGTCTGGGCTCAAGTTTGTGCAGACTACATCGATTGATGTTGCCGAGATGGGGGTCACCCTGGTTGCTGGTAGAAGAATACGCCTCATATTGAAGGAGGCTAATAGTTCGTGCAGCAGATTGTTTTTCAGTTGAAGATCGCAGGTCGTCTATATTTATATCTCCAACAATTAAGGTTTGAGAGTTTGTTGATGGAAGTGTTTCCAAAACATAAGCAAGAAGGTCGAGGGCCTGTCTTGTCTTATCAAGGCAGTTTTTTTTGGAGATCGGTAGACTCCTAAAATACACAAACCTCTAGAGTACCAACTCTAGTTTGACCACAAACAAAGTTTTATAGCCGCGATCTCACATATAAGGGGTATGCTGTGGTTTTCCAATTCCAGATTTGAAATTTCTTTCGTTAAATTGGCGCTACTGTATATAGCTACTCCACCCTTGATATGATGATCTCTGCCAACAAGTGTGATCAGTATATCAGTGACATATAGTTTATATACATAGATTTACGGACAATATGGCCGAGCAGTAAAAACAGATAAATTTGCATAGGGTATTTATGCAAAATTTCATAATCCAGTCATATAACTTTTGAAAGTATTTTATATTTAGCTCAATAACATAAAATGGCTTCTATACAAATAGATGTAAGGTCAATTTGGCCGGGTGTTAAAAACTACTTGGATGAATTAATTTCTGAAAAAAATGGGTTTAACATCAGGTATACTGTTGGCGAGAGAAAAGAAGAGACCTGGCCCGTACCGGCGCACAGCTGTGTACTAGTGTGTTGCCGCGCGGTAATTTCAGGCGCTTCGCCCCACAGCCAACCCTGCGAATTGTTTATCCTAGCAATGTAACAGTGAAACAATAATGGAATTACGAAACAAGGCGCGGCAACATACTAGTAGTAACGCCTGCAAATTTCAGATAGGCCAGAATCCAGGTCTATTCTTTTCTCTCGCCATCAATATATAAACGCTGAAATGATAGCTGGTTACCACTTACAACAACGAAGAAATCAGAATGGTGTATAGGATATCACTGTAATTTTAGTTGGGTAATTATCACGAATAGGTATAAAACAAACAAACAAATTAAGATCTATTAATGTTAATGATGAAAGGTGCAGGCGAAAAGGTTTTTAACGCAACACCCATACACCCTAAACCCGTCAATAATATCA
Source organism: Homalodisca vitripennis (assembly GCF_021130785.1). Classification (NCBI taxonomy): domain Eukaryota; kingdom Metazoa; phylum Arthropoda; class Insecta; order Hemiptera; family Cicadellidae; genus Homalodisca; species Homalodisca vitripennis. The sequence goes on along the minus strand of NC_060211.1, from coordinate 42,102,394 downwards.
GCTGGTAATTGTGGAAACATTAATTTTAAACCCTGTTATCTGAAGAACGGATTCTAAAAGAACAATAACTATGACATTTTAAACTTACTTATTGAACCAAGACACAACCGACATTTTGGAATTTAGTACCGACAGACTGACTACTGGAACAGGTTACCTTTTGCTGTAAAGAATAACAAACGAAATTAATATGACAATATTCATATATCAAAAGTGTCCTAACATGATATCACTAGAATACATCACAACATACAAATATCCCAATGCCCAATACAATCATTATCCAGCCCAGACTTTCTAGGAATTGAAATTAACTTCATTGATTAATCGTCCTATATATTAACAGATAAACAAGGCTGGGAAGCAGAAAAGAGTAGGCTACATTATTAAGCTTTACAGGGGGATGAGTACAAAAAAATATAAAAAATCTGACAAAATATAATTAGGAAAGTTATTGTGTTCAACTTACAATTAAATCGGTGAACATCCAAAGCTAGCGTAACATGCCAGGGTTCATATGATAAAATTGATAGAATATTAGTGACATATACAAGGTAGGAATTCACCACACCACATGCCACGTAAAAGGCTTATCTGAGGTTGCATGCAAAATTTATAATCTATAACTCATTCAATTTTCAAACCTGCTAGTAGATAAACATACATAAAATCATACCAAAATAGACATTGTAAATTTATGTTCATACAAAATCCAAGGTTAAACATACACAATTACAGAATACGTTCTTGTGTATTTTAGAAATGAAGTTTCAAGAAAGTTTTAAAATTCGGGTAAATTTTTCTCAACACATCTTGCAGCATGATACATTCAAATGTTTGTTCATTAGGTTATGTTACACAGCAATGTTCAAATAATAGAAGTTTCGATGACCAGGTAGGGAAATATAACGTAAGTCTGCGTTAAAATCAAAACATGTATTTTAATATTAACTTTCCCTCTATGATATTTTGTATAACTTTATGAAAGAAACATGCTCAAATCAAATATAGACTACTTAAACGCATCATGTTTTTACTTTGTATAAAATATTTGCTAACGCTCAGCCAAATCCTATGGGGAGAGATACACAATCATGAAAATCAGTGTTGCTAATATATAAATAAAGCTTCAAGCAAACTTTCAAGTCTGTAAGTAATTTCGCTTCTGATATATCCTGCAAACAGACCGGCACATAGACAAAATATGACAGAAATGAAATTTTCTAGCTTATCAACTGATAGACTACACTAAATATCTGCCAGTTAAATATATACTAGCTGTTACCCGCGGCTTCACACGCAATCTTAGAACAAAAGTCCTTGCATTACTTAGTAAAAGCAATTATGATGTAATATTATGGAAGTCCTATAAAAATTTTAAAACGTAAGTAGGCATACATCAAGTAGATATTATTTAAGTTCGTGGTAAATAGTATCAGAGTTTAACTTAATTATTATATCATGTTTGGCACATGTAGGAGCATTTCTGGTTCTAATTCATTATATACATAATGTCACAGCTGAATCTGCCTTCCCGATCAAGAAAACAAATCTCAGATGACACAGATCTCGGAAACTACTTCGGACAAAAAGCGTATATTTCCAGTCCTTGTCATATATTTCAGGTCTGATATATTTCCAGTACTATAGTAGAGTTTGCCTTGTTGTTCTGACGAAGAATAAATATATACATACTTACGTAGGACTGAGATGCCTGCTTCGGTTAAATACTGCCTACTTAAGACCATTTAAATTCACTTACCTACTATGTCACAGTTTAGCTTGCCATATTGCCTCGATCAAATTTTATATACGTTCGATTATCTAGTTCTCGGAAATCTACTTTGGTTAAAATCGTGTTGACATAGTTGGGTTTGCCTTGTCCTGATGAAGGAAATACACACATAAGTAGGACTGAAGAGCCTATTATGAGCTAGGGGAAAGTCCTACCTACTTACTATGTACTTTCGGTATAAGAGGGAAATTATTATTAAGGTTTTGCAACTTTCCAAAATAATCGTTATTAAAGTTTTAGCGTTAAAATTGTTTTTTGGACTGCAGCCAGGGAAAGAATGAATCGTTGAGGCATGTTAGTATCATTTCTCAGTTTTTCCATTAGCCATTGTTAAAATTTAATATCATAATGTCAAGGAAGCCCGCCAGTTTAAAGTAACTTAGGTGAAAACATTAATAACTTTGTTCATTAAGGTTAGTTTATAATAGTATTTAATGCATTAGATGATTTTCGTCACTGGCGCAATCTGGAATAAAATTTATATATTAATGTTTAATTTACTATCTGCGTTACACTACCGATCAAGCACTGTTTACTTATTATTGATAACATTCAAAAGTAAATAGATGTTTCAGAGTTTGTCGAACTATAGCTGTCAAGAGCTGGCAAAATACGTTTCGTTCTTATCATAACATTCGAATGTAAACAAACTAATTTTTCAACTTGAAATCGACTTTATTTGGTGAAATGCATGTGTTATGGGTGGTAAAAAGCACTCTAAATGTTAATTCAGACCAAAAGCTATACCTGTTCAAAATTTCACATTTCTCGAAACATCCAAACATCCAAATATCCAAACATTCAAACTTTCGCATTTATAATATTAGTGGGATTCAAAATCATTTGTGATCAGTGAAGGACATGATTTTACTGCGTACGCTCAGCATGTACAAAATTCCATGTAGTGTGTTTCCTTTGAGGAAACAATATTTTTAACATCTACATTAGTTCTTAAATACACTAAGCACACGAAATGCCGATAAAAAATTCAACACTGTAGAACATATATACAAAACCAAAAATATACTAGTAGCAGAATTTTACCAAATACATGTACAGTAGTGACAATACTCCATACTAGTGTCCTTATAATATTCTTCTGTAAATTATAAAGATATTAAAGATGCTTTATAAATATTAAAGATGGAAAATTTCTACGAAGAGGTCAACATCATGTTTTTGAAAACCTGGCAAACTGTGATATTGCCATATTGATCACTGAGCTGTAAAATTTGCCGGTTCGACATTAGCAATTCATAAGAATTCTTTCAACATTTACACAAATAACGACACTTAAAACAGATTTTTCATTGGTATTCTCGAGAATGAGATAGTTAAAATGATGTGCTATATAACTACTTTCCAATTTAAAAATTCACCATAAATAAAAATTTGAGGATTTCAAGATGGCCGCTACTGCTACCATAGTGCCTAATGCGCCTCTAGTGTATATACCATACCCCAGATACCATTATTACTCCTTGCTCCGTTCCAATTTTATAGGGGTGTATCTGGACATTTTAATGTTGAGAAACGATCTATAAACTTGCATCAAAAAGATATTCATTCTACATTTAAATTTCACTGACTGTTTAACGTGTGATTTTAGGTGACATCCCTTTTGAAGGAAATGTACCATCCTTATATAAAAATAATAAATGGGTGAAATTAAGAGATTGAGATTCCTGTCAAATGTCACAAATTATGTCAGGGATAGTAGGCAATTCAATAGATGTAGTCTACTGCGGGAGATGACTGTTAGAGTTGGTAGGGTTCGTTCCCTAAGTGTCAATGGTTTTTGCTAGCCCAGAAATAAGTGTGTGCCATCCCCTTCCTGATGTGACTAAAGAGGCTGGTTCAGTTTTTCCTCATGGATCTCTACAGGAGACAGCCCCAACCTACCCATCCAGAATATCCTGTCACTCCGGAAGTAGCGCAAAGGTCTTTATAGAACTAGGTGGAAGTTTCTAAGCTTCTTGTCCTAAAAGAACAAAGTAATTGAATATTTTCTCTTTCTATTATTTACCTTTTAGGTAACGTAATACCGCTTATGAAACTTTAAAGTAATAATTTCACTCTCGTAACACATATTTAATAGTCCTTAAATTTTTATTTATTTATCATTTGACTAAATACCTGTTCCCCTAACTATAAAAAAGGTTTGCCATAAAGATTACCTAGGAGAAGATTTGTGGGTTAATATTTCTTCCAGTAAGAATAAAGAAGATAAAAGAGAAGAACAAGAAGACGTGATGTATGACGACAGCCGGATGTGTTTGTACACCTGCACTTCTCCGTTTCCTTTAAAATGTTTCTCGAAGAAAGCCTTTATTTTTCTAACTGTTTTATCTTTTATTTCAAACAGTAAAAAGGTGCTTACGTGCGTCTTTTTAGAAATTTATGATAACAATTTTATACCAACATGTCTTAGGAATACTCATTATAAATATATATACGTATCTGAAACAAAACGTAAGAATTGTTCATAACTGCTCATTAGTTTATTTCATTTATTTGTATTCATTATAAATTTAACATTTTAAAGTTGTCTTTATATACAAGCCTGTTTGTTTTCATGTTGGAAGTCCTCTTCAAATAGTTCATAAGGGCATAAAGTTGTTCCCGACTCAGATCTGAACGTCATTAACATCACAAGGCACAGTGGCAGAAAAATCTCTAGAATATATACTTATAAAAATTAATTTGCTCGAATTTCGCTATTATTTGAACTGGGAACAGAAAATGTTTTTAAGTAATTCAGGTGGCTTGTTATACAGCCTGATAAGTCTATTCAACTTAATTGTGGCTATAAACTCCCCACAAGAATGTATTCAATAAGAGAAAAGGTGGTTATACAGGGTGTTCTGAAAAAAAGGTTGCCCATAAGTCAGGGCGTGATTCCTCACATCAAAATAAGAAAAAAAGGTCTAATTAACATAGGTCCGAAAATGCTTAGTTACAAAGTTATACAGGGTGAAAGATTTCGTCTGAATTCCAGTTCCCCTGCTGCAACGAAGCCCTACGGGTATTTGTTGGCTGTTAATTAAGATGTACAATTTAGCGTACTTTATGTAAAATGAACTGAAAAATTGAATAAAAACCGTTTCCAGACCTGTAGCTACAGTAATTTTTTAAGATATGTGACGAAAATACGCGAAACGTGGTCCCGAAAAAAACAAGTTACATTTAGGTTTGAAGCAGATTTACTATGTTAAATGTACAATAAACACAAAATATTTTTTTCACGGTACTTGTAGAAAATTTAATTTCGAAGAGAAAAGATGTAAAATAAGTCTATAATAGACAAACGCAAACTTTTAAAAAATAATTCCTTAATTACATACAAAACGCATGAAAAAATAGACAAAATCTGTTAAGCTCTCTACAAATGTAATATTGAAATTAAAACAGCTGTTTTATTAAAATATTTGATTTGAGAAACAAAATAATTTCTATTTAAAACATATGTTTTTAACAATGTAACATTGTTTATAATAATTTAAATAAACATTACAAGCAGCTATTTTTCCATTGCTCATTAAGTGCGTGTGTTGATCTGTACTTTAATACAAGTTAGTGCGAGTGCCGTTGAAGTTAATTTTTGATAGCTAATAATATCTTATTCATCATGGCAGGTAATATGAATATTATGTACACTAATGGTGAAATGGCAGACATGCATTTAATGTACGGGTCTTGCACATTGCAACAGTCGTCAGGCTAGACGACTCTATCAGGAACATTTTCCTCATAGACAGTTACCGACTCATAAAATGTTTTCTTCCATTCATAGAAAGGCTAAGCGAGACGGGAACCTTTAAATCTGGAAAAGTTGGTAGATCAGGACGGCCACGTACAACGTGTACAGCTGAATTGGAGGAGGGCGTGTTGGACGAAATAGAGAATCATCCTGGAAGAAGTACTAGAGAACTAGCCTTGGATTTCGGTGTTAGTAATTCAATTGTCTGGAAGATTTTACACGAGCAGCAGTTGCATTCTTATCACTATCAAAGGGTCCAGGCTCTTTTGCCTCGAGATTACTTTCCTCGTGTTCAGCTATGCCAATGGCTTATCCAAAGGTGCAGAAATCCACATTTTTTAAATTACATTATCTTTACTGATGAAGCAAAAATTTTCAAGAATGGCTATTCTTAACACCCACAATAACTCACATGTGGGCAATTGAAAATCCACGCGCTATTTCAGAGAACCGTCACCAATATCAGTTTTCTATAAACGTATGGGCTGCTATTCTGGGTGATAAAATTTTTATTAGTTTTTTACCTGATACGCTCAATGGTGAAAATTATTTACATTTCTTGACGACTAATCTGAATGAGTTACTCGAAGATGTGCCACTATACACACGCAACAACATGTGGTTCATGCAGGATGGAGCTCCAGCTCATTACACATTACAAGTAAGAGAATTTTTAAAATGAAGCATATCCAAACAGATGGATTGGTCGAGGAGCCCCAGTAGCATGGCCTGCAAGGTCACCTGACCTCAATCCTCTAGACTTTTTCTTATGGGGACATTTAAAGACGCTTGTCTACGACTCGCCTGTGGATACCATAGAAGAGTTGCGAATAAGGATTGTTAACGGGATTCAAAGGATACGTGAGACACCTGGGATCTTCGAAAGAGTTCGGCAGTCTATGAGAAGACGGCTGGATGCTTGTATTTTGAATGAGGGGAAACATTTTGAACATCTACTGTGACGTGATTAGTTTTTTAGGACAAAGTGTAACTTTTTTGTTGAATGATAATTCAGATAACTTTTTTATGTATGATAATGTATGATTGTTAAAAATATTTACTTGATAAAAAATAATAGTAACTCATTAATTTGTTTTAATAAAACAGCTGTTTTAATTTCAATATTACATTATTGTAGAGAGCTTAACAGATTTTGTCTATTTTTCATGCGTTTTGTATGTAATTAAGGATTATTTTTTAAAGTTTGCGTTTGTCTATTATAGACTTATTTTACATCTTTCTCTTCGAAATTAAATTTTCTACAAGTACCGTGAAAAAATATTTTGTGTTTATTGTACATTTAACATAGTAAATCTGCTTCAAACCTAAATGTAACTTGTTTTTCGGGACCAAGTTTCGCGTATTTCGTCACATATCTTAAAAATTACTGTAGCTACAGGTCTGGAAACGGTTTTATTCAATTTTTCAGTTTCATGTTACATAAAGTACGCTAAATTGTACATCTTAATTAACAGCCAACAAATACCCGTAGGGCTTCGTTGCAGCAGGGGAACTGAAATTCAGACGAAATCTTTTTACCCTGTATAACTTGGTAACTAAGCATTTTCGGACCTATGTTAATTAGACCTTTTTTTCTTATTTTGATGTGAGGAATCACGCCCTGACTTTATGGGCACCTTTTTTCAGAACACCCTGTATATATTAAATATAGTATGCAGTTAGAAATAAATATATGGATCTGAAACTGATACATCTATGGGAAAATAAATGCCCCAAATAATAATGCCTAAACGTAACATGTCCATTTGATCATAACAGGTCATCAATGTAACATCGAAGTACTTCAAACTTAAATATTATTCATATACACAGTATGAACTTTAAAGTTTTGTGTTCGTATCACTTCATTAAAGAAGTACATCGACAATCACTTAAATAATATAAGCATTCATACAATAAGCATTTGTATTAGTTTTTCTGATAATGCAAACGAAATTATATAGTTTATATAATAAATTATAAATAAAGATTCACAAGAGGCAAGCGACCTGCTGACCTCAGACCATTATTCCTGAAGTGCATCCTGAAGGATATAAAAAGCTATCCCAATCAGTGGGGTTTTTAAAACTGGTCAACATTTTGAAGAATCTTGATTACTTCAAAATAGAAATGTATCATACAAAGTCAAAACATTAATATTTATTTATTTATTTTATTTATTAATTTATTTTGTAAAACATAGTTTATTATTATAGATATTTATTTTTTTAATATTCTTATGCTATTGCTTCATTTTTAAACTATTGTTATCAAATTATTTATTATTAAGTTTAAAATTTTCTAATTATTTCCTGCTGTTATTGCTATTTATTTTATATCGTTGTTATTATATTATTTATTATTATTATTTTGTTGTTATATATTATTTATTTTTAATACGTTATTGATATGTTAATATTATTACGTTGTCTGCATTTTATTATTTTTACTATGGTATTATTATTAATGTACTATAATCATAACTATTTAGAACTTCTTACTTTGATTATTCTATTCAGCTTTTTCTACCAATTTGTGCAATTTTTGTATGTAATGGGTTTACCGTGAATAATTAAATAAATATTTTTCGCATAATAATCTTCTTATGATGTAGAATTTGTCCACTCTATATCCAGCGTGAGACGGACATTGCCTACGGAAAAGTCTTTGGTACTGCTCATACTATATCACTTCTATACGAAATCTCTCCCCACTTGTCTTTACAAATTTATGACTACGCCACACCAACAGGTTGCATGCGAGATTTCAAGGCCCTACCTCATTCCATAATGCTAAATGTCGTGCTTAGTCCAACTTTAAAATTTAATATAATTGAGCTCAGTTTGTATAGGCATCAAACAGATTAGAAAATTTTAATAGACTAATGTGGAGTCATGATATGGTTTTAAGAAGTTCATCTAGAATGGACCAATAATAAAAAAAAGGCAACTCCAGTCTGCTTCCTTTTGCCGCCATCGTTTTTCTGCCGAGACGATCGCCGTTTACTATTGGCCTCTAGTCAGTTTTATGTGGTTCGTCGATGATTGCAGAGTTTTTTGGACCTGTATTCTGTAGTTCAGTTTTAATAATTAATGTTGTTATTTTATTAATTGTATGTTTTACAATTAGTACACATAGAGTACACAACATCGTTGTTGTGGTTTTTTTATTTGCGTGTCACAATGCACTGGTATAATTGATCATTTTAACCTAGATTGTGGTTATGTGTTATGTTAAGTATTTTTTTGAGGAATAGATCAGATTCCACATCTCGTAACATAGTGTTACTGTTTTTGTGCATCACAGAATTATGGCAAATGTCCGAAAAACTTCTCTTTAATTCACCATCCTTCCATCATCAAAAACCAAATTCAAACAGAGTATTCAAGTCTACAGGTCAGTTTGATGTAGAGAGGACGTTTGGAAAGACAGACAGTAAGCACTAACATGTTTCAGCCCCTCGAGTTTTAAGCTTAGCTGACGCTTAGCCTCTAAAGGGAAATTGTCTTTTTGAGTTGGCTGGTTTACATACCGCAAAAATGATTAAATATTGTAAAACACAAAGGTAAATTTTTAGTTTTACAAATACAACGCTGAATCCAGGAAGTCTCGTTTACAAACTCACTTACCATAGTAAGTAATCATATAAATTGCAGATTATTTGATAAATAATATTCACTATAGTCTATAGATAATTTAGTGGTTAAATAAAGACTACCAGAAGAGTTGCAGAGGCTGCAAGTGCTGTTGGTAAAAAGGAGCTTGAGAGCTGTGAAAATAAAAAATGGCAAATATCATTGATATCAACTCTATCTGTATACACAGATCTTTCCACTTTGGGTTCCACAGATTGAAATTAAATAAAGTATTATTTAATAGGACAAAGCTATTCTAATCGTAAGTAAATTATTTACATAATTAAGTAAGAGGCCACTTCAGTGCTAGCATGTTCCATATTTTTCAATAAGTGAGTTATCAATGTGAAGCCAAGTGTCTGAGCATGCATTAAAATCTGTTGTGGTGCCTAAAAAGAGCCACGCTTGATAATGTTGTTTTGTGTCTCTAACTTCATATATTATTATCATGTATTATGTTAGTTAAATATATCTTTGATCTGTAGATTGTTTTCCTATTCTGTGTCTATTATTATTTTTGTTTGACACTTAAATGGTAATTTGTGATGTTTCATTCAGAAATCATGTATTGTTGCAGCTTATCGATATGTAATTTATTATTATTTTTTAGAATTTATTTGTTAATTTTGTTGATGCTTTAATAATTCACTTTGCTGTTACAACTAGAAATTGATTTTTGGCATGTTTAATGTCCTTGTGGAAGGCTATTTCATTATTGCTAATGGTTTTTGGTATTCATTGTCATTCTTGATGACTCTTCAATTGTTTTCTGTTAAAATTAGGAAACAATTCTGGCAAGTTGAAAGTTATTAATTATTCAATAAATTAATTGACATTCTTTCTTTAAAATTAAAATTAGTAATCAATTTTTGAATGTCACGTATTCTTATTAAATGTGCAAAACTTATTGAAAACTTAGAATTAACTGCATGGTATTGCTGACAGATTATCAGCTTCATACTTACTATGATTTTTGCCCTTTCGTTGTAGGCATATAATAAGTCTTTAGTTATTGATGCTGAATATCGCAATTAATTCATTTAAAATTGTTTTTTATAAATGGATTGTCCGTTGCCGAATAAATAAAAAATTACATTATTGAGCTTCAGAAACATTTCAAGATTACTTAGATAGATTATAAATATTTATAACTTTGCAAAATTAAGTTTTTACAAGGCGACGAATATCAAACAATTGATTTATAACGGCTAACTGTTAAATACCGTGCCGTTTAAAGGAGTTCACCTCATTTGCTTGATATTGATGATAACATCTAGAACGCCTTGGGCAGGGTTAGCTAATGAACCTTGTAACGGAGTAACGGATTATTAATTAACTCTTAATCATCCGTCCACCTCATTCTTGTTGGTGTCGTTACGAAATATTTTAAGGCTCTTAGTGGGAGATTAATCACTTAAAGTTCTGCACAAATTAGTAAACAATAATTTTAAAATATATAATTAATGATTGTGTTACGTATACTCTCAGTCAATATGCACGCATGGAAATGAAATGAAACAAAAAGTGTCCTAATTATAACAGTGTTGTGATCTTCAAGATTAAAGAATTAAATTATACTCAATTAATATTTTGTACGTACACTAAACATTTATTTAAACATTGGTGTTTGTATAAGGTGTCTCAAATCAATTTAAAGAGAACGATTGGCAGTGATTTATACAGTTTCTAAACAGAATTACCCTCAAAAAATGTTTTTACAATAGAAATTTTATAGTTCTATAATCGAATGAAATGAAGCAATATAATAAATTTCCTTGTTCACCACATTGCTTGGTTTAAGAAGACATTAAGACAGATATATTTACAAATGTACCATACTGTACTAGTATGGTTAAATTTGAAAAAGTCAGTAATCAAACCCCAGTTTTACGGATTTCGGTACACCCTGTTCTTATTACTTTATTCCTTTTTTGTTTTAAATTATTTCCAGTCTTATTTTGATGCATTTTTTAAAAGAGGATTAAAGTCAGGGATGTTTTCAAAATGAGGTTACGAACACTGGCGGCTACTACTACATTTGAACGCAAAGTAGCAAACACCTTAAGAAAACATAAAGAATTTTTTTCAGATAAATTTAGATCTAAATTAACTCCTCACCGCTCCAAAATCCCCCATATGTATGGCCTTCCCAAAATCCACAAACCCACCATCCCTCTCCGGCCCATCATTAGTTCTCGTGATTCACCTTGCAGGGAATTGTCTAAAGTCCTCTTGGACATCTTAACGCCATTGGTAGGAAAAACTAACTCTTTCATCAAAAATTCCAGGGATTTTGTAGAGAAGTCAAAATCCCTAAAGTTGACTGAAACTGACAAACTGGTAAGTTTTGATGTCGAAAGTCTATTTACAAACGTACCAGTTCCAGAAACTCTCGGAATTATTAAATCACGTCTCAAAGAAGACCAAACATTAAAGGATAGAACTAAACTTCCCGTGCCAGTAATTATGGAACTGTTAGAACTATGCACTCAATGCAATTATTTTGAGTTAGAGGGTAAAATTTACCGTCAAGATGAGGAGATGGCAATGGGTTCTCCACTGTCTCCTATTTTCGCCAATATCTTTATGGAGGAATTTGAGCGAAAAGCTTTGGCTTCAGCTCAGTTCAAACCGAAGATTTGGTGGAGGTGTGTGGATGATACCTTTGTTATTTTTTCTCATGGAGACAATGAATTAAATAATTTTTTGAATCACATTAATAGTATTTCTCCTTCCATCCGCCTCGCAACGGAAGTGGAAGTCCAAAACAAGCTTCCCTTTTTGGATGTGTGTGTGTGTATTAAGAGATAGGGATGTCCTTAAGACAACTGTTTTTCGAAAGATAACACACACAGGAAAATATTTAAATTATCAATCCAACCATCAAAAATCTGTCAAAGAAGGAGTAGCCTACTCGTTGTTTGATAGAGCTTGTGCTCAGATAAAGATGGACTAAAAGAAGAATTTAAGAAAATTGAATCGGATCTCAGAAGCAATGGATACCCTCAATTAATAATAAATAAGTTCAAAAAAACCAGAAGAATCATTCTTGAGTCAGAAAAACAGAATTGTGATAAATTTGCGTTTATGTCAATCCCTTATGTGCCGGGATTATCAGAGAAAATTAGAAGAGTAGGTAGAAAGTACAACATTAGAACCGCGTTTAAAACACACAACACTCTTAGACAAAGTCTCGTAAAAACTAAACCAAAAATGGCACACAGGATTCCAAAAACTGTGTTTACAGTATAAAATGTAGTTGCAATAGGGAATACATAGGCGAGACAAAAAGACCACTAAACGTAAGGATAAAAGAGCACAAAGAAAACACGAGAAAGGGTCTCACAGAAAAGTCAAAAATTGCACACCATTTTTGGTCCGAAGACCATCATATGAATTGGGATGAAGCCAACATAATACATCGGGAACCACATTTCTTCAAAAGGAAATTAATTGAGGTAACATACATTAAATTGGCAGACCAACCAATCAGTCAACCTTCAGTCGAGATTAGGCCGCTTTGGTTGCCAATTCTAAAAAATGAACCAAAGAGAAAACCAAAAGTATCAAACGGATCAGATATTTGCAATAAACCAATGCGGAGTCACAATATGGTTTTAAGAAGTTCATCTCGCATGAACCAATAATAACGAAAGGGCCCATTCCTGTCCACCTTCCCTTTTATTTCCGCCATCTTGTATTAGCCAGCCGTGACGATCACCATTGGCTAGACCCTCTGGTCAGTCGAAGGTGGTTAGTAGACGAGTGAAGACGTATTGTGATCTGTATTCCGTAGGTCAGTTTTTAATGATTAGTGTTTTGTATAGTTATTTATTAAGTGCATGTTTTTAGAGTTAGTGAATATGACAAACAACATGTAGGTTGTGATTCCTGACTAAGGCGTGCCACAACGCTTTGGTAAGATTTGTTTATTTTAACCTAGTTTGTAATTATGTATTAGGTTAGTTCTTTACCTGAAGAAGAGATCAGATTGCAGATCTCGAAACGTAGTGTTACTGATTTCTTGTTTCACTGAACGATGGCAAATGTCCGGAAAATCCTGTTTCCTTCAAAGAGTATATGATGAAAATATCTAAACTTCGGTATGGTATTTGTGGGGAAAGGATGTTTAAAATTTTTGAACGAACACAGAAAATGCAAATTTCCTTACACTTCGATATAATGGCAAGGGATTAGGCTAATATGGAAGTAGAGCTTTTTATACCGTACAGAATATTATTTTCTTTATAAAAGCTTTAGAAGTATATGTTTCCGATGATTTTCTCTGAAAATAAGCAGATGAAAAAGAATGGTTCGTAATACCTGATGTTATGGATGTTTAGGACCTTTTACCGTCTTGCATGATGGGGTGATTTGTATTGTAAAATTTGTGTTGTACATATATATTTCAATCTTACCAAATATACATACTATACCAAAAAAAGTATGAAAATATCTACATTTTGTGGTAATTTAGAATAAAAACCTTTTTATTCGTGAGTACTTTTTTATAATCTTAAACCATAAACGGGATATAGAGGGTCCGAGTTTGGTGATCGTTTTAACTGCACCATCATGGAAATTTTTTATATCAAAGACCCTAACTTTTGAGTGATTTTCAACACATGTAGTTAAAATATTTGCAAAAGACCGTAATTATTCAATACGGTCTGCGAAGGAAATTATACTTTTTATGGTTTTATTAAGAATTTCTTATCCTCCAGTAAATATGGTTATGGTTTACAATTTCAATCTAACATGATTTACAAAAGGTATGAGATACAAATTACAAACATGTATTTAAGTATTGTTTGTATAATTCTCTGTAAAGGTTGGCTACTGATTTTCTTTAACTGGCAGATCACTTTTATACTTGGTTATATAAGTACTAAAGTATTATTTAAATAGTGTTAATACTTAAAACAGAAAAAAGATTTAATTTAACCACTTCCATTTGTATTTTTAAACTATATATAAATAGTAAATTTTTAATTTTAAATAAGTTTTTAGGAATTAGCAACTACTTCTTTTGTGATAGTGAAGATTTCCAACTTTATCTACTTAAGATTAATGATCTCAAGTGAGTACTCAATTAAATGTTTACGTATATTTCCCAGAGAAGTCCGTATGAACAACTCTTCTCGTAACAACCGAGTCGGAGAGGCAGAGCTATACCTTCTCCGTATTGTTAGGTACAGTCCAGTCTCATTATAATTGGCTTTTGTAGGACAAGTACTCTTCAGTGTTCGCAGCATTGCTATATCATTATAATCTCAGATGAAATATCTTCTGATTTTCTATTTAATCTTGTATTAGCTCTTAGTGTATCATTGGAAGTTGTATAAACTCTTCAATTATTACTTAGTTTGCAATCTTAATTCTTACTACTTCAGCTGTCATAAAGACGATATTTAACATTAAATTTATCTACTTATTACATTTCCCAACTGATCAATTTGACTATGTGTCAGTATAATCAACGTAAAGTTCTTAAAACTCTTATAAGGATTTGACTATTAAAAAAATTACATTATTGCTCGAATTTGGATATTAATACAATCTTTCTATAAAGTTTCTTTCAAAATATAAACACTACAAAGATCAAAAACATCATTTTACATATTTTATTTCAAATTAAGAGTTCCGAAAATAGGAACCTTAATTGATCTATTGAATTAAATTTATAACACTACATAGTACGTAGAAGCCCGAGGAATTAGAACAGTTGATTTATTCACTTTACTTTTTACATAAAAAAAGGTATAATAATTATTCATGGCAAAACAGAGATAAATTAAATGTTAAATCTCTCTTCTGAAATAAAAGAACCGGAATATGTATAAGACGTATGATGACAAGAGGAAATGTTCTATTCACCTGCCCCTCTCTGTTTTCTTTGAAATACTTTCAACAGTTTTATCACGGTTACTTAGGTTTGAATTATATTTTCAATATTTAAAGGTCATTAAAAATACCTTTGTACAAAATGGAAAATAAACTACACTTATATTAATTACACGTATGAGGCCAATGTGAAAGCTTTTATCGCACCCACAGCATTTGTTTTATTTCAAAATGTACAAATCTAGTCCTTATTTGCTTAATCGGTGCTTCGGCATTGGAAACGTAAATGTCGGTTTTCAGTTTCCTGCATACAACTAACAAAAAAAAGTCTTATACGATTTCCTTATTTGACCTGGAGAGGGGTAAGGCCACTTTAACTCAACTCGAAACTAAAAACTCAGGTTTGAATTTGCCTCTTAAAGATTATGCATTACATAAATATTTAACATAATTGCTTGATAATGATTGTGAATAATGTTTTCAAATAAATTTAACTAAGAGTATTTCATTGTCTAGAATTATTTGGTTTGCATTTGTATCCTTTGCTTGAAGAATAAATAAGCTGGGTTGGCCTGTACTATGGATCAAGCCGTAGAATCAGGTAATTGCTCCCTATTGGGCGAACCAATCGAAATATTTACATCAGCTGAAGCCACGTGACATAGCCTGATCGGCATAGCGTCCTCTGCTGACAGCTCAGCCAGGCATTGGTCCTCTCTCTCTCTCTCTCTCTCTCTCTCTCCCCCCCCCTCACTCTCTCTCTCTCTCTCTCTCTCTCTCTCTCTCTCTCTCTCTCTCTCCTCTCTCTCGCTCGAGGCAGTTGTTCAAGATATGGTCCGCGGACAAGGGTCTCTTTCTCGGTCATCTCGCAGATCAATGTGATTCCACCAGTTAAAGTAACAAGGTAAGGGCATTCGCTTCTAAAGCACGGGTCACACTAGGCTGATTGCAGCCGTGAATTAAAGGAAGCCGCTACTACCAGCTGGATGTAACCACAGAACCCGCAGCTAGTGCTACCAGCCGGCGAGTATTTGTCAGCGGCTGGCGAAGTTGGACATGTTCAACTTTTGGTCGCAGGTAGCGGCAACTAGCAGGTCACGTGGTTCATTCGCACAAGCTGGCGCCAGCTCGCAGCGCAATCTGACCACCCCAGTAGCGTGTCAGCGGCGAGTAAACTACACGTGGTTTTGTGTTTCCATCCTTTGTTTTGTTCATTGGGTTCGTTTGGCTACTGCTGTTTCGTAGGTAACTGTTGATTTATAGTGTAAAAATGGCTGAGTTGAAGTGGTCGGGGAAGCAGGTCATTTAATTTTTGAATTTATTTCAAAATTATCCGTGCTTATGGGACGTTTCATCACAGTATTACCTTAATAGGAATGTCAAAGAGACAGCCTACAATAAACTGTTGGAAAACGTAATGAATGCTGGGATGCCTGCGACAGTTGAACTCTTGAAAAAGAAGATTAAGAGTTTACGCGACACCTACAGAAAAGAACTGAGTAAGATAAAAAAATCTATAAAAAGTGGTGCTTGTGCAAACGAGGTATACAAGCCAAAGCTCGTGTGGTTTCCAACAGCGGACTCCAACAGAATACTTATTCTGGCATGGAGCTGTCAGTGGCAGAGATCGAATTGTGCGGCACTCTAAACAACAACGCTAGAGACCTAAAACTATCTCCAGTTGCGAGATACCGTAAGGTAATTTCCAACTTGATCTTACACGGAAGCGCCTGTCTGAACTTGGTATTTTGTTTTTTAATCAACGGTTCAACTAATTCCAGAAATTCTTGGAATTTAGGAGCTGACATTCGTAAAACATTTCTGGGTCCTCTTCTTGTAACTTTTCGAGAAGTCTTGCAGATGCTCCTCATTCTTCTCTTCTCATAATCCAAGGTCTACTCAACCAACGTCTCTTCTTGAGGTTGAGCATTTTCTCACAAAGCTCCTTCACACACATCCATAATAATCGCTTAATTACTCGTGTGGACCCACAGACGACATGCTGACTAGAACTAGAACCAGGCGAGTTAAAAGCGAAATGTGACCGGGTTGCCAGCCGCTGCTTGCTGACGCTACTGCCAGTCGCTGATAGCCAGCGGCTTACAATCAGCCTAGTGTGACCCGTGCTTTAAGGGCATTCGATTCGCTTCCTTGAAACCCCGTTATATTTGTGGTGGAGCTTCGCTTGGTCCGGGACAGATGTGTACGTTTGTACCACATATCCCTCATTCCGATGCCATTGACTGTTGTGAAGGGTTTGCTGTCAGCTGTGTCCCCAACTACCCATGGACCTCAAGTCGATCCCATGGTAGCCCTCCGGAGGATACGACGTCAGCCGAGCAGTACAGCGTGTGTGAGGAGAAAACCCATGTCGGTGAGTGGCATAAAAGCTTAATTGTTTTCCTATCTCAACTGTGTGTTTATAATTTTTAACTACTGCATAGTCCAGTATCCCTCCAATCTCGTATCCACTGTGTTCAATTTATTTTCTATCTCAGATTTGTTCACTTTGGTTCTAATGGTATAATTACTGACTATTTCAGTTCAGACATTTTTGAGTTCTGGTTTTTTATTTGATTTATTATCTCTATCTCGGAGTAAGATAAAAAAACCTCTTCATTGTTGGGGATGCGGCTAAGTCCTTTTTGGTTTTTTTAAAGAATTAATCAAAGAAATAATTTCAAAAGAGGTATAATGTGGAATAGAAGGCAGGAAACTAGAAAGGTGAAATAGTTCTCATGGCATGTAGACAAATTCTTGAATGTTGAAGATTCAAGAAATTTCTCCTTCAGTTTTAGGTTCCCTTCCTGAGCACAGAATTCTACACGACTTTACTATTTAATGTGCTCCAAAATTGGTTTAAACTTACATTATACAAATATAAAATAGGTATAATACATCCAACAATTTTATTTAACTAACTGATGTAAAATTCGTAATGCATAAGAGTTATTAGTTTCAGTTATATGTAAACAAATTCAATTACATAAGTAAATTTTACGTTTTAAGTTGCATATTTAAAGTTTTTGGTGAGAAAAAACTAAAGCAGTGTTGTATTTATGTATACTAAAATGCTAGGTACTTGTAGTATTCTAATAATATACCATATATTTCATCGTATTTTTCTCTTCTTGTAAAAAACCAAGTCCATGCTTAATATCCAGTTTTATAGAATATAGAATTTAGGTTCTTTGTAAATTCACACCTATGAAGTTCTCTATTTAAAATTCAGTTCGTTCTCAATAAAATTAAAATAAATTTCATTAATAATACTTTAAACACAAGTGAAAATGTGTTCTAAACTTTAAGAGGTATTCTTATTCTAATACATTACCATTACTTGAATTTTATGTACGATAATAGTGAACATAAAATATAATAAAACACTTAGTTTATAACTAACATTTAGTAAAAGCTTTAACATTAAAACGGAGAAATGTTTAATTTTAAAAATTGCAATGCTCAAAGGTTCTATTTAACGTCCATCAAAGAATTTCTTTGTAAATTGGTCGTCTGCTCCTGACATGTCTTTAATATTTTAGGGAAGCAGAAACAATTTCATGTTTCAAAGAGTGCTTTGCTGCTAATAACTGAGATGTCAGGTTACTCTTCTTGACAGAGCGTGATGTGTATGCAAACGAAGGAGATTCAGTAAAGAGTTTTATCACGAAAAGAAATAATTATTATCAAGTAGGCCTATGAAATATAATTTTTGGAGTTAATTTGTGGTATAAATAATATATTATATACAACGTATAAATTTTACTCAAAAGGTGTCACAATTTTGTAATCTATATATATAAAAATGAATGTTTGTATGTTTGTCCTTTATGGAATCGTGAACTATTGGACCGATCATGATGAAAATTTGTACGTATATGTATTTTTCCACGGAAAAGGTTTATAAGCTATGCCCATCCCTTTCCCGATTCAGGATTCCGCCCCACTGGTTACAGAAATACCCATAAGAAATGCATTGCAGCAAACATATGTTAACGTCTTTTCAAATTTTTAATCAGCTGTTCTTTGTAAACATATATTACACTTATAGTTTTAAAGCATAGAGTAAGCTTAAGAGAAACGACAAATTTTGTTTTAAACTGTTTTTGCAATCACTGTTAAACATAGACTTTACTATCCAGATAATACAATTCAAATTTGACGTAAAAATTCACCTTTAACTGCAATATTTATTTAATATAAACCATGCTCATGCTTGATCAGAAGAGTAATGCAGATATCATAATTACTATCTTACGTTGGCTACAAATATAAAGAATGTTATAAAATCAACCTTAGTTGTTTTTTTTGACAGAAGTATGGTTCTCAAAACTCCGTGTGTACATATTCTCTCGATCGAGACAACAAAGCAAGCTCAATCGTGGCATCGGAGATATAACTAATTTAATCTAAAATTTATTATAGTAAAAAAAAAAATTTACTAAGTAATATAAGGACTTCGGTTCTTAAGATTTGCGTGCGAAGCCGTGGGTAACAGCTAGATAGAGGCAGGAATATGGTACATACCTTCATAATACGCCCAAGAGGCTCACGATGGAACGACTATCAATTATCTCAGCAATGTTTAGAATGTGATAGAAAAAGAATAAGTGAATATAGTGTACTGTTTTCAACGGGAAATTGCGTGCGAAGCCGCGGGCAACTTTTGCAAAAAATTATTGAAATGCGCAGCAAAGCGCGCCGGGCCCGCTAGTCTATATATATATATAAATGAATGTTTGTGTGTTTGTCCTTTATGGAATCGTAAACTATTTGACCGATCATTTTGAAAATTTGTATATTAATGTATTTTTCGACGGAGAAGGTTTATATGCTATGCCTATTGATATATATCTCGCCACCAGGCGGCAATGCAAAAGTTAAAAGTTTTTGAAGCGCCTCTACACTATAAACTGCGATTACGAGACAGTTAAGTATATTAAATAGCGAAAAACTATTTGAAGGCGCTAAGCTTTGATGTATATTTGTCTTCAAAATACATTTCTGGTTGAACTTAAAGCTTGCGTGTTAGACCACTTTATAATAAAGTACATGTACGTATACAATGGCTATAAACATACACTTTTGACAGATTTTCTTGATCGTGGCAACAATACAAACTCTACATCGTCGTTGGAAATGTAATTAACTTGAACCAGAAATGCACATACACGGGCAAAGCTTACAAAAAGCGTGCGAAGCCGCGGGAAACAGCTAGTATATTATATTTCTTTTCAAATTTAGTTGTTAGTATTTTCAGTGTTAGCAACCGATATATGAGGAATTGTTAGTCCACAGTAGCAATACAACTTATATTACTGTCAACATTGATTCCATAGTTTGGTTTCGATTTTTTTAAATGTAGAAATACTTTGACAAGCCCAGGAAGTATAATTAACTAAAATATGGTACTCTAACTTGTTAGAAGAGTTTCCTAAAAGTTCTAAATGTTGTAGATTTCACTACGTTTTGACACGATATTTCCATAATCAGGTGGTAAAATTTTTTTTATTAATTCACATGGGGATGTCACTGTTTTCAATCATTTTATAATCCCTGAGTTAACTTTTTAAACTCTAAGCCGTGATTTATTGTGGAGCATTAATATTTTAATACAAATCCCTCAGATCTACATGGTCTTATATGAGGCATTAATAATTAATTATTGAAGGTTAATGCTATTAAACCTGTGTATTAATTAATATTTTTGTACCTGAAAAAGAGAATAGATTCCAAAAATAAAAACGTAGTGTTATATTCTTATGATAAATAACAATAACAGCCCGGAAACCTATTAGGTGTTATACTTTGATTATACTTATTATTTATTTTACAAATTTCATTTTGGTCAACGACAGTTTATCGAGGGTGTTAAATAAAAACCATATGGAAAGAAATATTAATGCGGTTGTGTTGATTATATTAAATATAAAATATGGTATATAACTTTTCATAAATTTGTATTGTTTTATATGTAAACATACATTTTATTAAATATTCCTTCACTCTTTTGAATGATGTTATTCGTAAAAAAACAAGAATAAAAATATAATAAGTGGATCTATGTTTCATAAGGAAGTTACACTTTTTGTTGAAATAAATGAAGCAGAATTATAGTTTAAAAATTATAGCAAAAGATTAAAATGATTTATTTAACCATTCTACAAATTGTATTAGGCTACGTCTACAAAAAACAAAAACAACCAACTACAAACATAGTTGCGTGCGTTAATTAAGAGTTGATACACTAATTGAAATGTCAATAATTAGGCTATGGACTAATAGATTAATAAGCATTCATGCAGATTGGTAAGGCACTTACAACATTTGGTACGGCTTCATCTAATAAGCATAATAGAAGAAAGGTCTATATTGATTTGATTAATTAAGTTGAAAAACCGCTAATAGTTCTACCCTAAAACATTTCCAATGTTATGTCATCAATAATTTTGTTATTGTATGCGAATTACACAAAAAAAATCATACATAGGTACATACATATTAGTATTTATATATAATAACGTATATAATATAATATAATAATCGTATATACTACGTTTTATGACATATTAATTATCTTGTGCTTACCATCAAAAAAGAATTGTTGAATATTCAATAATTTTTGTAGAATTAATTAATTTTCTAAATCTAAATAAAATATATAAAACAGTGAAACATAATATAAAATCAACCGCAGTTACAATATTACGATAAAATAAAGTGGGTTTTCAAGTGGTTTAGATTATTGAGTTGTTGAAAGCTGGAGGCGTTCATTAGTGGCTTTCGGGACCAAATTAAATTATCTTTTGAGGAATGACAGTCCCAGCTAATGCTTCATTTTAAATTTCTGTCTCAATATCTAAGCGATATTATTATCCCGTCTGCTATAGCCTTTCGGTAGGAAAGATTCCAGTTCTTGTATAACTTAGTATAGCATTTAAACATGCTATATTTGTTCAGAATTTTTTTAATTTCTAATATTTCACTACAATTATAAACAAAATGGGGTACTAAAATGCTATAAACAATATTATTTAACTACATATATAATTTCTTATGAGAAAATATATAGCGAATAAAATATTAAAAACAAATATTATTAACAGATGATCGTACTTTTTACAACTCACTGGTACGAAGAAGTTTCTATAGTGAAAAGTTTAAAGATTAGAGACAAATACCTATTTATAAAACAGTTTTAAATTTTAAGTTTTCGTATTAATAGTTGAGCCTTAGATATGGGGCCGGAAACCGATTCCACGTACAGAACCCTTTTGAACCCCCCCCCCCAAGATTATTCTCACGAATAATTTTTCTAATATTCCGTTTGGTCCTAATCATGATCACTTAAATTTTATCAGATTCTGTAGACTAAATTAGTTTAAAAAAATAAATTCTAAAAAAAGATTTTTTTCTCGTCCCAGATTTCTGATTTTTGCAATTTATCGAATGGCATGCCAATCTGATAAACACCAACTATCTTTTCTAGGTCTTTAACCACCTACATCATAACTTTCCCTAGGAGAACAATCCATCTATACTGATCGCGAGAGAAAAGAAGAGACCTGGATTCTGGCCTATCTGAAATTTGCAGGCGCTACTACTAGTATGTTGCCGCGCCTTGTTTCGTAATTCCATTATTGTTTCACTGTTCCATTGCTATGATAAACAATTCGCAGGGTTGGCTGTGGGGCGAAGCGCCTGAAATTACCGCGCGGCAACACACTAGTACACAGCTGTGCGCCGGCACGGGCCAGGTCTCTTCTTTTCTCTCGCCATCAGTATACCGGTACATCTTTATACTAACCGTTCTTGATGAAAGACTAGACAGGTCAACATAAAACTAACTAAAGCCCATAAACTATGGGCTTACAGTTTTTCCGAAAATTTAGTATTAGGTAGATTTCATAGAAATATATTGTGTATATGTATGAGCACGATCTGTCGTAACTTTGTAAACAAGCGCACCAAGCTTGGTAAAAAAGGCTGTATTTGGATACAGATATGACGAGTTCGTTTGTCAGTCTTAACCAGTAAACCAATACAAGATGGCGGCCATTCAGATTTAGAAAAAGGAATGGTTATTATGCATTATAGTGTATAGAGAGAGTTTTTAATTCTCATGCAATTTAGAATAATTTTTGTTCTTATATGTTTTTTTATATCCCGAAAAATTTCCAGTAAAATGTGTACAAAGTGTTAATGTGTTTAGGACATTGTGGGAATATCTGTGAACACGATAATTACCGCAGTTGCTAATTTATTCTAAGTAAACTTAGTTTGATACATAGCCAGTAACTTGGATACTTGAATTTGCCAGTCTAAAACCAATAAAAATCAAGATGGTGGCGTTACGCGTTCGTAAAACTTTTAACAAGAATACATCCCAAAATAGACCAATAATGGTGCATTTTAAAATATATTTTATAATTTTAGCCGCATGTTAAATCGATACCTCAGATGACCAGCATGCTCTCTTAAAATAACCATTTAAGAATTCAAATTAGAGGTCGGTCTAGTCTATATGAACTGTGTATTCCCCAGACAATTACCGCATAAATAAATAATTCCAGCTATATAGCCTTTCCCATTTTCTTGCAAAGATAGAGTCAGTAAATCAAAAAGAAAACAGAAAAGTTTTCTTTTATTGGGACGTAACTAAGAAGGCTTTCCAGGATTTAAAGTAAGAGGAGTTTTATTGGGACTTTTATATGCCTCATTAGTCACAGTGAAGTTGTGCAAACTTTGTACCCGCTTGGAACTGAAGATCCCAATCAAGATATTCTAATGTAGTCTGTGTTGATGAATATGTTTCTCATTCGTTTCTATCATTTGATTTCATCGCTCCATTTACAGTATTCATTGCCGAAATAAAAGGTTAAGATAAATGCTTCTTCGTTATTTATTTAATGAAAAATATAGATTTTAATACAATGATTGTGAATTATTTTAATTCTTAATTTTTTTTTTAAATTCTTATTGATTTTAAAACCCGATCTACCTTTTTTATACAAACCATTACAGCGTAATGTTATAGAAAAAGAGACTGATTAAGATACCCACATATTATTTATTGAATTGAAAATGTATATATGTATGTATGTATGTGTTTTGACCTTGGAGCTCTCTTAAAATTAATGTATAATTCATATAATGACATTGAAAATTTTGCATTAGTCGCAGATCCATTGGTAACTAAGACTATCCATGGATATTGAGTACACTTGTCTTTTGAACCTCCATCTACTTGGGTAAAAACTACGACTACAGTTAATATTGTGCTACAGATCTTTAAAAGAGTCAAAGTTTCTTTACTAATTAATGTAAGATCCTATAAGATTGTGGCCATAATAAAAATTCTGCCTGTGACCTTCGCATATTTTATCAGTACCATCGGCCTTGTACTATAGGAAATCTACTCCCCCTATTCTGTTTTATAAGGAACTCCCTCGCACAACCAACTGGCCCATGAATATGGACAGAATACGTTTAAAGGGGATAGGCCTAATCTTGATTGTAACTTTATTCGTAATTTAATATTTGTGCTTACTCATTAACTGCAACACAGTTTTTGTTTCTTTGATTACTCGTATGAATAGACAGAAGAAAACAATGATAAACCATGACACATTTTATTCCTAGTTTCAAGATTTGGTCACATATTTTTTGTTATTAGTTTTGAACGCAAACACAAATCTGATAAACATGTACAACTGTTACACTGTAGTTATATCTACAAAGCAGACAAAAATAGTTTTTTTTATATTTTTCCAATATCTAAGAAAGTCCTACGTGAAACTGAAGTCCTTCTTGTAGATAGATGGTGCGACTTGTAGATCGGTTGTATTATTGTAATTTTTTTAAGGATTCTCTATTCTTAAATTCTAATTAGAATTATTTATATTAACATTGCAAAATATAAAAAATAATGGTCAATGTTGTGCACTAGTAACAAAAGGGAAAAATACATAGGCCACACACACACACACACACACACACACACACACAACACACACACACACACACACACACACACACACACACACACACACACACACACACACACACACACACACACACACACACACACACACATATATATATATATATTCACATACATACACCCAGACACACACATACATACATATGCATTTTTATAATAAAGAGCACAGTAAATTTCAAGGACAAAATCAAAATTAATATATACATATATAACATTTTAAATCAAATAACATAATTTATAATCACAATAATTAAGAATGGATATATACGAAAACATAATAATAATTTACTTAATACTTACAAGTAAATTTGAATATTATCTACACTAAAATATCGTGAACAAAAATGCATGTAAGTTATTTTACCAGGATTCAGGGACAAATTATTTTCAGAAACCACCATTTTAAAGCTTCTAGATCCTTATTAATAGCATAATCTATACCAGAATGCTTGTTTTCTGTGTACCATAGTGCTGTATCATCAGCAAATGATGTAACGCTTTCCCTAAAATTTGCATTACAAAGGTCATTTATATATTAAAGAATAATAATGCTTCCAATACAGAATCTTGTGGTACACCATATTTAACTATTCTAAATCCACTAAGGACACCATTAATACTTAGACACTGTTTTATCCCCGTTAGGTAACTTTGAAACCATTTATGTACAATTTCTCTTATACTACAGTCATACAATTTGTTCAGTAGGGTTTATTCTTCTTCATTAATATTTCAATAACTTTAGAGAATGATGATAACAAGGATATCGGCCAATAATTACTGAATTTTTTACGCGAACCAATCTTATAGATAGGAATAACTATTGACTCCAGACTCTCTGGAAAGACACCCGTCTCTACACTCTAATTAACAATGTGTAGTAATACTTGAAATATTTGTGATTTTCCTTTTTTTATTATCATTAAACTTATACCATCCAATGCAGGCGATATTCCATTCCCCAATGATTGGATTGCTGATTTCTAATTCACTAGATACAGGACCTAACTGAATTAATCTCCTTAAGAGATTTTTTAAAATATATCCTTTATTTCAAGTGAGCCAAAATTATCGGGTTTTATATTATTCACACTCAATTTATCTACAATATTTAAAAAGTTATGATTACATATATTGTAAATTTATAAAGAATCATCTTTACCAATATTTTCCACTTCCAGTATTATATTAGTATGTTGTTTTCTTTCTGGCCAGTTACTTAATTTACTTTTTCCAAGTTTTCTTGGAACATCTCTTATTATGTAAAAAAGACATTTATAATAATTATTTTTCAGTTCTCTTGTGTCTGCGTAGAATTTATTTCTAAAATATCTATATGCATTTTTTCGTTAATAGGACCTGTCTTTGTTTCGCTATACAGTAAATTTCTAGTACGAATAGTAGCAAATACAGCTACTTATCAATGGCTTTTATTTTTTTAATTGTTTAAATTTCTGTTTCATATCTAATTTATACAACAAAACGTTCAAACAAATATTGGAACTAGTCTTCTTTCCCAAGAGGATACCCTCAGTCAATAATAACTAATTCCTGAAACAGTGAATCAGAATAGGGATACATTTGCATTAATGTTAGTCTCTTGTATGCCGGTTTGCATTAAGGGTTTGCAAACACGCCAGGTATTTGTATAAATAGTATTTATAATTAAGTGAGAATTGCTTAATATATTGTGTCACTGAGTCAATCAGTCCATATTTGATTGAATAAAAGTTTTTTTTATAATAAACTGATGGATGAATCAATACAAGTTTATTATATCATGTTTTAATCAATCAGTTATAATGCAGTAAAAAATTCGTCGACCGTTATTCACATACAACACACTTTTTATAAACATATGTTACTAACCCTCCGCTCTCTTGAATTAAAAATAATATTTTTTAATTGGCTCTAGTCATTCATTAGCTTTAGAATTGAAATAATAATCTTAGATGTCTATAAAAGCTACTTTTATAACCATTAAACAAGTTTTCACATATTTAGTTGGCGTTGGATAAATAGAGTTCATAGCACCTTGCGTTTAAGATAAAAAAAGATAAATTAATGAAAGATGTAGATAAAACAAAAAGATAAGACGTAAGAAAGTCTATAAATATTCTTGTTATGAAGTTGTGAGTAAAAAAGCAAAACGTATATTTAATTAGGAAGAGGGTTAAATGAAACAATTAAGAATGGATGTATAATATTCATAGAGGTAAGCATAACAATACAATTTTGGCACGTATAAGTTGAGAAAATATACACAGAACACTGTTGTACAATAAAAATTTTGAAATAAAACTTGACCTTGTAATAACTAACGTTTATGTGGTTTATAGATATGTTTCTCTTAAATGTGTCTTGAATCTACGCATGTTTTTTAATAAATCCTGGTCATTCTTGCAGTTACCTGTACAATTGATACCTTCCTTACTTTTTCCTTGCATTTCGTATAAGCTATCATATTCTTCATTGTATTTATCAAACCCACTAACTTTGGTGGACGTGTTAGTTGTATTCGTCATAAATTTATTGCGATGGTGGTTGTCAAATATATTTTTATTATCAAAATCGATCTTAACATTTGAGATCTCTCTTCCAAAATTTCCAGAATTAGAATTAATATTATGTTCATGAATGTTAAATTTCTTATTACTACTTTCATTTTCCATCTTTTGCACAGAAGCTGATGATTCACCTTCGTTGTTTTGTGACAAATAATTTAATTTGCTCAGCATCAATTCATTGATATTTTTAGAATGACTTATTTTAGTGTTTGACTTATGTTGGTTGGTGGTAAAGTGATTTTTAAAGTCATGTTTTTCATTTCCAAAGACAAATTTTTGACCAAAATCAGGTGAAAATTTAGGTTGATATTTTACATTATTGGTTTCAATGTTTACAAATCTTCCATTGTTATTATTATTTAGGAATTCCTGAACTTGTGTGTCCTTTGAAGTTGCATGCCATGATTCAGATTTGTCCTGAGTAGACTGCTTTTGTTCATGGAAATCAGATTCTCTGTTATGATCACCTATGTATGGAAATAATGTTGATGTTGCATATATAATAGGCTGTTCGTTAATATTGCCATTTACATGTGATTGTTTAACATATTTTCCTTCATTATTATTGTTTATAAGTTGCCAAAAACGCTCCTCGTTTGAAGTTTCTCGCTGTGTTTCAAATGTTGATTGCTGAGCCTGAGTTTTTTGCTTGGAACTGGATTTTATTTTATGGTCACCAATGTCTTGGATTCTTTTCGGATATTGCTGAAATATAGGCTGAGTACTGATATGTTCAATTCGTGGAAATGGATATTTATCAAATCTTCCTTCCTTATTATTGTTGATTTCCCAAATTCGCTGCTCATTCGTAGTCATATGTTGTGTTTTAGATGTGTGGTGAGACTGGTTGTGCTCTTGGAAATGATATTGCCTGTTGTCGTTGTTTGTATCAAGGAATCCTTTACCTGTTTGATGTTTTATAGGTTGATTGTTTATGTTACTGGATTGATCGTTAGGATTTGGATACTTAAAAAACTGCCCTTCGTTATTTTGCTTTGTTTCCCAGAGTGTATCATATTGTGTATTATAACTCGTATCGTGAGACTTCTTTTGCTCTTGAGATTGTTTATTGTGGTTGTGTGTGGCAAAGAATTCATTTGTCGTTTGATGTTTTATGGGTTGATTATTGTTTTCAAATTTTCCAGGTGTATGTTTATAAAAATGTTCTTTATTATGCTGCATAATTTCCCAAAGTCTCTTCTCCTCTGAAGTCTCATATCGATGATCAAAACTTGTATCGTGAGTCTGAGTTTGCTGTTGGGAGTGAAATTTTCCGTTTTGGTTACCTGGAAATAATTGTGAGTGTTGATGGTTTACATTACTTTTTTCTCTTTCGGAATTCTGTTCCTTTATGAGTCTTTCATTATTTATCTGGTCCCAATACGTTTGCATCATTTCAGACGATTCAAACATGTTTTTTGTGTAATCATCTCGATTGTTTGTAAAACTATTTTGCGTTTGCCCAGTCTGGACTTTGTTATTTGTTGATCCAATAGTATTTCCTTTTTGATTACCATTTTTGTGTATGTTACCATACACATTCATTTTTGACAAAATTTCCTCTGTTTCCCAAGTGTTTCTTGTCGATTCATTTCTTGAATGTATTTTCGAGTTAAGACTATCTAATCTCGTTCCCTGACTGTCAGTGTTTGACTCATGACTCACTCCTTTAATGCCGTACAGATCTTCTAAATGCTTTCTATAGTTTTCGGAGTGGTGAACTGTTTTGTCTTTGCCTTTTTTATTAAGTTCCTTGTATTGAAGACTTTGTTGGTTGGTATTAACATTGGAATGTACTACATGATTATTGGAGTCCTGAGCTTCTAATTGTCTTTCTAAATAACCATATTGCTTGTTCTGATCTTGATCATATCTTGAAGGCTGTGGCAGATTGGGTGCAGTCTCTTTAAAGTAATTGTTGCGCCAGTTGTTGAATTCGATTGAATTAAGTTGTCTGGTTTTTAATTCTCCATCGGAGTTTTTATCTTGGGCAGTGAAACCTTCTAGGGTTCGCTAGAAAATATAAAACACAGGTAGTTGTTATTAATGTTTTATATGAAAGGTACAAACTGTACTTCATTCAAAATTAGAAACTAAGATTAATGAATATAATGGGAATTTGTAGAATATAATATCAATATTATGTAATTCTGAGATATAAATTTAACTTAAGCGTTTTGGAATTTCACCAAGAAACAATGCAAGAAACCAAGGGTTTATCGACCCAAACTAATATTGCAAGTTGAGAAATAATAAGTTAAATCTATTAGTTTTTGTTATTACGAATAGATCAATTCCAAAGCGTACATAAAATAAACGATTACTATTTGACAGTTATTTAGTTCAAATCCACTAAGTCTATTCATTTAATTTATTAATATTAATTGAGGTATTGACATAAAATAAAAGACAAGCTTCCACTGGCTGACATAAATTTATCCATCGTCCAAAAATATTTGACTAATAAAGGTCACAAAATTCTCACCATGAGGCCCCAAGCATGCGATACTCAAATAAAGTATTAATTTAGGACTAAATAAATACGCATAGTTATAATTCTAATAATTAAGTTCTGGAAATATGGGTTTAAACAAAAATTTCAAAACGGTTTAGATGTTCAAACTTTTAGACCTGCTATACATATGAAATATCAAGAAATGCCTGGCTCTTTTAATGTTTTAATCCTCTTGTAAAGTCAATTTTGATCCTGAATTAAAATTTATAGTTTTTTTAATTTCTGACTCAGAAGTATCATTGAAATGGATTTTGAAATTTTTTCAGCAAGGGTTATACGAAATGAAAGTAATTGTTAAAAACATTCTAACCCTTCGGGTACGAATTGGGATAAATTCGCTAGGTATGTGTTTGTAGCAGACGTGTTGGGGATGTATCCGCAAAATCAAGGCAAAAAGCTATACTAATTCCTTGTATAAAACTGTAAAACTATTTATCATAGGCAATTTACGAAAATATAAATAAAAAATCTAGGAACAAGAATTCAATTTTTTGAATTGTTTGGGATTTCTTTGTGTATTAAGAACACTGCAGTCGTTTTCACGGCATGCCCTTTTTTGCAGTAAAAACGCCCCAAAAATGATTTAGTCCAAATTTACTAGTACACTACATTTTGCATTAGAATATGTCATAAAAACGTGTTTCTAAAAAAATTATTTGGTCCTGAGCATCAAAACTTTCCCCGTAATTTGCTGATTGATTTCCTTTGTAGACGAAGAGATAAGGATACACACAGTAGCCAAAATTAATCAAAATCAGAGAAAGCTTATAATATTTACATCAGGAATGCACTGAGGAGAGAAAAAAACATGCAAACAGACAAAACGGATCCAAAAAGGATGTATCCGTAAAATTCAAATAGGTTTAATGTAGTTTAAGGACTGCAATACTTGCAGCACACGTGAAAAAAATACAATAGAATATTGTTTTACATAAAATATTTTTTCTGTGTGCATGAGAAAAAGATTGCCTATTAAAATTAAAAATCCAAGATCAGTTCTACTGTGACACCGAAAAATTGGTTTATTAATCACCAGTAATCTCAGTCTTCACTTTAAGAACTTTTTATTTAAAATGTCACGTTTTTATTACTGCGAAATTATTTCGTTAAGAAAAAACTAAACACACGTAATTATCTGATAAAATCTTATATAATAAAAATATATAATGTTTTAAATCATATATAAACCAATATAAAGCTATTCTCTGGATCTCAATTTCATGAACACTATAAAAATTTCAAATTTTTACTCCACCTATTTTTATTTTGGCGTGATTGCAAAATAACCGAAATGGACTGCATTAAATGCCTGTAATTTCATAAGGGGTTGATACAAATTATTTTTACTTTTCCTGTACGCACAAAACTTATATTAAAGAGCTATGGGTTTATAAAAAAAATTTAAAAACAAAAACCAAAGGTTGTGCACCTTTTGAAACCATAGAATGATGATTAATGCAATTGGTTGCTTAAGATTCATCAAGTAACATATCAGACAACGATAGTTGCAGTACAGAAAAGAGAATATTATAAAAGGCATCATACGAGAATAGGTACAAAACTAAATACAGTAATGGAATTTGAAAATACAAAATATAAGAGTTCAATAACAATTTCTTTTCCACATTTAGATGAAATTTAAAAGGAAGACCATCCAAAAATAGCTTATGAAAGGAACAATTAAAAATAGCTATGATATTGAGACATATTTAAAATTATAAATGTTAAGAAATAGTATCTAAGTCAGCTTTTAAACTACTGATGATTTGTTTCAGATTATTTGTGGAAACTAATCCAGTGAGTACCCCTAGATTCTACCAAGGTCCGGACAGTTATAGCTCAGTCTAAAATAGCGGAAACAAAACCCTTAATATATATGCGAGGGAATAAACACATTGCAAAAAAGTTAAGGATACGAAAAGACTTGCCACAGGAAACCACATTTTTAAAACCAAATATGTAACTGAATTTAGAGAAACAAAAATACTTAATAAATTTGCTACTATTAGCTAAGGATAATTTATTAGAATTCGTAGACATGAGAAAGAAATAAAATAATTTGAACTATAAAGTTAGCGTCAAATTATCCAAAAATTGGCATTCTGTTACAGAGTAGTTATATTGATCACTGTTTATCATATTGGTCGTTGGCTGATCAAGCCAGTCACCCTTTACCCTTCAGCTTCACCCTTTAACATCGCATTTACAAATGAATATATATATATATATATATATATATATATATTCATTTGTAAATGCGATGTATATTGATTTTCACAGTGAGGCCAAAATATTTCAATACAATGTAATAGTTTAAACAATGCCTAGTATGGTGTGAACCCCAAAATTTAGATGATGTAACAATACTGTGCGTAAGTTTAGTACCAAAATCACCAGCCAGAAAGAGTATCTAGGATTTTTTGTTATTGTTAAATTATGTGGTGAGAAATGTAGCTCAAAAGAATTTACAGCGATAGAGTACAGAACATTAAGCAACTTATTATGCTAACCGACAACAACTTGTATTTGTCATGAGTTTTGTTATAACTACTACTAGTTGTTTTTGTAGTAAATTACGAAAGGACATAAACAACTATGCTAATGCAATATTAACAAATATAATCAAGTCAATATCGTTAAGTACAATAACGTTATCTTATTTTCTGTAAGTTATGAATCCTTTTTAGTTAAATTATTAAATACCTATAAAATTATATTATGAATAACAATACAAAACTGTAAGATAAGAGAAGAATACAAAATATTATGGTAGAGAAGTGCGCTGAAATTACAGAGTACTGATCGATATACCTACTTGCAATAATATAAACTATAATTATCAATATTTTATCATCATAAAGTTTCATTGAAAAATTGTAATGAAATTATGGTATAAAATATGGTAACACACTTACGTTAGTAGGCGTAGTGATGTTTAAATTATCGATAGAGTCTCCGATAGTGGCATTACTAGTCACATTAACTTTTACCTCTATAGCCTTCCCATGTATACAAGTTATACCTATAAAGATAACCAGTACAATGAATTTCAGTTCCATGTATTATACCTAGTGTTACCTTGACAAGAAAGGTAAGTGGAATAGAAGAACAGTTCACAATCAGCATCTGCGCCTGTGAACAATTAACCACCTGAAATTATCACGTTGGTAACGTAAAAATCATCATCCATAACTAACAACTCTTTGTTATCAAGTTATTGCTACTGTCGTGGTGTACGATAACAGTCATGATGCATTGTTTCAAAATGTCTGATTTTTCAAGCTAGGTAAACTTCCTCTCAGTTTCAAGCTTGCGTGTCCAGAAGGATATATGAATGAGAGGTAGTTTGAATTCTGAGACTAAGTACAGTGACTAGATGTAGGTAATAGTATTATGAAGGTAAATAATTAACTTGTATAGTTTTGATTTTGCGTATACAAATAACATTTTTCCTTTCTCAAACAATGGTTTATAGAAGGAATGCTCATAAAGGATAAATACAAAGTATGATGTGCACTGCACGAGATAAGAAACAGTTCTTATAGGGATAAAACAAATGTAATGTAAATCTTTTACTTTAAATGTCTGTGATTCCCAGGAAGATTTCCCCATAAAACCCCCGATATTTTTTAAAATTTAATACAAATTTAATAAATTTGTTTTCAACAGCTAATATTATAAAATGTAATATAAAACATACAGGGCAGAGATTTTACCTGAACCCTTAGTAATAGCTAAGTAAAATATATACAATTTAAAGATTATAACCTCATTCTCAAGATTTCATCTTGATTTGTAGGCTTTGCTAATGCTTAGCTAAATCCCATAGAGGAACATCACCGAACTCAAAATAAGAATAAACCGATGCAAAAAAGTAACGAAAGTCTTAACCAATTGCACACAATTAGTGCACTCTGTCTTCTCTACTACTTTTTCGTTGCCCATCATGGTTACTAAGACCAATGTAAACACTTTTGCCAAATATCAATCAAATCCCCGAATTATATTGAGTTGAAGTAACGTCACTCATTACTTTCACCCACCGATTACGATCAAAAAGTTTGGTAAATTAAGTATGCAAAATAATAAAAATCTAAGAGTAGCTAGGCGTCACTACTTTTCATGTATAAGAAAGTGCATTATGTAGAAAAAACTTTTTTCTCAGAAGGGCATAAAACACTGTTTTATCAGTTTTGTTGGTGTTTTGTGTGCATTTTAAAATTTCTCTATTTCCTAAATATATAACTATTAATACACGGTACTTCAAATGCAATGGGCAATTTTAACATAATTTTTCGATGTAACTTTAAAATGTTTATATCAAGGAATCGCCTTTTTGAAAGCTTACATCAATATACATAGGTTTAAATCTTCATTTTGAATAGCTAATGGATGGCACTATAAAAGGGAAGCATCATAACAATTCCTTGGAACATTACTTTAAACAAATGTCTTGCAGTTAATAATTTAGTTCGTTTTTGTCAAACTCTATCGAATTTCAAACTGAAATCCTTATGCATAAAAAGTCCATAAGTTATGACAGTTCATTACAGGTTCATGAAACATAAGTTTAGAGACAGACTAAATTAATAAAGTATAGCTATTGAAAAGTTGTTTTCTAAGCCTATTTTGAATAAATTGAATTTTGATAAATTAAAAATATGAAAATTTAAATGAGGCTCGCTTTACTAATTTCATTTCATCATTTGAGAACTTGGGATCATTCTTCCATCGGTGGCCCCTTATATCAGTGAATGGTGGGGTTTCTACGAGTATGCAAGCATGGTGTAGCCTGGCCTTGCTGTAAAAATAAAGATTTCTTCTACTGACCAATACTGATTTAGCTGTGGACTGGGAACACTTCTCCATCCAAACTCTTCTTATTGGAATATCAATTTTCTATTATTTTACAAAAGAAAACTCACAATTCTCCAATAATTTGTGCATTTAACCACGAGGCCTTTCGACATGCCATCATCAGGTGTAAAATACACAAATTATGGGAGAATTGTGAGTTTTCTTTTGTAAAATAATAGAAAATACTCTAAACGTGTTGAGGATAGAGTGCTATACGATCCAATTTCTCAGACTAAGAGTCTTAGGATCTCAAGAAGGATAGGGATCAGGAAATTGGAAACTTCCTCGATGCATGAACATCAATGAACTCAGGGACATTCGGAAACAAGTCGTTGTGTCATTTTTGGTAAAGAACGGTAACCAACCAAAAAACAACGGGTTTTGGTAATATTTTTCAGTACCTACAATTATGAGCTGAAGATTCTTCAAATGGCTATCATTTTCCTAGTAATTATTTGCTAAATTATGATGTTCAGATTACTTCTAACAGTAGATAATAGTTTTACATGAAAATAATTATAAATACGGAAATACATTTTAATATAAACTCCATTTGTAATATGTATATAGCTAAAACATTAGTTTAAGATTATTAATGCAGTATCTCTGTATAGTACTAAATTAGCTATGAGTTCTTGATGAACTAACCATCGTGATGTAAAAGCTTAAAAATATTCCTTTCCAATATTTTATGTGACAAAAGTTCAGAAGCGAATCGAATCAATCTGGCCTTAAATTGTGCACGGAACGTCTGTCTGCAAACACTTGGAAGCTGTTCAAATAAAAATGCCATCTCGAAATCTGTTGAGCAAACACGACTGGCAAATGGCGACGTGAGTTTCAAGTCAAACACTGCCAAGTAGGTTGTGCTTTGATTTTCCCTTTTCTTTATCCGTGTTTCACCTTTCATGATAATTTAGGAGTACTCATACATTTGGCTATTAATGTATTGGTGTACTAAATAGAATAACAGAATTTCGCTCATTCGGCATCGTTAAATGTGGCTGAAACAAAACACTACGTTTCGAGGATAAGAATCTATTCCCTTCCTCATGTGTAAAAAAATAATACGTAAGGAAGCAAAGACAATTCAGTATGTAGATCGGCTCGGAAAAGTAAAAAAAGTTCACTACATAAATACATCGTATAAAAATTAAAGTATGTACATAGCTGTGTGAAGAATAAATATAACAAAAATATAAGAGTATTAAAAAACATGACATACACGTCACATAAGGTGAGATGATACCTTCGAATAATGTTAAATTTTTGGAAAGAATCTCATTACTTTAATATCGCGAAACAAATCCACAGAAGCATTTAGGGCTGCAGAAACGTTAATTAATAAAATAGCCACATTTACAAACATTCTGATATATTTAATACATTTATATAGGAAAATTCATTCTTAATAATATATGTTTTACCTAATTGTTGCTCTGTTTAAAGGCAGAGAAAGTTCCTGGGCGTTTGGTCAGGCGGAAGAATCAAATTGGCGATCTTCCAATGATTGTAAGTTTTCAGTTAATAAGTAATTATCTACTCTTTTCAAGCGGCCAAAATTAACAAAGTATTAAATAATTCTCAGGCCAAAACTAAAATGTTAAACATATTTATTTGTTACATACATATTTAGTAGTGAAATTTCATTACCAATTTATTAATTAACTGTTATTAATACAATTCCTTTAATAAATAATCGTTTACTGCATCCACAGTTTATCCACTGTTGGAAATCGACAGAAAACACTACAATATAAGATCAATTATTTAGTCTGGGTATACTGATATCATATTAGAAAATATAGTTTATAAATAGAAGATCAAGGAGATGAGTGATTTCAAAGGTTAAATGACAAAGAGAAATATTTTTGACTTATTTTTATTTGTTCTTGTTTAGTTTATTGAACCTTAATGAAATGTTACCACTTATAAAATCGTATCAAGATTTAATATTAACCACAGGACCAATTTTTTATTCCAATGAATCGGACATCTACTAATTTTCATATAATATGTATATTACGCCCTTAATAACTACCAGATACATATCACAGTTGAATAATTCAACGACAAGACACAAGACTTAGTTCCTAAGACTTGCCTGATTTCCCTTTCCTGTCTGGGTTTTCTTCAATGGCTGCCTAGCTTTGTTCGTAACATCGTCTTCTTCATTTTAAAAATTATTTAATATGATTCCGTACAAGTTTATAGATAAGGTATTGTTCGAACTTCCAGAGAAGATTAGGATCGATATTGACATCAAATTTCTGACGACGTACCCTAATGTAAAGGCTGATATCCGCGGACAAACTGAAGAAAATTATATAGATCTAAATTTCCTTTCTGCGAGGGAGTACGCGACGCCTATAATACTTTTGTTTCTACAATAGCATACCATCAAGACAGTTAGCTGTTAGTCATATACTACGGTTGACAAATAATTATTCATTATAATTGAATCATTGAACATCTCGGAACAAAATATAGCTAACACTATACATCCGAAACTAAGCCACGATCGATGATTGTTGTAACCAATATTTTGCTTTGAAACTAACCGTTGCATAACTTAAATCATGATTTGAGTACCAATAAAACACATTTCGTTTCTTTTTCCTGAAAAAAGAATCAATCCAACGATGAATCATCGGTTGCCAATCTTGTGTCAGAACCAATAATCGAATACACCGACAGCCATCATAAAAACTTTATGACATCATTAGTTCTGTTGTGGTTTTGAATATACTCGTAGCAGTAGTACATGCAAAATCTTGCACGAATGGAAGTATTGGAAATATTTCCTCTTGATAATTTGCATTATCACGGGGATTAGTAGCTTTAAACAAGAGGGATTGCACACTTGGATTTTGTTATCACTATGTTTTTCACGAGATAAGTTAGGGCTTTTCGTGAGAGTTCTGTAATGAATAGTTCGTACAACTATCCCGACTATTGTAAAAATCAACTATCATCATGTAAGCTTTTTTTTAATGGAGAGTAAAAATATTATCATCAACTATTTATTTTAAGATGTAATATTGTTGTAGTGCAATAAAAAATATTTACTACATGAGTGATTTCGTGAGGTGGTTTGATTATTACGCTGTTGTTATGATGACGTGTACATTCGATGTGAAGGAAACAGGATTTTTTCCGGAAATTTCTTCAGGTAAATGACTAATCTATCACATAATTATTACAAACTAGGTTAAAATAAACAAATTTTACCAGAGCGTTGTGATAGAAAATGTCCGGAAGAAATCCATATCTTTGTCCATATCCTTCACATCGCCAAAAAAAATTTCAAACAAATAATACATTTGATGTTTAGGCAAGGTGGCCTGTCTCAGTGTGTGGCGGCACCGGATAACTTTTCCAGAAATTGGCAACATCGTGGATGGACAATGGTTGGAAATGCCTCAGGCAGAAGATGATGATAGTTAAATAATTAAATCTTCTACGATAAATTCAATAGTAAATTACCAAAAATTTTACTTAAACATTAATTAGTATAACCTTAATTTTTAAATACTAATTTAAAACACGACCATTAAGGAATTTCAAATTTTTTCTCAGCATGGCTTAACTTGTTTCAATGCGAATTACAGATTTGGAAATTATTCAACTTAATGCTTTGCAATTGGGTACATACTCGTACATGAGCACGCGAAACAAACTGAGCTATGAAAGTAAAGCACAATCACTTTATGAAGCGACTAGTATCGAAAGTTAGATACAGCAATTCGTTTGACTCCATTAAATGTATATCATATTTAGCTTTTAAATGTAGACATATGAGTCTTAAATAATAAATAAATTAATTAATTAAGTAATAATTTCTTAGACAGGTGAAGATTACTGTTAGTTCACCAACCACTATTACATGAACTGTTCATGCTGTTTATTAAGTGTGCGAATGCATTTAAAGTGTTTGGTGGAAACATTCTACCGCCGATTTTCCCTTTGATTAACGAACGGTAAACACAAACGGAGCAGCCCCCATATTACCTCAGTGCTGTTGGTTTTTACACGGGTGGAATTCCGTTCATTCGATTAAACGGTATTTAATCACTTGTTACCTCCCGGTTTGGGCGTATCCATTCATTATTGGAGTAACAAGAGCAACAGTTTCTGATAGTAATCCGTGAACAGACTTTAATAATGAGAGGGAAGGAGTAAAAGTGTGGATTACACAAGATTTCATGTATATGCATATAATTTATTCAAGGTATAAAGAATTAGCACATACCGCAGCTTCGCCCGCAGTTACTATTCCGTGTATTTGTTTCAATAGTTCTCGTGATATTAGTAACACTAGCTTCAAGTTGAGTGAGAAAACTAAATAAAATACTGAAATGTGACTTCGTTTTTATTAATACTAGCTAGTGAACAGTTGCTGCTCATTTGTTAAAAAGGCCATCGATAATAATAAAAGAATTATCAGCAAATCAAATTTTATAAAACGTATAAACGTCTTATAAACGTATATTTTATCATTTGGTGAGTTTTAGCAAAGCTGTAGGGGCTAGACATTTTATTATTATTATCAAGTATGCAGCCCCTCTGTCTGTATGTGTCCACGTGATCTTGAAAACTAACTGACATATAGACGTTTTATTTTGCATAAAATTCAATTTCTATATAAGCCCCATGGAGTTCAATAATTTAGCATGTCATTCTTTGGTATTTGTCTGAGTTTCTTGCACAACGAGACGTGTATAATACTATCCTCTTATTTACATCACCAATCATGATTGTGTCCTAAAAATGGTATTTCTTGGAAATTAAGGGACCTAAATTTCAAGGTTATATTTAGTCATTAACAACGTAGCGTAATTGCAGGAAAAGATACAATTGTCGTTGATTACAAAAATTTAAGTAGCCTCGAATACATTGTTTTAATCCACTTACTTCTGTCTGAAGGTGGAGTGATTGGTTGTAAAATAGTTCAATTATAACTGACAAAAGGGCAATGTTTAGCTCTACATTTATCTGATTGTTTAAAATGACTTCAAGTTTTATTCTACTAAGTGTAACTTGTACATCTGATTTAACACTTAAACATTGTTAAACAATAAATAAATTTATTGGCAGAGTCTTAGCGACATAATTATTGATAGCGAAAATATTACAGAACATGTTTTATGGAAATAAAAATATTTGATATTTTATCATTTGGTGAGTTTTAGCAAAGCTGTAGAGGCTAGACATTTTATTATTATTATCAAGTTATGCAGCCCCTCTGTCTGTATGTGTCCACGTGATCTTGAAAACTAACTGACCTATAGACGTTTGATTTTGCATAAAATCCAATTTCTATATAAGCCCCATGGAGTTCAATAATTTAGCATGTCATTCTTTGGTATTTGTCTGAGTTTTAGATAATATTGTTATGTTAGCCTTGTAGAATGGATTTGTATAAAAGCTTAGTACACCCATTATGAGGTTTTCCCTTATGAAATATCAGCAAAGGTAGGCAAGTCCAATTTTATAACACTTAAAAATTTCTTATAAACGAAAACATAGTTCAAAATACATTTAAAATGCATTAAATGAAATCTTAACCAAGTAACAGAATGATTTTATTTGACGTTTAATCAGAACACAATAAATATCGAGATGGTTAAATAGCGAGTACAGGTAGCCAGAGGCTGCACTATACCAGTACAGGACAATGTTAGCCGGCGTCTGCCTCTGTTTACCGTCCGTTAATCAAAGGGGAAATTCGGATGGAATGTTTTCATTGTTGTTCTAGCCTCGTTTAAAATGTATTATTGGAGCGATCGGAATTGGAACTGCGAGATACTTTTTGTGTTCTTATCGATTTCATCTTTAAACTAAGGAGTGAAGTTTTAGTAATTATTCGATAAATAATAAGTATAAACTAACTAAAATATTATATTTTTTTATTTTCTGCCTTAACTTGAAGTCTTATCACTCTTCACAAAAAATATAAAAATGTATATATTACATGCAAAACTTAAAAATGTATAGTATTTTTACAGTTCTGGTTTAGCAGAAAACAATTAATATTGTGTGTATATTTAATTCTTTAACACACTTTCAATTTTATAATCACTCGAATTAATCACTTCAAATATCATGTAATCATATAATAGCAAAAAAAAAAAAAAAAAAAAAAAAAAAAAAAAAAAAAAAAAAAAAAATCTCTTCTGTTCTAAAAAAAATATAAATAAGGTCATATCCTTGGCAATACTTCAAACTTCAGTTGGATTGATCATTTTAAATTAGTCTTCTAGGGCTACAATTATTTCATTTCTGTCTGTCCATTTTGCAAGGTATCTAAAAATCGAACGAACTTATAGACTTTGAATATAAATCTTACCTGAAGCTTCATTCTATAGAAGCAACATCTAGATCAATGGAGATACATGTAACATTAGATTTGGCTGAGGGTTAGAGAACATATCTACATTAGTCTTGTGATTAACTATGACAATGAGGATATCGCAGAATAAATAAATTTTTGAAAAAACCGAGTATAATCAACACTTCAACATTTGATATAGTAACGCACTCCCTAATGAAATGGGCTGTATACTTGAAGTTTCGCTTTCAACATCAGCCAAACCTGTTGTGAGACACGTCGTATGACGTACGACTTTCCTGTATTCATGGTATTCTCAATCAACACAATATTTACAGGGTACATGTATATTTACAGGTTACATGTATATCTCTAACCTTTGTTTCACCCCCTGTTTCTTATCTTGTCTTGAAAATTTGAACAGCAGTAAACACTGACATTCCGGCAGGAAGTGTTATCAGTTGTCTGTGTAGCCGAGATGTGTACAGATATGAGTGGAAGACAGCTGACAGAATACCGCCGCCAGACATGCAACTTCCCTCTCTACATTTTCTGCTCTGGATAATACAAAATTCTTGAACCTCTACCTACTAGTTTTTAATATAAGCATAAATATATATATATATA
Source organism: Homalodisca vitripennis (assembly GCF_021130785.1). Taxonomy (NCBI): domain Eukaryota; kingdom Metazoa; phylum Arthropoda; class Insecta; order Hemiptera; family Cicadellidae; genus Homalodisca; species Homalodisca vitripennis. Next base: position 42,060,460 of record NC_060211.1, on the reverse strand, counting down.
TATATATATATATATATATATATATATATATATATATATGTATATATTGTATTCTGATATACAAATTTACCTAAATTCAAAATTATATTATATTATGTTATTATTGTTAAATTAACAACTAATCAAAACTTGTTTACATGTCAAAATTGTATTTAGATTTAGAATGTTTATTATCATGTGTTTCTTCTTTTGTTTGTTTGTTTCTAAAAGTGTACTTGACAAAGTTGTTAATTACAATGAAATATTGTTGTAAATTAAAAAATTGTAGTTTTCTTTTGAAACTGCTCTAAGAGACTGTGTGTGTGTGTGTGTGTGTGTGTGTGTGTGTGTGTGTGTGTGTGTGTGTGTGTGTGTGTGTGTGTGTGTGTGTGTGCGTGTGCGTGCGTGTGCGTGTGTGTGTGTGTGTGTGTGTGTGTGTGTGTGTGTGTGTGTGTGTGTGTGTGTGTGTGTGTGTGTGTGTGTGTGTGTGTGTAACTAACTACAAAGAAAGAGCATATTTTTCAATCCCCGTAGCGTAGTGTAATACTTTTTTAACATCAAACGATGGCAAACGGCCTAAATTATTTAAGTTTTTATAATATTCGCAAAGGAAATTTCTCAAGAAAGCAAAATAAGACTTCTAAGTAAATACTTAAATGTTTATATTAATTTATATATGTAATATTGATAAATTACTTTTTTCTTCAATTATTTACTAAGTAATACTGATCAGAAACGATTTGTTACTTAGCATTAATATTTTATATTATAAAATAAACTATAATTATTAATATTTGGTGGTATTTAAGTATCTAGTTAAGTACTAAGTTGGACATAAATCGGAATTGCTGAATATTTGAATTATATAATAATAATAAGGCCTTTACTCATATTTAAATAATAATTTTATTTATCCCTGTAATATGTAACTCCGGATTTGTCAATGTTATATTTTTTAAAAAGCAATTTAAGTGAAAAGTAAGTTGATAAAATATTCTGGTCAAAAGTTGTCAAACTGCTAGCATGTTCTCAACAGCTTGATCAAACAGGAACTTTCCCAATAAATTTGATTAGTATTTTTCGGAACAAAAACAATTTACCGACATTAAACTTCTGTGCTGCAGAAGCATGTTGTTAGATTTAATTTTTAAATTGATAATTCTGATATAGAAGCTTATCTGTTGGCTTATCATAGTTTTAACTTTTAAATAGAATAAAATAGCTACCATACTACATGAAAATGAATAAATCTCCATTAATAGATGAGCATACAGATTGAAATCTGTTTCTGTAATGGTATTTTTACTAGCGTAAACCGATGTCAGTCTTTAATAACGGTATTACTATATTAATCAGTATTAGTTATAGTGAAAGTAGGTCTTGTTGTGGTTTGCTGAACTGAAAAAAAAATTTCCGATTGTTGCACATTTTTCAATATTTTATTTGATTATTAATTGATTTTAGGTAATAGTTTTGTTACAAAATAATGCTATTCTTCGTGTCATCAAATTCATCGCTTTATTTTTGTATGTATTTTATGTTGCAGACTTGTATCTGACGGAGGTTTTCATTGGGGGAGGGGGAGAAATGGAATTATTTCCCACCCATATCCCAAACCTATTGTTTATCCAAGTAACCAGGTCACGTGAATCGTTAGTTCCTGTGCTTCGTTAGAGCTGTGATTGTCGTAAATGGAGAGAATCCGAATCGATTAAAGCTTGATGAAGCTGAAAGGAAAACTTAGAGAAGAGCATTGCCTTGTCAAAATACAAGCTCCAATACACACTTCGATTTGATATTAAATTTCTTATTCTTATGTTATATATGTTTTATTTTATATGTTAATGCAGCAAAATCAACTACAATGTAGTAAAAAAAATATCCACCATTTAACGATAAAAAACAAAATTAACTTACGCCTAAGTTAATTATTTAAAATTAAAACAATACCTTAATGGTTGCTGTCATTACAAAAATAGTTACACACTTTAAAAAATAATTTCATTAAGGTAAAAGGTATAATTAAGAAAATATTATTTATTAATATTCAAATTTTTATCACTTTTTTATATATATATATATATATTGTGTGTGTGTGTGTGTGTGTGTGTGTGTGTGTGTGTGTGTGTGTGTGTGTGTGTGTGTGTGTGTGTGTGTGTGTGTGTGTGTGTGTGTGTGTGTGTGTGTGCGCGTGTGTGTGTGATTGTAAGTAACACCCTCATTTCTTATTGACAAACTATGTGACAGACAGCAGAAGAAGAACCCCATGACAGAGGAGGTTGTGATACGCATAGCCCAAGCTCACGGCAAGAGCCCGGGCCAGGTGTTGTTGAGACATATGGTGCAGCTCGGTGTCGCCGTCATACCCAAGAGCTCCCACCCCGACCGCATCAAGCAGAACATTGACGTGAGTTCTACAATCTCCATAATATGACGAAAAGTTGTCATTTATAATAATAAATAAAATGGACGAGTAGTTTAATATTATTTTTTTTATTAAATTTAATTGACTACTCAATAAAAGCTTAATTTCATCTTATGAAGTTAAAAATTAATTACAATTATATTTACGAGAGATAAAACCTGCATGAGACCTATGTTCAGGTTGAAGTTTTTCTTAAACTTATAGAGCATTCTAAGTATAAAAATATTTTTTTTTTAATTTTTACAATTTAAACAATTTTATCGCATGGGTCAACTACCAAGTAAAGCATAACTATAATGAATGATTAATTATCTGATTAAGATATGAACAAATTAACAATATATTACTGTCGTTAGCTCATCTAATAATTAAACAGATAGAGACAAACAATTACTATAAACTTATCCCAGCTTACGATTGTTTAGCAATTGAGTTAGTGTTCTACTTATTAATCCCAGGTGGTTTGCAGTGGTCATTTAAGAGAATAAAAAGCCTTTGACAATAGATGTCTAATCGAGGGCTACAATTATTCTTACCTGCATATTCTTTAATACATTCTGGGTGTCTGATAATCGATAATTGAAGTTACTCAAAAGCAACATAGAATTGACAAAATATGGAGTAGAGAAGACTGTTACAAACAAAATGGTTAAAAATAAATACTTACAAAAAGAATATGGAGTAATTTATTTAAGGATTAACGATCACCACCTAGACCGAAAAAGTCGATACTTTTGAGGAGTAACATAACTTAATGTTAAAATGTAACATAACTCTGTGAGATGTAACAAACACTATTTTTAATTTAAACATATAAAAAATACTAATGTTTAAAATCGTTTAATAAAACTGCAGACGTATTCACTCATAGATATACACACATATCGAACAATAATTTGTAATTTGTAAAGACTACGCATGAAGAAGTTCGAAGGAAGAACTCATCAATGGCTGATTGTATTCACTCGGAGTTCCAGCACCCAACTGTTGTTATTTGTACAATGAGACCTAATTGACCCAAACTGAAAAGTATCGACAAAGTTGAACAATACCAAGCATCGCTCGGGGCGGCCAATTAAATCTGCTGAGTTTCGCTGAATAGTCGGAATAAAAGAAACTTTGTTTGTTTATTTTCTGAATTATATGTACCTCTTATTAAATGAAATAATATTTTAAAGAGTTATCTACTTAAATAAAGATAGTAACCATTAAGATATCGTTTTAAAACTGCCCTGTCGTTTAATTATTAACTGAAGTTTGAGGGATTTTTGTGTTTTTTAATCGCTAAATAGAAGCTAAATTTGTTTACTACATTATAAATTACATTTTTACAATAACAGACAGAAACAATGCAAATACATACATACATACATACATATATATAAATAAATATTATATATATATATATATATATATATGAATAAAATCACAAATATTGAGTGTGGATTTAGATTATATTTTGACATACCAATGGTCTTCTCTAAGTTTTCCTTTCAACTTCATCAAGCTCTTAGTTGATTTGGATTCTCTCCATTTGCCACAATCACAGCTCTAACGACGTACAGGAACTAACGAATCACGTGACCTGGTTACTTCCGTTATGTGAGTATATAGGCTAATAATAAATAGGCTTGTTAAATGGGACGTAAATAATTTTACCTCTACCCCCCCCCCACACTCAAAGACAAGTTATAGTTACGTCCCTGATAAGTGTGTCTGTCTGATGTGACACACATAGAAACAATCTAGAAACTTGAAACTTAGTACTTAGATTGAGATTTGGTCCAGGGAAACCCATTTTGATTTTGGGTCAAAACGTCAAATAACAGTCTATTCATCAATTCGTCTGTGTGATATTATGAAGTTGTACAACCATATAAGTATTTCGTACCAAAGTATTAAAATTAAAAGTATATGCAACAATCGTAAAATTGTTTCATGCTGCAAGTTTTATTATTAAGAATTTAAACGAGCGAGAATGAAATGCATATGCGTGCGCTGAAAGCGATAGCGTCAATGAAATAATTTACAACAGTAAAAGCATGTGACCAATGCTGATGTTTTATTTTCTCAAACACAGCACTAAAAAATTAAACATTAAAAACCAGAGTTATGAATTTGGAGATGGTCTGTTAAAAGTTTGAACTTTAATATACATACTATCATACTATACTATAAAACACATGGAATGTGTTTATCGCTTTAATGGTGTTGTGAATGCATATTTTAGAAATTTTTACATTTTATTGCTAAATTAACTTCTTTTTTAAATCAATACACAACATAGCACGTTCAAAACCTTTAGTTCTATTAAAAGATATTTAAATTAAGTTTGCAAATTATTCTTTAGCAATGTAGCTTATGTTAATTAGCATCGAATAATGAGATAATACTCATAGTCATTCACAGTCATACTATTTGAGAAACAATATTTTCGCTTTAAAATATTTAAATATAAAATAGTTATATAAAAAATATACAGTGTTCAGTAAATGTGTTCCATTACTTTGGGATTCTGTTCTAACACAAAAATGAGCAAAATATTTCATATGGAGGCATGTAATAATATCCTTTAGTTTTCTGTCTGTACGGGATTTTTTAAATGTAATATTTGAAAACTAATTAATTAAGATCAAGTTATGAAACTTGAGATTTGTATTACATTTTGGTAGTCCTTTTTGAAAATAAAATAATAATACAATACTTTTCCCATTTATAAATAGCGTCTGTTTTTAAATAAGTTGAACAAATTTTACAAGACAACAAAATATTTTTAAAGTTTTATGACAATTACAACGGCACTTTTTCCTAACGAAATCCGTCAACGCATAAGCTAGCACAACCACTTTAGACATACGCTTGCACAAGCCGGGAGCATCACACATGTCCCAGCTGAGAGGTATCAGTTGTGTTTTTTTATAATTTGTAATAAAAAAAATACATACAAACAGATTGCCGGAAAAATTAAAGTTTTAGGACATACCTCCATATGAACTTGTTTGCTAATTTTTATGGATAGATCAAAATCCCAGAGTATTGGAATACTTTTACTGAACACCCAGTATAAAATGCCACGTTAAAACTATTAGTACTAAAATCAACTGATTTGACGTAGAATAAGAAAAAAGTGAAAAATGAAGTCTTTTTTTATTTGTCACAGACGGCCAATTAACAGTCGCGTGAGTAGAGGTCGTACAGCCTTAGGTCTTCACTAGAACCCCTACACTATCTCAGTCAATGATCATGGAAATTGATTCTAAGTGGTGGTTTCTCAGACTTGCATACTAAAACGTTTCTTTTCCAATTATTTGCATTTTCTCAAAATAAATACTGGCCTATCTGAGAACCCGTCAGTGCATGGAATTTAGTTTGCACGCTCAGATCAGTTCTCGGTTATTGTTTCATTACTTATAACTACTAATACTTAAATTCATTCAGGGTGATGGAGGCTGCCATAACCACTTAAGTATTACAGATATTATAGTTGGTTTTCTGTGGAAATACTGCTCTGAGATCAAAGTACTCTGTTATTGATTTTCGATCATCATTACAGATGTTATCAACTAATATAGAATATCCATAGGTAAATATAACTTTTCACACACCCAATAACTAAAACAAGGTCTCTAGATTTACAGTTTATTCTGCTATTTTCACGTTGCCATCAATAATACCAATGTACAAAATTCTGTAACCGCTCAGCCAACTGCCACGACATGGCATGCATTATCATAAAACTCAGTGTTCATCACACAAAAATTAAGGCTCATGAATAACTTCAAGTTTAAAAGTGTAATGTCTTCTAAGGTGTCGTAGGAAGAGACAAATATATAGAGAGACAAACAAATGAGAGCTCTCGACCACTGGCAGCTCACTATAATGTATACGGAAGCTTCTGATTCTTGATGGCACTCAGCCTCCAAGAGACCATGCTCCGGGTGTTACCAACATACGGCAGTTTCCAGAGCCCAGGAGTTACCAGCTTCCGGCAGTTACCAGCCTTAGTGTGTTAACAACATCCAGCAGTTACCAGAGCTTCCTGGAGTTACTAGCATCCGCATCATTCAGAATAAGGACACTCCAGCACTTGGATGCTTTTAGTTTCTGAAAGTTTCCATACATTTATTTCATAGTACCTCTTTGACTATCTCAAATAAATAATAGTCAAAAACTGTATTCACAAGTTAAAACTGATAAGCCAACATATAAGCTTCCATATTGGAATTTTTAATTTTAACATCAAAGGTATCAACATGCTTTAACAGAACTGAAGTTTAGTGCCACTAAATTGTTTTTGTTTAGACAAATTTTAAGCGAACTGATTGGCAACGGTCTTGTTTGATCAAGCAGTTGAGAACATGCAGCGGTTTGACAACTTTGGCCAGAATGTGTTATCAACTAAAATGTTGCTTAAAATCACTTTTAAATAAATAAAAGTGATAAATCCGGAATTAAGTGAATCAAAACATTATGACTTTCCATCTTTGATCTTCGCTATTTCTATATTTTATATTTTAACATGTAATTGATCATAATAGCTTTGTTTCAAGCTAATATAAACAATCTTTTTTGACATGTGAGGGTAAAATAAAAAATAGCAAAAATTTATATTGACACTAAACTTAACAAAATAGAATATACGTTTGCCTGATATGTATTCTTGTTTTGCACCTTTTTCCATTTTCATTAAGTGTAATACAATATTAAATTATTACTGACTTTATTGATTAAAAATATCATTCGATCAGAGTATAATAGTAACCTCTATGTAGTCAAATATATACATGAAATATATTTGCTTACATTAAACGAATAACTTATTTGCGGTTTTAAATACCCTGGATTGGATACGTAGCTATTAAATTAGAGACGTGTACCGCCACAACAAATAGTAAGTCATCTTGACCTCTCTCTTTTATCTCTGAGTGTTATTAAAGAATATAAAGCAGCTGTCTATATACTGCTCTTATCACTAAATCTAAAAAGAAGTACGATCGATTCAGCAAACAATATAAAACATAATCATAGAAGATAACTGAGTAAATAAACTAAAGTATTGGCATCAAAATCTCATTGTGATCTCTTCTATTAGTATGTAACATTTAAATTATGTATTTTAATATTTATAATCTAAAAATTTGACGATCACTACATGTTAAATTCTATTCCAAAAGTTAAGAACAGCGTACATTTACTTTGTAATTATCGTGTTTGGTAAACAAGTGGGGCTATTTAAAAATACATCAAGACCATATTGATTCTTCTAAAATATATTAAAATAAGAATTATTGTTGCCTTCGATCAACAAGAGTTTTATTTCAACAACCTTGATCTATTGATTTTCAATTAGATAATGATTAGGTAGTAAATCAAGTAAATAGGCTGAGTGTCGCAACTTTAAACCATGTATATGGTTAGTTGATACTGATTTTATGAATATTTTGTTTGCGTACCTTACGATTGTTTCAAGCTAAGAAGCATTCGACCTAAGAAAAATTTATCATTTCGTTTTACTAACCCTCATTTCAACCTCCACAAAAATCCAGCACTCTTTCCGACCAATTCCTTTCTTAAGAGAAATTTCTCTATTAAGAAACTAGAATTTATGATGATCTAATTCAAATAACTTAGAAAAAGATTTGTCTGTTTTCCTTGTCTCAGTAACCATAATAAGAGATTTGTAATCATATAATTAACTTAATGGTTTTAGTAAGTTCCTTACGTGTTCCTTCCATTGTTTACAATTTAATTGTTTACACAGTCCACAACTTGATTGATGCCGGACCAAAGGTCCTGAGCCGATTCATCAGTTTCTCAAATTGCACTCATTAAGTGACAAATCACTAAGACCCTGCATTCAAACACAACTTTCAGGCAAAAAAAGTAGCCTCGATCTTTGCATAGTACAAATATTATTTCCAAAGTAAAACTAACGTGATTGGTGTTTTATTCCATTCATGAGACAATTATTTTCAAGAAAACGTTTTAGCAAATACGTGTTATCAAAATAAAAAAAATCATAATATGAGTGGTTAAAAATCTCGTCTTACAGCCATGCATCATCCTCATATAATAAATAACCATAATTATAAACCAAGATTCTGAAATTCGTATTTAAAATTGTTAGGTTAATCATACGCTACAAGTAAAAAGTAAAATATACAGCATTGAATCTGATGACGCAAAGAATAATTTTCTTTAACAAAACTGAAAAATAAAATCAATTACTAATCAAATCAAATATTGCAAAATGTGTATCAATCGTCATCATAAAATTACTAACTTTTCAGTTCTAAGCGAATCACAACATTGAAGCCCTATTTTGCACTATAACCAATACTATAGCTTTACTAAAGACTAATATTAGTTTTAATACGCTAGTAAAAATACCATTAAAAATATTACTAAATCGGGATTCTCAGCTATTATTAGAGTGTGTTTTAATGTTGTATGGAAGCTATGTTACTGTGTTAAAAAGGTTAAAACTGTGATAAGCCAACAGATAAGGTTCCATATTGGAATTATTAATTTTAACATCAAAGCTATCAACATGCTTCAACGGAACTGAAGTTGTTTTTGTTTAGACACATTTTAATCAAACTGATTGGCAAAGTTCTTGTTTGATCAAGCAGTTGAGAACATGCTAGCGGTTTGATAACTTTTGACCAGAACGTTTTATCAACTAACTTTTCGCTTGAAATCACTTTAAAGTATATAACAGTGATAAATCCGGAATTTAGTGAATCAAAGCATATATTACTTTTCTGGTACAATATTTAATAAAATTACATTTAAACATACAATTCTACGTGTTATAGGAATTGATACAATTTTTATTTCAATCTGAAAAAAATCCTAAGGCTTAATAAATAGTACTATAAGAATATAAGTAAATATTTAGCAATAACGATTCTTGCCTTACCTAATACTCAATTAGACATAAACACCACCATGATTCATAATTAAAAAATATATTGTTATAAAAAAACCAGATCAAGTAACACAATATTTTTGCCTGATGTGATATCACTATACAAATTTATACTTATTGATTATAAAAGTTATTAAATAAAAGAATAAGTGAAAAAATTATTCATTTCGAAAGTTTAATTTTCTTTTCTGTGGTATTTTGGTTTGCGAGTACCGCACATGACTTAAAAGGATTTCGGACATTTTCATCGTTATATGTTAAGAAAAGTATAACATTATATTTCGGGGATTGAGATCTACGCTCTTTCTTAGGAGTAAAAAAGTACTAAGACATTAAAGACAAACATGCGATAATGGAGTACTAACCAAAGTTAAAATGATTATTAAATGATACCTGACGAACGTGTGATCTCCATAATGATCAGAATGTACCAAGCGATATCACTGCACAAGGGCCAAGATCAAAACCGTCACCCGTTTTCATTCTCATATGTAGTCAGATATTACAACACATATAACCTAAACATCCAACTACATAAAACATCATTTCAGTGTGATTTATGTTGTAGATTTATTTTTTACACACTAATATAATAATCAATTAAATGAACGAAATTTTGAATTTATCATGTGGCAAGGTATCTCAAAAAATATTTCACCAGTAGAATTTAAATTATTCATGAAACATCATTATATACAGACAAGAATGAGTTCTATAATGTTTAATGTCCAATCATGGAATTTGTCTGAGCGTCGTTGGATAATATAATTTAGTAGACTGACAGTTTACCTTTTCCGTATGATTGAATGTCGTTTTATTTCTTAATAATGAAAAGAGCTATAAATCTTTCATAAAAGACCTACAATCTTTCATTCAACATCAAAGAACTTTTACGCGACAAGTGGTGTATCGTACTCCATCTGGAAACGTTTATACATTCATTAACTTTAAAAAAACCACAACCTTAAAACCGTAGTTCTTTATTAGGTCAAGATAAAAAAATGTACCAACATTCTTGTTGTGGAATAACAGAAATATAATTTTCTGTTTAACTTGCTTTTGTAAAAGGTATAAAAAGGTCTTTAGTGCTGTGTCAAAATTCGTTTAATTAAAACCCCGAACAAAAACCGACTGAACGAAATTATATAACATACATACATTATATATATATATATATATATATATATATATATATATATATATGTCCATCTTTTTACATGTATTTTTGTAATATAATCTATATATATATATATATATATATATATATATATATATATATATATTATAAAAATACATATAAGAAGATGGATGTTCAAGTATTTTGTATTATCCAGTGCAGAAAATGTAGAGAGAGAAGTCGCATGTCTGGCGGCGGTATCCTGTCAGCTGTCTTCCACTCATATCTGTAGACATCTCGGCTACACAGACAACTGATAACACTTCCTGCCGGAATGTCAGTGTTTACTGCTGTTCAAATTTTCCAAAGCAAGATAAGAAATAGATGGGTGAAACAAAGGTTACAAGTATACATGTTACCTTTAAATATTATGTTGTTTGAGAATATTATAAATACAAGACAGCAGTACGTGTCATGAAACAGATTTCACTCTGGGTGCAAGCAAAATGTCGTCTACAAACTCATTTCATTAGGCTATGTGTACTACTACATAAACTATAGGTCAGTATATTGTACTCAGAGTCTTTTAAATACCATGTGTTTATTGCCAGAGCGTTAGAAAACATTGTCACTCGAGGAACAACAAAAACTAATTTCTGCACGGCTCCCTTTGTGTCCGCATGTAGGCTATCTAGAAATGATTCACCCTACAGACATAATAAACATTTTTTATTCATCTTGTAGATAAAAAATACATAACTGAAAAAATACATTCGTAAACAAAGTTAGTTCAAACTTATTAGTAAAAGTTACAGAACAAAATAATTTATAACATGTGATATAGTAACTCGTAGCTATCATACTTGCATGCAGTTTCAGCGAAGCCTGTTACGTGACACGTAGTATAGTATACTAACTTGTTACTATGAATATATTAAGACGCACTTATTTTTTATTGTTTATTATATTATGTAATTAATAGCTTTAACAGTTTTCTTAAATAAAATCTAGAAAATGTTTCATTCATTTATTTGGAGGAGTTTTTAAAATGGATTTATTAAAAATTTGTTATAATTATTTTGATTTTGTTTTTAAATTGAAGACATTGCCCCACACCTAGAACATCCGTCTCTGTCAATATTCTCCTGAAAGGTAATAACATCTTGGGATTAATAAAGTGGTGCTGCTCCAGACCTCATCTTACCCACAGTTGTTTGTTGACAACCCAGCGTTATTAATAACCTCACTTTGTACGTTGTCTGTCGAAATAAATTTTCTGAACAGGTACTTTTACTTCTGAAATGGATGGCAGAGTTAGGTTTTTCATTTGGGTACTACAATCTAGCTTCACTGATGTTTTTCATACAAATTCGAGTATAATATGAACACTGAAAGATCTTATATCCAAATAACACATTGAGTACCGGTATACATGACGCTTATATCCGCTATAGTATATGCCAATTTCATGGGTTTCATATATCACTATGTATAACGCGTGAAATAAATAATTCTCATTATTCATGTACAATGCAATAAAACGTTTATGTTACGCCCTAAATTTCTTCCTGTACCAAGGTAGAATATTGCTTATCCACTAGAAGCGAGACACTTGGAGGAGAGATAGGAATATCGTTCACTACGAACACTAAGTCCTGGTTTTATTATAAAACGTGAAAAATGTAGTGATATCTAGGTGTTTAAATTGTGATTCTAGTGATATCAAGAAGGCCCGGATTGAGAAAGTGCAATTGAAATTAAAGTAAAAAAATTACCTTACAGTGTAATTAACATGTAAAATATAAAATATATTAAAATAATTTGTATTTACAATACTTTGTAATACCTAGGAACATGATAATTTGTGGTAGGATGGCAAAGGAAGATGTGGACAGTTGTTAATATTTATTTGAAATTATGTAAAAATTTTATCTCCTTGTTCCTTTTTATTTGAAGTGGTGTTAGGTTAAGTATAGTAAAAAAACTTATATGGAACGTAAATAAACCTATTTGAATAAAAAATAAAAACCCTTGATACACTCCCAGCAAAAAACAATGTTGGTTAGCATTTTTGGTTGTGGGTAGATAAACAATTAGTAGGGTAGTTTTGTTAATATATTGGCTAACATGTTACGATGGCAATAACTGGGGGACTCGAAAATTTTTATTTTGTATGTTATCAGTCTGTCTGTCCGCACAATGTTTTGGGAACAAAATGATTTATTTTGCATCAAGCTTCACTTCTGTATAAGCAACACCCAGTTCAATGATCGAGTTCAATGAATGTTACTGCGATTTTTTACATTTTCTTACGTGTACCCATGATTGCAACGAGAAAATTGCAAGAAAAGCAAATTAGTAAGCAAATAGAGAACAATATTATGACATGGTAACTTATGTAGTCTAATAAAATGAACAGTAGATGTGGAGTTGTTCCAGCAACGTCGGTGAAGCCACGACACGAAGAGTGGCTTATTCCTAACTCGTACAATTAAAGAGAATTTTAACCGTTGTGAAAGAAATAACGTGAAATAGTAAAAGAATTTCTGAAACAAACAAATATAAATTTTACTATTTTTTATATGAACAAAACTTATCTAGCCGTAATATTTTATCAATTTCTTATCTGCATAAAACCAAATGAACTTAATCTGTATAATGCATAAGTACCTTGTCTTTTTATATAGTATAATATAAAACATAAACTCTGGGGTATAAACGTAATGTTAGTCACGAACAATAATTACAAACGGTTTTAATTATCTCTTGTAAATTTACTTTAGTTAGAATCATGAACAATGTAAGCGATGAATATTGTATTCAGTAAACCAGTAAAAGGTATAAACTGGCTGTGGGCGTACAATTATATATGATGGTCACTCCAACGATCTGTCAGCCAGAAATCCTTGACAGGTAATTTTACGGTTCATTTCGTTTTCTGAGACGCGGGGTTTGCTTTATAAATCATATTATAATGCTCTCGTATGTAAATCGTTTGTTTTTAATTTCAAAACAAAAAGATAGTATTGTAATGATTAAAATATAGAATCTTAATGAAACTTTTTTACACCAACCCCTTAGACCAACCTATTAAACCAAGCCTGTAATAACGAATTACATTAATACTGTAATATAAAGTTGAAAATATTTTGTCATAGATCTTTTAAAATTACAGGCTTTTAAAAGAGATAATATTTTATCAGGATCAAATAAAAACTGCTAAAAATTAAAATGTGAAAGGTTTACATTATGTATACCAGCTACAGTTTCAAGGAGTGACATGCATTTTGATAAAAATTAATTTAATTATTTATAGTATAAAATATATAATTTTTTGAAAATTTATTTGATGAAAAATATAACTTTCTTAATTACTACAAAACTGCATAAGGTATAAGCAATAAGTATCGTATAACTTAAATACTGCAAACATGTATTTTCGTCAACAAATGCTTTTTCTTGACTACATAACCTACATTCAATTACGTAGAGTTACCAAACAAAATTTCTAATTTTGTCTACTTAGGAAAATTATTATAAACGGGCTATATATTTAATATAAAATATATTTCCACGCCCAAAATCGATTGCGCCACCTGAAAGGAACAACATATTAAAGTGGTGCGCCAATATTTGTACACTGTGAGATTGTAAGCAAACATATTCGTTTGTTCATTAGTTTATTCTTAAGTAAAAAAGAATGGACACTTTTAATGTCGGTATTGCTGTTATAATACTTTACGAAGTAGTGAGTTGTAATATATTTCTAGAAACATATCCGGATTAATAAAACACACACACACACACACACACACACACACACACACACACACACACACACACACACACACACACACACAAATATATACATATAATAATTTCATTTCAATAAACATTGAATCACAAAAAGTACTTGCTCCGCCGGGACTCGAACCCGGATCTCTCACTTGCTGGGTGAATGTGCTACCATTACACCACAGAGCGCTTACTTTTTCCGATTCCATTATTTTGTATTTGGCCGTATCTGTCACATATTGTATTATGCAATATATATTTTATTATATATATATATAATATATTCTTTATATCAGCATATATATTTGAGTCAGATATATTTCTAAAACTAATTTCCTACTAAAAACATCATGTTATACACACCACTTGATGTGAGATGTTACGCTCGAATATGGAGTTTTGAGAGATAATCTCATTACTTCGACATAGCAAAACGAATCAGCAGAAGTTTTGGTATAAAAGAGGTATATTTAAAAAACAATTTTTGTAATTAATATATTTATATAGCGAAATTGATGCTTAATAATACATGTTGTACCTAATTAATTCTCTGTTTTAAGGGAGAGAAAGTTTATGGGTATTGGTCAGACGGAAGGATCAAATTGGCGATCTTAAAATGATTGTAAGTATTCAGTTATCAAGTGTTTATCCACCCTTTTCAAACAGTTAAACTTATTTTACAAAAATATTTTTAATTCTCAGGCCACGATTGAAGTAATTAATATATGGATTTGTTTTTTACGTATTTGGTAGGAACATTTTATTAACAAGTAATTTATTGTACTTTTAAAGATACAAATATTTTAATACACAATCGTGTACTGAACTTGTCTACAGTGGTAAATCAACAGAAAACACTAAAATATGAGGGGAGTTGTTTAGTCTGAGTATGATATTAGAAGGTGAAATTGACCAATTAGAAAATAATGGAGATGAGTGACGTTACAGGTTAAAAGATAGAGAGATACATATAACTTATTTTTATTCGTTGACGTTCAGTTTTGGTACTGAACTCAATCGTGGAAGTCGGGGTGGTTCTCTTCAGAACAGCTTCTGAAAGAAATGTCCCAATGACTGCTGGACAGCAAAGCGTTAGTGTATTTCAGCATACACTTTAGTGCTGGGAAAGAATGGTGCAGTATTGAAGTGTAGTTAGTGGAGTCAAGTTGCTAACAAGTAGATGAACATTAAAGAAGATGTACGTGGTCGGCTGAGTTTGAGGATGGACGGCAAATCTAGGAGAGTGAAGCGCCTAGGAAGGGTCGTCCAGCAATGCCCTGGAGCGTCTCAAGTCTCAAGTCCTGCGGTGGTGCAGGACCCTCACGGAAAGACCAGGCCCTGATGTAGCCCCACTCCGAGAAATCATCCAAGTCAAAGAGGGACCAGGCTTGTGCCTTGATGCAGTCGCCCAGCATCGAGATGTCAAGGCGTCATCATGACTGCGGTGGAGCAGGACCCTAACGGAAAGACCAGGCCCTGATGTAGCCCCACTCCGAGAAATCATCCAAGTCAAAGAGGGACCAGGCTTGTGCCTTGATGCAGTCGCCCAGCATCGAGATGTCAAGGCGTCATCATGACTGCGGTGGAGCAGGACCCTAACGGAAAGACCAGGCCCTGATGTAGCCCCACTCCGAGAAATCATCCGAGTCAAAGAGGGACCAGGCTTGTGCCTTGATGCAGTCGCCCAGCATCGGGATGTCAAAGTGTCATCATGACTGTAATCCGAACAAACCAAGGAGTTTTATATAGGAAACGAATAGCCCTGTGTTGGAATGATTCAAGCTGTTTCCTAGATGTAGCGGCCAACTGGATGTACCACACAGAGTCGGCGTAGGTTATGGATAGTCGTATGACGGAGGCGTTAATTAAAATGCTGACTGCATCAGTTTTCATTTTCATACTTTTCGTGAAGGGTAATAAAACTTCAAATTGAGTGAAAATCAATAAAAATACTGAATTCGACTTAGTTTATAAATATACATATTAGTTAGCGAATAATTAGTTATAATTGGTAATAACAAGTTTAAACTTGTTTTGAAGCGAAAATCGATAAGAACACAAAAAGTATCGCGCAGTTTAAATACAGATCACTCCAATAATACGTTTAAACGAGGCTAGAACAACAATGAAAACATTCCATCCGAAATTCCCCTTTGATTAACGTACGGTAAACAGAGGCAGACGCCGGCTAACGTTGTCCTGTACTGGTATAGTGCAGCCTCTGGCTACCTGTACTCGATATTTATTGTGTACTGAAACGTAACAGCCAATCATTCTGGGACTTGGGGAAGATTTCATGTAATGGATTTTAAATGTATTCTGGAGTAGGTTTCGTTTATAAGACGTTTTTACTTTTGCATGGATTTGCTAATATGTCACATGTTAAAGTCTCGTAATGAGTGAACTTAGTTTTTTTAGAAGTCTAATCCAGAAGACAAATGTACTAATATGAGCTAATGCTCATATAAATCCTATAGAGTGATATGCACTATCACTGAATTCCATATTGCTTATATATAAATTAAGTTCTATGCAAAATATACAGGTCAGTTCGTTTTCAAGAGACCTTGGAGACAAACATAGAAAAGGATTGCATACCTGATAATAAATACAAATTGTCAGCCCCTACAGCTTTTCTTAAGCTTGCCCAATGACATAACATTAAATTGTTGTATTTCAATGAATCAGGAGTTTTAAATATCTTAAAATCATTTCGCTAACTGGTAAATAATTATTGTTTAAGTGTTAAGTGTTAACCAGATATACAAGTTAAACGTATAAGAATAAAAATTATCAAGTATGTTTCAACAATTAGACTGACGTAGAGCTAAACAATAAATATATGGTAAATATTACTAGTCATTGGAAAATATCTGCATAACTGAAAGCATTACTGAGTCATTCAATATCTACGTTAATTATTCATTGGGTCTGACCACTGAACTTGTTAGGGAAATGTATCTGTACAGACTGAGCCATTTAGCATGAAGCGTGGCCAGCGCATGCGCGCAAGCCATCATCCCTCTCCAGAACAAACTACATTTCTTGTGGTCATCAATTAACTCTTCACTAATGTACAGATTAATAATTCGTTGTTAGATTATATTCCAGAGCTAGAATTTCAAGTCACAACAATCATCAGTAGGTACATTTTGTAAGGTCATAAAAAATATTTTTAATGTCTTCAATTCCGAGTCGTAGAATAGACCAAGATTCTTCTGTCTATGTGATAATGATATAATTACATTTGTAAGATCCACTCCAATTAAGGGACATTTAAAAGATCTATAGACTTTAATTCTAGTGAAGGCTGTTATGTTATACAAAATTAACTGTAGTGACTGTGAAAGCTATTGTATTGGACAAACTGGCATACATTTTAATAAAAGGTTTAAAGAACATATACAAGCTTTGAAAACGAATAACATGTCTACAATAAAATCAAATTTCGCTGAACATTTATTAGAAACTGGACATAACTACAAAAGTATTGAAAAGAACATGGAAATTTTGGACATTGAAAGGAAAGGGGAAAATTAAACACGATAGAAGAACTACATATTTATCTAAATTATAACAAAGATCCTCACAACATATTAAATAACAATTTAAAAAATAAAACAAATCCTATCTTTGAGAAAATAATTAACACAGAATACTAATTAAAATTACAACTGTGTCATATAAATTGAACATCTGTTTAAATAGTCGACAGGTGTATATTTATTTGTTTTGTTTATTATTTAGTTAGAGGTTAATGTTCACACTGAAGATGGTTTATACCGAAACACGTGTCAGAAATAAAAGAATTTAAAAGGGTTTTAGTTTACAATTTATTATTCTAATATAATCATACAATTTTATGATTGAACGGTAAATCAGAATCATTAATCAATCATTACATAATCAATTACATGAATGTGTTATATGACGATTATAACTGTATATTTTACCAAAGTCCAATCAATAATGCAACGTACATGAATATTTTATGTAAATATTAATTGTCAACATATTGTATAGGACTGCATATTTTATATAACTTTCCACAAACAAAACTCGCGTGATCTTTCCACAGGACTTAATTTATACCTCTACATTAACACCTTGCTTGTAAAACATACTCCCTCGATAACATGCCGTCTATTTAGATATTAAAACCATACGTTTTCATAAAAATTGTTTAATGTCTTAATGACTGAATTCAAATAGGTACGAACAATCAACTTTATTAATTACGTTTTAAATTATAGAAGCTGCAATTTTATTTAACGTTGCTTATTTCCCAAAGTGTGTGTCGAGATGTACATTAATTTGTTAATTAATTATGTTAAACTCTTTTGATATAGACTAGAAACAATAAATTCATTCATAAAATGTGTACACTGATTGGGATAAGAGTAAGGTCGATATACTAGCAAATTTCTAGATATTGTAATTTTCTTCAAGTTATACTGTAATATAAACTATTTACTTATTACGGTTGTTCAAAATATTACATTTATTTAATGTAATTCACTATTAAATAATACTTTTTAGCAGACTACACATTTACTCTGTAAACATTTGAACTCTAAGTAATATTTTGCCGTGAGCATAATAAGGCTAACTTTTAATGTTGTCCACTGCAAATAAACAAATAAATCTTTGGAATTAAAATTCAGTTTTAAAATACCAACAATATCTTAAAAGTTTTAAAACTAAGACCTAGGAATATATAGGAAAAATCCTTAAAGCACCAGTAAGAAATGACACAGATTACAATTTTATTTCTTCTCCGATTTTCTGGCTGTCATCGTTGTCACGAAGAAGGCAATGGAGTTGAGTTCAATTTATTGATCCCAGTGCATTGCAGTGAACACTCAAAAAAGTTTTCGGAACTAGATGTTTACATCGAGCTTTAAAATAATTCTTAAATTACCAATTATTTAAAGCAGTACGAGAGTTTATTGATTAACTTGACAACAAAGAGAATGAAAATCACTCATAACCAATATTCAAATTACAGAAAAAATAATAGAAAAGTATGTCAGTCAAAGGAAAGTAAATAAAAAATTATAAGACTTGTAAAATACGAATAATTTATTTGGAGAAAGTTGACATTGACTAACCGTGAATACATAAACCTAAAAAGACGATACTGCTGAAGGGGGAGTAAAGAAGGAAACATTATGATGTTAAATTTAACATGGCTCTGTATGATGTAACAAACACTCTTTATAATTTAAACATCTCAAACAGAATTCATATGTTTATTTTGTAACATTGCTGATGCATTCACACACACACACACACACACACACACACACACACACACACACACACACACACACACACACACACACACACACACACACACACACACACACACACACACACACACACACACACACACACACACACACACACACACACACACACACACACACACACACACACACACACACACACACACACACACACACACACACACACACACACACACACACACACACACACACACACACACACACACACACACACACACACACACATATATATATATATATACACGCATATCGAGCAATAATTTGCAATTCGTAAAGACTAAGCATGAAGAAGATTCGAGAAAGAACTCATCAATGGCTGATTGTATTCACTCGAAGTTCCAGTACCCGACTGTTGATATTTGTACAATGAGACCTAATTGACCCAAACTGAAAAGTATTGACAAAGTTGAACAATACCAGGCATCGCTCCGGGTGGCCAATTATATCAGCTGAGTTTCGCTGAATAGTCGGAATAAAAGAAACTTTGTTTGTTTATTTTCTGAATTAAACCTCTTACTTTATTTAAATAATACTTTTAAACAGTGCAGATATTGTAATGACAGTAATTATTAGGATTTTCACAAACCTGGTTGGTAACTGCAATGATGGCAAATAAAATCAAATTAACTTAAGCGTAAGGAGAGTATATTTTTTTATCGTTACCCAGTATGTAATGTGTTTACTACATTGTTGGTGACTTTTTTGCACTAAAATATAAAATAATACATATGTAACATAAATATAAAAAAATTAATACTTTAAGTATGTGTTGTAGATTGTATTTTGACAAGCCTAAGTTTTCTTCTCTAAGGTTTCCGTTTAGCTTCATCAAGCTCTTAATCGATTCGGATTCTCTCCATTTGCCACAATCACAGCTCTAACGAAGCACAGGAACTAACGATTCACGTGATCTGGTTACTCGGGTAAACAATAGGTTTGGAACATGGGTGGGAAATAATGCCGCTCCTCCCCCACCCAAAATCCCCAGTCGTAGTTACGACCCTGGTAGGTATGATAGTACGGAGATAAACAAAGCGTCACAGCTCTCCTTCAAAATACTATATACCACCTGAAGTGTAAAAGTACATTGCAAATTTTATATTGTTAAAACGTTTACGCTCATTGTATATATACACACACACACATTTATTTTGTATATATATATAAAATTTACTTATGTACAAAACAACGTTCTAAGCGACAACGCTATAATCATTCATTCTATCCACAATGCATTAAGTTTTTTTAATTCGTCACAAGAGCAGTCTGGTGTCAAATTTAGATATTAACTTTGTCTCTGCTATTTGTATTAAACTACTAATGAACAGTTTACTTAACATTTTATACATTTAGATATAAACAGTGATGTTTTAGCAAAATCTTTTTAAATTTACCAAAAAGTGGCTTTGGATTATGAAAAATAAATAAAAAAGTTTTTTTGTATTCCAAAATATTCCATGTAACTTTTCTAACATTTCTCTTCCTATAAACCTTTCTCGGATTTTAATGAATACTATACAACAAAGAATGAGCTAAGCTGTTCCAACCTTTCTCTTGATTAGAGATTAGCAACATATTTTGCGATTCATTTTATTTTTTTAAATAAGATTTAATCTGTACAATACATTGAATAATATATCTGAGCAGTGAATTGATCTGCAGATATATTATTAGGTACTATCTTCATTCCTGTTTTTAGCAGAACTACAAGAACATGATGTTTATGAAGAACCATAATATACTTAAATGTTATCGTCATAGTTTTATCGAAGAGATGAAGAGATTAATTGTGGGATATCTAGTGTTGTACAATATGAACGCATCAATGGAAATAGCCTAAGTTGCGATAATAGGTACTTTGTACTACATCCTTTTTTGGTTTCTTATCTATTCTATGCTCGAGTCATCATCACTATTAGTCAGATTTTAAAAAGATATGAGATATTTATTTACTTTGCAGAGTAGACAATGATGCTAAAATAGAGCTGAAATAAAATAAATCACTCAAGTAAAACATCATGTATATTAAGGTATTATGGCGTTTAACAATAGCACAATATATAAATGAGGTTGTCAGTTAAACGGGAAGAATTATGTATAAAAGTAGTAGAATTAAAGTAATATACACTATCGTAAAATAGTTTCATGCTGCTAGTTTTATTGTTAAGAATTAAAACGACCGATAAGGAAATGCATATGCGTGTGCTGAAGCGGCAGCATCAATAAAATCTAATAATTTACAACAGCGCAAGCATGTATTGTACTGACCAATGCAGATTTTTTTTCTCAAACACAGCACTACAAATTACGCATTAAAAATCGGGTATTTACTGTTTGCTCGGAATCTGGAATTGGTCTGATAAAAGTGTGAAACTTATTGTAATTACTATCATACTATAATATAAAACACATTAACTTTTTCTAATTGGGATTTTGGATGCACATTTTGAGGATTTATATATTTTTATTGCAAAGCTAATCCTGTTCTGAAATGAATATGTACCGTTTTACTGGCACATGAGGGGTTAGCTTGGAAATTTAAATTTTTGTGAAGGTTTAAGAAAGGAAAATAAAATCTTCTGAAGTAAATAAAGTTCAAACTAAAAATAAAACTTCTTCTTGAAAATAATTACTGGATTTAAAATTAAAATAAAAACTTCTTGATGACTTTTAAATTCAAACTTGTAATATATTCGTCACTCAAAAATGTACAAAGTTCTTACAGCTTGTCTTTTATTCAATTTTCAAAATTCAAAACTTTCACACTCTAATCTGATCTGCCAATTCTTCACTTTAGTTTAGGTTCAAAATTTAATTTTATTTTGTTACTAATTTTATTTAATTTACTTTAAATATTACTTCTTTTCAGTGTTAGAATTTTATTAAGAATTCTTCAGTGTTAGAGAATTAAAATTGCTGAAAGCATCTGTAACAACCACAAAACTCTTTTAATATTTTTACATAAAATTTTATATACATGTGCTCACTGCACCAACAAGTTTTATATTGCACATATCAAAAGGACAAGTTCCTAAATTCCCATTAAATTGAATTTTTACAATATTTCTTCCCCCAAAATTATTCAAAATAACTAAGAATGAATATTGACTGGACTCGCATAAGTTCACTTACCCGCAGGTTCGATGACGATTAACAAGAATAACTCTAAGCACTTTCAAAGACTTTACTCGTTACTACTACTTCCGATCAACTGAGACGGGAGGTAAGGCACGTCTGCCTCACCCCACCTCTCAATTTCGTTATCAAACACTCCCATCTGCGATGCCCGACTCGCTGAAACCTCTTTTGTACTGTCCAGTCCCTATCATTATTCCGGGCCTACTCCTTCCACCGGTAATCCAGTTACCTCAGAATTACAATTTAATACAATCTGTACAAATATATAACATGAGATATCAATATTTATAATTCCATTAAAAATATTTATAGTAAGTTTATATAACAATCTTAAGTGATTTTTGTTAATTGACTTCCATTAATCCAGATTATATAGGTACTGCTCAAGTGTAAAATCTATACAGAAAACATTTTGACATAAAATACATACTCTTTATTTAAACACTGCCACACTCAGATTGTTAGTACCAAAAGAGATAATTCAGTTCTACTTTTATTTTTAAATATAACAGGTTCCTGGTGTAGCGCAAACTTACAGCCAGGTGGCTGATCCACATTCGCGTGAGAAGAAGCCGTAGGTTTTCCCTAGAAATTCTTCACTATCTCTGTTAATGATCATGGAAATTGATTCTAAGTAGTGGTTTTCACCCAGGCATCGTTAAAATGTTTCTTTTCCCAATATTTGCATGTTCTGAAAATAAATAGTAGTCTATATAAACACGTAAGTGCATGGAAGTCAGTTTTCACGGTCAAATCAGTTCTCGGTTAGAAAATATAACATAATATTTAAAATTCTTTATATTAATATTTCAATATTTATACGTATTAATACTTACTTCAGCTAGAGATTAATTTTAAATTCAGAGCAATGGAGAGTTCCTTAATCATTTAGAAACCATTTACTGCTATCATTGTTTTATTTTGTGGAAAAAAGTATTCTGTAATCTAAATGATCTATGTTATTGTTTCACGAGCAATATTACAGTGGTTCTCAATTTTAATACAATATTGATAGCTAAAGTTAAATATAATTTTTATACACGCAAAACTAAAACAAGATCTCTAAGATCGCCGGTCACAAGGTTCAGGAAGTTTCCCGTTAGACTACAGTTCATAAAACTGGTACATTGTAACTTACCGATGAACCTGCTAATAAATGAAAGCTTCGAATACGTAAATGAAAGGAGTAAGGCACACTACGTGTCGTAACAGGTTTCGCTGAGTTTGCATGTGGGATTTAAAATCTATAGCTCATTTCATTCTTGAATAGTTTTCCGAGTAATACATAAACAATGATAAAAAAGGAATTAACATATAAATGACGCACCATAAACTTAATTCCAAGAAAAGAAGTTCGTGCAGAAATGAATCAAATCTTTCTCGATATCTTGCTACATAATACGCTCAAATTATTTTTCATTAAATTTATTTTCTTATAAGTTTGCAAAACTTTCACTCTCTCATATACAGTATATATATATATATAAAACCATACATATAAGATCATGGAGGTTTAAGAATTTTGTATTATCCAGTGCAGACAATGTAAAAGAGAGGGAAGTAGCATGTCTGGCGGCGGCATCCTGACAGCTGTTTTCCACTGTTATCTGTAGACATCTCGGCTACACAGACAACTGATAACACTTCCTGCGGGAATGTCAGTGTTTACTGCTGTTCGACTTTTACAAGACAAGATAAGAAACAGATGGGTGAAACAAAGGTTAAAGGTATAAATTCTTGAATATTCCGTTGTTTGAGAATGCCATAAATACAAGACAGCAGTACGTCACACCACTTGTCACGAAACGTTGATATATTTCTGTTGCGAAAAGTGCTCAATGGCGAAAATCATATCTACTCTAAAAGAAGAAATACATATTGAGATAACGTCAACAGATGGAAATGAAGTACACAAATTCGAGTTTAAAGTTGTATCATTTTACTCCATTATTGGCAGACGTAAAAGTTAAGCACTGAAAGGAAAAGAAACATATTCTATAATAGGTTGTTAATTTTCATTTTTTTCTACCTTTCAACAAACAACCACCAGTTATTGTAGACAATACAAGACAGCAGAAGAAGAACCCCTTGACGGAGGAGGTTGTGATACGCATAGCCCAAGCTCACGGCAAGAGCCCGGGCCAGGTGTTGTTGAGACATATGGTGCAGCTCGGTGTCGCCGTCATACTCCAGAGTTCCCACCCCGACCGCATCAAGCAGAACATTGACGTGAGTCCTAAATCTTAATTTAACAAGAAAGTATAATCAATAATAATAATTAAATAGCCGATTAATTGAATTGTTAATAATTTCACTTAAATATTTATTTACTACTCGGTAATCCAATTGTGCAATGTTTGGCAACAAGTCAAAAGTTTGCAAAACTCCAGTTTTATTTTTCAGATTTCCAGCTTATAACTAATGGAGTAAGACATATTGCTGACTTGAGCGCGTACGACCTAGGTCGAGTTGGATGAACGTTTTTCCTATCCCACGTATTGGATACGATAATCATTCTGAGTGCCTGTATGGAAAACCAGTATATATTTCCTGACGTTGTGTAACTAACAAGGATTGTTGAGTTAGTATTTATTTATTTAATGCAAGACACTAACGTGTATTTTACTCTCTATTCTTTTGTTTCAATGTTTAAATTTACTTTTAAAAGCACCAATTACTAAAACAACGTTATATTGTGGGCATTGACCAATTGTGTTATAAAGAAAACATGGAGAATGATCCTTTTTTATAAACCCTGTTACTAAAATGATATCTGAATTGCAATTAAGAGCTACTTAAAGCCAGCAATTTAATTCTGAAGAAATCCTATGTTGAATATTTCAATAATGCAGTCATAACAAAACATTTACGTACACATTTTTATTATTAAATACAATATATAATGTGTTTTTAGTCACAGAATTACAAACAACGTATAAATAACTTTACATTTCGTAGGAACTTTGTTTTGAAATGTATTAAAATGAACCAAAAAGATAGTTACAATTTGAAATTTTACTAAAAATTTTAATTTAATGTTATGGAGTAAAAACAAAATAAAACTATATTAAAGAGGGGAACACATCGCATACTCAAGTTGAAGTTGCTAACTAATCTGGAAGTGATCTTCTAATATTAAGATTAAAATATAAGTTTTCTATTGCAGTTTGAAAAATTTTACAATTTTATTTTAAGCGTCATGTACCAGATAAAAGGGTCAATACAATCAATAATAAAATAAAAATTCACACTATAGTATGATCATTAGGTAATCCAATCATCACGCAGGTTTGACACACTCATCCCAGATTACGATTATTCAACAATAAGTTAGAGTTAAATATATTGATCTCAATTTTTTGCATTGCTCATAACATAATAATAAAGCTACATTAATTTCTAAGTTGAGTTTTAAAATTATTCGTACTAGCTAATTCTGTATAATACAGTCCGAGATATTATTCATTTACTTAACAGGAAAGAAAGTAAAAATTACTCGAAAGCAGTAGTGATTTGACAGAAAAAAGGGTACAAATGAACATCAGTAAAATAAAAATAATAAAAATATAAGAATTATAAAAAGAATGATGAATAATTTATTTAAATAAAAATGATAGCAACTAACCATCAAGACTTCATCCCAAAAAGCCTATACTTTTGACGATGGGTGAGTGGTGGAGGAAACGTAATTCGATGTTAAGTGTAACATGGGCCTATCATATTAAGCCTACAAAAGTCGAAGTTTTAAACTAATTTGGTAAAACTGCTGATGCATTCACTTCTATATATCGAACAATAAGTTATAATTTGTTTTAGTCTCTCACAAAAAAGAAAAAGAAACAAAAGAGGAAGAACTCATCAATGGACGATTGTATTCACTCGGAGTTCCAGCACCCAACTGTTGATATTTGTACAATGAGGCCTAATTGACCCAAACTGAAAAGTATCGACAAAGTTGAACAATGCCCAACATCGCTCCGGGCGGCCAATTATATCTGCTGAGTTTCGCTGAATAGTCGGAATAAAAGAAACTTTGTTTGTTGATTTTCTGAATTATAACTCTTACTTTAATGAAATAATATTTTTAAGAGTGCGACTATTTAAACAAATACAGTAATAATTACTAGGCTATTGTTTACAACTGGTTGCATATTTAAAAAATGGCAACTAAAATAAAATAAACTTTGCGTAAGGAAATTTAGTTTTTTTCTTAAACAGCTCGTACATTCCAAATTAAGTTGTTGCATTAACATATATAAAAATGCATATATAACGTAAAAAATAAATACCTCTTATCCAAAACTTTAAGTGTGTATTGTAGATTGTATTTTGTCAGGCCAAGGACATTCTTCAAGTATTCCGATCAGCTTAATCGAGCTCTTACTCGATCCAGGTTCTCTCTATTTGCCACAATTACAGCTCTAACGAAGCACAGGAACTAACTAATCACGTGACCAGGTTACTTCCGTTATGTGAGTAAACAATAGGTTTGGAATATGAGAGAAATAATTGTACGTCCTCCCCCACAAAGGCAACTTATTGTTACGCCACTGATACGTATGACAGTACAAAGATTAACAATTAATTGAACTATCTCAGCTTTCTCACTACATATTATATACCACCTGAAGTTTAATGATACTTTAAAAATTTTATAATGTTACAAATTTTACACCGAAAAACGCACTACTACTTTCACTGAGCACATAGGCTGACAGAATAATCTACATTGTACACTTAGGGTACACTAAAGAACGGCCACCTATATACTAAATTCGTGTTCATTAGTATTTATTACACCCAAATGTATATGTTATATTTTCGCGGTGCTTCTTGTGTTTCTTGAAGACAAAATATGGTTCAATATTTATTTTTATATAGATACTTGACACTTAGTACCTCGTGCATTTCCCTTTGGTCTAAGAAAACCGCTATTAATTTAATTGGTTAGGTATATATAGTTACGTATTATTTTCGTTCCTGTTTTAAGAACATGAAGTTACTAAGTTAACAGGCATGAGTATAAAATAAATATAACCTGAATATACTTACAGTATATGCCATTTTTATAGTTAAATTTCACAAATTTATCAAATAGGTAAAGAAGTCATGTACCATTATTTTAGGATATGTATAATTTTGTACACAAAGCATTTATTTAAATGGATAAAAGTTAGGATAAAAGATAATTTACCTAACTTCCTTTTTTTTTGTTTTAACTGTGTTATGCTCGATTCATCATTATCATTAGTCAGGTTGAAGAAAGATATCAGACATTTATTTCCTCTGCAGAATCGTCAATGATGTTAAAATAGAGTACAATAAATATACTGAGTGGTCTACATTCAAGTAATACATAATGAATACTAAGATATTATGAAGTTGTACAATAGCACAATATATAAATAGGGGGTTCATACAGGAAGAAGTTCATACAATAGTAGTAAAATGAAAATGATTTACAACAATCGTAAAATAGCTTCATGCTGCAAGTTTTATTATTAAGAATTTAAACGAGCGAGAATGACATGCATATGCATGTGCTGAAGCGATAGCGTCAATGAAACGTAATAATTTACAACAAAACAAGCATGTATTGTACTGACAAATGCTGTTGTGTTATTTTCTCGAACACAGCATTTAAAATTGACACATAAAAATCAGTTTATAATTGTTTTATTGGAATCTGGAATTTCATTAAAGTGTGAACTTTAGTTTAATTATTGTCATAATTTACTGTACGATAAATATAACTGTTTTATTACTTAATGGAGTTATAAATGCATATTTTTTGAAAACTTTTATATTTTTACTATAGAAAACTTCCTTTTTAGATTAACAAGCAACATCAAATATCTAAAAAATTGTACTTATATTTAAAATATTTAAATTAAATTTACACATCATGCTTCAGCAATGTACGTTAATTGACATGGATTGATTGAGATGATACTCTGACTGCTCGAGAAAAAATCTTTTCACACTAAACATTTTAATAAAAATAAAGTTTTTAGACATTTTAATTTAAAAAGTGTCCCACAAAATCAATTGCTTTAATTTAGATTAGGAGAACTTCTGAAATTAAAACTATTTTTAATTTTATCTGTCAAGCGTTATAATACAAACTTAAAACCAGATGGCCAATCCACAGTCGCGTGAGTAGAGGTCGTACAACCGTAGGTCTTCACTAGAACTCCTTCACTATCTCTGTTAGTGATCATGGAAATTGATTCTAAGTGGTGGTTTTCAGAGCCATGCGTAGTTTAAACATTTATTTTCTCTATATTTGCATTTTCTTAAAATAAATATTGGCCTCTCTGAACCAGTTTCCGGGAAATTAATTCCAAGTCCTTGGGAATTAGCTTGTACGATCAAATCAGTTAACGGGTAACGAACGGGTAATCCAAGTTCAGGGCTTTGGAGGTCGCGATAACCCTTTAAGTACAGCTATTTAAGTTAGTTTTTTGTGGATAGAGTACTCTGGGACCTAAATGATTACAGATGTTTTCAATTAATACAGAATATATATATATATATATATATATATATATATATATATATATATATCCAAAAGAAAAATAGTTTTTATACACACCCAAAAAACTAAAATAAGGCCTTTAGACTCACTATTTATTTTTCTATTTCCACTTTTCCATCATGGTTATCCATAATACGAATTGTAAATAAATTCTCCAACGCTCATATAAATGCCATGGGGTGGCATACACCACCATCAAACTCAGTGCCCCTCATACATAAATTAAGGCTCATAAATAATTTCAAGTCTATGAGTCAGATGTTTTCAATATATCGTAGGGATAGACAAACAAATGAAATGTTTCTATTTGGCAAGTGTTAGGCTTCGATAAAGCTCAGCTAATTACACTAATATATAAATAACTAAGCTCCCGACCTTGAAGTTCCCAACCACTGGCAGCTCACTATACTTTACATAGAAACTTCTTGATCAAGAGGGCACTCAACCTCCGGGAGTTACCAGCCTCCGGCAGTTAAATTTATGCAGCAGTAATCAGCCACTGGCAGAAACAAGACTACAGCAGTTACCAACCATCGGGAGTTATTAAACTCCGGAAGTAACTAGCCTCCCGCAGTTACAAGCCCACAGCAGTTACCAACCTTCGGGAGATACCAGCGTCCGGGAGTTCCAGCCTCCGAAATTTCCCAACAACTGATAGCTTATTGTACTATATAGAACCTTATGATTCCAGAGGTTACTCAGAATCATAGAGTTACCAGCCTCCTGGAGTTCCCTACCATTATCAGCTCACTATGCTGAATATAGAAGCTTTTAGTTCCAGAGTGCACTCAGCCATTGGAAATTACCAGCCTGCGGCAGTTACAAGCCTTCAGCAATTACCAGCCTCCTGGATTTACCAACCTGCATTAGTTACCAGCCTCCGGCAGTTAAAAAACACCGAGAATTACCAATCTCCAGCAGTTACCAATCTACGAGAGTTACTAGCATCCGTGAGTTACCAACCTACGGGATTTGTCAGTCTCCGGCAGTAACAGACTCCAGGAGTTATCAGCATTCGGTAGTTAACAGCCTGGGAGTTTCCAGCCTCCGAGATTTAACAGCCTTCGGGAGTTACCAGCCACCACCGGGAATTACAAGCCGCAGGGCGTTTACCAGCTTCCAGGAGTTACCAGCCTTCGGAATTATTATAAATAAGGATGCTTCAGCACTTGGGAGATTTCGGTCTCTGAGAGTTTTCATATAATTATTTAATAGTGCCTCCGTATTCCTTGTTTCAAGCTGGTCCCAAAAACCATTTTGAGATGTAAGATTAAAAGTAACATAATAGAAAAAAATACATATTGGTTCCAAACAAAACAAAGTAGAATATTCGCTTGCATGTATTTCTGGTTATTGCATCTCTCTTATATTTCTTTAATGTTTAATATTGTATTCAATTATTACTGACACCGTTAATATTAAACATTTAAATAAGGTATAACATAAATTCTAAGAATCGAAACATAAACGTCGGTTATTTTTTACCGCATTAGAATAATAATTTATTTTCTGTTTTAAAATAACCTAGATTTGTTAGCTGTCTATTAAATTAGAGACATAACCAGCGGCAAGAAATAGTAATTCATCTGGTCACGCACCTATATAGCTGAGACAAATCTTACAAAGGTGGAAATATCAAGTAATTTACTTATAACTAAATAAATTTACATTTGTTTGTTTCATTATTTCATTACAACAGTAACCACAATGGTAATTATTGTATCTTACATACTTTTCACTATATTATAGTAATTAACTTACGTGTTACATCCGTTGTTTCTAATTAAATTATTTACACAGTCAATAACTTGGACTATTCCGTATCAAACCTCCTGCACCAATTCATTAATTAATTTCTAAAATTGCACTCGATCCTGTATTTCAAAGACTTATTTCAAACAAAACACAATATCCAACAAATTTTAATAATAAAAATATTTCCTTAAAAGTAAAACTATCGTGATTGGTATTTTATTTCCATTCTTCACGACACAATTATTTTCAATGAGTTTTCTTCATAATCGTTTTATCCATATGTTATCACAATAATTAAATAAATATATCTAATAATTTCATTGTTTAACGATTTCGAAACAGAAACATGCTTTGTCGTCTTATAGACAAGTAACCAAACTTTATAAATTGAAGAATCTAAATTTCATTCTTAAAATGTGTAGGGTAATCATATAGTACAATTAGGATATACACAATACAGCAATTAATTTTAAATAAAAGCCGAGAATAATAAAAAACACAAAATTGAAAAATGTGCACAAATCTTTAAAATATAATTATTTAATTTTTAGTTTTATACAGACTACATGAATGTAGCCCCAGTTTACAGTGTCAGTAATACCAGTAACGTTTATAAAGAATAATAAACTTTTAAGCTAGTAAAAATGCCTTTACAATAATCACAGAACTTAATCAGTATACTCAACTATTAATGGAGTTATTGTTCATGTTGTATGTAAGCTATGTTGTTTTATTTAAAAGTTAAAACTGCAATAGGCCTACAGATAGGCTTCGACATTCGAATTATTAATTTTAACATCAAAGCTATCAACATGCATCTGCAGAAATGAAATTGAATGGCGGTAAATTGTTTTTGTTAGGGCAAATATTAATCAAATTGATTGGAAAAGTTCTTGTTTGATCAAGCTGTTGAGAATATGTTAGCGGTTTGACAAATTTTAGCCAGAAGGTTCTATCAACTAATATTTTGCTTAAAACTACTTTCAAATATATCAAAGTGATAAATCCGGAATCAAGTGAATATATATTACCGTTCTTATCTTTATATATAATCTTTACTAAAAATCCATTTCAACATATAATTCAACGTATTATACGAATTAATATAATTATTAGTTAAATCTGAGTATAACTGAAAGGCTCAATAAATAGTATTATTATTATTCGCTCGTATAAGTAAAATATTTAGCAATAATGATTCTTCCTTTACATAGTATTCAATTTGGTACCTAAATATTATAAATGATTCATAGTTAAAACTTATATTATATTAAAAATATTAATGCCAAATAACGCAATGTTTTTGAGTGGTGTGATATTATTACGTATATATCACACCACTATATATCCATCCATAGATTATAAATGGTATAACTACAGTACTATACAAATAAAAATATTAAACAATTAAGTATTCACTTAACAATGTTTTTATCTTTTCCGCGGTTTTTCAGATTGCAAAAATCATAAATTGCGAATACTTGCCATAGCTGTCTGTTACCATAAAATATAACGCCATGATTCGGGGATTGAAATCAACCCTTTGTGTCTGGTGTGAAAAAGTACTATGAAATTAAAAAACAAACATGTAACAATGGGCTGCCAACCCTATTTGAATTTATTATTTAATGTTACCTGGCCAACTTATGACGTCCAAACTTCAGTGATATCACTGCACAGAAGACGATAGTACTATAACGTCACCCATCAGTTCATTCTCACATGTAGTCAGACATTACAACACTTGTAGCCTACATATCCAAACTTCAGTGATATCACTGCACAGAAGACGATAGTACTATAACGTCACCCATCAGTTCATTCTCACATGTAGTCAGACATTACAACACTTGTAGCCTACATATCCAAACTTCAGTGATATCACTGCACAGAAGACGATAGTACTATAACGTCACCCATCAGTTCATTCTCACATGTAGTCAGACATTACAACACTTGTAGCCTACATATCCAAACTTCAGTGATATCACTGCACAGAAGACGATAGTACTATAACGTCACCCTTCAGTTCATTCTCACATGTAGTCAGACATCACAACACTTGTAGCCTACATATCCTAACTTTAGCTATATATCCCACCACATAAAACACCATTTTATGGCGATTTGGTTTGTAGACTTTAATTACTTAAACACTAATATGATACCCAATTTCATGAACAAAAATGTAAATGTATCATGTGAAAAGACATCTCGAACAATATTTCACCATTACAGTTATAATTATTGATGAAAATTCATTTTTATATAGAAAAGATTGTTAATTCTGTCATACCCATGTTCAAACATGGAATTAGGCTGAGCGTCGTTGAATAATATAATTTAATAGACTGACAGTTTCCCTTTTCCATATAATTGCCTGTCGGTCTATCTGTGAATAATAAAGAGCCACAGACTTAAAATTTTGCATTCAAATCCAACGTAGTCTGTTACGCGACCTGTATGTTTTTCTTGTCTTTAGAATATTTATATAAAGGTCTATAGAGCTGTGACGAAAAGTTCTTGAATGAAAACCATTTTAAATACGAAATTACATAACTTTTATGAATAACGTTTACATATCTATCTGTATATTTATATTATAAACATACATATAAGTAGGTAGAGGTCCAAGCATTTTGTATTATCCAGTGCAGACAATGTAGAGGGAGAGTCGCATGTCTGGCGGCGGTATCCTGTCAGCTGTCTTCCACTGTTATCTGTACACATCTCGGCTACACAGACAACTGATAACACTTCCTGCCGGAATGTCAGTGTTTACTGCTGTTCAACTTTTCTAAGACAAGATAAGATATAGATGGGTTAAACAAAGGTTAAAAGTATACATGTTACTTTTATATAATCTGTGAGTCTGTGTATATAATATGAATACAAGAGATCAAATCAAATCAAATCAAATCAAATCAAATCTCTTTATTGTCGTAAGGCAGTTACATGCATTGACAACGTCAAAATTATCTACCAACAGGTTTTGTCAATCACAAAACTGGTAGCAGTCAAACTTGGCATAAGTCCTAGTTTGGGTTACAAACTAATTGATCACTAAGCATACAATGTTCACGTAACAGGCGTCAAGTCTATAAACCTATTTCATTAGGCTACATGTTACTTCATGAAATATTGAATTGTTCCTTGATTTTATTCAGTTTGTTGACAATTTTATTTATTCTGCTATTTTCTCATTGTCACCATGGTTACTCATAATAATTGTGTTGTCATAGAAACTCATAGAAATGTCTACTCTCAGCCAAATCCAGAGTTACATGTTTCACCATGTTACTCGATTTTGCCTATACATAGAATCAAGCTTTATGCAAAATTTCTATTCTAAATCTTTATTCCTTATCTTTTATTGAGGTATCTTGCGAACGGACAGACATACAGAAATGAAATATTGCTTTCCCCCCCCCCCCCCCCAGAGTGATACGTGGATGAGTGATAGTGATGAACGAGGCTTCTTTCACTAAGCCAACCAAATAAAATTGTAAACAAATTTACTACAAAAGTTATACAAGAAAATACCAGATAGAAATATGTATATTTTGCGGACAGACACAACAGACATGTATATAGACGCAGAGGTAATTAGGAAGACATGCAGAAAATATCGCTTAAGTTCAGCCAATAAAATGATTTGTCTTGTTATTATAAAGTTTAAGTAATTTCATACGGAGAAATGTAATTATTGAAATTGTTTTACTACACAGGTGTAATCTGACCAGTTCATTACAGTTCAGTTGAACACGACGTCAAAACAGTTGTGTAGTTGAAAGGCACCCGTAGGACTTTATTTCTGAGTATTAACATTTTTTATATTTCTTTAAATATAATTTTACGATATACTTTGTCGCACGGATACAAACAATATTACTAGTAACTGCTGACTCCAACATCTAAACCTGGATGAGAAGGCAATAAAATGGTAATGACGGCGGGCGGCTGTGAAGTAGAGTGCTGCGGGGCGGTATACAAGTGTCAGCCAACACTGTGCCAGCAAATTATGTGTTTTGTGTACTTATGTAATCTGGGATAAAATGTGTGCCAACAGCTAAATCTGTTGATTTTTTGTTATTTGTCTTTCTTCCACACATATTGTATTGTAGCAACCATTGTAGTATGAAGGGAATTGATTTGATATTAAGGTAAATTTACTCGCCCTTAATGATACGGCGATTTTCTTAGGTAATGATACGGATTACGTAAAAGATTGTCACAGGAATTTACCTTTCAGTTCGAATTTATGAATCAAATTAAAACCTTGATAGTAACCTAAATAATTTTTTTCTCATTTTTTGACGTGACAACGTCTTAAATTAGGTTGCGGCTCGGAGTCACTCATGAAAAAGTGTAACGCCCGGTAACGTTACGATGCCCGTCCAGTGGGTCCGCCGCACGGGATCCGCACGGGATAAAGCAGATAACTGTGGGTCCGCCGCACGGGATAAAGCAGATAACTATGTTTATTCGTGAAAATGTGGAGTGCTTAGATTCGTCATTTACAACAACTACAACAATAAAGGTAAATAATTGTACACTGATATTTCATTATCGTAAACTATGATTGATTGATTAATTGTTAGATTGACACAAAAGTTGAGAAACTGAGTTTATAGGTTATGTCATACTATTGACGAATGTTGATAGTGTTAAGTAAATTATTAGTTTTAATCACTCTGCAATCAATCGTAATTCAGTCGATTGAGAAGAAACAGCGCGTATTGCTAGTCAAACATTTAAAATAACAAATTATAACCTCTAACCTGTCATAACAGTGCGACCAAACAAACGAACTAAACCGACCAATCACCACGCGCGGAGTTAGAATTTAACTGTGTTTAGCAAGAATTTCAAATTCCAATTTTAGTAAATGTTTTATTCAACTTTACCATTTACAATAACAAATTTTAATTAATTTCAAATTATGTACAATGTTTTAGTAAACAAAATATATTTCTATAGTTAAAATTTGTGCAATTCTTATTTTCATTCAATTCCTTGTTCCTATTGTGCAATTTAATAATATTCATATCAATAAATATTCTACCGAGAAAAAGACGTTGTCACGTAAAATCTTCGCCCGTAAAACCGACTTTACAGGCAACCATAATTTTTTATGATTAATAAGTTTTACTAACTTCATATATTTTAAACACAGTAAAGTATTATTTACATAAAAAGTAGCATAGTTGAAACAAAAGTTTTAATGAATCGTATTGTAAAAAATCCATTATTCCCAGGCAGACATTAGACATACAAATTTTGCAACTGTCTTCCCCATAAAATGCTTGTTCACGAATCATAAACTACTAGATTTGCATTAGACATTTCATGACAACGGGAGTTTATTTCAAGTTAAAATTACACATTTTGCTCTTGAATGTCACACAAGCAATTAAACTTACCAAAATCATCAATGGTTACATACACTTTTACAACAACTAAAACTAAGGGAATACCTTTTCCAAATGACATACTAGGCGATTATCAAAGATATTTATTCGTAGACATTATAAAATTTATATTTTTTTAAGTTTATTTGTTTCTGATTTTGGCTAGAATAACGCAGGAAATTTGGAGATGTAGGACATACTCGATAATATCAAAGGTGGTACGAGATAACTCGATAATATCAAAGGTGGTACGAGATAACTTGATAATATCAAAGGTGGTACGAGATAACTTGATATACCCAATAATAAACTCATGAAGCCCACTTGGGACTGATGCCGTGAAATATGATAGGAGATCATATTCACTGATCTTATGGATGGTAAGGATGATCTCAAAATATACGTATGGTGCACGATGTCACTATTATGTAAGTCACAGCAGTAGGTTCGCAGGAGGCTTGCTATTTAATGTTCCGTAACTATACTTCAGATTTATATCGCTAATTTTAGACAGTTTTATTTATGCACACCTACTACATTGTTTAGACGTAAAAGCCTTTACAGTAATATTAACATTATTTCTTTAATTCATTATACAAAATCTCTTAAACCAACTATATATATAAAAATCTCTGAAATGGGAGAATTCCTTTGGCTGCCTATTATTATTTTTCATATGGGCCTATTCTGCATATAATATGTAACATTTACTTTTTAAACGAATATTACATTTATATGTTTATTGTCTCAAAATTTGTCCTATCTCAATCGTGAAATAAGGGTAATGTTCCATTTTGAAACAAAAAGTGAGTTAAATACAGTAAGTATATTCTATTCTCTTATACATTCTTTGAGGAATAGTAACGTTTACGCCATATTTGATTTAATTTTGTCCCAAAATTATGTGATCGAATTAGGCCATTAAGTGAATTATATATCTGTAAATGTAATATTTACAATTTACATCTATGTATACCAAAACCTTAAACATACAGTCTAATAGTTTATTAGGTGGTATTTAAAATCTTTTAATCTTTGATAAGAATCTTGAATGAGTTCACACATGAACGGTTGACAAATTGATTGGTAGTTGTTCAACTATTCTCAATCTAAAAAATCTTATACTTAGTATAGAGATAAATATATCAAATTAGAGATGTTATTAGATCTTATAATCATCTAATTTCATATCATAAGATGTAACAGATCATTGAAATGTAGTATCATTTATGATTAATTAGCTTACTATAGTTAGATTATAATTGTAAATTATGATAACCTGTTATTCTGCTTGAATACACTTTATACATCCACGCAGAGTATGTTATTTTTGTACCACACAACTTAAATTTTATTCTAAACGTATACTCGCATATTAGTAATGCTGTGATTGGAACTGAAGTTAAGATGGAGTCGGTTCTCACACACAGGATTTTGCCCATGGGGGAACCTTGTCGTATAATCTGTTGGCACTATATTTGTATATATGTAAGTGAGATGAATAAATAAATGTCAATATAAATAATCAGAAACTCTCTTAATAAAATTTAAAACATTAATTAAAAAGGTGATTATTTTATACATTTTTATTACATTTATTATTATTTTTATTTGTTACAGTTAGTCTTTATGTGCCTCAAGAATGTTTTAAATACTATGTGATTATTGACAGAGCGTAAGCAAATTACCTTTTTCTGTTCACTCGATGATCAGAAAAAGGTAATTTCTCTCTGTTTCCTTGTGTGTGTGCCTGTCCGTATAAAATCTCGAAATTAAATGACATTCAAATTTGAAATGTTGGATGAAAATTCAGGAACAGTGAATGTAATTTTATGTATTTGGCTGAGCATTAGTAAACATTCTATATTGGTGTTAACTAGTAACCACGATGGTAAAGGGAAAATCACTAAACAATACAGATCAATGTACGAGTACATATCACAGAACCAAATAATTTATAAATAAACTATATGACATTATAATATGTGACACAGTAACACGTCACGTAGCTATGAGACTTCATATATCCTCAGCGAAGCCTATTACGTGACACGGAATATTGATTACTAACTTTGTTACTACAAGAATATATTATGATGCACTTAACTTACTAATGTAATCTATAATAAATCATTTAAATAGGGTTCAGGAACATAACCTATAAAACGTTTTCCTTATTGGTTTCCAGGGTTTGTTAATTTGCAAATGGGTTTATTAAATATTTGTTATAGTTATTTTGATTTAGTTTTTCATTTCAAGAAGACATTACCCCACAAAAAGAAGACATTAACCCACAACAATAAGAGATTACCCCACAACGAGAACAGCTGTCTTTGTCAATATTCTCCTGAAAGGTAATAACATCTTGGGATTAATAAAGTGGTGCTGCTCCAGACCTCATCTTGTCCACAGTTGTTTGTTGACATCCAGCGTTATTAATAACCTCACTTTGTACGTTGTCTGTCGAAATAAATCGTCCGAATAGGTACTTGCACTTTGTTACTTCTGTAAAAGACGGCAGTGTTAATTTTTTAATTTGGTACTACATTCTAGCTCCAATGAAGTTTTACATACAAATTCGAGTACAATATAGACACTAAAACTCCTTATTTCTAAATAATACATCGACTATACGTAACGCTTATGTCCGCTAAAGTTTATGCCACTTTCTTATGTTTAATATATCAGTAAGTAAAACGCAAAGGTGATATAAATAAAGCTATACATTTTGTTTTCAATGCAATAAAAAGTTTGACCCTACTAAACTAAAACAAGTCAGTAAGTCCCAATAGGCTATTTATTTATAACTGTGTGTTATTATTTATTTATTACATAGGTTATTTATTTTACTGATGTCAATATGCATACATATTTTAATCATCTACTATTGAAAATATATACGAAACTTGAAATTTGTTCCTGCACCAAGGTTGAATAAGTTATTAATTTTAATGATGTCAATACTCATACATATTATGTGCATTTACTATTGAAAAAATATTTGAAACTCGAAAATTGTTCTTGCACCAAGGTTGCAAGAACTAATTGCTTACCCACCTCAATTAGTAGCGTGGATTCTTTTATATTTTTGTTTATAGTGGTTACACCGTACAATTAGCGTAATGAATGGAGTTAGGTGAAAGTGTTGAATCACATCCTTCTGGGTTAGTTGGCTATCAATTTATTTCTCCGACAACCAAAAGATTAAGTACGCAAAAAAAATTTGATAGCACTCAAAGTTACATCAGGTTTAATTGAATTAGTGTCTAAGGTCTAATTGAGTATCTTTAAACACACAGGAAGCACAATGTTTTCTAGAATAAGTGGGATGATGATTAAACATATTGAACTCTACCCTAAGATAACTATCGTGAGCAACTAAGGTGTACTCGTATACAGGGTTGGGAAAAAGTGTGGAAACGGCTGTATATCCCTGGAACGGCATTCTCTACAAATACCAAATTTATCACACTATAACATCTAAAAAAATTTCTTTATATAATGACCTTTAGTATTTGTCTCTTTTAATAAAATGGGAAATATGGGGGTAACCCCAAAATTATATACGGTACGCCCCATCACGCGATACCTCATTAGAAATGTAGAGCTAAGAGAAGTGGTGAAAACTAGAGGTGTATATCTTGTCCCATAAAAGAACGCGCTTATTTTAATATCAACCACCCATATACCTCATTTTGTCCCAAAGGCCATTCTTTTAGTTGTTATAGTGTGATGAATTTGGAATTCGTAAAGAATGCGGTTCCAGGGATATACAGCCGTTTGCCCAACCGTGTATAGCTAGTGAGCTATTCCACTTGTGATCACAACAATAATATTGTTATTTTTTCTTTTATTAATTGTTGAAAACATATAAACCTTTTTTAAATATGTCAGAATCAATTTAAAACTCCAAGATGTCTCACTCAAATCCTTTATTTGATAAAGAATATTGAAATAATTTCATAACAAAATTTAGTTCCACTTCCATATATGTTATAATTGTCTTAAAAAATTTGTTTCATGGTTAAAATATTTGTTTCGCTTTATGTTATAGATAGAATAACTTGAATGACTTATCTTAAGTTTGATATTCTAAAATCTAGTATGTGACGTTACCTTAAGGTCTATTGTCTTAGTGGTAATTAATAAACGTAGAGGATATAGTTTTATTTAGAATAGAATTAAAACGTAATATAATTTGGAACGAATGGGAAGAATTGCTAAGGTTCACACCAAAATTTGAAGCATTTCCATTCACTAGTGATTTACTATTGAAAGGATAAATTTTTTGTCGTAACAACCCAAGACATAACAATAACAAAACTCGATTTAAGAATACTATGAGGAGCGTAAAATTTTTAGTTTGTACCTCGAGTAGGTGGGCCGTTAAGAATAACTAATCAAATAATGTACAATGTTATAACCCTCTGGTAATGTAAACAGAGATTATTATACATATTTCTGTAATCATTCTTCAAGAATAAGAGAGGACTATCAACTCAGTAGTGATATAAATGTTACACAATTCGGTTTGCACATGAATCATCACAATGTTTTGTTGGTGTATATCGTCTCGTTATCTTATCAGCAGACAATCTGATATCAGTTACTCCACTCTGCCACTGCAGCCTCACGATGGAAGATATGAAACTGGTCCTCGCCGTGGCACTAGTCTCGTATCTCGCCCTCTCTGTGACTTCTGCTAGTTCCGCCGCTGCTGCTCAGTTGTACACAGCTCAGTTACCAGGACGGACGGAGGACGTTTGGCAGCCCTGGTACCAACCTCTATTCAACATCATCAGTGTACCTTTCCTCCCTTGCAAACGTGGCCAGAGACGGGACGCTTGGGGGAGGTGCAGGGATATCATTCTCTAGGGATACGCAGCTCAGTTTTTATTGTGACGCGTGAAACATACAGTGATATTTAAGTGTTAAAAAGCCGAATAAACACTAATGGGTAAACTAGGAACAAATTACCTTACAGTATAATGAATGTGCACATTACAATATGTATTTAAAGAATTTGAATTTACAATACAGTGTAATACTTATCGGTCATGAGGTGTTGTAATAGTACATGGTAATATTTACATGGAATTATGTAAAAATGTTATTTCTTCTTTATGAGCAGTAGTTTTAAACTAAGTGTAAAGTAATACGTATCGAACAAGAATAAACTTGCTTTTTGTATATATAGAAATTTACTTCACTGTCAACACAATATATCGAAAATAAATTGACTTATGATATACTTGATATTTTGTATTAAGCTTCACTTCTATATGAGCAACACCTAGTTAAATGAAACATTATCTATCGTTGAGAAGAAAGTAAATTTAAAAATATTCCGCTGTTTTTAGTAAAATAAATTGGCCATTTAAAAATGAATATAGTTATTGGCTGAGCGTAATCTAATTTTTGTGTGTCTATCTGTCTGTGGGAACGATATCTTGAGAACGAACTAGCCTAAAATTTAACATTCAGTTATTATTTCTATGTAAGAAACATCGAGTTCGACGATGGTGTATGTTACTGGGATTTCTCATACAGTTATTAAACATTTTTACGGGTAACCATTACGGCTACGTGAAAATTGCAGAAAAAACAAATTAGTAAGCAGATAGGTAACAATCATATTATATTTTAATATATGACATATTAATGTAAGTAGTATGACAAAATGAGCAGTGGACTTGAATTTGTTCAACATCAACAAAGCCACATCACGTGGTGTGGCTTATAGACCAGTCGTGTTACCTGATTGAAAAAATAAATGTTTTCTTACAGCAAACTAATGGCACAATTTAGTCAAATACATCGTAAATAAATAAAAAAAAACATTCCGAACCAAAATCGTCTATTAGGGGGTATAGGAGAGGTGGTTTTTAGGGGTGAAAATGGTTTTTTGCAATTTGTGACTAAACAATGCACCCTATTGAAAAAAGTCAAACGAAAAAGTTGTTGGAAATAAAAACATCTACAACTTATGTAGTAATCATTTTTGCCCTAACCTCAAAAATTACCAAAAAAATCCAAAAACCCGTTTTTTAAAATTTGTTTCTTTTACAAAAAT
Organism: Homalodisca vitripennis; assembly: GCF_021130785.1. Lineage (NCBI taxonomy): Eukaryota > Metazoa > Arthropoda > Insecta > Hemiptera > Cicadellidae > Homalodisca > Homalodisca vitripennis. The sequence goes on along the minus strand of NC_060211.1, from coordinate 42,017,989 downwards.
GGTTCAATTGAGCTGAAAGTTTGTTCAAATATACTTTGTGCCATTCTAAAAATACTATATTTTTTTCATTAAGAAATATTCAGCTGTTATAATAAAATTTCACTTGAAAAAAAATTTTTGATAATTTTCAATCACCATTTTGAAACATTTTTTTAATAAAAACAACGGCTCATTTTTTCGTTTTTTTGTCTATTTTGAAGAAATGAAATAAAACATATGTAATTTAATTGAAAAAACTTTATTATTCCTACCTTGTACAATTAGTTGACATTGGAACAGCAGACAAATCTTGTAAACCAACGATAGCATAAACTTTATATTTTTGTTTAAACAAATATTTTTCAAATAAACATAACATTTATTAATGTTATAAATGAGCAAAACTAATCTCACCGTAATTTAAAACTATTGTTTTATCTACATACATCCAAGTAAATATAATTGGTATAATGCATAAGTACCTTGTCTCATTATGTAGTTTGATATAAAAAATATAAATACGAGTTAGTGGTAACAAGAGTGAAGAAAAATATTCATATTATAATCACCTATTGTAAATTTGCTCAGAAAATTAAAAAGTAAAAGTAGAATCAGAAACAATGTAATCCATGAATATTGTATTCGGTAAACCAGGTACATATAAACCGGCTGTGGGCGTACAATTTTATTTGATGGTCACTTCAGCGATCTGTCAGCCAGAAATCTCTGACAGGTAATTTTACGCTTCATTTTGTTTTATCAAACGGGAAGTTTGTTTTATAAATCATATTATATTTTTCTCGTATATAAATCGTTTATTTTACATTCTTATAATTAAAATTAAAGAATTTTTTATTGCAATGATTGAATTTTTGTTTGTTAAATTTTCTTGGTAATATACGTGAAGTTGAAGAAATAGATAATAGTTTGGAAATTCTTTATTATTCAACTATTAGCTATTTATTATATCTTTCCGTATTATAAAAAAGTTCAAAACAATTGTTTTCATCGCTCAAGAAGAAATTAAAGGCTTTTAAAATAGAATGTTTTGCAATCAGAACTAAATAAAACAGCTAAAAATGAAAATGGGAAAAGTTTATATTATGTACAGGAGTTTATTTATCTTCAAGAGATTATAATTAAAAAATTAATTTCATTATTTATATCATAAAATTATGTAATTTTTAAACTGTATTTGGTGAAAAATATAACTTTCTAAAAGTCCTAAATATATTAAAAAAAAACTCCCTAAAGTTATACATCACAAAGGCCCTACATACTGCAAAAATTGATTTGTGCCAAATAGTATTATTGGCTACATATCCTATTTTAAATTGCTGTAACTTTATGTACATTTACCCAACAGAATGTAATCTTTTTATCTACTTAAGACAATGATATAAAACGGGTATAAATTTAACGTACAATATATTTTTTTATCGTTTGCACCACCTGAATTAATAACATATTTCAGTAGTACGCTATTGCTGGTATTTGTACACTGTTATGGTTTAAACAGTCTATTAGTATCTATATTAGTCAATTGTTAAGTAAAAATGAATGGACTCTTTAATATCAGTATGGTTATTGATCATACTCTAGGAAAAAGTAAGTTGAAATGTATCTGTAGCAACATATTGGGATTTACATATATTCATATATTACATATACAGTATATCAACATATTTATTTGGATCTCATATCTTTTGGAAACCAATTTTATATTGTAAATTAATATTTGTATAAAAAATATAGATACATTTGTATTACAACAGAATATATCCCTTATATGCATATTATGAATGATGAAAAAGTTTGTGAAGATATTTGAATGTTTATGTTTGTTACTCCATAAAAATAACTGGTTGGCAAATTTGGCATGTAAATAATCTACATATCCAAATAACATCCACAACTACTCTTAAAACTACTGTGTGTGTGCGTGTGTGTGTGTGTGTGTGTGTGTGTGTGTGTGTGTGTGTGTGAGTGTGTGTGTGTGTGTGTGTGTGTGTGTGTGTGTGTGTTGTGTGTGTGTGTGTGTGTGTGTGTGTGTGTGTGTGTGTGTGTGTGTGTGTGTGTGTGTGTGTGTGTGTGTGTGTGTGTGTGTGTGTGTGTGTGTGTGTGTGTGTGTGTGTGTGTGTGTGTGTGTGTGTGTGTGTGTGTGGTGTGTGTTTGTGTGTGTGTGTGTGTGTGTGTGTGTGTGTGTGAAAGTGTTATAAGTTTTGTGTTCATTAGCTACGCATGTATTTACACTTAGCTGAAATCGAAAAATATTAAAAATAAGTTTTTATCTACAAAATGTTTTAATTGGATTAAATTGGGCTGTAAAATTTGTACCTGATATATGCCTGTTTCATAAATATCAGAAATTATGTCTACTATATAATTAGACTTCACCGTATTACATCATAATATGTGATTTTACTAAAAAAGTTACTGATTTCGACTTTATTTCTCCTCCACATTTTGGTAAAATAAATAATGTAATAGCTTGAACTCGTTGAGGCTACTCAATTAATATTTAGAATGCAAAGAAACTCAATTTACTATTTGCTTGGTAGAATATTTGTAAAATTTGGTTCACTTTGCTAATTATAAATGAATTCGAACATCACATGATAGGCTTTGCTAACTTACCACTTAGTATTTCGTTGTATAATTGCAGCCAACGAAACAAAAACTAGTGGTTATACCCCATCCTAGCAGTGATCAGCAAATGAATGGAATACTTTGAAGCTAGCAATAGTGTTAAGGCTGATCATTTTTTACTTCACTATATTTAACTTTCGCTCTAACACCTGGTAAAGGTGTGTGAGTTCAAAGTGTTGTAAGAGCGTATTTTGTGTAAATAGGTGTTCATTACAAAAACATTGGAGGTATTTAATTGTGGAAAAACCTGATGTCAAAGATAAAAGTTCTGATGCCCAATAGAGTCAAGTTGATAGATGTGTCACATACCAAAACTGAAATATAATTATTTTTATACAAAAAAAGACTTTTCATCAACAAATTGTAAGGATTTATATTTTTTAATTTGCATAAAGAAAAAAAGCAAAAAACCCCTAACTGTTCCAAATTGATTTCACGCCTCAAAATTAAAACTCCAAAAGGATCCTGTGATATCATTCCAAGTAATAAACAATTTTTTTCTGGGACTTGCCTGAAAAATAATATTTATATTCTTAAGAATATAGAAATAAATATATTCCAATTCATAATGTTTAGTTTACTTGTATATTAAGAGATATTGAAGTGGTATAAAGAATTACTTATAAATCTTGACAGAAAGAACGTATTCACGCGAATTCAATTCATAATAACCCATACATTTCAATGTTTCAGTGAATCGTTTCAATTGGATATTTATAATTTAATTACTCTAAACAATGTAGATGATATGTGTTACTCTTTTCAAAGTATTAGGAAGTTAAATTGTAATGTTAAGTTGGCCTTAATAATTCATGACTAATTATTTTACTACTTTCTGTGACTGTTTAGTATAATTCATCATATATTAAAGTTACGTTAAATTTAATTAAAAAGTGTTGCTAGGTTGGTATATTAAATAATTATTAATTATTGTACCATTTATTAATATAACATATTTCAGGAATATACGTACTTACTGTAAATGAACCGTATGAATCTTTTGAATGTTGAGTTTAGCTCCACTTCACAGTGCTTCTTTTTAGTGGTGCAGTGTTTGAAGCCTGATGCTGTCACAGACTTGACTCCTGGAATATAGAGCTACGTTGAGTTTAGTTCCACTTGACCTTCATTTTAGTGCAGTGTTTGAAGCCTGATGCTGTCACAGACTTGACTCCAGGAATATAGAGCTACGTTTGAGTTTAGTTCCACTTGACCTTCATTTTAGTGCAGTGTTTGAAGCCTGATGCTGTCACAGATTTGACTCCTGGAATCTAGAGCTACGTTGAGTTTAGTTCCACTTGACCTTCATTTTAGTGCAGTGTTTGAAGCCTGATGCTGTCACAGATTTGACTCCTGGAATCTAGAGCTACGTTGAGTTTAGTTTCCACTTGACCTTCATTTTAGTGCAGTGTTTGAAGCCTGATGCTGTCACAAATTTGACTCCTGGAATCTAGAGCTACGTTGAGTTTAGTTCCACTTGACCTTCATTTTAGTGCAGTGTTTGAAGCCTGATGCTGTCACAGACTTGACTCCAGGAATCTAGAGCTACGTTGAGTTTAGTTCCACTTGACCTTCATTTTAGTGCAGTGTTTGAAGCCTGATGCTGTCACAGACTTGACTCCAGGAATCTAGAGCTACGTTGAGTTTAGTTCCACTTGACCTTCATTTTAGTGCAGTGTTTGAAGCCTGATGCTGTCACAGACTTGACTCCTGGAATCTAGAGCTATGTTGAGTTTAGTTCCACTTGACCTTCATTTTAGTGCAGTGTTTGAAGCCTGATGCTGTCACAGACTTGACTCCTGGAATCTAGAGCTATGTTGAGTTTAGTTCCACTTGACCTTCATTTTAGTGCAGTGTTTGAAGCCTGATGCTGTCACAGATTTGACTCCTGGAATCTAGAGCTATGTTGAGTTTAGTTCCACTTGACCTTCATTTTAGTGCAGTGTTTGAAGCCTGATGCTGTCACAGATTTGACTCCTGGAATCTAGAGCTACGTTGAGTTTAGTTCCACTTGACCTTCATTTTAGTGCAGTGTTTGAAGCCTGATGCTGTCACAGATTTGACTCCTGGAATCTAGAGCTACGTTGAGTTTAGTTCCACTTGACCTTCATTTTAGTGCAGTGTTTGAAGCCTGATGCTGTCACAGATTTGACTCCAGGAATCTAGAGCTACGTTGAGTTTAGTTCCACTTGACCTTCATTTTAGTGCAGTGTTTGAAGCCTGATGCTGTCACAGACTTGACTCCTGGAATCTAGAGCTATGTTCGTCTAAAGAGACACAAGAAAAGTCCGTGACATTCAAACTGAACTCTTATATCCATTTCGACATCACAGACTACAAAAATTATAATCTGGATGAAGGTGTTTTCTCATTGTGCTGTGCGTCAGCCCATACTTAACTGACCCTACAGATATCCTATTGATGAGTCAATGAGAATACCTCTTCACCTAGATTACACTATATTATGTAGTCTAGTTGTCTTACATGTCGAAAAGATGTGATCATTACGTTTATAGTTTTTTAGTCACCAACTTTTTTATCTCATCGGACGAACGTGACTCCAGATTAAAGGAGTCAATTCTATGGCAGCGTCAGGTTTCAGACGCTGCGCGAAGAGGAAAGAGAACTGGAGCTAAATTTAACATTCACATTGAATTAACCCTTCCCACCATCCAATGCTATTCAATGGACTTTGGTAAAGTTACTAAGCAAAAAGTAAGTAACTGGAATAATTCACTGTAATCACGTACTTTTCCAATTTATCCTTGGTTTATATAAACTCTGGGTACCTTTCAACCTTAAACAAAGAAAGATTTAACAAAACATCCTTAAATTATCTTACAGACTTAGTAAAAAGTTTGCATATTGTTTTGTTAAAACTTGGTTGTTGTAGATACTATTTTTTCTCGGGATGGCAGTGGTTTTCTCCTGGAGTCCGCTCTTTTCCTACATTCTCCACTTGCCTTGTGGTTCGGTCTTCGGGGTGAGTTCGTACTTCGGGGTGAATTCGTACTTCGGGGTGAATTCGTACTTCTTCAAGTTTTTATCATTCTCTTCGGGTTTGTACTCCTGGATGCCGTAGTCATCATAGTATTCGTACACAACTGTAGATGACTCGTACTCGACTGGGTCGGATGTAGCAATCAATGTTAGAGACAGAGCCAACACAACACTCAACATAACCTTCCACAACACCATCATGTCAGTACTGCAGTTGCAACGGATATGAGAGAGACCGGAAACTACTGTTATAATAGACCGATAATATATTATTACATAATGGACAAATATTATGCTTATTTGAATGAATCAGGGCAAAACAATGAAAGAAGACAAGTTGTTGATAACGGTATCCTCTTATGAAACTTCTATTATAATTTTGTAATAATCATTATTTATAATATTTAGTGCAAATACTTTATAAAAATAAAGTAAATGCGTTCACTTTTTTGGTATAAAGTCCATTCGTAAATATATTCCTCAGCTTAAAAAAGCAAAAACTGAATACAATGTTCTTATATAATGAGGTTTTTTATAAAAAAAGTAGGAGTACGACACTCCGTGTGTCGCGTTAAATTCTTCTGTGAGCGGGAAACGGAAACGGAAATGGTAGAAGTAAGGAAGTTAATATTACTCTTACACTTTTGGGTGTTTCAGAAAGAGAGCCAGTTTTGAAACGGCTAGTAAAATTTAGTTAAGTGGTTGGAAACATAGTTCGATCTATTTTCTATGTCATATAACATTCCGGTTGTTGGCAAAACTGTTATTTCTCTCGTTCTAGCATTCAAGTGATAATCATCCAAATATTTTATCAGAGTGGAAAGAGCTACGCGGCTACTGTCAGGCGAATTCACGTTACGCTAGGACGTAATGAAGCACTGAGTGAATCAACAGTTCGCAGGCTCATGAAAAACTTCTTTGAGACGGGAACAGTCGACCTGAAAAGTTTGGATGTCATCCTTATGGCCTAACTGAGCAGAACATTACGTTATATCGAGACAGCGTGGCAGTGTTTGGATACATGCATGAAATAATTTTTCATACTTAAAATCGGAAGGTTATATGAACATGTTGATGTGTTTATTTTAACCACCCTTTGTAATATTTCTTTATGTTCTATAATTACGCGTATCTACACGAATAATTTAAATAATTTAAAAACCACGAAAAAAGGAGGAAATTACAAAGGACGATCATATTTATTAACTGTATTCTATGCTTTCTATAACAATATTATAGGGTAACATGGGAATAGTGAATATCCTGTTTGGTAACATAGGGATAGTGAATATTATATTGGATAGTATGGGGATAGTTAATATCCTGTGGGGTAATATATGGATAGTGAATATCCTGTGGGGTAATATGGGGATAGTAAATACCATGTTGAGTAATATGGGAATAGTAAATATCCTATTAGGTAAATTTTGAATTTGGGCTCTTTCTAAATTAAACAGCTTCCTCGATTAAAATACCAGATATATTCCATTTATCGTATGTAATCGTAAAGGATTGTTTCAAAATATCTGTATTAATAACCCCAGAACAATAGCTTGTGAATGGAAATCAAGTTCTTTGCAAAAGAACAGCAAATTGTTTGTTGACATTAAAACAAAGTCGCTGTGCAGAAATCTGTGCTTTTCACAAGGGAGTTTTCTGTTTGCATGGCCTGCACATACACATGGAGTTTTGTACTGATGGGTAATTATTTCGAATACTTTTTTATTTAGTGATCTGACGTTAATATCAAAACATTATTATTTAGTTCTGTTTAAAAGTAGGCCCTACTGCGTTTTGTGACTTCTTAACAAGTTCATAAAGAATATATTATCTAAATATAATCTTTAAAATGTATTATTATTGCAACAGTTACTTACACAAAAAACAAAATGCTCCGATAACTTGTAGTTTACAAAAATTACATTTCTTTAAAGATATGAATTTGAAAGTTTTAATGTTAAGTATGAGATGTTTAAATTTTATTTTACTACTATAATTAACTTGAAGTTATCAAATCAGAGGGAAAAAAGAAATCCATGCGGACTATATAACACAACAAAGATACCTGACAGGAAGTAAATGGGAGGTGACAGGAAGGAACACGGCGAGGCGGAAGTGTTAGTAGATTATTGCAGGCAACATGAAACTACCGACTTGTTCCATTGTCATAGGCACAACAAAATTGATACTTAAAGCACTGATAATTTCAGAGAAAATTATATTAAAATTTAAGTAGGCATAGTTGTGCGTATGTTGCATTATGAATCTCTAATACAAAATTTAATACAATAATGGCACTTTTTTTGGATAATGAAAACTATTTTAGAATGGAGTTATTACAACATGAGCTCTTATGCAAATTTTCAGCATTGTCAAGGTAGATAAATTTAGGTACTTCTTGAACAAAGACCTCGTGCTTTCCGACGACTTATCTTAGCTCAGACTTCCTGTTTTTTGCACACTTCTTTATCTCGCACAGACTTTTTGTACTGCTTATCCATCTGTCCACGGCTTGGTAGGTGCCATGCCAACGCCTTTTGACGCCCACCTTTTCAAGGTATTTAGCCAAGCATATCGCTCGTACTCAGATGTGACTGCCTAACCTTACCGACCAAGAATGATATTTAGGCCTTCCGCCACCGAGCACCCGAGTGCCTGAGGGCCCACGCTCGAACCTTAACGGCCTCTTACAGGGACCCACACATCCTCCCGTACTTCAAGCTCGTAACCAGACATCTTGCCCTCACTATGATTTCGAACACCCCGCCCCAGAACAACGCTCTTCTCATACATACGTGAAATTTGACTGGCCGTCCCTTAAAAACGGGGAGCATTTACCGTCAGCCAATACTTTGCTGAGTAACCTAGACGTGAAAATAGGCTTATAACAGCCCATCTATTATGCGTAACCTGTCCTATGTACATATTGAAGGGCCGCACCCTGGCGGGCTCTGCACTTGCCGACTGCTTCCCGTACTTAGTTCCCTTAGTCGGTATGCATACCGTTTATTGAAAATTGTAGCCACGGCGTTATAGAAACTGAGCGAAGTGTTAAGTGTGATTAAGAAGTTAGGACCCCACGATGTCCTGTGAGGGCACGCCTGACCAAGAGAGTGTAGGTGCACAGTAAAAGTAAACTGAGTGCTTGGCTATACTGATTACAAAACTCAGAACTGAAACTGTATAGTTTGCTTTATTGATTTTGGTTTGGTTTACAAACAACGTGATCAGTAAATAGTAATATTTACTAAATCTATTTCTTTGTGAAAGGGGTAGAAGTTTTATTATGTAATACAATGGCTACTAAATGGTTATTGGAACTCGATTTTTTTAATATAATTGAAAGTAAGTAAGCAAAGCTTCAATTTAAGGCAAAGATGTAGCATCTAAAACTAAATATTTATACCATAAAGGCAAAATAAGCCTAGAGTCCAAGGTAAAACTGAACCAGAACTTGGAGTACTATGACCATACATATGACTCTTCAATTTGAAATAATTGACTTATAATATCTGGAACAAATGTTACTAGAAATTTCCCTTTTTACATAAATAATAAGTATATTGTAGGTTTAGAGACCAAACTATGTGTATTTTACAAAATCTCTGATTTTAGCAAAACTGTTGAAACTGTGAACAAGTAAATAGGTCTTTTCAAACTAGGGAAAATATCAGTAAACGACATTCCTCTTTACGACTCCAACCTTAGGCTTACTTTATGTTTTTAAACACTTGTAATAGTTCGGCTCAAAGTCTGTGTGGCATCTTAAATTTACCTCTATAAACTATGAACTCTCTGCACGTAAAAGCCTTATGTTCTGTTGTAAAATTAGTTTCTGAAAATGAAAATAATTGTGTCGTTGGGGAAGCAGTAGTCGGAAATAATGGCTGTTTTGTTCTCTTAGGACAAGAAGCTTATACATTGCGCTTAGTCCTGTAAGAACCTTAGTGCTGCTTCCGGAGTGACAGAAGATTCAGGATGCTTACGGTTAGAGAGTATGGGCCGCATCCTATCGAGATCCATGATGAAGAATTAGGGTACTAATCTCAACGTTATGTCCCCCCGAAAAAAGGGGAGGTAGGCTCTGAAACAGTCTCTTCAGTCAAAGCAGGCAGAGGGTGGCACATCCATGTTGAGGCTTGCAAGAACCTCTGATAGTTAGGTAACGAAGCCTACCAAACTGCAACAGTCATCTCCTATAGTAGACTAGACCTATCGAATTGCCCTTGCACCCCAGAATCTCAACATTTGCAGTTAGTGATATGTCGCTCCTGGACATCCATAGGGTTGCCCAGATTTAAGTGACACATCGGTTTTTATGTGTCATGTAAGTTCAACTAGAAGGTATAAACCAGCCAGAAGTGATCCCTGCTGGGACTTTAAAAAATGGCTTAATGTCCCCTTAGGCTGAAAAATGTAAATGAAGATGGCTGCAAGGCTAACTACCTAGGTACGAATCTGGGATGGAAATGGATGGTACGATTAACTATTTGAAAGCTACTTTTTCAAGCGCAAAGTAATGTGTACAGAAATTTAGGTGACAGATATTCTAAGGATTATCGGATAGTTTTTAGACTCGGCTTTATAGCCAAGTTGTATCTATAGACAAACTGGATCTGTATTTTAAGATGTGATGGGACACGACATTTCAAACTAAAAAGTTGACACAATAAATATCCATGTTTAAAATTATGTATTTATTATGGATTTATATATGGTAGAGTTTACATATGGGAATGGATATTAAATAAACTTAAGTTGTACAGTTAAATCCGTTTATTATTTTATGTTTCTAAAATAAACAAGTAGTAGACAGAGTCCATATTCCAAGAGTTTTTCGTAACAAAGTAATAATTTTAAAATGCAATTCGTGTACAAAAAAGTAATGATTTTAAGTTTTTCTGTAACATTATTTAATAGGCAATTAAAAGGCTACTTGGATTCCTCAGCTAACCAGAATACATTTTTAAATAGCTCAGAATAACTATTATTATATAAGCAATAGACATTTATTCAAATATTTTGTATACTACATAAAATTATAAATGTACTTATACCATATAATACTATACTACTATATTATAACTTATACCATAAAATAATTTGGTAATGTAGAATGTTTACTTTTACTTCACAAGAAACATACTACATACAATAATATGTCGTTACAAATAATACTAATATTAATTTTAACATCAATATTATTATTATTATTAGTACGACTTATTAATATAGATTGAAACTTTCTGAGTTATAGCATAATGTATAACTCATCGTACACCTATTATACAGTACATTAAATTGAACCTGTTCTTATTGTAGTCATTACTAAATCCTACAATTTATATTCTAAGTAAACATGACAATTTTTTTATTTAATACCTCAAATTTCAATAAAATGCTTGGATCTATTATTTATTTTTGTCTGTTACAAATCGTCTTCTAGTTGAACATAATAAGTTCAAAGCCTTTAGTATAGACTTAGAAAGTAGCAACAGAAATTTAACTTTTAATTAAAACTCTTTTCAAATAATAAATACGTATTAAAATATCCAAACCTGGATAGATTTTAGTAATAAAACATATCGTCGTATTTCTTACGTTTGACTGTAAATGGACGACGACGGAAGAGAGATCGTAAATGCTCCGAGATCGTCTTCCCTCCGTCAGTCGTGGGCGTACTCGGGAGAGTCGGAAAATCTACTCTCTCTGTTGCAGGAGGATCACGTTCGTATTCATATTCTAAATCCTTCTCCTGACCTTTTTTCTTGGCCGTCGCTGAGATGACACTCAAGTTCAGGAACAGCGTCAATATAACGCCCATCAGAATCTTTCTTGACTCCATCCTAACAGTACTACTGCAGTCCTAACTACTGAGAGAGAGCGGAAACTACAGTCGGAAACAGGGACATATCACGCTGTTAATCTGATTATACTGAATGGCACATCATTATTCTTATTGAAATAAATCAGTTCAAATACCAGAAAAAAACAATTCTGTTACAAATAGAATAAGGTTTTTCTTTTTCGAATAAACCTTGTCTTGGCAAATGTCTTCCTTGAATCAAGCAACTAAAACCCATCCGTAAAGGTATTCCTCAAGATTGAAAGAACTCAAAGGAAAGAGTATTAAAAATATTGTTTTAGTATCAGAAAAATAGAACGTTTAAGTAACAATTACTGCCAATTAGAGCAATATAATACTTTAAAGCAAACTGCAACGAACGTGTTGTTCCCACCAGTAAGTGATCGATTAGATTATGTCCCATACAGTAACTACGCCAGCCCTTACTTTCTATATAGGCAACAGTGATTTTGATGACGGTTTATGTCACTTTATAGGATATAGATGAGCGAGAGTGTATTATTTTACATGTGACGTATAATCATGATGCCAAAGAGAAAATAGCAGAATAAATAAATTTTTAAGCAATCTGCGTTCAATCATATGAGATTTTAACAAGTAATATTTAAATTATATGTAATAATAATAGTTGAAAGTGACATGATTTGATATCAATATACCCTTACGTTGTAGTACCCTACCTAGCTCTCCGGTAAACCCTGCTATGAAATTTAACTCAATGAAAAATAATTCGAATGTATCATATGGAATAGATATATCCATATATAGCTCAAGAAAGGTTTCTCGTGAAGAACATAGTTAAAAACATCTCAATCTTTAAATATATTAGAATAAATTATGTGATGACACACGTCCAATGTTGGAATAGTCCAGAGCGTCATTCAATTCTATTACTTAGTTGGGTGACAAAATTCTCTTTAGTCTGCCAGGTTTATATACAAAATTGCGGTTTGTATGATAGTACAACTAATATGATGTAACATAGAACCACTGCATCTTATAGCAGAGAGTTTCCATTATCATTGCTACGACTATTATTAGCTATCCGTGGTTCAGTTCACATAAACTCGCTATCACACCAAGGTACATTAAATATTATAGTTTCAATAATATTGAAATATTAAAATATTGTTTTATAACAGAAAAATAGAAGGTTTAAGTATCAATTACTGCCAATGAGATCAATATAATACTTTAAAGCAAACGGCAACGAACGTGTTGTTCCCACCAGTAAGTGATCGATTAGATTAAGTCCCATACAGTAACTACGCCAGCCCGTATATACCGTACATAGGGCATTGTATTCTAAATGAGTGGTGTTCGTGTTTTTGGTATTAATATGCTATAAGTAAGTTACTTCACATAGCTAATAAAATGCTTAAAATGTATACAGAGTCTTTTATAATTCAACTATAATGTTTCAAGAGATGACAGAGTTAATGACTAGTTCACATTATATATTGGCACGTTAGTTGGGGTTTAAAATAGGTAGTCATTTCACGTAAAAATAATAAAGTGAATCCAGAATAAATGTCTACATTAATCAAAATATGTAATCACGAATGTTTGTCTGCATGTCCTTTTCAGATTCAGATACTATTTTACCGATCATTATGAAAATTTGTATGTATATGTATTTTTCTACTTAGAAGGTTTATACGCCCTTCAGCCCATTGATGTAACTCACCACTAGGCGGCGGTGCAAAATAAAAATGTTATCAAAGCCCCTGCACATTATAAACTGCAATTAAACGACAGTTATCTATATTAAATTGCCAAACATTTTTGAAAGGCGCCAATATTTGATGTACATTTGTCTTTAAAATATATTTATGTTTGAACTTAAACCTTGAGTGTTAGACCACTTTATAATAAAGTACATTTACACGCAACATTGGCTATAAATATACACTTTTGACAGTTTTCCTGATCGTGGCAACAAGGTAAACTCTACATTGGCGTTGGAAATATAATTCACATGAACTAGACGCACTCATACATGGACAAAGCTTACGAAAATGGTGGGAAGCCGCAGGAAATAGCAATTAGTGAATAACCTTAAACTCCAAATGGTTCATTGCGACATATCTAAATATATTCTTTTCATCCTTGTTTTTAACTTGGTATGTAGTCTATTCTTACAAGAAAAAGAAGTCATAGGTATAATTTGTGGTCAGTTGTTATATTTTTGTGGCAATGGTGAAAATACACCGTCAATGTGCTCCGTTGATAAGCAAGACAAGCAACCTCTTAAAACCCATCTGCCCATATTTTCCGTATTACCTCAAGAGGGTCTATCTACGCAAACAGAGGGATCTGACAGTATCAGGCCACCGGTTGTGAAACACCGAGGCTGTATTTATTATCTTTCTTCAAATTTCTTGATTTTAAACATCCACTCTCCAAAGGCAGGGACATTATCCCATGTCTGTCTGTCAGAGAAAATGTTCTGATCAATGGTGTCCGGTGAGAGTTTTGGACCAACATCATGGAAAAGCCAGCGTCATAGCTGAGCTCTTGTACACCACCAACCTCATTTTTCAATGGCTTTGGAGAGACGTTTGTTCATGCCATTCTTCCTTTTCAAAGGTCTATGATAAACAGAAAGCAGGTTATGATTCACCTCCCTCTCCCTTTCCTGTTATTTCACCTTCTACCTAGTAGACCGATTTCTTTGGATCCACCTAACCACTCGTCAACGTGGTTCATTTCAGTCTTGATTACCGACGGCACGATATGTTTAGTATGACAGACCACCTGCGATTCCTCAATCTTTTTTACAGTCATATCGATGTCCTATCACCGACGTTGATCTGTCGCTTGAGAGGCTCCAGGCTGGTTACGCCATTTTAAGGGAGAACTCGGACCGTTGGGCGTTGGTGACTCGGGGTTCGCAAGCCCGGTGGACCCTTTCGAGAGGAACTTGACGACCATAGTACTCCCTTTCCCTCCAGTGTCACGTATTACTTTGGGGTGCTATTGATATTCCACCCCTGTACACCTGGTTTGACCCACCCCCTGGGTTGTAAGCAATTAAGCCACTCTTCCTTAAGTAATTCTCCTTATCCTTAAAAGTTTTATTTGATACTTCCGTACGAGTTTAGCAGTGCTTTATACGACGAGGACCAGGCAATCATTTTTCCCGTCCCTAATTACACGAATGGACAGGGATAGTCCATCGCAACACACAGTTCAACCCCTGTGTGCCTGTCGCATTACCTGATAGAGGTTGATAGAAGTTGTGCTGAATACTACCAAAGCGACCCATTAACGGATCAAATTCACAATGCATACTCCTACTCCAAGGTATTCCAGGACGTTGGACACTCCTGAGGCCATCCTTCACGGTACAGATCTAAGTTCAGAAAATTCCCCTGGGGAAACAAAGTTAAAGAGAGAAGGGTAAATACAGATTAAAAAGAGACGAAAGAAAGGTATGGAAAAAATAAAATGAGAACGCTACTTGAATTTTCAGTTCGAGAAATACAAGAGGTTAGCCAAGAGCGGCTAATAAAGTGCATAGGAGTGGGATTTAATTTGGAAAGAAAACTAAAGAAGAATCCCATGGAAAGATCCATGTCACAAGTAAGTAGAAGTCACGACATAGATGGGTATCTCCGTGGTCGCTGTCCATATATTCATAAAAGTTAACTTCATATTAATACACTGTTATTTATTTATTAGCGAACAGTAATTTTTAAATATCGTAAAAAATAAAATGTCTCTCAAACGTAAATTATAGAAATTGTTATATATTAAAGAAACTTTAATCTGTAATATAATTTATTACAAGTCGCACAACTATGATACAGTTTTTTGTAACCAAAAAGACTTTTATTCCATTTCCAGACATATTTGTCTTTTTTTTACTACGGTATTTAAAGGAAGAGATAACAAAGCGGTCCCATGGGAAGGTCATTTGTTGTATTGCTATAATTGTTGTTCTTCTTGGACATTCTATACACATTATATCTAAAAGTTCAATTGAATGTCAATTTTGATTGGCCTTGTTAGGGGATCTGGTATGTTTACTAACAACTATTTGCAGATTAAATGTTAATACCTTTTTCTCGTCGTGAACAAAATGTTTATATTAAACCCAGAACAAGTCACAGTTATTTTACAATAATATATGGAAGAAGATACAAATATATGTTTAAATATACCAAGTGTATAATTAATGTCTATAACAACAAAATGTAGTATGTCATAGTTATAAAGAGTAATAAAAAATAATTATATTCCACAAGATTCAAAAGTTTACGTATTTTATACGTTTTAACTCTTTTTTAAGTAGTAATAGTAATGTAGGATTCAACTAGGTTTCCGTAGCTTTTACTGCAAAGTACAAAGCCACAAATATTAAGAACCAAGCAAGCAAATCTTTAAATTAGGTAGAATGTTCAGTATAGTTACACTCCTTTTTCTCCAGCCTTACATTATTTTCTGTAACACATAAGTGCCAGTTTAATTTGAGTTTGAATCCGTGTATTCGTATATATCAGTTTGAAATCAGTATCTGGCATAAGAACAACAGATTGTTTGTTGACAATCAAACAAAACTGTTGTTCATAAAGCTCAGTGCTTTTTACAAGGGTGAAGCATTGTTTCATTAGTTTCCTATTTCTACATTGTACTCTGAATATAAATTGTGAATTTCAGTATTGGTATTAAATAATTAAAATTTATTTTGTGTTTAAATTTGTTAACTTCATATCAATACACTGTTATTTATTTATTAGCGTAATAGTAATTTTTAAATATCGTAAAAAATAAAATGTCTCTCAAACGTAAATTATGGAAATTGTTATATATTAAAGAAACTTTAATCTGTAATATAATTTATTACAAGTCGCAAAACTATGATATAGTTTTTTGTAACCAAAAAGACTTTTATTCCATTTCCAGACATATTTGTCTTTTTTTACTATGATATTTAAAGGAAGAGATAACAAAGCGGTCTCATAGAGGAAGACGTAATATGGCATAGACACTTGACAGGAACCGGAAGTAAGTGGAAAGTGACAGGAAGGAACACGCAGAGGCAGAAGTGTTGGCTATATGGCTGCAAGCAACGTGAAACACAAAGCGCAGTCGACTTCTTCCTTAGTTTCAAGTATAATCAAGTTTTACAGGTTATCTCACACCGAACGTCCAACGGATGGATTTTATGTCTAGCTGGTCCACGGTGTACTACCACTCACCGTACACGTCTATCCGCTGGATTGGCGCATTTTTTTAACAATCGTCTTTTAGTGCGGTTGTGATTTCCGTAAGGAAAACATTGCTTGTAGTGTGCCATGATGTAACAGCGAGTTTATGAGAACTGTACCATATTTCTACCAACAGTTTCTACCAATTATGAAGGAAGAAATCCTGCTGTATTGACGATTGTAAAAGAAACATTAGGTGCTACCCCATTAAGAAAAAAAAGAAAAGTGTTTGTTGAATTACACCATATTAAGGCTGATATAGTAGTGAACGAAGAGATATTCAAACGGTGTTTTGGACTAACTAAGGAAAAATTTAGGGTTTTAACATTTATTAAGACTGTTACATAAAATTAACTTTATAAAGAGGAAATACTTGAATTGCAGGAAATAAATCTTAAGCAAAGACCTGATAGCTATATGATTCATGTGTTTTTATTTTACATTTACGAACCAGCAAAATACGTTAGGTATTTTGAGGTAATATTGATATTAAAATTATTTGATGAATTTAACAAAACTTAATGATGCCGTGCGCATGTACAACTGTAACACGTCTACATAGATGCCTGTAAAATGGCACGGTGGATGGCCTAATGTGGAAGTAAGCTAAGATTGTAAACTTGATAGCTAGAATAAAACTAAACATGATAAAACATTCTGATTCTTAATATAATTATACAGTAAGATTAAATCTGTGTTAAGAATTTGCCACAAATTAAATAGCAGTATCACAATTACTTTAATCACACGTGTGTATACTTCGATTACAGGCAACGTTTATAGAACTTTTGTTAAAATTAAAGATAGAAGATTGTTTGAATAATGTTGAAAAATTAAAAAGGTATTAAAAAATAATGAGTTAATGTTATTTTTTTGAAAATTTAGAGATACATTCTGAGTACAAAACGTTGAAATGAATATGATAGTTTGGAATTATAAAACATTATACATACAATTTTGCTTTGTATTTACTGCGAGGCATCTAGATATCTAAAAAATGATCAAGCCATTGGAATATAACTGATTTACTTTTTTTAATATAACTTACGACCAAGTGCATAACAATTTTTTGTTTTGTGAAGACAAATACATAATAATTAATGGATCTGTTATTAAAAATTTGAATGCAACATGAAAAATTGTGCTCTCACTGGTATCTATTAAAAATAATATTATCTGTTCTTATATTACAATTCCATAAGTATTATGGGTTCTCGTAACCCATTTTTTACATGTAGCATTACAAAAATCAATTACCTTAAAATAAAAATATTTAAAAGTATTGTCAAAAGATTGTTGTATAACAAAAAAATATATTTCATAAATATTTAACACTTAGTTTCAGTTTCCTCATGTCGAAACTTTTTTGTCCCTGAGCTTTCAAAAATGTAAGGAAATCTAGTTCTACAATGATCCAGAGCTCACTAAGATGTTTAGTCTGAGATATAACTTGTATAAATATTTTTTTTACTTTGGCATTATGCATTTTAGGAGCATTTTGCAAAAGGGAAGTTTCAATAATGAATACTGAATGAATGAAAGTTTAATAGACAATATTAACTGTAACAAAAAGTGTTGTATTGTTTACCATGGAGTATTTTACTGCTACTATCAACTCTTGTACTGAATAAAAGCTTATTGTTGGTATAGTAATATACAAAATTATAAAATATAATCATTGGAAAATGTTTCCATATACTAGGAGAGGCCCAGGTGTTTATACCACATATTATGGCGATTTCCATTTCTACTTTAGGTAATGTGTTATATATATATATATATATATATATATATATATATATATATATATATATATATATATATATATATATATATATTGGGGTTTCTTTATCTAAACTATATAATTTAAATATGTAAAAATATATAAGTATTAAAAAGTATCTAGAGAAGTACATTTCTTTAAGCATTTTAAAGAACAAGTAGTATATTATTGGCTGAGCTGTAACAAAGCCTATCACTTAAGGGGCAACGAAATATAAATTCTGTATGTTTGACTGTGTATGACCAACATTTTGTATCAAGTTGTATTTAATCCATATAATAAACATCGAGTTTGATTGTAGTACTAGTGTTTTCGTCCGATTTGGCTGAGCGTTAGTGAATATCTTTTTACATAGTTGTAATAGAATACATAAATTTGTAAGCCAATCGACTACAATCATATGAGATCTTAAAATGTGACATTTTATCACAATTAACCCTAATTACACTAAAAATTCAACATGGTCTTATCAACTCAGAGTTTAAAACATAAACAAATTCTACAAAAAATAAGGTAGTTTACAGGATCTGCCTTTAAATAACTCTGAGAATAGTGTCACTGTAATTAGAAACAAAACTCTGTGGCTCTGCCTCATTAGCTCTATACTCATCCACTTTCTTGACTGTGTCAACACAAGACTATCACACAAAACAGCAATTTTTATTTTCGTTTTAATTTATTATTAATTTTTTTATTATTTTGGCGGAATTTAGAGAAGTTTGTCATCCACTTAAGTGATACGATTCAATTACTCTGGAAAATTCCAATGTTGAACATGAACTATCAGTATTTATTCCAGTCTATTTAAAAATTAGGGTATTATCAAAATCTTCAGGTGAAACCTTTCTTGAGCTATCTTAACCACATAATACAATCGAGTTTTAATTCATTGAGTAAACTTTCATAGCATATACAGTATACAATTTTTGCCTTATCTTGACAGGCTGACAGGCTGAAGTGAAATTGTTTATTCAATGAGTAATAGGCTTTGCTAACGCTCAATTTATTAAGATATTCACCATTTTTCTGGACATTTCCATTATAGCGTAAATTATCCAACCATATGTGCTTACAGCTATCACTATATTTATTTATACATATATTAATTATTGGTTTCGTATATTACAGTTGAATGTTGTTCCAATTTACTTAGGAGTAAAAGGTTTACACTTTAAGGATACAATATTATACACTCAAATATTTTAAAGTATAATAGTGTCATAAATTGTTTTTATACAAAAAAATGGGCAATTGAATTATTCAGTTCATTAAATATTAAAGATCTAAGAATGCGTTCACATGATATTGTAGTAACAAAGTTAATTTTTTAAATATAGATCTCACTAACATTAATATTTTTTTTCTATAATATTCTTTTTCCTATACAGTTAAACGAACTTACTTTTTTCTGTTGAATAGAATAATTTTTAAATTAACCAAAATCACCGTACTTGTATATATTCCAATACAGTTTTTGTAAATACCTCTTAACATACAAATAGTGCTAAATGCAAAATGCATTATTACATATCATTTATGTTAAAACTGCACTAACAATTGCTTGAATACATAGAATCCTATATTATTTTATATTTTATTTTATATTAAAAAAACCATCATCTTAAATGTAGTTAGTATTGCCGTTATCATCATTATAATTACTAAAAGGTTATAAAAAAAAACTAAAAGCACAAAAATATCACTGAAGCACAGTTCACTGCGCAATCTATTACCAAACATAAAAACTATTAGTACTTGATAGAGCCCAACACTACCGAACTCTGCCGTTTGATTTTAGTACCTACTATGCTTTGCGAGATGTCTAAGTTTGTATAGTCTTTGGATTCGATGATCTACTGTTAACTGTTATTGATTCTACACTTTTTCTGTTATAACGTACAACTTAAATGAAATTGAACATTTTTCTATCTACAACATCCACATACACTACGTCAAGTTGTGGTTTCTGGCAAAATTTTTAAATTTCCTTCGTAACATTAAAAATGTTTGAGTAATCTTGAAATTATGTGCTTTATTTTAAAATCTATTCTCAATGGACTTAAATCTAGTAAATTGGACGAAATTGTACTATTTTCTTAAAAGGTGGGATTGCTTTGCGTTACTAGATGCGTATTAAAATGTTTATATAAACATATAGACAGAGTTTAAGTATTTTTCGAAGGCTTTTACTTTCCTTTCAGTACAAGGGTACGAATAAGAAAGGTAAATAATCTACAACATTTCTCCTTTTAGTCGGAGGAAAAGTTGGATAGGTAACAAACTCGTACATTTCGTATTTCTCAGTAGGCCTAGTATAAGTCTTGCTATTATATTCGTTCCTATCCTGATATTGATTCTTATCCTGATACTCGTTCTTCTTCTCCTTCTGGAGTCCAGACTCCTCCTGAGACTCGTGCTCGACAGGGGCGGATGTAGCAGACAATGTTAGAGACAGAGCCAACACAACACTCAAGATAACCTTCCACAACACCATCATGTCAGTACTACAGTTGCAACTGAGATGAGGAAACCCGTAAACTACTGTTATAAACTTGAATAATACAACGATAATCTATCACCACGTAATGGCCCGCTATTATGATTATTTGAATGAATCAGTTCAAGACCAAGAAAGAGAATCAAAATTATAATCTCTTGTTAGTAACGATCGTAGCACTTCCTTTCCCAACAGCGTCAAGTACTACCTTCTTCTTCTTTGGGGTGACTTTAATATTTCACCCTTGTACATTTCGGTGGACACCTCCCCCCTGACAGTTTGCTAGAGGAGCAAACAATCATGTCGCTCTTCCTGACGAAATTCTCATTATTCTTAAAACTTGTATTTGCAGTGTCCATACGATTTTACCAGTGCTTCATACGACAAAGGACAGGCCGGAGTTAACAGGAGCAGATAAACCTTCTGACAAAAAACGTCCTGCCGCAGTTTTCTAAAGCCTGGTGTCCATTTATCCGCCCCCAAACACACGAATTAATAGGGTGCCGGTCGTCCGTCGCACTTATATATTTTTACATATTTGAATTATCTAGTTTGGATAAAGAAACCGCAACATATATACAACAAATTACCTAAGTAGAAGTGGACATCGCCATAATATGTGGTTCAAACACCTGGGCCTCTCTTAGGAAGTGGAAACATTTTCCAATGATCATATTTTATAATTTTGTATATTACTGTACCAACAATAAGCTTTTATTCAGTACAAGGGATGAGAGTAGCAGTAAAATACTCCATGGTAAACGATACAACACTTTTTGTCACAGTTAAAAGTGTCCATTAAACTTTCATTCATTCATTATTCGTTATTAAACTTCCCTTTGGCGAAATGCTCCTAAAATACATGTTGCCAAAGAAACAAAAATATTTATATAAGTTATATCATAGATTAAAAATCTTAGTGAGAAGTTCTGGATCATTGTAAAACTAGATTTCCTTACATTTTTGTTATAAGGGAATTGCTACATGCAAAAAATGGGTTACGAAAACCCGCAATATTTAGGGAATTGTAATATAAGAACAGATAATATGATTTCTAATAGATACCAGTGAAAGCACAATTTTTCATGTTGCATTCAAATTTTTAATAACAGATCCATTAATTATTATGTATTTGTCTTCACAAAACAAAAAATTGTTATGCACTTGGTCGTAAGTTATTAAAAAAAGTAAATCAGTTATATCCAATGGCTTGATCATTTTTTAAATATCTAGATGCCTCGCAGTAAATACAAAGCAAAATTGTATGTATGATGTTTTATAATTCCAAAGTATTATATTTCTTTCAAAGTTTTGTACTCTAACAGTAATGTATCTCTAAATTTTCAAAAAAATAACATTAACTAATTATTTTTCAATACCTTTTTAATTTTTCAACATTATTCAAACAATCTTCTATCTTTAATTTTAACAAAAGTTCTATAAACGTTGCCTGTAATCGAAGTATACACACGTGTGATAAAGTATTTGTGATACTGCTATTTAATTTGTGGCAAATTCTTAAAACTGATTTAATTTTACTGTATAATTATATTAAGAATTAGAATGTTTTATCATGTTTAGTTTTATTCTACCAAGTTTACAACTTAGCTTACTTCCACATTAGGCCATCCACCAAGCCATTTTACAGGCATCCATGTAGACGTGTTCAGTTGTGCTTACGCACGGCATCATTAAGTTTTGTTAAATGCATCAAATAATTTTAATATCAATATTACACCAAAATACCTAATGTATTTTGCTGTTTCGTAAATGTAAAATAAAAACACATGAATCATATAACTATCCGGTCTTTGCTTGAGATTTATTTCCTGCAATTCAAGTATTTCCTCTTTATAAAGTTAATTTTATGTAACAGTCTTAATGTTAAAACCCTCAAATTTTCCTTAGTTAGTCCAAAACACCGTTTGAATATCTCTTCGTTCACTACTATATCAGCATTAAAATGGTGTAATTCAACAAACACTTTTCTTTTGTTTATTGATGGGGTGCACCCAATGTTTCTTTTACTATCCTCAATACAGCAGATTTCTTCCTTCATAATTGGTAGAAGTGTTGGCAGAAATATGGTACAGATCTTATAAACTCGCTGTTACATCATGGCACACTAAATGCAATGTTTTCCTAACGGGGATCACAACCTCACTAAAAGACTATTTTTAAAAAAACGCGTCAATCCAGCGGATAGACGTGTACGGTGAGTTGGTAGTACACCGTGGACCAGCTAGACATAAAATCCATCCGTTGGACGTTCGGTGTGAGATAACCTTTAAAACTTGATTATACTTAAAACTAAGGAAGAAGTCGACTGCGCTTTGTGTTCCACGTTGCTTGCAGCCATATATTAGCACTTCCGCCTCTGCGTGTTCCTTCCTGTCACCTTCCACTTACTTCCGGTTCCTTGTCAAGTGTCTATGCCATATTACGTCTTCCTCGATGACACCGCTTTGTTATCTCTTCCTATGATAATTACCCATTAAATATCATAGTAAAAAAAAGACAAATATGTCTGGAAATGGAATAAAAGTCTTTTTGGTTACAAAAAACTATATCATAGTTGTGCGACTTGTAATAAATTATATTACAGATTAAAGTTTCTTTAATATATAACAATTTCTATAATTTACGTTTGAGAGACATTTTATTTTTTACGATATTTAAAAATTACTATTACGCTAATAAATAAATAACAGTGTATTAATATGAAGTTAACTTTTATGAATATATGGACAGCGACCACGGAGATACCCATGCTGAGTATGTCGTGACTTCTACTTACTTGTGACATGGATCTTTCCATGGGATCTTCTTTAGTTTTCTTTCCAAATTAAATCTCACTCCTATGCACTTTATTAGCCGCTCTTGGCTAACCTCTTGTATTTCTCGAACTGAAAATTCCAGTAGCGTTCTCACTTTTTTCATACCTTTCTTCCTTCTCTTTTTAATCTGTATTTACCCTTCTCTCTTTAACTTTGTTTCCCTAGGGGAGGCTTTGTGAATTTGATCCGTTAATGGGTCGCTTCGGTAGTATTCAGCACAACTTCTATCAACCTCTATCAGGTAATGCGACAGGCACACAGGGGTTGAACTGTGTGTTGCGATGGACTATCTCTGTCCATTCGTGTAATTAGGGACGGGAAAAATGATGGCCTGACCCTCGTCGTATAAAGCACTGCTAAACTCGTACGGAAGTATCAAATAAAACTTTTAAGGATAAGGAGAATTATTTAAGGAAGAGTGGCTTAATTGCTCAACAACCCAGGGGATGGGTTAAACCAGGTGTACAGGGGTGGAATATCAATAGCACCCCAAAGTAATACGTGACACTGGAGGGAAAGGGAGTACTATGGTCGTCAAGTTCCTCTCGAAAGGGTCCACCGGGCTTGCGAACCCCGAGTCACCAGCGCCCAACTGTCCGAGTAGGCCTAAAAAAGGCATAACCAGTCTGGAGCCTCTCAAGCGAAAGATCAACGTCGGTGATAAGCACCTAGATATGACTGTCAAAAAGACTGAGGAATCGCAGGTGGTCTGTCAGACTAAACATAGCGTGCCGTAGGTAATCAAGCTGAAATGGACCACGTTGACGAGTGGTTAGGTGGATCCAAGGAAATCGGTCTACTAGGTAGAAGGTGAAATAACAGGAAAGGGAGAGGGATGTGAATCATAACCTCCTTTCTGTTTATCGTAGATCTTTGAAGAGGAAGAATGGCGTGAACAAACGTCTCTCCAAAGCCATTGAAAAATGAGGTTGGCGGTGCACAAGAGCTCAGCCATGATGCTGGCTTTTCCATGCTGTTATCTTGGACCAACTCTCACCGTACACCATTGATCAGAACATTTTCTCTGACAGACAGACATGGGATAATGTCCCTGCCTTTGTAGATGGGGTGTTTAAAATCAAGAAATTTGAAGAAAGAGAATAAATACAGCCTCGGTGTTTCACGACCGGTGGCCTGATACTGTCAGATCCCTCTGTTTGCGTAGATAGACCCTCTCAAAGTAATACGGAAAATATGGGCAGATGGGTTTTAAGAGGTTGCTTGTTTTGCTTATCAACGGAGCACACTGACGGTGTATTTTCACCATTGCCACAAAAAATACAACAGCTGACGTAAAGTATTAGCTATGTGAAGTAACTTACTAATAGCATATTAATACCAAAAATACGAACACCACTCATTAAGAATACAATGCCCTGTGGACGGTATATACGGGCTGGCGTAGTTACGGTATAGGACATAATCTAATCGATCACTTAGTGGTGGGAACAACATGTTCGTTGCCGTTTGCTTTAAAGTATTATATTGATCTCATTGGCAGTAATTGATACTTAAACCTTCTATTTTTCTGTTATAAAACAATATTTTAATATTTCAATATTATTGAAACTATAACATTTAATGTACCTTGGTGTGATAGCGAGTTTATGGGAACTGAACCACGGATAGCTAATAATAGTCGTAGCAATGATAATGGAAACTCTCTGCTATAAGATGCAGTGGTTCTATGATACATCATATCAGTTGTACTATCATACAAACCGCAATTTTGTATATAAACCTGGCAGACTAAAGAGAATTTTGTCACCCAACTAAGTAATAGAATTGAATGACGCTCTGGACAATTCCAACATTGGACGTGTGTCATCACATAATTTATTCTAATATATTTAAAGATTGAGATGTTTTTAACTATGTTCTTCACGAGAAACCTTTCTTGAGCTATATATGGATATATCTATTCCATATGATGCATTCGAATTATTTTTCATTGAGTTAAATTTCATAGCAGGGTTTACCGGAGAGCTAGGTAGGGTACTACAACGTAAGGGTATATTGATATCAAATCATGTCACTTTCCACTATTATTATTACATATAATTTAAATATTACTTGTTAAAATCCCATATGATTGAACGCAGATTGCTTAAAAATTTATTTATTCTGCTATTTTCTCTTTGGCATCATGATTATACGTCACATGTAAAATAATACACTCTCGCTCATCTATATCCTATAAAGTGACATAAACCGTCATCGAAATCACTGTTGCCTATATAGAAATTAAGATTCATGCAGTTTTGGTGATATCAAGGCTGACAGATAGAATTGAAGTTTTTAGACGACTAATAATAGGCTTCGCTAACGCTCATATAATTAAGATATTCACAAAATTCCTGGACATTTTCATTATAGTATAAATTATCCAACCAAATGTGCTTACAGCTATCCATGTATTGTTTAAAAATATAGTAATTATTCGTTTTATATCTGACAGTTGACTATTATTCCTATTTAATTAAGAGTAAAAGGTTTATACTTCCAGGATAGAAGTTATATACACACATATGTAAAAGTAAAATAATGGAATACTTTATTTATTTTAGAAGAAAACAAATAACAGATACTATAATGCATTATTATCATTACTTTATCAAGTATTAAGGTTCCAAGGATAGGCCACAAGATATTTTAGTAGCAAAGTTCATATTTTAATATACAGATCTTTATACTATTATACTATTTTTATTGTCTGTAATATGTTCCTGCTTTCAGAGTTAAATGTTCTTGCTTTCTTCTGTTGACTAGAATACTTTACAAATTAACAAGAAATCACTTTATTTGTGTACAATTTTCATAAATGCCACATAACTTACAATAAACACTAAGATTTTTGATATAATCCATGTTAAAACAACTAAAAATTGAAGTTTCTTCTTGATAGATAAAATTCTTCTGAGGAATTATGAAGTGATTTTGAAATTATTTATTATTAATCTCTAATACAAAAATTTAATACAATGGTGGCACATTTTTTTTGGATAAAACTATTTTAGTATGTGGTTATTATTACAACATGAGCTCTTATGTGAATTTTCAGCATTGTCAAGATAGATTGAACAAAGTCCTCGTGCTTTCCGGCGACTTATAACAGTATTTTATAGCCCAGACTTCCTGTTTTTTACACACCTCTTTATCTCGCACTGACTTTTTGTACTGCTTATCCATCTGTCCACGGCTTGGTAGGTGCCATGCCAACGCCTTTTGACGCCCACCTTTTCAAGTACATAAGGCAATTAGGCAAGCATATCGCTCGTACCCGGATGTATTTGCCTAACCTTAACGGCCAAGAATGACACAGGCCTTCTGCCACCCAACTTTTCAAGCACCCGAGTGCCTGAAGGCCCACGCTCGCACCTTAACGGCCTCTTAACTCTTAAAGGGACACACATAGTCCCGTACTTCACACTCGTAACCAGAAGTCTTGCCCTCACTATGATTTCGAACACCCCGCCCCAGAACAACGCTCTTCTCAAACATACGTGAAATTTGACTGGCCGTCCCTTAAAAACGGGGAGCATTTATCGTTGCCCAATACTTTGCTGATTAACCTGGACGTGTACATAGGCTTATAACAGCCTATCTATTATGCGTACCCTATCCCATGTACATATTGAAGGGCCGCACCCTGGCGGGCTCTGCACTTGCCGACTGCTTCCCGTACTTTAGGGCCCTTAGTCGGTATGCAGTATGCATCCCGTTTATTGAAAATTGTAGCCACGGCGTTATAGAAACTGAGCGAAGTGTTAAGTGTGATTAAGAAGTTAGGACCCCACGATGTCCTGTGAGGGCACGCCTGACCAAGAGAGTGTCAGGTGCACAGTAAACGTAAACTTGTGTGCTTGGCTATACTGATTACAAAACTCAGAACTGAAACTGTGTCATTTGCTTTATTGATTTTGGTTTGGTTTACAAACAAAGTGATCAGTAAATAGTAATATTTACTAAATCTATTTCTTTGTGAATGGGGTAGAAGTTTTATTATGTAATACAATGGCTACTAAAGGATTATTGGAACTCGATTTTTGTCATATAAATGAAAGTTATTAAGCAAAGCTTCAATTTAAGGCAAAGATGTAGCATCTACAACTAAATATAAATACAATAAAGGCAACATAAGCCTAGAGTCCAAGGTAAAACTGAACCAGAACTTGGAGTACTATGACAATACATATGCCTATTCAGTTTAAAATAAATTACTTCTAATATCTGGAACAAATGTTACTATAAATTTCCCTTTTTACATAAATAATAAGTATATTGTAGGTTTAGCGACCAAACTATGTGTATTTTACAAAAACTCTGATTGAACTGTTGAAACTGTGTACAAGTAAATAGGTATTTTCAAATTAAGGAAAATATCAGTAAAAGAGATTCCTCTTTACGACTCCAACCTTACGTTTTCGAACAATTGGAAAAGTTCGTCTCAAAGTCTGTGTGGCATCTTAAATTTACCTCTATAAACTATGTTCTCTCTGCATGTAAAAGCCTTATGTTCTGTTGTAAAATTAGTGTCTGAAAATTAAATTAATTGTGTCTTTGAGGAAGCAGTAGCCGAAAATAATGGCTTTTTTGTTCTCTTAGTACAAGAAGCTTATAAATTGCGCTTAATCCTGTAAGAAACCTTAGTGCTGCTTCCGGAGTGACAGAATATTTAGGATGCTTAAGGTTAGAGAGTATGGGCCGCCTCCTATCGAGATCTATGATGAAGAATTAGGGTACTAATGTCAACGTTATGTCCCTCCGCAAGATAGAGGAGGTCAGCTCTGAAACAGCCTCACCAGTCAAAGCAGGCAGAGGGCGGCACATCCTTGTTGAGGTTTGCAAGAACCTCTGATAGTTAGGGAACGAAGGCTACCAAACTGCAACAGTCATCTCCCATAGTTGACTAGACCTATCGAATTGCCCTTCCACCCAAGAATCTCAACATTTGCTCATAGTGATATGCCGCTCCTGTACATCCATAGGGTTGCCCAGATTTAAGTGACACATCGGTTTTTGTATGTGTCCAGCGGTAAGTTCAACTAGAAGGTATAAACCAGCCAGAAGTGATCCCTGCTGGGACTTTAAAAAACGGCTTAATGTCCCCGTAGGCTGAAAAATGTAAATGAAGATGGCTGCAAAGCTAACTACCTATATACGAATCTGGGATGGAAATGGATAGTACGATTAACTGTTTGAACGCTACTTTTTCAAGCACAAAGAAATGTGTAAAGAGTATTTGGGTGACAGATATTCTAAGGGTTATCGGACAGTTTTTAGACTCGACTTTATAGCCAAGTTGTATCTATAGACAAACCGGATCTGTAGGTCATATTCTAAGATTGTGATGGGACACGACTTTTCAAACTAAAAAGTTTACAAAAAAGAAAAGTTGATTAATAGTAAACCTGAAAGGTAAAGGATGTTTGATGGGTAAGTGGACTAAATGACTTCAGATATTTTACAGTATAAATATTAGGAATAATTTTATGAGGGTCAAACACATGCAGTGAACAATGTGGGCCCCATTTTGCCATATCGCAACATAAATGAAAAACTCTTACTAACAAATTTACCTCAAGGACACCGATACCTTGTGTAAATTCCACAAAGCTATTATTTAAAACTCTGAATATGACTATACAAAAACTTTCACATACCTGATGTTATTATGTAAGCAATCAAGCCTATTTTTAAATCATTAGCTGAACCTCTACTTTTACAACAGTTTTTGAAGGGAAATCCCCAATATCCTAACGAGTCATTAAACAATGTGATTTGGGCTCATATACCAAAACGAACTTTAGTGACGATTCCTGTCCTTGAGTTTGGTGTGTATGGAGTTGTTTCTTCCTTTAATGAAGGATAAGTTTCCAACGTAAAAGGTCTGGAAGAAGTTGGTTTAGAGACAGAAAGAAACATGGTGCTGGTGATGAGGCGTCTCGACTAAGAATGAATGAGGTACGGAGAAAGAGCATGCTCCAAACCTCCAGAAGTTTACGCAGTCAATAAATATCCAGAAAAGAAAAATGGAAAACCCTTGTGAAGCTAAAGAAGACCCTGAGAATCCATCTATTTATGCAACGACATTAATTTGTTATAGTAAAATAAATTTCGTCCCCATAGAATTTTTGTTTTCGAAAAACAATTTTTTCAAACAATAGATGACAATATAACTCGATAACTAGTAGAGATAAATAGCTTTAAAATTTAAAACACAGATAGGTAGGATAGGTACCTAGGTAAACGTTCATGCATTACCGTTCTGCATCTCCTAAATATCCCAATTATCCATGTTTTAATTAAAATATAGTAATTATGGTATTTTATGAAAAACAAAATTTACACATAAAGGAAAGGAAATAAATGATTTTTCACGAATATCCTTAAATGACCATGTTTAAAATTATGTATTTATTATGGATTTATATTTGGTAGAGTTTGCATATGAGAATGGATATTAAATACACTTAAGTTGTACAGTTAAATCCGTTTATTATTTAATGTTCATTAAAATAAACAAGTAGTAGACAGAGTGCATATTTCAAGAGTTTTTTCGTAACAAAGTAATAATTTTTAAATGCAATTCGTGTACAAAAAATTAATGATTTTAAGTTTTTCTGTAACATTATTTAATAGGCAATTAAAAGGCTACTTGGATTCCTCAGTTAACTAGAATACTTTTTAAATAGCTCAGAATAACTGTTATTATAAAAGCAATAGAAATT
The DNA here is from genome assembly GCF_021130785.1 of Homalodisca vitripennis. Taxonomy (NCBI): domain Eukaryota; kingdom Metazoa; phylum Arthropoda; class Insecta; order Hemiptera; family Cicadellidae; genus Homalodisca; species Homalodisca vitripennis. The sequence goes on along the minus strand of NC_060211.1, from coordinate 41,987,434 downwards.
TATTCAAATATTTTGTATGCTACATAAAATTATAACTGTGCTTTTATAATTTATACAATAAAATAATTTGGTAATATAGAATATTTACTTTCACTTCACAGGAAACAATACTACATACAATAATATGTCTTTGCAGATAATACTAATATTAAATTTAAAATAACTATTATTATTAATAGTACGACTTATTAAATTAAATTGACACTTTCTTAGTTATAGCATAATTTAAACTCCTCGTACACCTATTATACACTACAATGAACCTGTTCTTTTTATAGACATTACTAAATCCTAAAATTTATATTTTAAGTAAACATGACAAGTTTCTTATTTAATACTTCAAATTTCATTAAAATATTTGGATCTATTATTTATTTTAGTCTGTTACAAATCTTCTTCAAATTCAACATAATAATTTCAAGGCTTTAGTATACGCTTAGAAAGTAGTAACAGCAATTTAACTTTTAATTAAAACTCTTTTCAAATAATAAATACGTATTAAAATGTCCAAACCTGGATAGATTTTAGTAATAAAACATATCGTCGTATTTCTTACGTTTGACTGTAAATGGATGACGACGGAAGAGAGATCGTAAATGCTCCGAGATCGTCTTCCCTCCGTCAGTCGTGGGCGTACTCGGGAGAGTCGGAAAATCTACTCTCTCTGTGGCAGGAGGATCACGTTCGTATTCATATTCTAAATCCTTCTCCTGACCTTTTTTCTTGGTCGTAGCTGAGATGACACTCAAGTTCAGGATCAGTGTCAACATAACGCCCATCAGAATCTTGCTTGACTCCATCCTAACAGTACTACTGCAGTCCTAACTACTGAGAGAGAGCGGAAACTACAGTCGGAAACAGGGACATATCACGCTGTTAATCTGTATATAATCGTTTTAAGGGTTACTTGTGGAATAGTAAGAAATTATATATATATATATATATATATATATATATATATATATATATATATATATATATTCTTAATGCTTTTCTTGGACATTCTATACATATTATATATCTCAAAGTTTAATTAATGTCAATTTTGATTGGCCTTGTTAGGGGATCTGGTATGTTTACTAACAACTATTTGCAGATTAGATGTTAATATCTTTTTCTCGTCGTGAACAAAATGTTTATATTAACCCCAGAACAAGTCACAGTTACGAAAATATATGGAAGAAGATACCAATATATGTTTAAATAAGTGTATAATTCATGTCTATAACAACAAAATGTAGTGTGTAATAATTATAAAGAGTAGTAAAAAAATATATACCACAAGATTCCCAAACTTACGTATTTTTAAGTTTTTATAAGAGTAATAATATTAATGTAGGCGTGACTAGGTTTCCGTAGCTTTTACTGCAAAGTGCAAAGCCACAAAACGTTATAACCAAGCAAGCTAAAACTTTAAAATAGGTAGAATATTCAGTATAGAAACTCCTGTTTTAATCTGTAGAATTCGTAAATATTAGTTTGAAATAACAATATGAATGACCTCAGGTCATCTAGCAGAACAATAGGTTGATGTGAATGGAGATCAATCAGTGTCTAGCAAAAACACAGCAAATTGTTTGTTGACAATCAAACAAAACTGTTGTTCATAAAGCTCAGTGCTTTTTACAAGTGTGAAGCATCGTTTCATTAGTTTCCTATTTTTACATAGTCTGAATATAAATTGTAAATTCCAGTATTGGTATTTAATTATTAATATTAATTTTGTATTTAAATTTGTTAACTTCATATCAATACACTGTTATTTATTTATTAGCGTAATATTAATTTTTAAATATCGTAAAAAATAAAATGTCTCTCAAACGTAAATTCTGGAAATTGTAATATATTAAAGAAACTTTAATCTGTAATATAATTTTTTACAAGTCGTAAAACTATGATATAGTTTTTGTAACCAAAAAGACTTTTAGTCCATTTCCAGACATATTTGTATTTTTTACTATGATATTTAATGGGTAATTATCATAGGAAGAGATAACAAAGCGGTTTCATCGAGGAAGACGTAATATGGCATAGACACTTGACAGGAACCGGAAGTAAGTGGAAGGTGACAGGAAGGAACACGCAGAGGCGGAAGTGCTAATATATGGCTGCAAGCAACGTGGAACACAAAGCGCTGTCGACTTTTTCCTTAGTTTCTAGTATAATCAAGTTTTAAAGGTCATCTCACACCGAACGTCCAACGGATGGATTTTATGTCTAGCTGGTCCACGGTGTACTACCACACACCGTACACGTCTATCCGCTGGATTGACGCATTTTGTTTAAAAATCGTCTTTTAGTGAGGTTGTGATCTCCGTATGGAAAACATTGCATTTAGTGCGCCATGATGTAACAGCGAGTTTATGAGATCTGTACCATATTTCTGCCAACAGTTCTACCAATTATGAAGTAAGAAATCTTGCTGTTTTGAGGATAGTAAAAGAAACATTGGTTGCACCCCATTAATAAAAAATAAGAAAACTGTTTGGTGAATCTTACCATTTTAAGGCTGATATAGTAATAGACGAGGAGAGATTCAAACGATGTTTTAGACTACCTAAGGAACATTTTCAAAAGGTTTTGACGTTTGTTGACACTTATTCATAAAGTGAAATTTATAAAGAGGAAATACTCGAATTGCAGGAATCAGTCACAAGCAAAGACCGGATAGTTATAAGCTTGATGTGTTTTTTTACATTTACGAACCAGCAAAATACGTTAAGTATTTTTAAGTAATATAGATATTAAAATTATTTTACGCATTCAACAAAACCTAATAATGCCTTGCGCATGCGCAGCTGAAACATCCACGTGGATGCCTACAAATATCGGTCATAGTGGATGTACCTGCGGTGTGAAGCAACTTAAAACTATTAGACATTTTTCAATCTGCGAGATAATATTTTCAACAACTTTCTCATTTCGCCTATTACTAGTATTTAGGCTTAATACTGAAGTAAATAAAGTTGTAAACCTGGTGGGCTGAAATTAAAATTGATAAAACATTCAGGGTCTCAGCACATGTTTACACTAAAATTTAAAGTGTGTTAAGAATTTGACACAAATCAAATAGCATTATTATAATTACTTTATCACACGGGTGTATACTCTGATTACAGGCAAAGTTTAAAAAAACTTTGTTAGATTTGTTTGAATTTAATACAGAAAAAATTGTTGTGAGAAATAATTGGTTCATATTATTTTCTGGAAAATTTATAGATACATTACAGTTAAATCATAAAAACGTTTGAGACAAATATAATAGTTTTAATTATAAAAAAGATACATAACATTTAGATTTTATTTACTGCGAGGTATGTAAAGTATCTAAGAACATATAAAGCCATTAGAGATAACCGATTTATTTTTGGAGTATTTCAACAAATTGTCATAAGTGTATACAATTTTTACAAAAACAAATACGTATTAATTATTAATGGATCTGTTATTCAAAATGTGAATGCAACATGAAAAAATTGTGCGTTCACAGGTGTTGATTAGAAATAGTATTATCTGTTCTTATATTCCTTGGATATTGTGGGTTCACGTAACTAAATTTGCATGTAGAATTTTCATAAATTCCATTATCTTCTTAATTAAAAATATTAATGAGAATTGTACAAAAAAATGTGTGTGACAAAAGGTTTACTGGCTGAAATAATTTATTTATTCATTTTTTTGTATTTATTTCTACAGGCAGACAGATACATGATAATAAACATCTCTAAACTAATACATTTCATAAATATATCACACTTAAATTCAGTTTCCTCATCATGTTAAACATGTTTTGGCCCTGAGCTTTGAAAAATGTGAGGAAATCCAGTTCCACAATGATCCAGATCTTCTCACTAATATTTGCAGTCTTTGGTATCACTATATTTCTGTTAGTTTGGCATTATGTATTTCAGGAGCATTTCGCCAAAGGGAAGTTTAAATAATGAATAATGAATGAATGAAAGTTTAATGGACACTTTTAACTGTGAAAAAAGTGTTGTATTGTTTACCATGGAGTATTTTACTGCTGCTCTCATCCCTTGTACTGAATAAAAGCTTATTGTTGGTACAGTAATATACAAAATTATAAAATATTATCATTGGAAAATGTTTCCACATCCTAAGAGAGGCCCAGGTGTTTGGACCACATATTATGGCAACGTCCACTTCTACTTACGTAATGCGTCTATATATATTGGAGCTTCTTTATCCGAACTGCATAATTTAAATATGTAAACAAATATGTATTAAATATGTATATGTATATATATATATATATATATATATATATATATATATATATATATATATTTAAAAGTATCTACAGAAGTGAATTTCTTTAGGCATTTTAATGTATGTACAAGTAGGATATTATGGGCTAAGCTCTAACGAAGCCTATCACTTAAAGGGCTAAAAAATATAAATTCTGTATGTTTGACTGTCAATAACCAACATTTTGCATCAAGTTGTATTTCATCTATATAATAAACATCGAGTTTAATTGTAGTACACGTGTTTTCATGCGATTTGGCTGTGCGTTAGTGAATCTTTTTACATAGTTGTAATATAATACATAAATTTGTAAGCAAACCAACTACAATCACATGAGATTTTAACACAAATACCCTATTTACACTAATACATTCAATATGGTCTTATTAACTCAGAGTTTAAAAAATAAAAATAAAATTACTGGATCTGCCTGTAAATAAATCTGAAAATAGTTTCATTGTAATTAGAAACAATAATCTGTGGTTCTGCCTTATTAGCTCTATATTCATCCACTTTCTTGATCGTGTCAGCAGAAGAGTATCTCACAAAACAGCAATTTAATTTATTATTTTTGCAGAATATAGAAACATTTGTCATCCATTTAAGTGAAAGGGTTCAATGACTCTCTGGAAAATTGCAATGTTGGGCATGCACCATCAGTATTTATTCTAGTCTATTTAAAAATTAGGGTATTATCAAAATCTTCAGGTGAAACCTTTCTTGAGCTATCTTACCACATAATACAATCGAGTTTTAATTCATTGAGTAAATTTTCATAGCATATACAGTATACATTTTTTGAGTTATCTTGACAGGCTGACAGGCTGAAGTGAAATTGTTTATTCAATGAGTATTAGGCTTTGCTAACGCTCATCTAGTTAAGATATTCACAATATTTCTGGACATTTCCATTATAGTGTTAATAATCCAACCATATGTGCTTACAGCTCTCAATGTATTTATTTATATATATATATATATATATATATTAATTATTTAATTATTGGTTTAGTATCTTACAGTTGAATGTTGTTCCGATTTAACACAATGAAGAATGAATACACAAGATATTGTAGTAGAAAAGTGAATTTCTTTAAATACAGATCTCACTAATAGTAATATTTTTTGTTTTCTACAATATTCTTTTTCCTGTACAGGTAAATGTACTTCTGTCGCCTGGGATACTTTTTAAATTAGCAAAATTTACTGTACTTGTGTATCTTTGAAATACAGTGTTTGTAAAAAATACCACTTAACATACAAATAAAGCTAAATGCACAAGTATAATTACATGTAATTTATGTTAAAACTGTACTAAAATCTGCTTGAATACATAGAATCCTATTATTTTATATTTTAATCAATTATATTATAAACCATCATCTTAAATGTAGTTAGTATTGCCGTTACCACCATTACAATTACTAAAACGTTACCAAAAGAAACTAAAGGCACAAAAATATCACTGGAGCACAGTTCACTGCGCAGTCTATTGCCAAACATAAAAACTATTAGTTACTTGATTGAGCACAACACAACCGAACTCTGTTGATTGATTTTAGTACTATACTCTGCGAGATGTCTAAGTTTGCATAGTCTTTTGATTCGATGATCTACTGTTAACTGTTATTAATTCTACACTTTTCTGTTACCACGTACAACTTAAATGAAATTGAACCTTTTTCTATCTAGAACATCCACATACCCTATTTTAAGTTGTGGTTTCTGGTCAAATTTACGCATTTCATTCTTAACATTAAAAATGTTTATGTAATCTTGAAATGATTTCCTTTTTAGAAAACCTATTCTCAATGGACTTAAATCAAGTAAATTGGAGGAAATTTTTTGCTGTGCTTAAAAATTGGGATTCCTTTACAGTTACTAGATGAGTATTAAAATGTTTATATAAACATCTAGAGAGAATTTAAGTATTTTTCGGAGGCTTTTTCTTTCCTTTTATTATAAATGGTATGAATAAGAAAGGTGGTAAGTAATCTAAAATATGTTTCCTTCTAGTCGGAGGCAAAGTTGGAGGGTCGAAATCCAAGTATTTCTCAGTAGTAGAAGTCATGCTGTTATATTCGTTCCTATCCTGATATCTATTCTCATACTGATACTCGTTCTCCTCCTCCTGGAGTCCAGACTCCTCCTGAGACTCGTACTCGACAGGGGCGGATGTAGCAGACAATGTTACAGTCAGAGCCAACACAACACTCAAGATAACCTTCCACAACACCATCTTGCCAGTACTGCAGTTGCAGTTGAGATGAGGGAAACCGGAAGCTACTGTTATAAACATGAATAATACACCGATAATCTAACACTACGTAATGGCCCGCTATTATGATTATTTGAATGAATCAGTTCAAGACCAAGAAAGAGAAACAAAATTATAATCTCTTGTTAGGAACGATATTCTTATGAAATTGTACCTTATTTCTCTTTGATAAGAATATTCATTACAAACGTGTTATGAAAATGCAGTAATTAGTTTTGCAAACAATAAGTCAAAGTACTATTTAAAACTCGCTCTTGCGCATAATGTTATTAGTTACGGGAGCTATTTGAAACTTGCTCTGGTTAAAGATCTATTTATTCATTATTCATTTAAATGAATCAGTTCAAATATCGGAAACTGAACATTTTCAATGAAAACTTTTAATAACAATTACCGACTATAACCTACTTTATTAAATATTAAAGTAAAAAAAATTCTATATTTTTCGCAAAAAACTCTTCCTAGGAGATGTCTTCCTCGAATCAGTCAACTACAATGTATCTGTGAAGGTATTCCTCAATGTTGAAAGAATTCAAAAGACAGTGTATTAAAAACAACCTAGTGGCAGTGTCAATTACTGCCAGTAGGAGAAATATAAAACAAACGGGAACGCAAATGCTGTTCCCATCTCTAAGTGGCCGATTAGGTTAGGTTCTATAACGTGGCCACTAAGGTTTTTCACAATAATTATTAACAATTATGAGGTTATTGCATTCGATAAGAGTGGTGTACATATTTTTGTTAGTACTATAAGTAACTCACTTTACATAGCTAATAAAATGCTTAAAATGTATACATTGTCTTTTGCAAAGATAATCTTTTCTGGCATGATAGGTCAGCTAATGACTTGTTCACATTATATATGCACTTTAATTCACGTGATATTTCAGAGATTTTAGTCAGTTTTCTATGCTTTTTAGTTCAGATTAAGATGTGATACCTAATATTCCGAAGATCAATGTACAAGCGTTTGTTTTAAGATATGATAACTTATACTAAAGATAATAAAAAGTCAGGTTTAAAAAAGTTCATTACTCCCGTCTACAACAATAAAATGCGGTATGTACTAATTGTGAAGAGTAATACAAAAATTATATAATAATTTGCATATTTTATTAGCACAAGAAAACAAATAAATATATTGCAAACCTTCAATCTCTTTGTGACGCATAAGTTCAAGTTCATAATTGTGTGAGATGTTTTCACTGTTATACAATTCAAGCCATTTAGTTTAAAATAATATGTGTTTTGAAACACGTATGTACGTTCTGATATTTAAAATATTTCGAAGATACGAAGCCTTGGTTTTAAAATTACTGTCTAGGCAGTAATTTAAAATGCAATCTATTTAATACTGGTAACGTAAGCGTCATACTATGTTTCCGTAGCTTTTACCCTAAAACAAAAATCTTCAAAAATGTGTGTGTTGAAATGTAATTTTCAAGTAAGCCAAAACTGTAAAATGGTTCCGATTTTAGTATACTAATACTCCTGTATCTCTCATCTTATAACATTTCCTGTTATAAAGGCCATATTTATTTAGGCTCTAATCCGTGTATTCGTAAATATTTGTTTGAAATAACAATGTGAATCATGCAATCTGGCAGAATAATAGGTTGATGAGAATGGAGATCGATCGGTGTCTGGAACAAGAACAGCAGATTTTTTTTGACAGTGAAACAAAATTGTGGTTCAGAAGTGGTGTTTTTCACAAGTTTCATTATTTAATATTTTTCTTATAGTCTGAATATAAATTGTAAATTTCAGTATTGTTGTTTTGTTGTTGTAATTTATTTTTTATTTAATTTTGTTAACTTCATATCAATACACTGCTATGTATTTAATATCGTAAAAAGGGCTATTGCGTAATTTATTGTAAAATGGTTTGTCCGTCAGTAAAATAAAAAAAATAAATAAAATAGCGTACTCGTCGTAAGTTTTAATAGTGTGAGAACTAAACTAGTTCTCTCGAACGTTAATTATGTAAATTTTACTTTCCTAAACACATTTGAATGTTTTTTTTTAATTTATTATTTATTTTAAAACGTTTTAATACTCGTTTAATAGCAAAAACGCATTTTAATCCATTTCTATACATTTACGTATTTATGTTTAGTATGCTACTTGTTGGATTATTATCAAAGGAAGAGATAACAAAGTGATCTCCTCGAGGAGGACGTAACACGACAAAGACAGACAGGAACCGGAACTAAGTGGAAGGTGACAGGAAGGAACACGCAGAGGCAGAAGTGCTAATAGATGGCTACAGGCAACCTGGAACACAAAGCTGTCGACTTGTTCCTTAGTTATAAGTATAATCAAATTTAAATTCCTTCTCTCACCGATGTCCAACTATGCGACAGATAGATTTTATGTCTTGCACAATCTATACGGTATTACCTCACGCTGGATAGACAAATTTATTTGAATTTCTTCTGAGTTGCAATCTCCGTCAGGGAAACACTGAAATTATAATATTTAATGTATCTTGGTGTTATAGCGGGTTTATGAGAACTGAACCATGGATTTCTATCAACAGTTCTAGCAATGATAAGAGAAAAGTCCTTCCGTATTCAGCTAGTAAAAAAAGAAGCCTTGGGCGCACCCCATTAATATAAAAAAGAAAAGTATTTAGTACAATCCGCTATAGTATGAGGGATGTAGAGGTTTTATAAGATTTATTTAAATAGAAGTCTCAAATTACAGGAAATCAACCACAAGCCAAGAACGGATAGTTATGTGCTTGATGTTTTTTTTTTTTACTTTTAAGAAGATCTCTTCACTAAGATTTTTATTACTAGACATAACTTTGAGAAAATATTTCTGTTGAGATTACGTTTTCATGATGCATTTCCAGGAGCATTTTATTAAAGAAAATTATAATTGAATGATCAAATTTTCGAAATGTTTAAAAGATGGACAGTCGAATTATGGCTGTATATAAAATCTTCAGTCCTGGGAGAAAGTATGAAGAAAACGTAAACCCATATGGAACCGAATAGAAACGAGAAAAGGAAGCTTTATGCAAACTCTTAATAAACTTATTAAAAATTTGTTTACTCGCACACTTTTAACTGTAACAAAAGTATTTTACAGCCTCTCTCATCCCTTGTACTGAATAACAACCTTTTAATAGTACAGTAATAAACATATAAAACATAAAATACTAGCATAAGAGAACGTTTCCATATCTTAGGAGCAGCGTAGTTGTTTTGGACGACATATCATGGCGATTTCCATTTCTATTTACGTAATGCGTTGTATATGTATAAGGTTTTTTTATACAAACTGGATAATTAAAATATGTAAAAATATGTTAGTAGTAAAAAGTACCTACAGATATGGATTTCTTTAAGCACTTTAAATTTTCTACGAGTATAATATTATTAACTATGCGTTACCGAAGCGTATCACGTTAGGGTCTAAAAATTATAAATTTGTATGTCTGTCTGTGTGTATATCTAAAGCCTTAAATAAAAACAACATTTTTCATCAAGCTTTCTTTCATCTATATAAGGAACATCGAACTTAATGAGAGGGTGTTTCTTTCCATGTGATTTAACTGATGTTTAGTGAGCCTTTTTACATAGGTCTTATAGAATACATAAAGTGTGTAATCAAACTGATTACAATCATTTGAGATATTTAAATATGAAATTTTTATTCACGTATCTTAACCACTCCCAATACATACAAAAATGGGTTTTTAATGACTGTGAGTAGAAATTCATATAGCAAAAATAAAATGATATAAAGTTAATTCGATGTTAAAAGTCGGTCACAAGATTTGATTTTAGAGCACTCGTGTATTAAAGTGTAGTAAATTAAATGTGAATTTATATTGTGACGAAATATTGGGAGGAAGAATCGTCTGAAACTTAAAATTTGCATGAAAGTCGAATTCTATGCAGACAAGCTTGAGTTCCTTGATGGTTCATATCCTAACATAGTATTTGGCGGAGCATCATTGAAGTCTGTGATTGTAATTAATTAGAAACAAGACTCTATAACTATATATCGACATTAAACGCTATACAAAATTAAAGGATGAATAAAGTTTTTGAGATAACTTGACAGGCTGACAGAATGAAATGAAATTGTTTATTTAATGAGTAATAGTCTTCGCTGTAATTAAGATATTCACAATATATCTGGACATTTCCACTATAGTGTTAATAATCCAACCATATGTGCTTACAGCTATCAATGTATTTATTTATACATATATTAATTATTTAATTATTGGTTTAGTATCTTACAGTTCAATGTAGTTCCGATTTAACACAATAAAGAATTAATACACAAGATATTGTAGTAGAAAAGTTCGTATCTTTATATACAAATCTCACTAATAATAATATTTTTTCTTTTCTATAATATTCTTTTCCTATACGGTTAAATGGACTTCTGTTACCTGGGATACTTTTTAAATTACCTGGGATACTTTTTAAATTCACAAAAATCACTGTACTTTTGTATTTTTTTAAATACAGTATTTGTAAAGAATACCACTTAACATACAAATAATGCTAAATGCACAATGTATAATTACATGTAATTTATGTTAAAACTGCACTAAAAACTGCTTAAATACATAGAATTTTTTATTTTATTCAATTTTATAAAAAAAAACATCATCCTAAATGTAGTTAGTATTGCCATTATCACCATTATAATCACTAAAACGTTATCAAAAGAAATTAAGGCACAAAAATATCACTGGAGCACAGTTCACTGCGCGGTCTATTACCAAACATAAAACCTATGAGTTACTTGATAGAGCACAGTACTACCGAACTCTGTCGAATGATTTTAGTACTATACTCTGCGAGATGTCTAAGTTTGCATAGTCTTTGGATTCGATGCTCTATCCTAAGATATGATGATATCCTAAGAGAGGCCCAGGTTTTTCGACCACATATTATGGCGATGTCCTCTTCTACTTAGGTTATGTGTCGTATATATATTGGAGTTTATTTATCCAAACTAGATAATTCAAATATGTAAAAATATACAAGTATTAAAAAGTATCTACAGAAGTGGATTCTTTAAGTATTTAAAGTTCCTACAAGTAGGATTTTTTTGGCTGAGCTCTAACGAAGCATATCACTTAAAGGGCCAACAAATATAAATTCTATATGTCTGACTGTATATAAACAACATTTTGCATCAAGTTGTATTTAATCTATATAATAAACATCGAGTTTAATTGTAGTACACGTGTTTTCATGCGATTTAGCTGAGCGTAAGTATATCTTTTTACACACTTGTAATAAAATACATAAATTTGTAAGCAAACCGACAACAATCACATGAGATTTTAACATGTGACAATGTAACGCAAACACCCTATTTACACTAATACATCCAACATAGACCATGCATTAACTCAGAGTTTAAAAAACAAAAAAATACTGGATTTGCCTAATAAATCTGAGAATAGTGTCACTGTAATTAGAAACAATACTCTGTAGTTCTGTCTCATTAGCTCTATATTCATCCACTTTCTTGATCGTATCAGCAGAAGAGTATAACACAAAACAGCAATTTATTTTATTATTTTTGCAGAATATAGAAACATTTGTCATCCATTTAAGTGAAAGGGTTCAATGGCTCTCTGGAAAATTGCAATGTTTAAAATTGCATTTAAAAATTAGGGTATTATCGAACTCTTCAGGTGACACCTTTCTTGAGCTATCTTACCTCATAATACAATCGAGTTTTAATTCATTGAGTAAATTTTCATAGCATATACAGTATACAATTTTTGAGTTATCTTGACAGGTGAAGTGAAATTGTTTATTCAATGAGTATTAGGCTTTGCTAACGCTCATCTAGTTAAGATATTCACAATATTTCTGGACATTTCCATTATAGTGTTAATAATCCAACCATATGTGCTTACAGCTGTCAATGTATTTATTTATACATATATTAATTATTTAATTATTGGTTTAGTATCTTACAGTTGAATGTTATTCCGATTTAACACAATGAAGAATGAATACACAAGATATTGTAGTAGAAAAGTGAATTTTTTTTAAATACAGATCTCAAATACAGGGTTCAATGGCTCTCTGGAAAATTGCAATGTTGGACATGCACAATCAGTATTTATTCAAGTGTATTTAAAAATTAGGGTATTATAAATATCTTCAGGTGAAACCTCTCTGGAGCGATCTTACTACATAATATAATCGAGTTTTAATTCATTGGGTTAATTCTCATTACATGGTTCAAATAATAAATGTAAATGTATAACACAAGGGTATATGAATCAAAAATCGCGTCACGGATATTTAATATTCATTTTGCTCTAATTTGTATTATAATTATTTCCTTAATTAACATATTAAATGTTAAAATCACACATGAGTGAATTCAGATTGTTTACAAATTAATTTATTCTGCTATTTTCTTGTTAGCACCGTGGTTACGTATAACCCACATGTAAAAATATTTACCCACGCTCATCCAAATCCTATAAAGTGACATGTACCATCATTAAACTCACTAATGGCTATATCGACATTAAATGCCATACAAAACTAATAGTCCGTAGATATATAACATTTTTTAGCTATCTTGACCTGCTGGCAGACTGAAGTGAAATTGTTTATTTAATGAGTAATAGTCTTCGCTAAGGTTCATCTAATTAAGATATTCACAATTTTTCTGGGCATTTCCATTATAGCGTAAATTATCCAACCATATGTGCTTACAGCTATCAATAGGTTTATTTATGCATATATTAAATTTTTGGTTTAGTATCTTACTGTTGAATGTTGTTCCAATTTACTTACGAGTAAAAGGTTTACACTTTAGGGATACAATATTATGCAATCAAATATTTTAAAGTAAAATAGTGTCAAAATTTGTTTTTATGAAAGAAAACAAATGGGAAATTGCATTATTCAGTTTATTAAATATTAAAGATTTAAGAATGAGTTCACAAGATATTGTAGTAGCAAAGTTCATTTTTTAATTTTTTTTTCTTTGCTACTTTGCTTGTTAGTGTATTTACAGATCTCACTAATATTAACATTTTATATTTTCTATAATATTCTTTTTCCTATACAGTTAAGAACTTACTTTTTTGTGTTGAATAGAATACTTTTTAAATCAACCAAAATCATTGTACTTGTGTATAATTGCAATACAGTTTTTGTAAATACCACTTAACATACAAATAATGCTAAATATGCAAAAAACATAATTACATGTTATTTATGTTAAAACTCCACTAACAATTGCTTGTGGACATAGAATCCTATTATTTTCTATATTATTTAAAAACACATCATCTTAAATATAGATAGTATTGCCGTTATCACCATTATAATGACTAAAACGTTATCAAAAGAAACTAAAGCACAAAAATATCCTTGGAGCACAGTTCACTGCGCAGTCTATTGCCAAATATAAAAACTATTAGTACTTGATAGAGCACAACACTACCGAACTCTCTCGAATGATTTTAGTACTAAACTCTGCGAGTTGTCTAAGTTTGCATAGTCTTTGGATTGAATCAACTACTGCTGACGCTCTGTTATTGATTCTACACTTTTCTGTTATCATATACAAATTAAATGCAATTGAGTACACTGGCACAATACAATACATAACATACATAACAATAAAATTAAAACAATGCCAAGCAGATCCTATAAAATTAATATATTTCAAGTACAATGCATAATATAATATAATTATGAGAAATAGACTCCTCCAAGGCACAGCCTGATTGGAGGTCTTACTGAATTTATTTTACAAATGGCTGATCTAATTTTCAAATTACATATAGAATGAAAAATAATTTCTCCAAAACCAACAAAGTCTACTCATAAAAAAATACACTTTCAATTAATAATTTGTCTTTCTTTAAAGCCCATACAAATATTATAAACCATTAAACAAAAATATCTAGTTTCATGAATAAACAAAACTGTTCTATGTTTTACCCTACAACAAAACAAAAATCAACCTTAAAACTTGATTTTATGTACATAAAATATTAATATGAAAACCTTTATATTTTATAAGTTTAAATAATATATAAACAAAAAATAACGTATATCCATATCAGAAGATTTTACATTTTTTATCTGCCATAATCTTTAAAAACAAAAACTTTTACTGTATTATCTCAAATAATATTTCGTCTATATTTTCAATTTCCAACAACCACTGTCTTAATTTAGAGCTGAATTTAGATAAAGAATTGACGTAGCGAATGCGATTAGGTAATTTATTAAATATTCTTGGCGCCAAAAAAATTATAGCTTTTAGTAAAAAATGTGTATCAAACCTAGGTACACATACATCTGACGCATTTCTTAAAAAGTGGGATTGTTTTGCCGTTACTAGATGCGTATTAAAATGTTTGTATAAACATATAGACAGAGTTTAAGTATTTTTCGGAGGCTTTTTCTTTCCTTTCAGTACAAGGGTATGAATAATAAAAGTGGTAAATAATCCAAAACACGTTTCCTTCAAGTCGGAGGCAAAGTTGGAGGGTCAAGATACATGTACTTCTCAGTTACTACCACATAACTAAAAACAGGTTCTTCTTCTGAAGTCATGCTGTTATATTCGTTCCTATCCTGATATTGATTCTCATCCTGATACTCGTTCTCCTCCTCCTGGAGTCCAGACTCCTCCTGAGACTCGTACTCGACTGGGGCGGATGTAGCAGACAATGTTACAGACAGAGCCAACACAACACTCAAGATAACCTTCCACAACACCATCTTGCCAGTACTGCAACGGATATGAGAGAGACCGGAAACTATTGTTATAAACATGAATAATTCACCGATAATCTAACACTACATAATGGCCCGCTATTATGATTATTGTTCTGATTCTCGAGAGACAACTGGCGCTAACGCTATGCCGAATTAAAATAAGCAAAAATGTATTCTTAGATACAGCAAGTCAAAATAATTATAACAGAATCTGTTTCCGCCGCTAACAAGTCAATCGCCAGATGGGTTAATTTCTACAAATTTGGCATGTCAAAATAATTGTCAAGTCTATTCCAATCTCATAGAGACGAAGGAGGTTCACGTAAGCTTGTAGAAATTTTAACAGAATTTTATAACTGAATGAAGATGGTTTGTCGACATAACGCCCATCAGACTCTTCCATGACTACATCCTACCAATACTACTGCAGTCCTAACTACTGGGAGAGAGCTGAAACTACAGTCGTAAACAGGGAAATATTACGCTGTTAATCCGATTATACTAAATGGCACATAGTTCATTATTCATTTAAATGAATCAGTTCAAATATCGGAAACTGAACATTTTCAATGAAAACTTTTAATAACAATTACCGACTACTTTATTACTTAATATTAAAGTAAAAAAAAAAACATTCTATATTTTTCGCAAAAAAACTCTCCTAGCAGATGTATTCCCTCGAATGAGACAACTACAATGTATCTGTGAAGGTATTCCTTAAGATTGAAAGACTACAAAAGACAGTGTATTAAAAATATTCTTTTTATTTTCAGAAAAATATTAACATTTGAGCGTCAATTACTGCCAGTAGGAGCAATATAAAACAAACGGGAACGCAAATGCTGTTGTCACCACTAAGTGGCCGGTTAGGTTAGGTCCTATACCGTAACTACGCCAGCCTTTACATACTTTTATGGCCACTAAGGTTTATCACAATAATAATTAACAATTGATAAGAGTGGTGTACGTAATTTTGTTAGTACTATAACTAACTCACTTTACATAGCCAATAAAATGCTTAAAATGTACACATGGTCTTTTGCAAAAAGATAATCTTTCAAGAGATTATAGGTAATGACTAGCTTCAAATGACTAGTTCTCATTATATAATATGCACTTTAATTCACGTGATATTTGAGAGATTTTATTCGTTCTATGCTTTTTAGTTCAGATGATAAGTAATATTCCAAATATCACTGTACACTTTTTTTAGATTTTTGTAATGATATGATAACGTTTATTTTTTAGCCTTTCATGTACGATTCAGAATGTAGTTGTTTTACATTATTATTAGGAACAAAATTATAATTTTGGAAATTTTCTAATTACCACTATTTTAACATATTTTTATAAAACTTTGTTTACTCAAGAATGTCTTAAGCCCAAAGAAAGTGTAAAATAGGTAGCCATTTGAAGTGTATTCAGAAAGGAGGTTATGGATACTACCCCTCCAGAATTTTTCTGTCATTTCGCCTTCTGCCTGGTATACAGACTTTCCTGGATCCATTTGACCCACTCAGCGATATGATCCATTCTGTCTTGAGTATCGTCGACCCCCTGTGGTAAGTCTGACAGACCACCCACATCTCCTCAATTTTTTTGACAATCATATTGAGGTCCTGATCGGTGTCCTTGATAAGTTGCTTGAAAAAAAACTCCAGATTGGAGCAATCATTCTTAGGGCTTCTTGGACCGATGAAAGCTAACAACTCGAGGTTCGTAGGCCTGGTGGCCCTGCTGAGAGGAACTCAACGATCGTAGCATTTCCTTTCCCACCAGCATCAAGTACTACTTTCTTTGGGTGGCTATAATATTTGACCCTTGTACATATTATGGACCCCTTCTCCCTGACGGTTGGCGAGAGGAGCAAGCAATCATGTCGCTCTTCCTGACGTAATTTACATTTTATCCTTAACACTTTTATTTGCAGTGTCCATACGATTACAGGCCGGAGTTAACAGGAGCATGTAAACCCTCTGACAAAAAAGTCCTGCTCCAGTTCTCTAAAGCTTGGTCTCCATTTATCCGTCTAAAAACACAGGAACAAATAGGGTGCCGGTCGTCCGTCGCACCACAGATTTCGATATGTGCCCACGTTGTACTGTACTGATCTGATCAATGATCGAAGTGTTTCTGAACTTCGTCGAAGCGACCCAGATTCACAAAGCCTACGACCAGGAGCGGTCCAAGGTCGTTAGACGTTCGGGGGCATACTCAACGTTTTCGATTAATCTTCAGAAAATTTCAATGGGAAAAAAGAATGTTAGGGGGCGGGTATTTTTACTAACAACCGTTTGCAGACTAAATCCTATATTTTTCTCTCAATGTTAAAAAAGGTTTATATTAAACCTAGAACTAGTTATAGCTCTTTTAAAAATTGTATTAAATATAATAAAAAATGAGTTAAAAATGTTCAATACTCCCCGTCAACAACAATTCCAAACCGTCATTCTCTTTCTGATACATAAGTTCAAGTTCATAATTGAGTGAGATGTTTTCACTGTTATACAATTCAAGCAATTTAGTTCAAAATAAAATTTCTTTTCAAGTACGTTCTGATATTTAAAATATTTCGAAGATACGTAGAGTGGTTTTAAAATTACTGTCAAGGCAGTAATTTAAAAAATGGAAACTATTTGTATAAGATTTATTACTAGTAATGTAGGTGTCAAACTAGGTTTCCGTAGCTTTTACCAAAAAACCTCAAAAATTGTAGTACCAAGTAAAAGATGGTTCCGATTTAAGTATATTAATACTCCTGTATATCTCATCTTATAACATTTCCTGTAACAAATAAATGCCATATTTATTTAGGTTCTAAATAAGGTTCTAACCAAAAGCACATTCTAAATGCAATATTAATTTGGGTTTTAACCGTGTATTCGTAGATATTTGTTTGAAATAACAATGTGAATCAGGCAATCTGGCAGAACAATAGGTTGATGAGAATGGAGATCAATCAGTGTCTGGTACAAGAACAGCATATTTTTTGTTGACAGTGAAACAAAATTGTGGTTCAGAAAAGGTGTGCTTTTCAAAAGTTTCATTAGTTACTGATTTTTATGATTGTCAGAATATAAATTGTGATTTCATTATTGTTGTTTATTTAATTTTGTTAACTTCATATCAATACACTGCTATGTATTTAATATCGTAAAAAGGGCTATTGAGTAATTTATTTTAAAATGGTTTGTCCGTCAGTAAAATAAAAAAAAAAAAACAGTAGCAGTCGTGGGACTGCCGATAGAAGTGAAAACGGAACTATTAAGTTGAGAGTAATTAACAATACGTTATAGTAGCAGTACATCTGTAATTGTAAATGTGACGCGTTTTTAATTTTCCAATTTTAAAATCCACGAAAAAATATTATCAAATAACTAGAAATCTATTTTACCACGCTAGTAAGATAAATCTTATACCGTAATAATACTCATTTCATGATGAAGAGGTTAAATATTAAAAACATAATTAAAATGAATAATGCTAAATTTTAAATACAAATATTCGTACAAATATTAAAAATGTTTAAAAATATATTCGTTGTTTTCATTATTCATTTATCTGTATAAAAATATTAATATGTTTCATACTCACTTTTGAACTTCCCACGTGGTCAACTGAACTTTACTTACGGATAAAGTATATAATTGCAATAACAATTAAACCCTCAATATTTTTAAAAATAATAAATTAGTTAAATTAACTTGGTTCTTTCGTAAAGGTATTTTTATTGCACAATAAACTAATTTATTGAGTTAATACGGTATCAGTGAGCCAATGCGCCGACTACAGTTCCGGCAGAAACGTTCACTCATCACTTCATACGCTACTACAGGCTAAACTAAACTTCCAATAAAAAAAATGATAAATTACAAAAAAAATATTCATCTATTTTCACACAACTTTCTCGCTGACAAATTTTGTCTGACCAAAAAATAAAAAAAATCCTCGCTTACTACTTTTTTCTTGTCATTGTAAACGCTATGTAAAATGTAAACAATAATCAAAATTATTTCGAAATTTTTTAAATATTTAAAAATGTAACCAATAGATTGCCAATATTAAGAGCTTTAATTTGACGCATCTTACAGAATTGTACGACATTGGCTTCACTTTTAAATCGCGAGAGGAAGCCGTAAAGGTCACTGATTTTCGCAGTCTGTTTTCATACTCCGCCGGGACAGTTTTAACACAGCGAGACTGACTTTTTCATGCAGGTTAGTAGTCCGCGGCCAAGTCTACGGTTAAAAAACACAGCGAGACTGACTTTTTCATGCAGGTTAGTATCATTAGCATGTCGGTGACGCGAACCGAGGATTTTACCCTCTACCAAAACGCTCAACGCGCCTAAAGAAGTTTTCACTTCAAAAAATAGTGTACTCGTCGTAAGTTTTAATAGCGTGACAACTAAACTAGTTCTCTCGAACGTTAATTCTGTAAATTTTACTTCCCTAAACACACTTGAATTTGTGATTTAATTTATTATAAATCGTAAAACGTTTTCTTGGTCGTTTTATAGCAAAGCGAGTTTTAATCCATTTCTATACATTTACATATTTATGTTTAGTATGCTATTTGACGGGTTGTTATCAAAGGAAGAGATAACAAAGTGATCTCCTCGAGGAGGACGTAACACGACAAAGACAGTTGACAGGAACCGGAACTAAGTGGAAGGTGACAGGAAGGAACACGCAAAGGCGGAAGTGCTAATAGATGGCTACAGGCAACTTGGAACACAAAGCTGTCGACTTGTTCCTTAGTTGTAAGTATAATCAAATTTAAATACCTTCTCACACCGATGTCCAACTATGCGATAGATAGATTTTATGTCTTGCACAATCTATACGGTATTACCTCACGCTGGATAGACAAATTTATTTGAATTTCTTCTGAGTTGCAATCTCCGTCAGGGAAACACTGAAATTATAATATTTAATGTATCTTGGTGTGATAGCGAGTTTATGGGAACTGAACCACGGATTGCTACTAACAGTCCTAGCAATGATAAAGGAAACTCTCTGCTATAAGAAGCAGTGGCTCTATGATACATCATATCAGTTGTACTATCATACAAAACCGCAATTTTATATATACACCTGGCAGACTAAAGAGAATTTTGTCACCCAACTAAGTAATAGAATTGAATGACGCTCTGGAAAATTCCAACATTGGAAGTGTGTCATCACATAATTTATTTTAATATATTTAAAGATTGAGATGTTTTTAACTATGTTCTTCACGAGAAATCCTTTCTTGAGCTATGTATCTACAATACATATATATCTATTCCATATGATGCATTCGAATTATTTTTCATTGAGTTAAATTTCATAGCAGGGTTTACCGGAGAGCTAGGTAGAGTACTACAACGTAAGGGTGTATTGATATCAAATCATGTCACTTTCCACTATTATTTATTATATAGAATTTAAATATTAGTTGTTAAAATCCCATATTATTGAACGCAGATTGCTTACAAATTTATTTAGTCTGCTATTTTCTCTTTAGCATCATGATTATACGTTACATGTAAAATAATACACTCTCGCTCATCTATATCCTATAAAGTGACATAAACCGTCATCAAAACCACTGTTGCCTATATAGAAAGTAAGATTCATGCAGTTTTAGTGATATCAAGGATGACAGATAGAATTGAAGTTTTTTAGACGACTAATAATAGGCTTCGCTAACGCTCATATAATTAAGATATTCACAAAATTCCTGGACATTTCCATTATAGTACAAATTATCCAACCAAATGTGCTTACAGCTATCCATGTATTGTTTAAAAATATAGTAATTATTGGTTTTATATCTGACAGTTGACCATTATTCCTATTTAATTAAGAGTAAAAGGTTTACACTTCGAGGATAGACACATATACACACATGTATAAGTAAAATAACGGAATATTTTTTTTTTATAAGAAAACAAATAACAGATACCATATGCATTATTAGCATTACTTTATCAAGTATTAACGCTCCAAAGATAGGCCACAAGATATTTTAGTAGCAAAGTTTATATTTTAATATACAGATCTTTATAATATTTTTATTGTCTGTAATATTTTTCTCCTTACTGACTTAAATGTTCTTGCTATCTTCTGTTGACTAGAATACTATACAAATTAACAAGAAATCACTTTACTTGTGTACAATTTTCATAAATGCCACATAACTACAATAAACACTAAGGTTGTATATAATCTATGTTAAATTTTAATTAAAATTGAAGTTTCTTCTTAATATTTAAAATTCTTCTGAAGAATTTTGAAATTATTTAATGAATTCAAAACATATTTTCAATGGACGTATTAGGGAAGGTAATTTAGGAATTCTTACAATTTTGTGGAATATAGGGATTTCTTAAAGGGGCAGATACTAGATAAATATTAGATTTTTATACAAGCATCTGGAGAGACCTTAGACTCCCTTAGGGGGCTTCTTCCCTTTCAATAAAAAGGGGACTAAAAGATAAGGTGGTATAAATTCTAAAATATGCTTCTTTCTACCCGGGGGTAAAGTTGGAGATTCGTCGAGGAAGAGTTTCTTAGTAGTAGAACTCATGCTGTAATATTCGTTCTTATCCTGATATACGTTCTTATCCTGATATCCATTCTCATCCTGATAATCGTTCTCCTCCTGGTGGGGTCCAAACTGCTCCTGAGACTCGTACTCGACTGGGGCGGATGTAGCAGACAATGCAATAGACAGAGCCATCACAACACTCACTATAATCTTCCACAACATCATCATGTCAGTACTGCAGTTGCAACGGATATGAGGGAAACCGGAAACTAGTGTTATAACCAGAAATATTACGCCGATAATCTAGCACTAAATGATGGCCCGCTGTTATGCTTCTTTGAAGGGACCGGTTTAAAACCAAGAAATAATAACATAATAATAAAATTATAAATCTATATCTCCTTGATAGGGAATATTGTTAAAAAATGTCATGAAAATAAAGTAAATTCTGTGTCACTTAATAAGTCAAATTCCTATTTAAAACACGCTCTTACTCATAATGCTGTTAATAAAATGAACTTTTTGAAGCTTGCTGTGGTCAAAAATATATTTTAAAGCTATTCTTCAGTAAAACAAATCCTAAGCTAAATAGGATATCTTATAAAGTGTGCATGCAAAATGTCAATTTTACAGCTGATTTAGCACAACATAAAATTAGGCTACACGTATTGCTATGGCACACGGTTATACTCAGATTCTTTGTAAATTTAACTATTCTGGGGTATTCTCGTTGCCATTATAAGATCAATGTACAAAATTTCCTAAACTTCTCTAAATTCCATTGAATAACATGCACCGGTATCTAAATCATATTAGGACTTAAGCTCTATGCAAATTTTCAAATCTATAGATCAGTTTAGTTTGTTTTCAAGAAATCGAGTGGAAATTAAATTTCTTCGTGTTCTCGAGGAAAAAAGACGGCGTTAACGCTAGCAAATGAACTAAAATATAAAGAAAATTATTGTAAAGTTATATTAGGACACAGCGAGCCAAAATGTAACACAGAAGCTGTTTCCGCCGCTAACTGAAACCAGATCTAACTGATTACCAGATCGGTTCATTACTACATATTTGGCAATCAAAATCATGGTCAAGCCTATCCCAATCTTATTACGACACAACGGAGACGAACGTAATCAAGTGGACGTTTTGCAGAAGTAATTTTAACTTAATAAAGTTGATTTGCCTATTCGTCAATAATTGTCAAATTGTTTTCTACTCGTTATAGGGGAGTTCCGATCGAGCAGGTTGGTGTAGTATTTTTATTTGCTAGTAGTACAAATGATTCCATTCCGGTGAAAAAGACTTGCAATGCTTAAGAATTCGCGATAGAATGAACGCTAGAGCCTACAGTAAACAATTCATCTTTTTAAATCTCCAAACTATTAGGCAACATATATGGTTCCAAATCTTATCATGAACGGTAAATGGGTTCGAATACATATAGTATTAATTCAGTTGGAATCTGCTGAGTATTAATTCAGTTGATATTAAATTTTGAAGCTTTTTGTAAAAGTTGTTTCTCTTGAAATTTATCTAACTAGTGACACATAACTGCACACATATGTCACACATATTATGTGTGACACATATGTCTGTGAAAAAGTACTATAACGTCGAAATTATTTTAAAATTATTCGTACTTGTCGACACTGGGCTTGTGATCTACATACAGTTAAATCAATGATACACCGTAGTAAAAAGCACAGCTTTCTGAGCAACGATTTTGTTTCACTGACAACAAAAAATTTGCTGTTCTTTTGCCACACTGTGATTGATTCCCAGTGCCATCAAGCTATTGTTCTGCCAGATTGCCTGGGGTCATTCATATTGTTATATTGAAACGACAGTTTTGATTACAAAATGTAAAACTTCAGTTAGGGTGCTTTAATATTATTAGGATTAATAATCTATAAAGTTTTATAAAATTTACACAAATTTTAATAAATAATATTTTACAGTAGTTAATAATATTATAAACACATTTGCTTATAACATTATAATAATGTTCCTTTGTTTTTAAAATTATTGTTATTATTTTGATTTATAATAATTATCTTTTTGCCTCATAGACTGCAAAAACTTTTACTTTTCCTAACACTCTCCGGAGCAATTTGATCTTTGCATTTTGCACTGTCAATTCCCATAGTCATTAAATGTCTTCAATCCTAAAACTATGAAGTTTTACAAACTCTATTCCTATGTAACTTAAACTCAACGTGCATGGTCATTAAAATGCATTACAGAATTATTGGGATTATTTAACCTTCTATAGCACTGCAGACCAATATACTTACTGACTAATTACATTGATGAGTTATATCAACAACCAATAAGGTTACATTGATTTTGGTGGCGTAGGCGTGACCAAGGAGTCTTAGAATTGATGATAGAGGACTTTCTATCTATCACGAATTCTTCAAAGAGGGCCGCTTGGAAAGGATCTTCATCGTGACGTCCCAAGCGGTGTAGGCCTACGTTGGGTTCGGGAGTAATTTGTGTCTATCTGCACGCGCGATAACTGTTTAACGAATTGATCTAGATGGTTGAAGTTTTGGGTTAAACTCTACCTGTACTATCTGTATCCAATATCGATACTGAATATGCTACACATCGGCCCATAGATAGTCTGAGGTATTGCCTGGCAAAAAGTGACACTAGTTACATTGGTATTGTTGGTAACCTTTTTGGCAATGAGAAAAATGCATAATAAACAAACTAGTACATAGAGTATTTTGTGAAAGTTTAACACATGAAATTTTCCAGTAACCATTAACCTTGTGATAAACTTAATTTCTTGAATTGGATTGTGATTCGTTACCTCAATTCACTGACACACAATAAAAATTGTTTGAACGAGTTGGTAAACATTCGGTAAATAATACGTGTAGCAAAAAAAAGAAAAATAACACTTGGTTTACAATATATTAAATAAAAATGTAAATGGGCGTGGCAATTTAAGTAAATCGTTACCAATAGTATTAATTTATTGAAGACTCTAGGAGCAATAGGAAAATTCTAATTAATTAATTAATTCTAATTCTATTACTAAATGTTAATGAAAACAATACTTTTTCCAAATTGTTTATTTTTTCGACGAGGCCTTTCGAAACCAAAGATTTTATCATTAGGCGACTCCACATGTGTATAATTCAATAAATATTAATTTTTTGATCTAAGCTGATATTTTAACATTGAGAGTAAAATACAAGCCGAAGTTATACTAAAAGCGAAGTACATACACCAGCGTTCCTTCTTTATGTTACCTCTCTAATACCCATAGCCAAAGAGGGAGGAAAAACTCATGGCCCAATAACCATATTTGGGTTCTTGCAAATTGACCTTCATAGCGAGCTAAATGTGAAGGGTAATTTTAGACTATAATGTTACCTGGGATTATTGATGAAACATTTGATGTATCCGATCTATGGTAGTAAAATTAATTAACTTTCTTAATTGTCTGGTGATTACAATTTTTTATAAATTTTAAATTCAATTTGTTAAGACCTAATGTGCTGAAATTCTAAACACAGCTTAGAACTAGACCCAGTGCTATAATTGCAATTTAAAACTTTACGTATTAAACACTAGTACATACTCATAGGGGTATTTGCGTATGACTAATTTAGTGCTCCTGAAAATAGATTAAATTACAGACCAAAATAGGGGTTAAAGCCATTTCTTTTAAACACATTTAAAAAATCCATTGAAAGAATATTCCCAAATGGAAAATTTTAGTACTCAATTAACACTTTAAGCGAAAAGTGGTATGTAATACAATGAATAGAGAGGGGGTTAGTTTTCACAAAACTCTACTAAGGTGACCGCTAGTAATGAGGGATATATTCATTAACCTCTAGCCTCTACGGCTCCTTATCACCCTTTTATTATTTATTGGCGACAAAGAATTGCATTTTCCTTATTATTCGTCGATAACCAAATAAATACATTATTGGTCATTAGCTTACATTTAGTTGTATATTAGACGAGTTACTCATCATATATGTCCAGGCAATCACAATCCTTTACATGATTGTTGAACATGAAGTAAACACAATTCGCATTCTTGTGTGCAACTCTTCGTGTAGAGCAACAAACAGGGTTTTAAATAAACAATTTGCAGCCCTTTTAACAATGGGCGATTGATTCCATTCCAAATAAATGCATTGTACAGATAAACGAATCTGTTATGTCATTGAAATTCTCAATAATGTAAGTTTTAAAGAATCTTGCATAACATACTCAACATTCACTCATTTTATATACAACACTGTAATAAACATTTTATTTTAATCTTTACCCAGAGTAAAGTTTACATTACAGTTATACAAAAATAATATTATTAATTATTTATTTATTTCTCAAAAACCTAACACATAAAAAAATAAATTCACAAGAAATTAATTTCAGTCTGCATTGTTATAAAAATTGTATTTATTATAATATATTATATATTAAAATTGTTATATTATTATATTATTATTTTCTATATATTATAATTTATTATATACCCACATTTATAACCTATGTATAATTTTAATATATCTATATGTTCTATAAGAATGTACAATATATGTTATAAAACGTGATAGTATATAGTATCAAATTATTATAAATTTCAATACTTTTAGCTATATTTTGCATACGTTATTTATTATTTTCGGAATGCAGCTAAAAACTGGTTTAATACATTAAATCGCACTTTTTAATAGTAAATATATTAGTTTCAAAGTATTTTATTTATAACTAAGGTAGAAGTCGACAGTGCTTTGTGTTTAACGTTGCCTACAGCCATCCATTAGCACTTCCGCTTCTGCGTGTTCCTTCCTGTCACCTTCCACTTACTTCCGGTTCCTGTCAGGTGTCTTTGCCGTGTTACATCTTCCTCATGAAAGCCACTTTTTTATCCAGTTCTTTGACATTTTACCGTCAAATATAATAGTGAACAACAAACTAATATTCAATACTTCACATTTCACACAAAGCTTTTAAAGTTCAGACTGGAAAGACATTTGAAAACTTATAAGCTAACCAAAAGCATTTAAAGCATCTTTACTGGCTGTAAAAAACTGTTGCATCGTTAAATTTAAAAGTTGTATTGAATAGCTGTAATTTTCGTTTAAAAGTACTTATGATTATTTAATAGTAACTTACACTATGGAAAACACAGAATCTTGATGAAATAATAAAGTTACCATGTTAACCTTATATAAAAATACAAAATTATCTGGCTTATATAAATCAGTACAAAATGATACACATCAATATTAACCTCCTCAGTTGAACCTCAGGCACTGTATGAACAACATGCAATCAAAACAATAGAACACTCTTGTGAAACGCGGCTTTCTAAATAACAACAGTTTTGTTTCACTGTCAACAAACAATCTGCTGTTCTTTTGCCAGACTCTGATTGATCTCCATTCACATCAAGCTATTGTTCCGCCAGATTGCCTGGGGTCGTCCACATTGTTATTTTAAAAAGGCTCTTCACGATTACGTATAGTAAAATTTTATTATATATACTAACTTTTTTTTTAAATTGCAAGAGTAGTTTTTATAGATGTAAGGACCATATAGGTTACAGTATTCTTAAAACTGTGCAATTACGTTTTGGTTGGATTGATTGATTTACTTCAGAGCCAATTTCCTTCAAGATCACTTCCCTAAAAATAGAAAATTTATAAAATTAATGTATAGGTATTTATAGCTTTATATAGATGTTTAATGAGATTATGAAATATTAACGTTTGAATAATACATAAAAGTTACACTGCAACTACATGATGAGTTTGTATGTACATAATTCGACGCGTAGAGAATAACTCTGAAAAGTGTTCAATTGTTATATTCTTTTGCAATATACATGAATTATAAATATGAATATTGTGGCAAGAAAGCTTTAGGTTATTGGATCAAAAATGCGTACTGAATGAAAACCATTAAAATGAACTGAACGTGCCAGATATTCTATATTTTCAGTTGAATGGTAATTTTTGTTTTTCTAGTAGGCTAAACTAAGTGAAGCCTAACACGCAATATGCAGCGAAAAGTAGTTGTCTGCTTGTCTATATGTGAGTACACAGATATAAAACCCCAATTCCAGGGATTAAACCCAAGGAATGGCAAATACCTTTATAAATACTTAAAACTTACCATGGTAATTATTGGGTACAGGCTTATGTTCAATAAAATATGAAAAATGAACCACTAAAAATTCGATTGAAACATTGAACCAAGATATTAGTCCGGATGTTCTTTTTAATTTCTAGGGATATTATCAAAATTCCTTATTGATAATCTGTTACTTTATATCTTATATCTTAACCCACTGAACAAATTTGTAACCACGGGAGTAGTGCTTCAATGTTAAATATTTTAAACCACTTTTTCCTAGGAGCATGTTAGGCAAACACATATTTGGCATATACTTTAAACTTGAGTTGATAGAGATGAGGCACATGTCTGCTCAAAAGAGACATTAAGAAATAATGGATCTTGACATGATTATTCTACAATTCATTTCAACTGTGGATATAATCTTATTTGAAAAAATTGGGATCTTTGAAATCTTAATGTTTTAATTTTGGTACGTTCTAAATGTGTTCTTAAGTAGTTCTATGACTGATAGCATGAAATATTGTGAAAACTACTGCGAATATATTGTTTGTGAAAACTTGTGAAAAAATATATAATTTCCCCTTAGAGGTCTAGTTATAGAAACCTCTTTTGGAACGTTTGGAAGCAATAACCCAGAAAAATCAATATTTGGTTTTATAAACAGTCAGAAATCTTTCACTAAATCTCTTTCAAATTTATTCGTTGTGGTAAAAAATCCTACACTATTTAAATACTCGCTAATTATATATTTGCATGTCAAGTACAGGTATAGTAATATACCGTTCCAACAGACCTAAAGCACGATACATTTTTTTACGCTACTTCTTAAAAGATTTAGTACATTCAAATTTTAATGCCAGTACCGTACGTCTTTAATCTGTAATCAGGGTCTTCTTTTCATGTATCGTTTTCGGTCCCTTTTTGATAAGATGTCGTTGTTACTCTTTCTACCGAACTGAGACAGGAAGAATAAAAAAGAAAAAAGTTACTCTCCTTTTTACAGTTTAAAATAAATTGCAGAGACCATACTCTAGTTTCAACTGTAGGTTTTAGCAAGGATCTGCTTGTGAGACGTACTTGCTCGTTATATGTTTTTTGATTTTATGAAATTGAATTTTTTGGTTGGCCACTTACTATTGCTTGTATTGTAATACGCTTGTTATTTACTTCACAGTCTCCCGCCACCAGAAATCAAGATCTGAAAATTGATATCCGGTCCGCGTCAAGATTGCTGCTTCTTTTTCTCACTTTTTTCTACCTATATTCGTTCCTCATTGTTTTTAAACCATTTACTGGTGGATATGTCTCGTGAGACTTATTTTAAGCTATTCATATATTGTAAATAAAGAAATGGTAAAACTGTGTTAGCTCACGCTTTCAATTAAACATAGTTCACTTACTGTAATCGAGGTTTTTGCTATTTAATAGTTTAGGTTTATCATTGATGTTTTTTACATATGATGTTGTATGATGTATATTATATATTTTCCATTCCATCAAAATTATCAGAATTGAGATTTCTAATTTTTTTTAAATTATTTTAAGAAAAACTGTGTTTTTACCAGCGTAGGAAGTGGTTGCAGTTATCGGTAACGACAGCATAATCATGGTCTCAGTTGATCCATTTAATGAACAAGCCATCAAAATAAATATTTAAGCTTTCCGCCGGCAGTATCAGAATTTATAAAACAACATCCTTGTATCTATGAACTGATGATACTATACCTGTATGTGGTATTGTATCGTATGTATGGGCGTAGGCGCATACATTCTCTTATAAAACTGTGCAATGAAAAATATAGAACAAATAAAAAATATACAAGCATATACAATGTATTTTTCTTGTTACAATACGTTTTTAGTCTATTACAACATATTTATAATTTGATAGGGATATTATTTAAATGGAGTTTTACATATTTTACCAAAATAACATAAAATTGCAGCAATCATACCGATATGTAAAATGTATAATATTTACATGCTGGCAAATATATACAAGTTTTTATAGCCATATAATAAGATAATGCGTAGAAATTAGATTTTGTCTCATTAAAATGGCTAAAAATGGCTATAATTGCATGCAAAATTTGTTACCTACATACAAATTTGATATACGCTCTCAAAACAAATCAAAATAAAAAAACTGTATTGAAGGAAATTGTTGGGATTTAAGTAAGTGTAAAGAATTTTGTAAATTCCTTCACCAGCAGTATTTCACACTCTATCAGTTTTAATAAACCAAGGTGACGCGTTATCTCCAACTGATCAGAAGCTCTCAGCTGCTAGACAGCTGTCAGCGCCTGCCCATTATCATTATTGCTCGAATCTTCTCATTGATCGTTGACGATGACAGCTCCCCAACTGAGATGGCTGCTGGACAGCTGTCAGCGCCTGCCCATTATCATTATTGCTCGAATCTTCTCATTGATCGTTGACGATGACAGCTCACCAACTGAGACGGCTGCTAGACAGCTGTCAGTGTCTGCCCATTATCATTATTGCTCGAATCTTCTCATTGATCGTTGACGATGACAGCTCACCAAACTGAGACGGCTGCTAGACAGCTGTCAGTGTCTGCCCATTATCATTATTGCTCGAATCTTCTCATTGATCGTTGACGATGAAAGCTCCCCAACTGAGATGGCTGCTAGACAGCTGTCAGTGTCTGCCCATTATCATCAGTGCTCGAATCTTCTCATTGATCGTTGACGATGACAGCTCACAACTGAGATGGCTGCTAGACAGCTGTCAGTGCCTGCCCATTATCATCAGTGCTCGAATCTTCTCATCGATCGTTGACGATGACAGCTCCCCAATTGAGATGGCTGCTAGACAGCTGTCAGTGTCTGCCCATTATTATCAGTGCTCGATTATTCTCATCGATTGTCGACTATGACAGATCCCCAGCTTAGACGACTGCTAGAAAGCTGTCAGCGCCTGCTCATTAACACCCTTACACGTTTCTTCTCAACGATCGTTGACGTTAACAGCTTCCGGCTGAGATGGCTGCTACAAATCTGTCAGCGTCTGCCAATTAACATCAGCACTCGTTTATTCTCATCGATCGTTGACGATGGCATTGGCAACAATGGAGCATGTGATGTATAAGATATTATTTCCAAAATCTCTCAGTTATCTGTTTATTTAAATTATATAACATAGTGTTTAAAATGGTTAGATCACCTGAAACGATTTTCTCATTTCCTAAAAGTAACCACCTACACTTTAAGATGACACAAGGTAGAATTACGCCACTCCACGTGTCTCGTAGACTAGACTATAGCTACGTTCACACACGTTTGAATAATACAAAAGTTATACTGGAAATACATGGCACGTTATATTTATATCACTAGAGCCATTGAGGATAACTCTCAAACAATGGAGTGAATTTGTATTTTCTGCTGGCTTCATTATTAAATATGAACATGGTAGGCAGAAATCTTTAGATTATAATTTTTATTTGTTCTATTGAATGGTAATGTATGGGTTTTTAAGTTTGGAAATTTTTTACCTAAACTAAATTAAGTCTATCACTCGTAGTGAAAAGTTGTTGATTGTCTGTTTATCTGTGACTAAAAACATTATAAAACTCCTATAATGTATAAAACGCCCATTTTTCGTAAATTTAAGACAAACTTGAAATATTTTAAATACAAAATGTAAGTTTGTTGTTCACTGAAATAAAATTGTTTCAGGGACCCATAGAATAAAAAAACCCTTTATCAATAGCTAAAACTTTCCTTAGTAACCATCAGGTGCTTTTTTTTCTACCTTGCTCTGTAGCCGCTAGGCTGATTATAGTCCCTATCACGGCCATTTTGATGTCAGGGCGTTTCTCCGTTCGGTTCAGTGGCTATTCAGGCGTACTAGACAGAGGTTACTATCGCTCCTTGTTGAAGTGACTACTTCTTTTGGTGGGATGTCTGTTTTGCACGGGGGAAAACTTTCGTTCCGCATCACGCATGTTTTTGTTTTTCACATGCTTTTAAAGTGGAAAGACAGCTTTACCGAAAGATATAAATCTTTACCAATGTCATACGATAAAAATATAAGTATAACGTTATATGGAACAACAATATATGCTATGTTTACATGATTTAAAGCAAGATTTCATTCCAGAGTTTTTATTTCCATTTTGATGTCAGTTATTATAAACCTAAAAACTTACTTTTAGAATATAATGAAAATGAAGTAATTATTTCAGAAATACAAGATTGTACTGAAAATTATACTGATCACATTGTAGAAACTGATATAAACGATAATAATGAAAATGTATAAATATTTATTACTTTAGTATTTAAAAGCCAGTGGTCATTGTAATAGATGAAAAATAAACACTTTTGAAAAATATGTTTAAAACTAATGGCATATACAGAACTTTTTATAGTACAGAATTGAGTGTCTCATATGTTTTAAAATATTAAAAACAACCATTTAGTAATTAGTAAACGTACGTTTTCAAGATATATATTCACAGCTCATTATAAGAAGTAGTCACTTCTGTCGGCCAGTCTCGCGATTACTTTTCCAATTTTTTTTACTCAAATAATTTACGTCTTTACATAAGTCAGTGTTGAATAAACAGATCCAATATGTTACAAGGCATTAGGTAAGTAGAAGTGAGCATCCCTGTGCGTCGTCCGCAACACCTGCGCCGCTCTTAGGATATGGAAACGTTTTCCAATGCTCATATTTTATGATATAGTATACGACTGCAGCAACAGAAGACGCTTCACCAATGCAAATATAAGAGGGAGCATTACATATAATATGCTGAATAAAAGTTTACCTCATTGTTAAAAGTGGTCTTTAATAATTAGTTGTAATTCTGTTAGTTACTACGTCATATTTAATTTGTTTCGTCCTAAAATTCAACCATTTTTATTCAAGAATAATTACCAGTTGAAGGGTTTAAACTAAATTACAGAATAAATCTCAAAATCACGGATGATATTGAAAGTTTTATAAACATAGTATTCAAAACATTTATGCTTAAAAGTAAATAGTTTTAATTTTTTAACACTGCAGGACACTCGGTGACACTGGGTGAGAAGCTTGACTACAACCATTGTGTTGAACTATTGTGCAATATATGTTTCGGTGTAATTGACCGAATCTTATGAATACGGTGATCCCGTAAGTTTGTCTGTTAATTAAGGGACTTCTCTGTGTGTTAGTAAAGCCTGTCACTCGTGGGGCTGGAAAATGTCATTCCTGTGTGGCTGTCTGTACACACGATATATACAAACTGAACTAACCTACAGACTTGAACTTGAATTGTGGATGAAGCTTCATTTCTATGTGAGAAACACTCAGTTTGATGATATTGCAGGTTACTTCATTGAATTTGGCTGAGTGTTAGCGAAGAGCTTTATATTAGTTTTGTGGGTTACCATGATGACAGCGAGAAAATAGCATAATAAATAAACATAGTACACTCAAAAGAAATTTTAATTTATTGCATATTAACACATGTAGCCTAACTATCGCAGCACATGCTGCATAGTTTATGGCGACTTTTACTGTTTAAACCCTAATACAAAACCCAATTTGATGAAAAGAAATTATGGTTGCCTGTAAAGTCGGTTTTACGGGCGAAGATTTTACGTGACAACGTCTTTTTCTCGGTAGAATATTTATTGATATGAATATTATTAAATTGCACAATAGGAACAAGGAATTGAATGAAAATAAGAATTGCACAAATTTTAACTATAGAAATATATTTTGTTTACTAAAACATTGTACATAATTTGAAATTAATTAAAATTTGTTATTGTAAATGGTAAAGTTGAATAAAACATTTACTAAAATTGGAATTTGAAATTCTTGCTAAACACAGTTAAATTCTAACTCCGCGCGTGGTGATTGGTCGGTTTAGTTCGTTTGTTTGGTCGCACTGTTATGACAGGTTAGAGGTTATAATTTGTTATTTTAAATGTTTGACTAGCAATACGCGCTGTTTCTTCTCAATCGACTGAATTACGATTGATTGCAGAGTGATTTAAAACTAATAATTTACTTAACACTATCAACATTCGTCAATAGTATGACATAACCTATAAACTCAGTTTCTCAACTTTTGTGTCAATCTAACAATTAATCAATCAATCATAGTTTACGATAATGAAATATCAGTGTACAATTATTTACCTTTATTGTTGTAGTTGTTGTAAATGACGAATCTAAGCACTCCACATTTTCACGAATAAACATAGTTATCTGCTTTATCCCGTGCGGCGGACCCACAGTTATCTGCTTTATCCCGTGCGGATCCCGTGCGGATCCCGTGCGGCGGACCCACTGGACGGGCATCGTAACGTTACCGGGCGTTACACTTTTTCATGAGTGACTCCGAGCCGCAACCTAATTTAAGACGTTGTCACGTCAAAAATGTGAATGTATCATACGGCAAGACATCTTGAGGAGGACTTTACCCGTAGACTCTAAACTTTGCAGGAAACCCCATCAAATCAGGTATAGTAATTTGATTGTAATCAAATGCGATATATGTTTGAAAATTTGAACTGAGCCTCAGCGAAGTCTGTTTCGCGACACGTGAAGGTTGAGTATAGGATCATCATAAGTATTCAACCAAAGAGCCTATAGGCTACTAATAATGGAATTATAAAGATTAACAAATATGTAATAACCATTTAATATATTAAAATTTTACTTTTGTTTTCACACTCCATTTGCAGAAATAACTTATTGAGGTTGTGGTCTTTCCTTGAAATGTCTCCTTTAAGTTTAAAGTGTCTTGTGCAGAACTCGATATCTTTATAGAACGGATTTTGCTACTACGAGTATAATGATATGTGTAAAATTTATAAATGGAGAATGATTGGAAATATTTAAAAATATTGCGTATATGTCTATAAATTTTGGTTATTTTATTATGGAATAACGGTTATTTTTAATATATACACCACACAACAGCTGATTTTTGTTTATGAAAATATAAGGTAAAGTGACATTGTGTATTTGAGACTCTCAAGTTTCAAAAATATTGCCTATCTTCACGGTAAATAAATTTTCTTTATATTACTTTTAAAAGTGTTTCTGAGTGGTATATCGAAATGAAAATATGGATTTTTGATTCCTATACCTAAATCAACATACATTCCAAATTTTGTCCAAATATAACAGAAATAGATCATAGTATGTATAGAACTTTTGGAAGAAAGAACGGCGTCGTAGTAAATACTGTAAAAAAGTTCAGCCACAATTTTTATTCATACCACAATTAACAATTAGAATAGAGTTAATTTTGGCTTCATTACAATAGCAATATTAACTGAAACGGGAGACGAGACGGAGTTGTTTTTGTTTGAAAAGTTTAAACTGTTTATTCATTGTCCCGAAGTTTGTTAAGTCTTGTGGGAAAGTTCGTCAAAGTTTAAGCCATAAATTCATAAGCCGCATCACAATTACGTGCCTGTGAGACTCGCTCTCAACCTTTCTCGCATTAGGCAATTACACAGTTGCTTATTCAATTAATGCAAACGTAATTATTAACGAATGTAATAGTTTCAATGTTTATTCATGAATTTCGTGAAAACTTCGTTTAAAACGGCAATGCACTTTTTGGAATATGCCTTTACAAATTGCCATTTTCTTTCTACTTTTTCTTTCTAGAATTGAGATATAGCCCGATGTAATGACATAATAACAAATCAACGCTAGAAAGACAAAGGAGATACTTTTATCGAGAACAAATGAGCCTTATCTTATCTTAACATCATATCTTTATCAGTCCGTGTGTCTTTCTGTGTAACATCTTGTGATAGAAATGTCTGATTGACAAAATACCACTAATCTTGACGTAAAAATTGCAATAATACGTTTAATGACTGCCTTACAGGTGTTTTAAGTGACTTATTGAGGTACTCAAATCATTTAGTAAGAAATCGTACGTAGTATACATTGACGAAACCATGGAAAAAATAATTTAAAAACGAAATTTGAATTACCTTCTTGGATCTTATTAGAATAGATAGTCAGTAATATCACTGCCATTTTCTAAAAAAAATATAAGGTACGATCAGCTTACATAAACAATATTGCAAAGCGTGACCATTAAATTTTGAGATCGTAAAATTCTCTCACTCCTCGTGATCGCTGATGGTTTGAATAATACCATGAACTCCAAAGTGTTGCCTGTTTATCCATTGTTAAAATAAGCACCATTTCATCGTCCATTTCACGTAATATCTAGGCCTCCAAAAATATGGATAAAATATTACCGTTATATATCTGGAAAGATGTGAGTGAATACGAGACACACACCTTTTAAGGTAGTACAATCGGTGTTCGATTAGATTTTTCTTAATTTTTAGAATTTTTTGTTGCAGGTAAAACACTACTCTATAAGGAATTGCTATTTGAGAGAGTATTTGTAATTTTCTTGTAATCATGCCCGCAGCAAAACGGCTAAAGGTAAGAATTTTAATTTACTTCCCTTAATAATAGTGTACAAACTTATTTTATCAAAAAAGGTAATTTGCTGAAACTATGACTTTACAAAATATGTAATTTCCTAATGTCAAATAATGATCAAAAAGCATGTCATTATCTGATGTTACGATTTACGAACACACCGTTCAAATCACGTTATCACTTACAACCGTTTCTCCTTTGGGCTGATTACAAAACTCCCTAAAAATACAACTTTATATGTCTATAAATTTTCAATCAGCGATAACAAACATAATATTTTTTTAATAATTATGTGTTTCTGTTGACGATTTTTAACGCCACCATTTCAAAACGGAAACTGATGTTATACATTTAATTTTGTGTTAATATTTATTTTATTAGATTAAAATAAGTACTTATTGTTGACAATGTCAGTCTAAAAATTACGGGGTAAAAAGTAAAAAATTGCTTCCTAGTTTTTTCCGATTTTTTTATTTGATTAGTAAAATATGTTCGTTACATTTAATAGAATTTACTTAAAATCTACACCTAATGTTTCCTGATCTTGAACTAAAACGATACAAAATGTAATATGTACTAACATGCAAGCCAAGCTCTGACAGTTTAAAAATTTAAACAAAAACAATTTTCTGAGCGCGGCAAGTGAACAACGCAATCAATAATCAACTTAACCCCATTAGTTTGTTGGTGTTTTTATTACGCCATTATCATTTCATTTTCATTTCATTTCATTTCACAGTGTGCATAACAATTGGAACACATTGCAAGATCATACAAATAATATTTAGAGTAGATGTTTATGTACAAATAAAATACATTATAATCTAATTTATTTTATTTTAATAATTTAATTCTTTTCTAATAAACAATAACAGTTATACAGTATTATAAAAATCTGTAAAGTTATAAATAGGCTCTCCATTTTCTTTACCTTTTATAAAATACGTTAAGTTTTTCTGCCATCACGATGGCACTCGACAGTTTCCACGATTGGTCACTTTGGTACCAGGTGGGCACACTTTACTCGGTCCCTTGATGATGTAGCGTTTAGGGATGTCCGTATCGTTTCTATCCGAACTTCCGTCTGAATCTGGCGCAACTTCCTGCTCTTCGTGAACGAAAACGATCGGGTCGTCATCGGTCGAGGGTGGGGTCACTGACGTCATCTCGGCGGCGGGGTAGTGGAGGCTTTGTCCTTTTTCAAGTAAACTCTTCCAGCGCAAAACTCGCAACACACTTGTATAAGCCAATTCCCCACTGTAGAGAAGAGTATATTTGCTGTTGACCCTGCTATAAGATTCACTATTCAAATTACTAACCCATCCATAACACGTTAGCCTACTAATAGTGTACACAGCAATAAACACTAATAGCACACTGCGCATTGTTACTGAGAATTAATTGTTAACCTCATGTCAGTAAGACGGAGTACTTTTCTTATCAATTAGTAAACGGCCGGATTTACCTAACGTCTGCGGCTAAACCGCTATCTACCGGACACATGTTATGCTTTGCAGTCTTACCAACTGATAATAATCAGGCACCAACATTCCCTCCACCAGAGTACTAGTTTAAATAAAAAATACTTTTGTAACATTAACAATGTTTGTTATACATGTTGATTACTAGTTCTAACGACGATTTTGGGTGTGACATATGAAATAGTAAAAATCGTGGGAGGCTAGTTGCTCAAATACTCATTAACATTTTGTTCATTTATTATTATTTTACTTTTTGTATTGTGGATTAAATTTTCAATTCCTGCTATCCCTTTTCTGTGACTTTCGATACATCTTAAAATTTGTTGCTTAGAATTATGTAGATCATTCATTATAACATGCTTAAATTGTATTGTTTTCTCGAAACAGTTTACTAATACAATAAAAACGTTCGTAGCATATTATACTTCAGTTTAGCTTATTCTTATTTGATTTCGTATAAAATACGTTTTTTGATTGGTATTCATTATGGCATACCAATTAAGAATAGTTTATTTGTGTGCAGACAATAAATATTGACTATTTTTGAAGAATTTGCGTTCATTATATTGAAGCGTAACATTAGAACAATCATATAATATATAATGTAGGATTAGTGGGCATACGGTGTGTGTAATTTTAAGAAAACAACTATGAGTTATTAGGCAATATTTAAGACTCAAATCTAAGAGTTGGGAAATCGGCAGGAATGGGATCAAGGAAAATTTATTAAAAACTAATTTTATAATGTATTAAATTATAAAAATACTAAGTAAATTATTGCAAACATGCATACATTAATTAATAATGTAAAGAGGTCTCAATTAAAATTTTTAATAGTATTATTATCACTAGAAACTAACGATAATGATTCTACACTCTTGCCAATTTTAGACAATATATACAATATAGATAGTTATACAACAACTACATGCGTTCTAAGATGTTGGACTTTGGGTTTGAGTAAGAGATAGCACAAGTTCAAATCCTGTCTGCTATCGAAGCACTTTTTATTAGTACCATCGACCTTGTACTGTATCGACAGTTTTCCTTGTTCTGTTTGATAAGGTCCTCTAATAGGCCAGTGGTCCATGAGGACGGACAGAACAAGGCTTAAAAAGGGGATCGGCCTCTTGTTAATATTACTAAAAGTACGAAAATGTGCAGTTTCACATGAAATTGTTTTTGTTTAGCTTTTTACTTTGAAAAGCTGACTTACAACTGACCTGGCACATAATAATGTACCAGGATTTGCCCATCACAATATAAAAAGACTGTAAATTACTTAAATAAAAGTCAAAGTTTTATCCTTTACCGACCCTAAATTATCATCACTACACACATAACTGTTAGACAAAAGCATTCAACAACAGTTACATGCACACTATAGTACTTATCACACCCAACCTGGTTTGTAACAAAAAACTTTTATTTACTGCACTTAGATCTGATATATATATATATATGTATATATCCAACAGATATTTTGTATTAGCAAAACTTATTCCACCAATTTCAGAAAATTTAAACTCTAATACGTACCATGCAAGTTAGCTCTCCACCTCAGGTTTATAGATTTTTACATATTTCGGAAAAAAACATTGCTGTCATTTCGCCTTCAATATAATTGAAACTACGACACTACCACTGCTGCACGGAAGTTATTGCCATGTAACAGTAGGCGTTTATAAAATTGTTTTATATAATAAAATTGTTTATTTCCTAGATTTTATTTAAAAACAATTATAAAGTATGAGACTTTCTATTGCAGTTGTTTATCATTTTTGCTTATTTTGTTGATGAAGGAAGTAAAATTACAACTTATTATTATTGTACGTTGTAAAAGTGTATTTATCAGTAAAACAATGTATTATTTCTTAAAATTGGGAAGTAATATGCTTAATACTTCCATTTATGCAAATATGGGCTCGTTGTCAAAGAATACAGGATGACTAGCCAAATGACGATCTAAATTCATTTCAACACGCCTCTCCATTAAAATATCATAGAGAACTTAATAAAAACTGATTTAAAAAATCCGTTCTTGTTTCTCATTGCTTACTAATTGTTGTGGTCTCCTATTCAATGTTCAACCCTAAGTTGTTTAAAACTCCCGACTAATGAGTTACATATAACACCTGAAAAGAACCTTTCTCACATATGTTCGAGTTACCACAGATGTATACACGACTACAGAGCTTGAGATTCAGGCCTATTATACCCCACTAGCTTTAAGTATTTTGAAAACAATAACCTTAATTCGTAAAAATTAATGAACTGAAAACCATGGAAAATTTCGCAGGAATTTATAATTTCTTATTGTTGTTTTATTAGGGACTGTGTGTCTCATATACTCGCTGTTTAATTTGGATATTCAATTATTCATATACTTTTGACCACATCCTTATTCGAGAAATGCTCGTTAGGCCAATAAACATAAGTTGTCTATAACAACTTATTTTAGGAAGCGGTGGGTAACAGCTAGTATCCAATAATGTTGTGTAATATGCTCCAACACTGTTTACTCTTCTCAGTTAAAATTAGTTGTATTGTTTTTGCGCTAATACCGAAATTGGATAACCAGGGATTGAAAATTCTCAAAGTATTTCATTTTCAACACCACTTTTTGACTTTAAAATAAAAGTACATGGAAACAAAGTTTCACCAACCAATATAATGGTAACTTCAACTTGTTGGTCATTTTAGATAACGATTTAGATAACAGAAACAAAGTTAATACCACTAGCTTATGATAACACTGATGACGGCTAGTCCTCTACTTCCTAAAACTTGTTTAGCTGCTCATAGTTGTTTTTTTTTAATTTGCAACATAATTAAATAAAAATTTCGTAAATTATCAAGAGAGTTACAGCATTTCCGAAGCCGAGAGCCAATTTGTAATGTATAAGTATGCTATTTAGTCTTTTTCGAAAGTAATAAATAGATTCCTTTATGAAGGAAGTTGTTTGTCTGTCACGATAGTTTTCGTTTAAATTGCGCGTTTTCTTATGTAGTATTGTATAAATAGTTGTACTCTATTATGACTTTTAATACACAATCAAATCATATTAATATTATTTATTCTTGAAGTACAATTCACAATAATGCGTGCCTTGACTGCCCGGCACGTTTGTGTAGGCGACTCATTCAGTTTCTAAAAGTATTTAATACGATAACGTATTTTGTATTTCATTGGAGTTTATTTATGGAATTTGAATTACCTGTCTCAACCTTATTAGAACAGATGATAAGTAATATTACTGACATTTTCATGAACAAATTTTAACTAGGATCCATTTACAAAAGCAATATTAAGAAGATGAATTAAAATTTTAATATTTTCGTCATAAAATCTCCCACTTACTGTTATCACAGTGAGTGTATCCAATATGAATATGAACACCACTTCATTATCCATATTTTCATAATATCTTGGCCTTCAAAAATATGGATAGAAATATTACCGTTAGATTTCTGGAAGATGTGGATATAAGTTACACAAAACTTTCAGGTGGTAAAATCGATGTTCGATGATATTTTTTTTTTGTAGAATTTTAGTTGCAGTTAAGACCATTCTATGAAGAATTATTATTTAAAAGAGTAGTTGTAGTTTTCTTCTTGTAATCATGCCTACAGGAAAACGGCTAATGATAAGAATTTTTTACAGTATGTATATGAGCCTAATGAGTGAC
Organism: Homalodisca vitripennis; assembly: GCF_021130785.1. NCBI lineage: Eukaryota > Metazoa > Arthropoda > Insecta > Hemiptera > Cicadellidae > Homalodisca > Homalodisca vitripennis. The sequence goes on along the minus strand of NC_060211.1, from coordinate 41,945,868 downwards.
TTTTATGAGAATAAATTAACTTCCCTTAATCATAGTGTAAAAACCTGTTTTATCAAACAAGGTAATTTTATTAAAGTATGACTTAACGAAATATTATATTTGCTGATTTCATAAATATGATTAAAAAGCGTATCATTATCTGGAGCTACAATTTGCAAATATATCGAGCAAAATCACGTTATCATCTACAACCGTTTACCCTTTGGGCCGATTACAAAACTCTTTAAAATATAAACTTTAAATGTCTATAAATTTTTACTTAGTGATCTACAACAGTTTCTCCTTTGGGCTTATTACAAAACTCTTTAAAATAAAAACTTTAAACGTCTATAAATTTTCACTTAGTGATAGCAAACGTATTATTGTAAATTAGTTATATTTTTATGTTGACGATTTTTAATGCCATCATTTTAATCATCTTATCATCTCATCTCATCTTGTAATCATTTTAAAACAGAATGTGATGTTATAAATTTAATAGTAGTTACTACTTAGTAGTTTTATTTGCATTAACCATTTTTTGAGAAAAAATAATTAAAAACACATGTGGACAGCCACACAATACAAAGCAATGTGCGACATATTATTTTTACATTGAAGTGTTGTTTTTTATATCCACCACAGTCTCGTGAAAGCACTGTTTACTCGTATATAACACAGTGAAAATTCTTGAATTTTCTAATTTCATCCCTAGGGAGTAATAAGGAAAACAAAATGTATATTGAAATCACGATTGAAAAACACTGACTCACTCAAAGTCAAGTTTGAGTAATTTGAAAATAAGCTCATTTAACTGACTGCTAATTTTTCCCTTGACATCATGTAAAATTACAATTTGCAAACCCTATGCCAATCTCAACGCCGAGAGGTTTTGTTATGGACATTTATTTAGGAGTTCTAATGTAGTATAGTTCAGAAAACCTCTACTTAACCTGAGATTTAAGATAATTTAAGATATATACGAGTATATATGTGTGTGTGTGTGTGTGTGTGTGTGTGTGTGCGTGTGTGTGTGTGTGTGTGTGTGTGTGTGTGTGTGTGTGTGTGTGTGTGTGTGTGTAAATCATATGTTTATCATTCTTAATTTTCATTTTCTGAGTTGATGTTTGATGTTTATTTATTTTGTTCTTATAGCACTATTTATATTTTTATAATTTCCAGAAGACGGCTTAAGCCGAAATATAGAAACTGTTTAATTTAAACATTTGAAGATTAATATATATCATATACAAATATATATATATATTCATATAGGTCATTATGAGATTATATATTTACATGAAGACAATGGCTTTTTTATTGTACAGTAATCAGCTACTCTTACGACGTTGACATCAACTGGAATGTTCATTGATTAATACAAATTCAGGTTTTATACATTTTTATTAAAATTTACTGCGAAATATTACAAACCGTTTGCTAAGTCTGGATAAATGAGGAGTCAGAATGCTATACTATTTACTATTAGTTTCGGACGCATAACATGGAGATAATACGAAGAGCCTTAGTCTTACTCTTAATTTTCAAATCTCAAGCAATCTCAAAGCAAGAGTAAGGTATTATAAACTGCTGTTTCCATAAAAACCGTTCAAAACTTTTTTATGTAATTATTGTTTGGTATCATTATACATTTCAAATTTACGAGATTGCCAAAAAAACTTACATTCAAATTAATGTGCCAATTAAATACGTATGGTATTATATAATTTACCGGGTCTACGAAAAGCGTGTGAACGGCATTTTATATTTTGGAATTATTGGAGATAAAGTGAGGAAAGTTTCACCCGAGCTAAAATGGTGGCGGTTGAAGTTACAAACCTTAACTTTTTGAATAAGTTTACTTGTCATACCTTGTGTTAAATAAAATAAGGAAAACTAAAAATGCTTTTAATACCTTTAATTTGCAACTCGAATGTTCTCATTTAAGATTTTCTTCTGATTCCTCAACGACCGTCCCTAGTATGATAGATAAAGTTGGTGTTTGTTTAAAAAAAGTAGATTATTATGTATAGTTTTTTGGGTGATCGTTGCTTTATCAGCAATAGTTCCAAAATATAATGCCGTTCCCGGAAATTTGGTAAAATATTTACTGTATAAGTAACTCATAAAACACAATTTACGTAACTTAACTTCCTAACATGTTTCTTTTTACACTCTTTACTTAACAAATATTGAAGAATATATTGAAATATTGCTATAGTTTTTGTACAGTTTGTAGTAAATATTATGTATGCATGGTTTGGTGATGTATAATTTTATGAATTATGTTTATCTATGACAACAAAGACTAAATAGGGCAGATGATTTAATTAAAATCAAAATACAACAATACGGATTCTCTTTATTACACACTATGATTTGAGTTAAAAACAATAAAAACTATCCTAATCACACAAATACGTCGAATTTTTATTATTATATTCGGTTATTTTAATATTCTTCTACCTTCAAGATGAATGATTCACATACAGTATATATGTAAAATATAATATTAGATACAAATTAATATGTCTACGGTTTGAATTTATTTTAATGTAATTACTTTTACTCATTTTAAAGTTAAAAAGTGTATAGTCATATTTTATTTTAAGTATTATACATTTATAAATAGGCTCTTTATTTTATTTACCTTTTTTCGTAATTAATTGAATAATTCCCCACTTTCACAATTCATTAATCCTCACGATGGCACACGACAGTTTCCATAGTGGTCCATTTTGGTACCAGGTGGGCATTCTTTCGTCGGTCCCTTGATGAAGTTGCGATTATAGACGTCCGTATAGTTTCCTTCCGAACTTCCGTTTGGAACTGGCACGGTGGCTTCCTGCTCTTCGTCAACAAAAACGATCGGGTCGTTATCGGTCGAGGGTGGGGTCGCTGACGTCATCTTTGCGGTGGGGTAGTGGAGGCTTTGTCCTTTTTCAGGTGAACTCTTCCAGCGCGAAACAGGCAACTCACTTGTGGAAGTCCGTTCCTCACTGTAGGCAAAAATATCATTACTTCTGACCCTACTATAAGATCCACTATTCAAACTATTATCCCATCCATAACACGTTAGCCTACTGATAGTGTACACAGACACAAACACTAATAGCATGCTTCGCATTGTTGCTGAGAATTATTAACCTCCTGTCAGTAAGACAGAGTACTTGTCTTATCAATTAGTTAACGACGGATTTACCCAACGCGTGCAGCTAAATTATCTACAGGGCAAAGGTTACGTTTTGCAGTTTTACCAACTGATGTTAATGAAGCACCAATGTTCCCTGAATCAGAATATAACTTACTGTTTTAACTTAGGTAACCTAAACAATATATTTGTTACACGCATTGATTTTTTTCCGATTTTAAGTCGCATATACAATAGTAAGTGATATTGATTGTTTAAATATTTCTTGCCTTTTTTATCTAATAATAGTTAATTTTTTTCATATATTATTGTTTATATGCCAGTTCAAACCACATTCTTCCTTATGACACTCGGACACAGTCATGATTCTCATATAAAGTCATGTTTAGTCTCATAAAGCCCTCAATTTAATTATATCTCTCAAATTATGTTATATCATAGGTTACATTAAGGTATTCCAAACTTCTATACGGGGATACATTAGAATTCTTAAATCATTACGATACCACCTGACGAATATTTAAATACGGTTTTAAAATTGAAATTTACACGGTGTCAAGGGAAAAGTAATTGTCGTATACAAGGAAACATTAGAACTCTAAATCATTACGATACCACTTGACGAATATTTAAATACAGTTTTAAAATTGAAATTCCACACGGTGTCAAGTGAAAAGTCATTTTCCTACACAGGGAAACATTAGAACTCTTAAATCATTACGATACCACTTGTCGAATATTTAAATACAGTTTTAAAATTAAAATTTAACATGGTGTCAAGTGAAAAGTCATTTTCCTGCACAGGGAAACATGAGAACTCTTAAATCATTACGATACCACTTGACGAATATTTAAATACAATTTGAAATATGAATTTTAACACGGTGTCAAGTGAAAAGTCATTTTCCTACACAGGGAAACATTAGAACTCTAACTCATTACGATACCACCTAACGAATATTTAAATACAGTTTGCAAATTAAAATTTAACATGGTGTCAAGTGAAAAGTCATTTTCCTACACAGGGTAACATGAGAACTCTAACTCATTACGATACCACCTGACGAATATTTAAATACAGTTTGCAAATTGAAAATTTAACACGGTGTCAAGTGAAAAGTCATTTTCCTACACAGGGAAACATTAGAACTCTAAATCATTACGATACCACCTGACGAATATTTAAATAAAGTTTGCATATTGAAAGTTAATACGGTGTCAAGAGGAAAGTAATTTAAGTTAGATTATTTTGTAAGTATTCACACTTGCTTCTGAGTCATTGTTTCTCCTCCATGTTTTCTATATGCATTCAGTTTTCCGTGTAACCCAATAGGGATGAAATTGGAAAATTCTAGAATTTTAATTGTGTATACGAGTACATGGTGCTTCAAGAGATGTTGGTACTAGTTCAACAGGAGAGTTTAGTAGACATAAAGCAAGCAACGCTTTAATTAGAACGTGTTTGCCTCATCGCTTCGTGTGTGTCTGGCCGTATGTGTTTTTGACCGTGAATTTTCTAATCTCAAAAATGGTTAATGCAAATATCTCGAAACTTGATAGTTCGTTTATATAATAAAAGGGATATGTAAACAAAATGAAATTTTTACCATCAATTTCCATTTTAAAATGGTTGCATTGAAAAGTTTCAACAGGAAAATACGTTACGATAAATAACTTCAAGATATTTTATAGGCATTTAAAGTTTGAATTTTGGCTAATTTTCTAAATTATTGCTTAGAAGTCGATTAATCAATATAACATGTTTAAATCCTATTGTTTTCTCAAAAAGCTTACATATACAGTTTTAGCTTACTTTCCTGTTAATTTTACTTTGTACTGCTATGACTATAAAGTAATTTAATTAAACATCTATTCACCTTCTGTGTACTTTATTTACACCGTTTTGTTCAGAATACTATTTGAACTTTTCAAAGTTTTTATATGTTTTTGGTAAAACAACATAGATAAAAAGTATGTGTTTTTCCACTCCATATTTTTCATTTGAGACTGGTTATCTGAAAAACTACGACACTTGCAGTTCTGGAATCTGTATTAATCAATATGAGGTCAAAAAATGATTAAATTCGGTCTTTAATCTACCATATAAGATTTTTTAGGTAAACCTCGTTTTACATAAAAAGCGTTTTACATAGTAAGCTGAAATCCGAGTGAAATCTTTAGTTAGCCGTAACTTGCCAACATAGCATTGACAAGCCGGACATTAACAAACAATGTTTATTTAAAAATGTGTTGATTATTTTTACGTGTAGAATGAGCTCCTACAGTTTATGCATATCTTCGTGAATCACTCTACATAGTTAATATAAGAGGTGTAAATAGCACTTTACAACTAAATTTAGCTAATTCTTATTTGACTTGTATAGAGTTTCTGTTTGTCACAACGTTTGTGGAAGAACATTTCCATTCGTATACATTTACATATTAAATTACATTATACACATTACATTTATGTAATTTTACGAACGACTTTGAGTTATTAATATGTAAAAAATCAAATTTTAGTGTTGTGTAATCGGTGGGAATAATTATTCGTATCCTTTTACCTGTTTTTGACTACTTTATTCTAACAGTTCTGTATGTTGTGAAGATATTTCAGGGCCAAATAAAAAAGTAATTGTGACTTTTATTCAATTAATTTTCAGTCCTTTTATTTTCGATAGGGTCAATGGGTAGATCCTGGTATATTATTAAGTTCCGGTTAGTTTTAAGTCAGTTTCTCAAAGTGTCAAGCTATACTTCATTTTGCGTGAAACTACTCTTTTTGTACTTTTAAACCTTTTCATGCTATCGGTTTTGATACGTATAAAAACTAATGCAAGTTATTTTTTACAAGTAAAATGTCTCTACCTGTTAAAAAAACTAAACTATACTAATACTCAATGCAAACTGGTTCTCCCTTCCAGGTTTATATATTCAGACATTGTGAAAAAGCATTGCTAACGCTGAAATTTTACCTCTTCGTCTTGTTGATCAAGGAAGTTAAAATTTAATTTTAAATCGGTTTCAGTGATAGGCTCAATTAGTGCCAAAATTTACATAATGTTCATATTGGTTTGAAGCTTTAAAATATTTGTTCTATTTATTTTCACTTATTATTTATTTTACTTAGAGAATAATACATATATGTGTTAAACATCATATTATTACTTAAATCATACGAAGATGTACTCATAGTCAATGAAGACTGGATCGACTAGGCAAATGATGATCTAAATGAATGTATACGTCTCTCCATTACAATATAAGAAATAACTAAACCAAATACCTTGAAATGTAGAAACAGTTCTTGTGTCTGTTTGCTTATAATTGTCTTGCTCTCCGATTTAATATTTAATTCTAAGTTGTTTCAAATTCCCAATCAATGCCAACATCTAAATATAACATTTGTCACACACCATAGTGCTAATACAGATGACAGCTCACAGTTTTACCTCACTGGCTTTAAGTGTTTTGACCACCAAATCGTAGAGTCGATTGAACAGAGGGCTGTGAAACAGTCCACAGGGATTTATATGTTTTCTGTATTGTTAGAAACCATGTGTCTCACCCATTCACTGTTAGACATTCTTGGATTCAGACATTCAGATAACTTTGACTATACATTTATTCCAAGGATAATTGTTATATAATAAGTCGCCTGTAACATCATTTATTTGAGTACATAATGGGGAAGCGGTGCATGGGTAACAGCTACTATTAAATATTGTTATGGGATACTGTCCACTATTTTCACCTATCCTCAGATTGATTCTTTTTACTTTAACACCGAAATCGGTTTAGCAAAGTGTGAAAATTATCTAAAGTATTTCATTTTACACCATTCTTTGACAGAAAAATGCATGAAAGTAAAGCATCTCCAACCAATGTGATTTAACTTGTTAGTCCTTGTAACACGAAAATTTAAATTAATACCACAACTCATGTTAAGCTATCCTCTATTAGTTTAAATGCTGTTCATATTTGCTATACCAATTTGATAACAAAATAAAAGAAACATTATGTACCACGTAATATTATCAAAAGTTCCAATCACAGTCCAGGAGCTAAAAAAATTTGCATTTTGTAAAATTGATAGATTGATTCTCTTATGACACAAACCATTCACGTACCACGATAGTTTTGGTGGTGGTCGAAATTGGAGGGTAATGAAAGGATAAAAATATGTATTCTTAGTTTATTTTCTCTGATAATTCTTTTTAGTTTGATACACTTACAACCAACAGCCAGACACAGCAGTATGAAAAACTGCTGCAAAATCTGATTCGGGGAAAAACATTATTTTTCTATATCTGTAACCCTTCCGATACCCTCCAATTTGGACCTTCACCAAAACTAACATGGCTAACGATCGAAATCATTCTCTATATATAAACTTAAAAAAAAAACACGGTTGCTTGTTTATGCAAAAGGAAATTGACTTTAATCTTCTACTCTATTAGATTGAGAATTAGTAAAAGTAAGCAATAAATTAGCGTGTAGTTTGAACTTTTACTCGTTGTAATAAACATTCCGGATTAATATCTCTTGAGAAAATCACTTTCAAGCTCCCAATTCAATAGGGAGATTAGTACTTGGATAACCTAGGATTTATATTCTTAGGTACCAGATTATCCCATTAAGAAATGCTGACAATGTTCTACCAAGATAGACAATGTTGTAAACGATCATTGTAAAATAGTTTATGTAGCATGATTTCCGTCGCGCTCGGTTTATACCGTTAATAAAGACTCCATTGTGGGAATCCCTGATAGGGGACACAGTCGGGAGTTCATACCACCCATGTGCAGTGATGGAGCTGCGACTTAGGTGGTCGGTGTTTCTGATCTGTCTATCTCAGACTTCGGCCGCCTCCATAGGACACCCCACCGTCACTGAAGAGGACGAACAAGCTATTGTAAATCACTATTTGGAATACTTGGAAACCTGTTTTGTGTAGACGACTGTGCACGAAAACGAATTTTGGGTTTTTTTATACATCGGATTTTTTATGTTCTGGTAAACTTAGTGAAGTGTTAGCCAATACTCTTCCAGAAAAGAAAGCATTAAATAAACTCCACCTAATATATTCAAATTTTATTGGCTTTCTTTTAAATACTTTTCTAAATCCTTGACTCATGAAATGCTTTGAAATCTCCATTCACATCCCATACAAATTATTTTCCAATACATATAGAGTCCAATACAAAGATTTTTAAAATTACATCCGTTTCTGACATTGGTGGTTGCTATATGTCGTATTAGTAAAGTTGGTAATCGTTGGGCGTTCAAATTTGGAAAATTCGGGTAGAATAGAACAAGACATGGAGAATACTAAGTCAGGTGATGGTTTTTACTTTCTCTAGTCCTGAACGTATTAATACAGGCCTACAGCAGGAGAGATGACAGTGTTTCAGACTCATTACCCAACATTTTGGATGGATGAGCAAGAAATCTACCTATATCGTACAACAAGGATCTGTTTTGTGGTGTGAACTAAGCTACAGTTTAATCCTCGCCATAAACAAGTGTTACATACGATAGATTAGTGTTAAAGATCTTGTGATACTTCAAGGTTACACAGTTTGCTCATTATTTATTGTAAAGTTCAGGAAGTGTGATTTAGCATTAAATCAAGGTAGCAATTATTAGAACCAGGTATCCTTATACCAAAGAATTCGTGACATATATGTAACAACATACGGACAAGTTTAACACCTGTAAACATAAAGTTGTAAAAGTTGTTAATGACACTTAGCCCAATGTGCAGCTAACTTGATTGTTCGGGTTTTTACTAACCAGATGGATTACATCGTACCTTTATTGGCTCCTCCTTGTAAATGGAACAAATATTTCATTGAACACATTTCACGAATAAAATAAAAAATTAAAACTCAATTTAAGTACCTAGAACAAGAATAAATCCTTAAAAACTTGTGAGATTAAAATGTTTGAACTTCCAAATGTTGAAATATGCTGTAAAAAGAGGAATATTATTAAAGAAAATTAGTTAAAACTAATAACAATAGATGTATTAGTAATTATTGTGAAGTGTATATTTTGAAGCAGGCATTTGAAGGAAAGTGTTTTATTAGCCCTTGAAACTATTTAAAATAAATATATTATTTGGTGTATAACATTCAAAATGAGAAATTACGGGAAAATGAGAAATATAATTTAATCTCAGTAAATGATCGTTTTTCTAATTCCGTTCCCTATTAAACTAAACAATTTGTACTAAATGCATGTTTAGGAGGAAGAAATCTTTAATCGAAAAGATATACAATTAAAATCAATTCTATAATTAAGCATAATTATGAGAAAACTGGGGTTTTTATCCAATAACCCTATCAAAATAAATTAAAAATGCCTTTTGCACTAGAATAGATTAATATTGCAACACTATAAATTCCTGACTAATAGGTAGTTTAGCCGTCATTGTTACGAGTATAGCAAGTTTATAGCGGAAACTGACATTCAAATCCTAGTTCAATCCATCGACACAGTACAAGGTTAACGATACTGATAAATAGTGTTGCAGTGACAGACAGGATTAGACCCTACGCTATTTTAGGCCTCTCCTTTTTTGCATCACCTGAAGATTAGAGAGACATGCGATTGATTGATTCTACTAGCTCAAATTATAATGCAGTAGTTATAAAAAAATAAACGAGTTAAGGGTTAAGGTGTTATAACAATGTTTTAGTTTTTAAGCTAACGTGGCCTTTGTCATTTAGTTTCCGGGTTCACAATATATTTCAGAAACATTGATTGCTTAAAAAAGCAATTGTGATCACTTTTTTGTCATATTGGTTGTTGTTTTGTCAAGCCATAGCTAACAACATTCAGCGCCGCCCTTTCAACTCACTTGTGTAAGCAGATAATTTTATTGGCAGTTTCAGTTTATCATTTTTGGTCTAAAAATGGCCCAAATATTTCGAATTTTTAATTACGTGAACACGATGTGGTCCGGAAAACGTGGATGATATTGATTACTACGAGTATAGTTTAAATTAACCTATACACCGTTTAGCTCTAGTAACACAAGTTTATTTGATATTGTAGGTTAAATACGTGGCAGAGAAGAACTTTGAATTGCAGAGCTACACTATAGACACGGAAGATGATTATATTTTAACATACCATCGTTTAGGCAAGAAAGATTCATCAGCGGATGGCACTTTTCGGCAACCTGTCTTCCTTCAGCATCCTCTTGGTGGTAGCAGTGCTGCCTGGCTCCTGCCTTCCTCTGACCAGTTAGGTAAGTATTCACAAAATTAAGAAACTTTGAGAAAAGAGACTACTGTAATTCATTATTAATTTGTGTTATATAGTAAGAATACTTTAATTAATTTCTCTATGCACTCGAGGGATGAAAAAAGCTGGAACCTTAGCACATAGCGCTTTGACTTATCGCGTGATATTTTACTTTTCGTCATCATACCAGCTTTTTATCGATTGTGCAACACTAATTTTCATTCCTCACAAAATGTACTATAGTGAGGAACACTATTAATTTTCATTTTTTCACATCCAAAAATCCAATGGAAGATATGTGTTAATAATATTGGGAAATCTAAAATGCTTGGTTGATACGGTGACTGAATGAATTCATATAATCTTAAAATTGCAATTTTGAAATACACTGTTGTAGTCTACCATGGTCTGTTACAGCATACGTACTCGTGGATAGCGGATACGATGTGTGGCTCGGTAACAGTCGAGGATCTCAATATTCCAGAGGACACAAAACTCTCAACGTCGACGATGAACAGTATTGGGATTTCAGGTATTTAGGCCTCAATACAAACTTCCTGTTTTAAATACTTAGCACCACAATGTTATAGTTTATAATGTTTCTTGGTGATGCTAAAATCTAAAAGACAAGAGAAATTTCAACTAACTATCGTACGATGAGTTATTATATTCATACTAGTAGTTTAGCCGGTTGGATAAAAATATGCAAATGATAGTTATCGTTTTAGTTTAAACAATTACACTACAACTGTTCCTGCACCCTATTATATAACAAAAAATAAATCAATTTTAACTGTAATATGTACCAGGTTTATGTATGTTGAAAGAATAGTTTTTATGAGGTAAAGTACTACCCCTATAGATTTCTCAAATTAATATTTAACTATATCGCAGTTTTCTGGAATAAACAATTATAACGTTTAATTTATGATAACATTCTTTGCACTCAAGATTTTTGTACATTCTTTGTATCAAACTCACTCATAAATAAATGACTAATTAATTTATAGTCGTAGCAATGACAGTATAAATAGCCTGTACACTGTTTTAGTATTCGTTTCTTCCATAAAAAATGTAAAACTTTGTTTTAGTTTATGTTTTTAATTTATAAAATACAACTCTTTGTCTTGTAAAGGGCAGGTGAGAACTGTACAAGTTTAAGTTACTCCTGTAATATGGAAAAGCCGGAAAACAAAATAAAAGTACTATTACATCTATGTATGAAACTAAACAAGACAGGACTAAACCACAACACGTGTCACGTAACAGGCTTCACTGAGGTTGCATGCAAAATTTCAAGTATGTACGTCATATTTATTCTCAATATGTCCTGCGGACAAATATACAGAAAGACGTCATATAGAAAAGAAATATTTACATTACGAGGCAAACAAAACATAAATTGTCAGCCTAACGAGTCAGGCTGCAATAACGTTTAACCAAAATCCATGGTTAGGTATTGACCATCACAGAACTCATCGTAGAAATGACGTTTCATGTGAAATGTAAAGCTTATAGTTGAAATCTATCACAACATATCTTTTCACAAGTTTATTCAAATATTTTTTATTGATTAAGATATCATAGAAGAGTTTAAATAATAAAAATTTCGGCGAGGTTAGTTGGTTACCATAACGAAAGAGTGCGCTCAAATAACATCTTGTCACAAAGTTTTTAGATTGATTTTCCACATGTTTTAAATTTTAATTTGGAATGAAGTTACATGCTGAAATCTGAAATAGTTCGATTTTTTGCTATTTTATTTTTCCCGTCATAGTTACCTATAAAACCTACATGAATATATTTAATAACGCTCAGCCAAATTCTTTGGAGTGACATGCACCATCATCGACCTCAGTGTTGTCTATGCATAAATGAAGCTTCATGCAAAACTTCTACAGGTCAGTTCGTTTTCGAGTCATCGTCCGGCCAGACAGACAGAGACATTTTTGCAGCCAACGCTCAGTCAATATACTATTAAATTTGTAAATTTTGAATTAGATCCAGTTCATTCTTACGTGCACCATCTGAAATGTGATGCTGTTGTAAACTTGACTCCTGAAATTCGGAGTCATGTTCGTCTGAAGAGATGCAAATATAATAATTTTGCACCTGATGAGACAATGAGAACACCTCGTCACCAAGATTGCACTACTATTAAATAGTAGTGCAATTTGTACTTTGGGTATCTCTGATGTCAAAACAATGCGGCGCGGCGGGGGGAGGGGTTCGTTTTGAGCGTCTTCGTTCTTTGTCACAGACTATTTTTTGGATCCCTTCAGACGAAAATGGCTCCAGATTTAAGGAGTAAAGTCTGCAACATCATCAGATTTCAGAGGCTGCACGTATGAGGAAGGTGGACTGGAGCTAAATTCAACATTCCCATCGAACCAGCCCTTCCCACCATAGGTATGCTGCTCTTGGACAAGTACAGTATTTAATTTCTGGTATATTTCAGCTTGCACGAGATGGCCGTGTTTGACCTGAGTGCTGGGATAGACTACATCCTGAAGCAATACGTGAACCATACGGACAAACTGTTGTTCGTGGGTCACGCCCACGGAGCCGTGCAGGGGTTAATACTCTCCGTCGCCCGACCCTCCTACCAGGCCAAACTGACGGGCCTCGTCACCTTCGCGCCTGCCGTCTACCTCACCGGTCTTGCCAACGCCTCCACTGACGATCAGTTCATAGCCAGGAGTATCATCGATACTGCCGAGAACATCGCGGTAATATTTTATAACACCCTTATTACTATTACTGGTATGAGTAGTTACAGTGTAGAAATATAATACACAGATGAACAGATTGTTGTATATTTATACGGCTCGTAGAGAACCAAAATATTTTTTTAGAGGAAATTTGTAAAGGCACAGGCTAAGCACTGTCAGACAATGACAAGTGGCACGAAAGGAACGGTTATATTGTAATTATCACTTGCTGATATTAGTTGGGGAAGGTTGCATTATGATTATTAAATTGGGTCTGTGAAGAGTCAAAGAAGAATACTGTATTGCTTACGGTAAGGATGTCATCACCCTCGCACATAGATGGTTAGGTCCAAGTACTGCCACGGGTTGGCCTTGAACTTCACAGTCAAAATGCTGTTTATAGTATTTCCAAATCTTATCAGAATTTTCACTTCCAGTACAGTTTACGGTTCGTTCAGCGTTTCAATGAGGAACAAGGATGCCTATTAAGACACTAAGAACTTTATAATAGGCTCCTAATAAGCGGGGTTTGCACCATACTAGAGAATACCATAAAAAGAGGGTACTGGGGAACGATAAAAACGTGAACTACGGTGGGAGCTAAGGAAACAAAGGTCACACACTTTGACAAAGAGATCGAATTAACTAATCGTTACAAAACTCAGCGCCCGTCCGAGCCATTACCGGTACGAAACAAAGCGTGATCTCCGACCAATCAGAAACTAGGGAAGATATCACGTGATCTCTGCGCCAGCTGTCTGTGCGTAGATTGTAGCTCATTGAAGTTATATAAAAAAGTACATGTTAACAGAAATTAGTGTTGAGTGATAGTTATAATAGGAACAAAGTTTTTAATATTAAACAAGCCTACTCACCCCCATTTTTAAAATTTACTTTTGAAAATACGCTTTATATCCGGTGGGTAAACAGTAGTGGCCTACACCTTAAGTCGGTAGGACGGTAGGGTAGTTTTCGGTTGCAATGCTCTTTTTATTTTGTAATAGGACTTTTTGGAGTTACAGCTCTTTAAGAGATCTTCTCTAATACAGGTAAAAGTAAATTTCTTAGCAATTGAAATGTAATTTCGGAACACAATTTAATCTGACCCACAGAAAACGGATTCATTTTTACATTTTACATTTCCTGCACAAGAGATTCACTAAATTGAATAGCATATATTTTTTCTGTACAAATATTCATTTTGTTATTTAGTAGCCTATTTGATCAAGCAACATTTAATTTAATGAGTTTCATTTCATTAAAATACTATTATCCTTGTGTCATAAACCATTGAAATGCCCATCTATGAAGCTATGCCTCGTATACATGCTGTAAAAAAATATTTATAGCCTTAGCTGTTTTTATTTATACCTGAGCCTAAGGGCTCAGGTTTTTCCATGAGACAAAGAGAATACTTATTCGCCTAAATTACACTATATTTTGTAGTCTAGTTGTCTCTGAAGTCGAAACGATTTAAAGAGTTCATTTAGAGCTTCTTCGTCTTCGAATTTTATTGGATCTCTTAAGACTAACATGAATACAGATTCCAGGAGTCAAGTCTCTGAGAGCGTCAGATTCCAGACGCTGCACTAAGACGAAGGTGAACTGGCGCTAAACTCAATAATCACAGTGCATCAAACTTTCCCACCACAGATATATCATTTATGTGTCTGACAGATTGTATAACAAATTTTATATCTCATTTATTTTCGAAATAAAAAACATATACTCTTTAAATATACATTTGGGATTGTTCAGGTTTAGGACTGATAATATTATGAGATAACCAGTTATTTATTGTTTGTGAAACATGTTCTCCTACTTTTCATCGACTAAAATCACTATCATTTGACCTTTAATCAAATATGCTACAATCTTTTAATAGGAAAAGTATATAAAAAACAAAGATTAACTTAAGGGGACCCGGAATGCCCATCTTGGTAATGTTAATAAATAGCCCAATTAGATAAAAACTACTGGACATATTAAATTGAATTTTTTACTGTGGTTCAAGCAACTCTATATACACATACTGTTTTTATTTTATTTTACGCATTTGCAAGATAACGGAAAAAAATATTTTTTTATCCGATTTGAAAATTTTTACCTTTTTTTTATTTATAAAAATAAAACTTTTTCAGTTTTTACGCCAAAACAGACTCAGCTTATGTGGAAAACTATTATGCACACTAGATAAAAATTTCAACTCAATATCTTCACTAGTTCCTGAGAAAATGGGGTTTTTATGTTAAAAATGAGATTTGCTGAAAACTGTAAAAAACAAAAAATATTCATTTTATCAATTACATCTGTACATTCCAGCCTCATAAGCAGGGATTTCTTCGTCATTTTCCTCCAGCCTTCTTTTCTGCACCCTATTTTTTCTTCTTGCTTGTCTCGTGAAGTCTGACACTGCTTTTTCAGCACTTCGGATACGTTCAGAGTCCAATAATTTCATCGCCGTTATTGTACGAATACCTGGTTGAAGACCCATTTCATGTTGTAGGACTCTGCATTTTGTAATGTGTCCATCATTGTAACTGGAAACTGCTTCATACACTTCAAATTAAAGAGTTTTTAGAGTAACAAAATTATTGTTTGGAATCCTAGCCCATATGACACTACTGTCTCTCTCTCTTTGACATTTTGCGTCTTACCATGTAAACATTTTTTAGTAGGTTTTGGTCAACGAGTGCCTTGAAGGTTGGCTTTATTGCAGCCAATATAGCCTCTGGCATAGAATTATGATATTAATATTTATTATTAAGCATTATTAATAGTTTACACAGGCAATAATTTGAAGCGCACACTTATATGTGAGCAAAACGTCTTTTGCAAATATATTTTAACTAATTATTGTGAGGTAAATATGTTATTATAATTAGAAGTATTAAATATCAATGAACTCAGAATGAGCCATATTTTCATAAAAAAATATAAAATTGTTATTGATAAAAAATTATCTTTTGGGTTTTCCGGGTCCCCTTAAACGATATGGAGTACCAGAACAAACCAGAGTTTTGTTAATGTTCGCATCGTTTGTTTCAGCATGAACAAGAAAGTAAAGGAATTCATTCCATGTTCTCAAAGTCGTCAGAATTGTTTCACCATTATAATGGGTTAAAAATAAAAACCGACGACTTTAGAAATTTGTGGGCTATCAACATCTCAGAGGTAAGATTTAAATGTCGTTTTTACGCATAAGAACATGTTTAATATATTGCACGTAATCAAATAAACCATTTGGTACCAAAATTTAATGTTTTAAACTTAATTATTATAACTTAAATACCAGTACTTTATATCTAATCACTTTATAAAATTTGTTGCTGCAATTTATACGTACATAAAAATATTTTTACTCTTAAATCAAATACTCACTATGTGGGTGAAAGATGGATTGGTAAACTTCAATATTATTATCAGTTTTTTACTGTTGTTTGAGATAATATCTAACAAGAACATATTTAGTTATCGTACTTGGTAGGAAGGAACCAGTATAAAATATATCATCATAGAATTTACTATAAAAATTTATTGCAGGATCATAATGCTTAAATGTATTATTTTCAGAACTCCTGGGCGGATATTTATAGGTTTTTTCCATCAGGGGTGTCTACCAAGGCAGTACATTACGTGCATCAGCAGATTAAGAATGGTAAAATATATTGATATGATTCTACTAATAGAAAACTGTAGGTTATTACATTGTACACGATTATACTCATTAACTTATATTTATCATTAATTGGTCCAGTGTCCATTGCAATGTTCCAATAATGAAAGTTCTGGTGAGCTAGAGAGAATACTACAACACAATAGTACGCTGAAATGATAGTTAAATGCATTGTAAAACCTATTTCTAATCTTTGTTTTTGTGGTGCTCATGCATATTTGTAATAAGTTATTATTTGTATTTTCAGGCCCCGTGTTCAGAAATTACGACTTTGGAAGTGAAGGAAACCATTTACATTACAACTCACCTGAACCGCCAGTTTACGATCTCTCAAACATTGATGTCCCAGTACACATTTTCTATTCACAAAATGATATACTCGTGTCAGTACAGGTAAGCTTACGGATTCTACAGGTTTTTAAGCTGGAGTTCATTCATGACTATTCCGTAACACGAGTGCTCGTGTCAACGCACGTGAGCTTACATATACTATAGGTTTTTAAGCTGGAGTTCATTCATGATTATTCCGTAACACGAGTGCTCGTGTCAACACACGTGAGGTTACATATACTATAGGTTTGTAAGCTGGAGTTCATTCATGATTATTCCGTAACACGAGTACTCGTGTCAATACATATGGGTTTACAGATTCTATAGTTTTGTAAGCGGGAGTCCATTCATGGTTAGTCCGTAACACGAGTGCTCGTGTCAACAGACGTTTGTTTACAGTTACTATAGGTTCTAAGCGATGTCCATTCATGGTTATTCCGTAACACGAGTGCTCGTGTCAACACACGTGAGCTTACATATACTATAGGTTTGTAAGCTGGAGCCCATTCATGGTTAGTCCGTAACACGAGTGCTCGTGTCAACAGACGTTAGTTTACAGATACTACAGGTTCGTAAGCGGGAGTCCATTCATGATTATTCCGTAACACGAGTGCTCGTGTCAAAACAAATAAGTTTACAGATACTACAGGTTTGTAAGCGGGAGTCCATTCATGATTATTCCGTAACACGAGTGCTCGTGTCAAAAAAAAATAATTTTTGTAATGATCGTACAATGGGTTTTGTAAGATTTAATATTATGTAAAACAAGAACTTCCTATAAAAATAGCTTTAAGTACATTTTTTAATTACATTTTATTCTATATTAAAACATTTTTTAAACAAACTGACCTTAAGTTGTGAATATGTTATATTTTGTATTGAATAAAACCAAATTTATTTTTCCCGTTTCAATACTTATCACATTTTTTAAAGTAATGCCATGTAATAAGTACTATCTTGTTGCCATTAAATACTATCTTATACCTAACCTAGTAAAGGGTCTTACAGCCTTGTAAGTCTACAGGTTTTCCTGCGTGGAACCAGTGATTGTAAAAGTGTCAAAGTTAGAAATAAAGCACTGATTTATTATCATCGTTATTCCTATTATTACTAGATCCGAGAGAAAATTTTTTATTGTATAAGTACCAACCTGGTTTTTTTAGAAATGAAAAGAAAACTTTCTTCAAAGAAAGAAGTCGATATTCGCTCAAACGTTGGTGGAGTCAAAATGGAAAGGTATCTAAAGTGTTACTTTCCTCAATCACATGTTTCTTAGAACCCCACAACTAAAGCCAGTCAGACACATAAAAATAGCTGTATCAACATCACGTAACACACATAAAGAGCATTAAAGTTTTCATTTTCAGCCAACTAGTCGATCCGTAAATGATAATTAGCTTATAATAATTAGGTTATAAATCTATTAAACTAATTGTCATCAAACAAATTCGAATGAATTCAAACAGATTAATTTCTTACATGGATACTGTTGCAGGACATAATGCTGCTGAAAGAGAAATTGGAAAACTCCACCCTACACTTGGTGAACGAGCAAGGAATATTCCGCCATCTTGATTTCCTATTTGGACACCGTTCTAATGGTCTGGTTGCTAAGGTTTTCGCGCTATTGAATAAGGACCCCTCGCTAAGCGGCTATTTCACTGAAAGTTTCGGTAAACATTCCAATATTACCGGTGAAATAACCAACACTGATGGCAACTTTGGTATGGACTATGGACACAAAACTCACCCAACTCATAATACCTGGCAAACATCTGAATCTTCAATGAGTTATGACGAGTTGATGAAAAGACTCCATCAGTATAAACATCATATTTTTGTAGCATACAATATTTCAATTGGAAATGATCCTTCTAAATTTGAGTGGGCCGAATTGAATAAGAGGATTGAAAACTCTGGCGAAGAGTGCGTCGGCGAATGTAAGGAACTTCGAGATTTGATTAAAAAGATCAACCGGTATCTCTCTCACATAAAAAAGACCTATCTAAGTGGAGTGGCTAATGGTACGGATAATATTATGGGTAAAGTTTTAGTTCGAGGAAATCGTGGTTATTACGTGCCTGATGAAACAGAAGATACTGCGAACGTGAAGAAGATGAGAAATGTCTTTAATTGGAACCAAATGGAAGTTGCCCTTAAATTTTTCAAAGCGTACTACAATCTGAGAAAATACAGTGCTTATATATTAACCAACTACCACATGCGTTTCGAGTACACTACAATTGAGCAAGAGTTAAACAAAGTAGAGGAGCTTAAAAGTAAAGTGAATCAACTGGGCCAGCCCAGCACATTCGACAACACACTGATTCGTAAGTTGCTCAATTCTGTACATACGCGCTCAAACAAAGAAGAAAATGCAAATGCAACTATGTTAAACAAAGATGAAGACAATTTTGAAACAATATACAAGCTTCGAAAGCACGCAAAATATATCTCGTTAACCTATAACATCACATTTGATTACAATATGTTAGAGTCAGAACTGGGGAAACTTGATGAGCTGGCAGACAGAATCCATGAAACAGACGAACATTGCATAACAGAGTGTTACGAAATAGCAAGCCTTCTTAAAGACGCCCTAGGCTATATACAGAATAAGCAACCAGACGAAGCAAACTCTACCAAAAATAACATTTTCCATGGTTCCAACTGGAAGAAAGTTGAGTACACATCTATTTATTTTGAGACATTAGTTAAACTTAGGCATGATATTCAGTACATTTCAAACACTTTCCATGTAACATTCAACTATAGTAATATCGAATCGGAGGTTATGAAGCTAAAAGAACTAGCTCATGGTGTATATGAAATAGGGGAAGACTGTGTAAGCGAGTGTACGGAAATAAGGAGTTTGTTCCACGATGTGAAACAATCCTTAGACGCTGAAAGTTTTGATGGATCATTGCAATGGATTAATACTGAAAGAGCTAAAAAGTACATTACAATCATAATTAGCCTGGAACAATACGTAACGTACATAACTAATACTTTTCATATAAACTTTGACTATAACAAACTCGAAACAGAGTTTAAAAAATTAGAAGATCTTGTAAGTGAGCTGGAAGAGTTTGGCGCTCAATGTACTACTGAGGGTTGCAAAGAAATCCGTAAGATCATTGAAAGTGCATATGGGGCTACAGTTACCAAAGTACCAGATGATCCCTCTTACTTTGACCAAAGTGTCTCCAAATACATTGAAGTATTAAATAAGATAAAACATTACTGGACAAACATCTCTTCAACGTACAAAATAAACTTGGAGTATACCAAAATTGAATCGGAGTTTAGAAAAATAGAACAACTTGCATCGATAACTGACAAATTTGCGGATGTATGTTTAGCCGAATGTTTGGAAATTCGCAACTTGCTTAGTGATATTTCAAGAAGTTCTAATGAGGATAATGCTGTAAATACCTGGGATTGGAACGATTCAGAAACTACAATTAAGTATTATGAAGTATTATTCAAACTGAAAAAACATGCAATGTTCATAACCACTAACTACAACATACAATTAAACTATGAAAACATTTTGGCTGAGTTAAAAAAACTGGAACAACTTTCTAAAATGTACGAACCACCTGGTTACCAATGCACAGGATATTGTGCAGAAATCAGAGAATCGCTAAAGCATGTCCGCAGATACCTGATACATATCAAAGAAATATATTTCGGTGATAGTGGAGCTGTTAGTGAAATACCTATATATGCGAGAACTGTAACAACTGAAGAACCTACAAACACTGAACCTACATCATATGCCGAACTTGTAACTTCAGTGGAACCTGAAAACACTGAGGGGCCTACACCACAGGAGGAACCTGTAACTCCGGTGGAACCTGAAAACACTGAGGGACCTACAACAGAGGAGGAACCTGTATCTCCAGTGGAACCTGAAAACACTGAGGGACCTACAACAGAGGAGGAACCTGTATCTCCAGTGGAACCTGAAAACACTGAGGGGCCTACATCAGAGGAGGAACCTGTAAATCCAGTGGAACCTGAAAACACTGAGGGGCCTACACCACAGGAAGAAAATGTAGCTCCAGTGGAACCTGAAAACACTGAGGGACCTACACCACAGGAGGAACCTGTAACTCCGGTGGAACCTGAAAACACTGAGGGACCTACAACAGAGGAGGAACCTGTATCTCCAGTGGAACCTGAAAAAACTGAGGGGCCTACATCAGAGGAGGAACCTGTAACTCCGGTGGAACCTGAAAACACTGAGGGACCTACAACAGAGGAGGAACCTGTATCTCCAGTGGAACCTGAAAACACTGAGGGGCCTACATCAGAGGAGGAACCTGTAAATCCAGTGGAACCTGAAAACACTGAGGGGCCTACACCACAGGAGGAAAATGTAGCTCCAGTGGAACCTGAAAACACTGAGGGACCTACACCACAGGAGGAATATGTAACTCCAGTGCAATCTGAAAACACTGAGGGACCTACAACAGAGGAGGAACCTGTATCTCCAGTGGAACCTGAAAACACTGAGGGACCTACAACAGAGGAGGAACCTGTATCTCCAGTGGAACCTGAAAACACTGAGGGGCCTACATCAGAGGAGGAACCTGTAAATCCAGTGGAACCTGAAAACACTGAGGGGCCTACACCACAGGAGGAAAATGTAGCTCCAGTGGAACCTGGAAACACTGAGGGACCTACACCACAGGAGGAACCTGTAACTCCGGTGGAACCTGAAAACACTGAGGGACCTACAACAGAGGAGGAACCTGTATCTCCAGTGGAACCTGAAAACACTGAGGGGCCTACATCAGAGGAGGAACCTGTAACTCCGGTGGAACCTGAAAACACTGAGGGACCTACAACAGAGGAGGAACCTGTATCTCCAGTGGAACCTGAAAACACTGAGGGGCCTACATCAGAGGAGGAACCTGTAAATCCAGTGGAACCTGAAAACACTGAGGGGCCTACACCACAGGAGGAAAATGTAGCTCCAGTGGAACCTGAAAACACTGAGGGACCTACACCACAGGAGGAATATGTAACTCCAGTGCAATCTGAAAACACTGAGGGACCTACAACAGAGGAGGAACCTGTATCTCCAGTGGAACCTGAAAACACTGAGGGACCTACAACAGAGGAGGAACCTGTATCTCCAGTGGAACCTGAAAACACTGAGGGGCCTACATCAGAGGAGGAACCTGTAAATCCAGTGGAACCTGAAAACACTGAGGGGCCTACACCACAGGAGGAAAATGTAGCTCCAGTGGAACCTGGAAACACTGAGGGACCTACACCACAAGAGGAACCTGTAACTCCGGTGGAACCTGAAAACACTGAGGGACCTACAACAGAGGAGGAACCTGTATCTCCAGTGGAACCTGAAAACACTGAGGGGCCTACATCAGAGGAGGAACCTGTAACTCCGGTGGAACCTGAAAACACTGAGGGACCTACAACAGAGGAGGAACCTGTATCTCCAGTGGAACCTGAAAACACTGAGGGGCCTACATCAGGGGAGGAACCTGTAAATCCAGTGGAACCTGAAAACACTGAGGGGCCTACACCACAGGAGGAAAATGTAGCTCCAGTGGAACCTGAAAACACTGAGGGACCTACACCACAGGAGGAATATGTAACTCCAGTGCAATCTGAAAACACTGAGGGGCCTACACCACAGGAGGAACATGTAATTCCAGTGAAACCTGAAAACACTGAGGGGCCTACACCACAGGAGGAACCTGTAACTCCGGTGGAACCTGAAAACACTGAGGGACCTACAACAGAGGAGGAACCTGTATCTCCAGTGGAACCTGAAAACACTGAGGGGCCTACATCAGAGGAGGAACCTGTAAATCCAGTGGAACCTGAAAACACTGAGGGGCCTACACCACAGGAGGAAAAAGTAGCTCCAGTGGAACCTGAAAACACTGAGGGACCTACACCACAGGAGGAATATGTAACTCCAGTGCAATCTGAAAACACTGAGGGGCCTACACCACAGGAGGAACATGTAACTCCAGTGAAACCTGAAAACACTGAGGGGCCTACACCACAGGAGGAACCTGTAACTCCGGTGGAACCTGAAAACACTGAGGGACCTACAACAGAGGAGGAACCTGTATCTCCAGTGGAACCTGAAAACACTGAGGGGCCTACATCAGAGGAGGAACCTGTAAATCCAGTGGAACCTGAAAACACTGAGGGGCCTACACCACAGGAGGAATATGTAACTCCAGTGCAACCTGGAAACACTGAGGGACCTACACCACAGGAGGAACCTGTAAATCCAGTGGAACCTGTAAACACTGAGGGGTCTACATCGCAGGAGGAATCTATAACGTCTGAAGGAATCTTGACGCCTGAGGAAACTACGTTGTATGAGGGGTCTGCAGCGCCTGTAGAAACTCATAAGGGTCCTATAAATGATGTACTGGACGAGAATTCTTCTTCTAATAAAACTTATTCTGTAGATGACACTTTCAAATCGAAGATCTTTCATCATTCCAATTGGAAAAAAGATGAGTACACATCTATTTATTTTGAGACATTAGTTAAACTTAGGCATGATATTCAGTACATTTCAAAAACTTTTCATGTAACATTCAACTATAGTAATATCGAATCAGAGGTTATGAAGCTAAAAGAACTTGCTAATGACATATATGAAATAGGGGAAGACTGTGTGAGCGAGTGTACGGAAATAAGGAGTTTGTTCCACGATGTGAAACCATCCTTAGACGCTGAAAGTTTTGATGGATCATTGCAATGGATTAATACTGAAAGAGCTAAAAAGTACATTACAATCATAGTTAGCCTGGAACAATACGTAACGTATATAACTAATACTTTTCATATAAACTTTGACTATAACAAACTCGAAACAGAGTTTAAAAAATTAGAAGATCTTGTAAGTGAGCTGGAAGAGTTTGGCGCTCAGTGTACTACTGAGGGTTGCAAAGAAATCCGTAAGATCATTGAAAGTGCATATGGGGCTACAGTTACCAAAGTACCAGATGATCCCTCTTACTTTGACCAAAGTGTCTCTAAATACATTGAAGTATTAAATAAGATAAAACATTACTGGACAAACATCCCTTCAACGTACAAAATAAACTTGGAGTATACCAAAATTGAATCGGAGTTTAGGAAAATAGAAAAACTTGCATCGATAATTGACAAATTTGCGGATGAATGTTTAGCCGAATGTTTGGAAATTCGCAACTTGCTTAGTGATATTTCAAGAAGTTCTAATGAAGATAATGCTGTAAATACCTGGGATTGGAACGATTCAGAAACTACCATCAAGTATTATGAAGTATTATTCAAACTAAAGAGACACGCAATGTTCATAACCACTAACTACAACATAAAATTGGACTATGAAAATATTCTGGTTGAGTTAAAAAAAATGGAACAACTCTCTGAAATAGTCGTACCATATGGGTCCGAATGCACAGGACATTGTGAAGAAATCAGAGAATCGCTAAAGCATGTACGAAGATACCTGATACATATCAAAGAAACATATTTTGATGATAGTGGAGTAAGTAATGAAGCATATGAAGTGGTTTTGCCTTCGTTTTTTAATAATTCTCAATCCGCTAACAAAACTGTAAAAGCAAACATAACAGGAATCTTCCATAACTCTAATTGGAAAAACTCTGACTTTTCTTCTGCATATTTTGAAACTTTAGTTAAATTAAGAAAGCACATTAAATACATATCAAACGTCTACCATTTACAATTTAGTTACACTAATTTTGAATTGGAGGTCAGTAAATTAAAAGAGCTTATAAAGGAGATATACAGAAGTGACAGTATTTGTAGTGAAGAATGTCTGGAAATTCGCGGTTTGCTCCATACCGTGAAACACTCATTAGAGAATGAATCTTTTGACAGTTCTGCTATATGGTCCGATTCGGAAACTATAGCGGATTTCTTTAAAGCATTAACGAACCTCAGAAAATATTTTACATACATAACGACCAACTACCACATTTCTTTTGATTACGGTGTAATTGAGTCAGAGTTTGGCAAACTGGAGGAATTATCTTCCAAGGTCAGAGAATTTGGTCGCCAATGTAGTGGTGAGTGTCAAGATATCCAAGCATTGCTCGGTGGTACCTATGAAAATTTCTCATCTAACGACCACGATGACATAATAGAAAAGTTGAAAAAATATAAAAAGCACATTCATGAAAAGTACAACATAACAGTAAGTGACTTGGTGTTCAAATCTAAGAGCATAAAAGATCTTGAGACCGCAATGAGAAACCAGGAGTGTACCGGTGAATGCAAAGAAATACAAAATGTGATCAACCATGTCGGTAAATTTCAGCATCATATCAATGAAGCCTATTTGAACCAGCCAGTTGTCGAACATGGCATTGAGGAAAGTTTAAATAAAGGAGAAAATGGTTATTTTGTAAGTAATACGTAAGGTATTATAGGACAGGCAACATATTTGTGAACATATACACTCAGACTAATGTTTCAATGATGCGTGACCATTACTGAAAATAGCCTCAACGGATTGGGAACATATGACCACCACTAAAGTTTCAACAACACACACAGCAAACATGTATCTTCTTTTATTATGAGTTTCTCGAGAGACTATGATTTTAAAGCGCACCATGGAATCAGCTCAATATACAGCTCTGATTGCTTTGATCAAAGGAAAGATTTTAACTTTATAGGGAAAAGGAAAGAAGAACCAATTTATTGAGCAGTCAGAATGACCAATTTCACACTCAAAAATAATAAAAGATAATGTCTCATTGACTGATGTATCTATTTTGCGTTAATATATTATTAAAATTGTAAAACGAAAAATGTAACTAGTTCATTGCACAACTCCTTATTTTGTACTATACATTTATCTTGATAGAATATTATTCTCAGAATAAATAATAAACATCATAGTATATGAATAGAAGTTTTGTAATAGTACCAAATATTTTTCGCTAGCGAATCTTTTAACAATTAAGATGGGTGGTGCAGTAATCAATTGAATGAGAAAAAGCCATTGAATTCTCAGTACGCGAAGCATTTCCACTGAATAAAAGAATACATTTTCACGAGAATCATAATCGTTGGTAGAGGTGACAAACAGTGGTAGACAACACTAGACCGGGCCGAAGAACCAAAAAGGAGGCAAATTTAAAAATTAAATCAATTTGTAATTTCTGATAATTTTTATTGTAAGCCAGTAGTTTTTAGGGAACTTTCTTCAAAGAAATTAAGAAAAGCTAACGTGTCGTAGCTTAAATAGTTTACTTAATTAACTTTTAATTATTATTTAAAAAAGTTTTCATCGTTTTGTTGTTCAAAAAAATAAAATAACGCGTTCACCAAGGCGATAAGATAAAAATTACTATTTCACACTAGATGGCGCTGCTCGGTATTAACACGTATGGTTCATACCGGTATTGTGGTCAGGAGGTTGATTTAGTTTGAGTTAAATCGCCTACTTTAAGGAATCTGTTTAAAATAGGTTGTGATTGGTAAATAATATATAAATTGTATTTATGGTTACAATCATTATGTGAATAAACTATGCAATAATCAAACCTCCACTGATTAAACAAACATAAAAAGAAACATGTCGATAAATCCTAACCCCCGAAAACCTCCCGGTTGACTTAATTAATACAAATTTAAACTATTTATAACTCTCAAAAGTATCAAAATAATATACTCCAATTAATTACGATAAGTTATAATTCGCCACAGTAGCTACCAAGGTTCGACCAAGAATTCTCCTTGACTTCTTTGCCACTTCCACCTGAGCATTTTACAAGCGACTGCACCAGATTCGTGTTATTTTACAAGCGACTGCACCAGATTCGTGTCTTTTTACAAGCGACTGCACCAGATTCGTGTCATTTTACAAGCGACTGCACCAGATTCGTGTCATTTTACAAGCGACTGCACCAGATTCGTGTCATTTTACAAGCGAATGCACCAGATTCGTGTCATTTTACAAGCGACTGCACCAGATTCGTGTCTTTTTACAAGGGACTGCACCAGATTCGTGTCTTTTCACGACACTCATACGACCTTTGCTCTTTATGTCTTCTTGGTCGTATTGTCCTAGTCTCAGTCCAACTTATAGTTTTTTTTATGGAGAAGACGGTCCTCTTTTATGCCTTATCCAGTCCGTCCTCATGGGCCACTGGCCTATGCGAGGATCTTATCAAACAGAATAAGGGGGATAGTCGATACAGTACAAGGTACTGATAAAAAGTGCAAGGATCACATACAGGATTTGAATCTGCGCTATCTCTAACTTAGACTCAAAGTCCAACGTCTTAGACCGCTCGGCCATCGGTACGCCCAAGTGCTGGAGCAGAACACTTGGTACAATGGAAAGCCAACAATTGACGCTATATATATACTGTTATACTTGGGAAGCCACAAGAACAACGAATTGAAATACATCGCTATCGACAAGTTCGTAAATAGTGTACGGACAGAATCGTCTCCTAACTGAATTTGAAATTTGAGCTAATAATAGGCTATAAGTTACTGTGTAGTAAGGTAACCAAACTTTATAAACTGTGGTAAATAATACCCTAAACCTTAGTTACATACTACTATTGTAGAAACTAAGTACTGTATAAAGTAGCCTAATAATATACAGTGTTGAAAGAAATAGTGTTAGTCAAAAACCTACTATCCACATCAATGTAAATTCAAGCCCCCCTGGAGAACGTAAGATTCGATATTTAATCACATGACGTGAATTGAAAAGAGAGTTAATCTAGAGATGACGTAGGAGGTGGATGAAAGTTCACAGTTCTTCCATGAGGGTGGATGGAAATCTAAACACAGGGCGTAAGGATTTTATATATTGTAAATAAGTTTAAATATTATCCTATGGGAACCACGAGTAAACACGGTCTATTTCGGAGAGGACGACGAAAAATACGACAAGAGCCTAGGTGAGAGGAGTTGATGTTAAGTGAATGAGCACCATCCTTCTAACCTTGAGATATCTTGTATCTTGGTTTCAAATAACAGTCGACTGAGATCAACAAGTAAGCGATCCCTCTATTGTTTTCTCAATCACTAGATTGTTTCACTCAGTCCAATAAGATTAATTTACTTAACAGAAATTTACATTATGTATTTAAAACTAAATTTTTGTTAGCAATTCAGCTGTACATGATGCAGTTAAGAAGTGAACTATTTATAAGTTAAGTAAACGATGAAAGAAACCAGCCGTGATGTTTTACGAGTTGTTTACACGGAGACTAATAAATAATAATTTGACTTAGTAAAAAGATAAACAGAATGAGGTCAAAATTCATGAGTGAAAAACTATTCATAGTGAATGAAAAACCGATGGCAACGGGTGAATCACTGATGAACCAGTGATGATAAATGACCGAGTGACTCAATTGTTGAGAGCAATCACTTGAATCTCTTGTTTCACTTTCATTGGTCCCATCACTAGTTTTTATATGCACCACGTAGCGTGAATCACTGATGGAGGAGTTGCCACTTTTTAATTTTTGGCGCTTTCATAGAAGATTCTTCTCCTTAAAGATGGGACTTTCTGAAGGTTTTGAAGAGTCGCAACATAAGAAATTAAATTAAATCACTTGGGGTGAAATGAAGTGGCTACTTGCTTGAAAATAATTATTTTGACTGTGCGGAATCCAACTTTTGACAATACATTTACCATTACAGTATCTTGGAAGATACAGTAGACGGTTGATTTTATTTTCTCTAGGGCCAAACAAGGAGAGAGGGATGAGAAATCTTTCAGAAGAGGGCGGTTGTAAAGGTCATAGGTGAAAAGCCCTCTTGAAGCATACAGGGAATATTTCTCACTTCAAACAGGAGGGCTGCAAGAAAAGGTCACAAATTCTTCAATTTGAGATAAAGATTTGCCGCGATTTATTTCGTATGAGGTGATGAAGTTAGGAAAGATCTACCACACAACAAAACCTTTTTGCGAATTTCAATAAATATTTTACAGTTGTAGTGTCGGTATCTCAAATTTTCATGTATGGCAATGTGATTTATTTTAGGGGTGCTGTACGAGTTTCCAACAATACTTCAATACTTGGCACATTATTACTTAAACAATAATCTTATGAAATACAGTTCCTTGGCGTACCCTTCTCGCATTGAAGATGATGAGAGGAGAAAAATTGTAGAGAGCGTTAAATATAGATTCCAGAAATCTGAGATAAATATTTCCACTTTGATGAAGCTTCAACAACGAGTAATTTATATCAAATCATACAGGAAAATCAGAGCTATTGAATTAAGCATTTTACTAAAACGGTGCAACAAGATAAAAATGCAGCTTTGAAGATAAGTTAAATGGTGAAAACATGAGGGTATTGAAATCCAAGAGAACAGGAATACCGAGATTGAATTCAGAGAAATTGATTACAGTGAATGACCACAATGAAGCTCGAAGCATCCTCAGTTGTGCAAGCCGTTCTAATGCGTCATCCACGGCATTAGCGTCGTTGATTACGTCATCCACGGCATTAGCGTCATTTATTACCTCATCCACGGCATTAGCGTAATTGATTACGTCATCCACATACTTCTGTATCCGTTTAATACTACAGTTGTTTTAAACAAATTCTACGCCTTAGTCACCCCGGAGCTGTGAGATTGACTTTATGGCTAGATATTTGGAGCTGTTCGCACGGTAATTAATGGTATTCAGTTTGAATAAAAGATTGTCTTGAGATGAATCATCAGGGAAAAGGAGTTCAAACATATCGTCAGAAGGTATCCTGCAAGATCCTGCGATGTATCTGATAGATGCCACGGCAGACCTAGTTTTGTAGTCTAGAGTTGGAGTAGGATATAAAATTATTCTTTTAACGAGAGTCCAGTCTCCTGTCAACCTTATTTCGCCCGTCCTCATGGGTCTCTCTTTGGCCTGTGTGAGGTTATTATCAAAAAGAATAAGAAGAAGAGTCGTTAATGTACAAGGTCGATATAATGCGCTGCGGTCACAGACAGATTTAGATCTGCGCTATCTCTAACTCGGAATCAAAGTCCGACGTCTTAGACCGTGCGACTATCGGCTCTCCTATAGTTGTTTAACTTTCCTTTAATTCAGCTTTCGTCGAGTGAGGGCCACTAAATAGTAGGTATCTTATGTGTGATTACAAGGTATGTAACAGCATACATTAATTTATAACAGTGTTAAGTATTGAACTGAAATCGTAAATGTTCCCAATAAAAGTAACAAATAGCTTAATATTAGTCAGGGTTACAATAAGGTCGTTTTCGAAAACTTACATAACCATTATTTGATACAGATTGAAGCCTTAACTTTGTAAATATTTGCTTCATTTAACGAAAATAAACTCAAGAGCGAATAAACCTGTAGATTTGTTGAATTAGTAAAATTTAAAACTGTGTAACCATAACGGTATAGCATTTAACAAGAATTTGGCATAACCAAACCTAAAATATAATAAAAAGGTAAGAGCACAGGCTTCGCTTAGGTTGCATGTCGTTTCAATTTGTCGTCCATAGCCCATTTCGTTAGTCGACATGTGATACTATGTCAAAACGTCATATAATTGTACTCTGCAATGTTCAAGTTGCCATCATAATTGCTCATAAAAATTGTTAAAATATTTACACTGCCAAATCCCATGGAAAAGAATGCCCCATCACCAAACTCGATGCTGCTTATTATAGTAATGAATGTTAATTTCATATTTCCACTATACTGTACAGGGTGTACATAAAGTCCTGCACAGGTATAATATTTTCTGAACGATAACAGATAAATCAACAAGATTTGGTACATCAACACTACACCTAAAAATCTACCTTTTGAAGGAACTATCAGTTTTCTGTATCATCATGGGGACGTCCCGCAAGGAGTCAGAAGGAAATCTTAAATAGGAGCATAGGTCACATCACATTAAAGGGCTTATCTAGCAGAGTTTAATGCCGCAAACCGCACTCAAAAAGATTGATCCAGTACAAAATGGCGGCTTTTCAAAGGTTTTACTTGTTACATTTTATTAGTAGCCATAACCCCAGTATAGCAAACTGCAACCAAACGAATACTGCAGCTAAATACTACATTATGCTTGTTATTTGTACAGAAGTGAATTATGACGTTAGTTATCATCAAGGGTTACAAATTTGGTCCTAATATATTGATAACGGGGAAAACCTGATAACAGTAACAATTAGAAAGCTCTTATCTTTGGGTCGCAATTTGGACTTTCCTATTAGCCAGTCTATTCATAGTAGGCTATTCTAGTTTTCTTGTTTTAGCCGTGCTGTCCAACCTTTTTATCAGTACGCGATCAATTCCTCGTGTGATCGTCTGTTGTTTCCCCAACCAACCATAATAAGAAGTGTTATACGTTTACGTTTGCCAAACGACATAGTGTAGTTGAAGAACTACAAGCAATACGATAAGCTCTTTTGTACTAAAGCGCATATTGACCTATGCTCCTATTTAAGATTTCCTTCTGACTCCTTGCGGGACGTCCCCATGATGATAGAGAAAACTGATAGTTCCTTCAAAAAGTAGATTTTTAGGTGTAGTGTTGATGTACCAAATCTTGTTGATTTATCTGTTATAGTTCAGAAAATATTGTACCTGTGCAGGACTTTATGTACACCCTGTATATATATATATATATATATATATATATATATATATATATATATATATATATATATATATATATATGTTTGTGTGTGTGTGTGTGTGTGTGTGTGTGTGTGAGAGAGAGAGAGTTAGTTCTCAAAATATTGTGCAGATATACAGACAGAGAGTAAATAAATTTATTTAGGCTTCCTTATTTCACGTTAAGCCAATCAATAGAAGTCAAATTGGTCAAAATAAGCATAGATTACTTATTAGACAAAATGCAATAAAAACTTTTCATTGCATCGACTTTTCACATTTAATATTTTTTTATAGAGTTATTGTTTAGTGAAAATCAATCAATTTTCTTTTAATCTTACAAAATTTTATCAAAGGTTCCGATTATAAACATCTAAACATCTTTTTTAAAACACTGCACTAATAACGGCTTTTTTTAATACTTACCTGGGCCTATAACGTCCATTTTTTTCCTTACCTTATAACATAGATCTGTGATATCTTAATTGTTTCCGTAAAAGTAACCGCAAAACACGTCTAAATGCGAAAGTTTTGATATTTAAACTTGACTGTGTTACTTGAATTTGAGTTACTATGTAATAAAAATTAAGTAAAACATGTGATTTTTGATTGTGTTTCCAGTGTGATAAAAAGAGTTGTACACTCACTCCAGCTACTCAATGCTGTATTGGCTTTGTTTCTATTTGTTACACTCATGTACTGATCGCGAGAGAAAAGAAGAGACCTGGATTCTGGCCTATCTGAAATTTGCAGGCGCTACTACTAGTATGTTGCCGCGCCTTGTTTCGTAATTCCATTATTGTTTCACTGTTCCATTGCTATGATAATCAATTCGCAGGGTTGGCTGTAGGGCGAAGCGCCTGAAATTACCGCGCGGCAACACACTAGTACACAGCTGTGCGCCGGTACGGGCCAGGTCTCTTCTTTTCTCTCGCCATCAGTAATTAGAGACGACTCGTCTAATGCCATAAATTGAGACACGGACAAAATTGAACGCTTGGAGTGAGAGAAAGGTTACGTGGTGCCCCCTAGCGTCGGACCACTGAACCAACTAAAATAACCCCAGGACCTCAGCAGATCTCTCCAGTTGTCCAGTAAAAATTTCGGAAATCACTATTACTGCGCCGATAATAGTGGTATCACATTTATTTCACAGTACTCAGGGGAAACCGAAAAGTAATTAATACCATTTAAAATTAATTAATTTCTAATACTATATCATCACGACACAACTTTGTGTAGACCGCAGTTCCACAGGGGTCAACTACCTCTGCTACCCTTTTCTTAATCTTTATAAATGATATATTGAAACTAAATTTTAAAGGAAACACATGCTTTTGCTGACGATATTGCACTTTTTTATTCTCCAACAGATTACATTAACCTTGCTAATTTAATTAGCGATGATCTTCTGCTACTTAGAAAATGGTGTTTAATAAACAAAATGCAAGTAAATGTTAGTAAAAAATGGATTAACTTTGATTTCTTTGGCTTTGACATTCCTTCTCCTATAACTTTTCATTCATCAACCTGTAATACAAACCAATGTCCCTGTCAACCTTTAGAAAAATTAAAATCTATTAAATATCTGGAGTTTTGCTTGATAAGAAACTTACTTTTGAACCTCACATCTTAGACTTACACTCAAAATTAAGATCACAAATACAAAAATTTTATTTTTTAAGACATTTTTGTAATTCTTAAGAAGTAAACTCTCTTGAGAGCCCTTTATTTTGCTTTAATCAATTCAAAATTACAGTATGCTTTGCTATACTGGGGGGAGGGTTATTTACAAAACATTAATAGCTAAGTTAAGACCTACTCAAAACGTTTTCTTGCGTATAATTCTTTAAAAGTCTAAAATAACAAGCTCTTTTTTTCTTTGTACCAGCGTATTTTACTGATCCAGCATCTTTTTATTTTTAAAGTCCTGAGATTGTTTTTTGTTCGGAGCTGAAATAGAGAAAATGCCAAATCATATTTACAGTGCAAGAAGCTTTGAAAGTAAATATATTAAACTACCCAATGTAAATAAATCTATTTTACGTCATTCCTTTAAGTACCTGGGTCCAATTTTTTTAATCACCTGCCGCTTCACATAAAAAATGCAACAAATGAAAAAAATTTTTTCAGGATGACTATCACTTGGTTTTATTATCAACAGGCATAGGCTACCTCACAAGCTTCTTAATATAGCAGTTTATATGTTTACATACACATATATACTTTTCATAATTTCACAATTATCTACTTTACTTTTTTTCTATACTTTAAATTATATATTATACTTTTTAAATAGAATTATTTACCATCAGATGTTACAGCAGACGGACTTTCAAATAATGCCAGACTGTAATGATTCTTTTTGTAATTTATATGTTTTTTACAACACTGGCCACACAACTTGTTAAAGTGGCCAGTTTAATTTCTCAAACATATATATGTATGTATAGCCATGTTTTTTATTAAGAGATATAAAATTCATTTAATTATTCAAAGTATTTTAAATTAAATTCTAGATATTCACGTTATGCTTGGGCCCATCATTCACCATATACTTAGAAATCTGCAATCATGGAGTTGCAAGTAACTTTGTGTTGTTATGACATTGTTGTGAACAGCCGTATCAGTTAAAGCGAACTCTTATCAAGGGTCAAGGTTTTTGAGAACGATCTAGCCACAAACCATCATGAGGTTGCCTCTGCCGTTTGTGTTTGCAACTACAGTTATATTGTTGAGTGTTTTATTCCAGGAATCTTCTGTCTCCACGGCTGCAGTTAGAATTCCAGTGCGGCGGATGGTGGATGAAGTCGGTACTCAGGAGAAAACTACAAAATCGCCTTGCTTCTTCAGAAGGATCCTGTTTAACGCTACAACTGGGACGTACATTGCATCCTACAGATGTTCCCCGCTTCCAATTCCAGTAGAGACGTCCTAGGTCCAATACGTAAGGTAAATTTCAATTACAATAACTTTAAGACTACTCCTCTGGTGAGACACTGGTTAGAATCTGATAAGCGAACCCGATTTTTAAATCGATTTTGACATGCAATAATGTTTAATTACAGATATAATACTCGATTTAATAAAATAATACTGATTAAATTATTTTAAAAAGTAAGTTAAAAAAATTATCATACCGTAAAAATTTTATTTCAACTAAAAGTGGCATCATATACAGTAAAATTACATTTAACATTTGAGAGCCAAACGAAATAAACTGGCTTATTTGTTTCGTTGTTG
Organism: Homalodisca vitripennis; assembly: GCF_021130785.1. Taxonomy (NCBI): domain Eukaryota; kingdom Metazoa; phylum Arthropoda; class Insecta; order Hemiptera; family Cicadellidae; genus Homalodisca; species Homalodisca vitripennis. The sequence goes on along the minus strand of NC_060211.1, from coordinate 41,910,889 downwards.
CAGTTTCCTCATAATTTAAATGATTTTTATCAGTATACATATACGCTATATATATATATATATTATAGTTTCAACTCCAACCATAAATAATAATTTTTTCTTTATTACTTATGGTACTTGTATTTCAAATGAATTATGTTAATTTAAATCATTATTATTTATTTAGTATAACAAATGCGTTGATATCGATTGGTAGTTCTGCTGTTCAGTTATTATACAAAGCAATTCAAAACCGATTTTATTTATCTAACTCTCCCCTAGATCTTTACCGGTCATAATCCCTAAATAAATAAAGAATTCCTGGAACAGATTTCATATTTTTTGTCCTAAAAATGAGGCAGTTCACAATAATGTGCCGTGTGAAAAATGATTCCCATGAAAAATTCTATCGAAATACAAAATTATTTCAAAAAGTTATCTGTCACCACTGATGATTCCTCATATAATTCCTCGCTACGAGAGAATAAGATAAAAGAGTTACATTCAGGTCGTAAAGGTTATGCATATTGTGGTGCTAGAAAATTAAAATAAAGGAGATAGAATATGAGTGGGGATGTGAACAGTTTACAGAAAGGTTTATATAGGACGATGCCACTCACCGACGTGTTTTTCTCCGCCCACACAAGCTGTACGTCACGGCTAACGTTGCATTATCCGTAGGGGCCTTCACGGTGTTGACTCGGTGACCATGGGTAGCCTCACGGGTTTGACTCAGTTCGAGTCACTGGCATCGGGGAGGCAAGTGAGCAAGGGAACAAGTGGACAAGGGAACTCATAACTGTCCAGGGTCAAACAAAACTCCACAAATCTAACTTGTTTGACAAACGGGCAAATCGAGACGACACGCCCCCAACTTGTCTGGAAGGGATTGTGCATTACATTTAGATTTAAACAACTTTGCAGGATTTTTACGAGCCAGGGAGAGACAAGCTAACATTTTTATCGACTGGGCTCAACTATACCGAGAGAGAGGGGGTGGAGAGGGAATGAGAGGGGGAGGCAGAAGGCGAGAGAGGGGGACAATTTTTCTTTGTTTTTCCTGCCCGGGTTTAGACCAATGGTTCACTCTTCCACCAGAACAGGCTCCATAATTGTTACAAAAGTTTTTAAATACAACGGTCAGTGGTGGCTTGAACATTATGTTACAGAAATCATGTTTAAATTTACTCAATAACTATTAACTACTACGTTCATATCAGATATCACCATTCAATATATATAAATATATTTTTATACTATATTCAGTATAATGTATATTGTAAAAGAAAAAAAATATTTATCGTCAAACAATTAGTTTAACATGCCTTTCGAAAGTTTAAGCAAATTTACACACCATTCTTTTTTACTTAAAATACTAATATAGGTAACTTTTTATCGGACTTCCAGACTGTCTATAGATTTACCATACAATAAGCTTTCAAGATGCTTTTAGTACATTTAAGCAAATGTATACACAATTTGATATATTTAGATTTGTTATTTCTTTTTTAACTTATAATTTTTAATATAATACAATTAGAAGAAACATCATTAAAGTATAAAAAAATAAACAACAATCTGAGTTGACAAACTAATACAATCTTTTTTGACTTAAACTAATATTTGTAACTAGGGTAGAGAGGGGGGCAGTGAGAGAGGGGGTGAGAGGGAGAGAGAGAGATAATTGATAAATTGATAAATTATTTATTTAACCTGCCCTGGTTTAGACCAAAGGTCCACTCTTACACCAGAATAGGCAGAAAAATATACAGAATATTACAAAACATTACAGTTGCGGGGTTTGTCTTACTATAGTTGCTAAATACAAATATACACAGCACATATTACTACAGCCTAAATACATTTCATATTACAAGTTAGATAGCTTTTTTGTCCAATCTCAACACGCGCTGTTTTCTATTATTGTACAACTCTAAAAATCCTAAAATCAATACAGTTGTCCTTATTTTATCACTAATTATACACTTACAACACAGACACATCATAGAGGACAAACTATTTGACGTTAACTATTACATGATTAAATATTCACTATATCAATATTATCTTACAAAAGTTGTGATGTTGCTGCAATTACATTGAGCTGACAGTTATATCACCGATAACAATCGATCACTATTTCTAAACATGCATACCTTAAATATCTCAGGAATTAATTTTTTTTTAATTATTTTTCTTTTTGTTAGTTCTCATATCTTCGTAACAATAAATCTTTTACTTTACCAGCAAATATGTGTTCTTTTTCAATTCTCTTTATACTACTATCCAGAAAATTCAACAATCTTATTGATGTCACGAAAAACGATTTTGTGTACGTGACAGTCCTGTGAATTGGAAACTGAAACATCTCATCGCCAAATATGGCTGCTCTTAAACGGACATTGTGCATTACATTATAACATTCAAATAAATATTCTGGTTTTTTACATTTAAAATATTAAAAGCTAAATTCAGTACACTAAGTTTCCTTCTATCCTGTACTTTTAGCCATTTCATTTGTTTATAGTACGGTGTTACATGCTCATCGTATTTAAAGTTATATATATATATATATATATATATATATATATATATATAACGTATGCAAGCATTCTGAGCTTTTTGCAATTGATTCGTTAGTACACTGTTAACATCACAGTAAGCTGCAATTCCGTAATCAATTATAGGAAACACTAAAGCCGAAACTAGTTGCTTTCTTACATCCAAAGAAGGTCTAAAACGTAAAGGTCTAAATTGATATAATACATTGATATATCCTTTTAGTGACATAATTAACTTGATTATTCCAAGACAATGAATCACTGAGCCTTAGACCCAAGTTAATAACATCTCTTTCAAGCTTAATAGTCTGCTCGCCAATTTTTATCGGAGCTATGTTATTGTGTAAAATATTGTTTATTAGGCTAGAAGATCCAATGAAAATTTGTTTACATTTGGTTATATTTAGGTTCAAGCCATGATCTCTACACCAAAAGTACACAGTCATAAGGTCAATATTAAGATGGTTCGTAATTGTATGATTCAATTTATCTACGTCACAATGCATATATAGTTGCATGTCATCCGCATACATCATCGTATTACTAAACAATATATTATCACTTAAACTATTTATATACAAACTAAACAAAAGGGCTGACAACGTGGAGCCTTGTGGAACACAAACAGAATTAACTCTCCAATCAGAGGTTGCTCCACCTTGTGTCTTTACTCTTTGCATTCTATCAGACAAATAGGATTCAAACCATTCGATAGATGCATTGCCAAAATTATAAGATTTCAAAATGGACATTAGCAGTAAATGGTTGACACAGTCGAAAGCACGACTGAAATCCAACAACATAAGCACAGTTAGACGTTTATTGTCCTCTTCTAATATCGTCTGTAATTTTAATTAGCGCTGTTTGTGTACTGTAACAACTTCTGTAACCTGACTGGTACTTAAACATTATGTTATTTCTATTAACAAATTCATTTAATTGATAATATACTAACTTATCAAGTAACTTTCCCAGTACACATAATATATTTATTGGTCTAAAATGACTACATTGTACAGAATTGGCTACTTTAGGCAAAGACAAGATATTGGCTTTTTTCCATTCATTGGTATAAACACTATTACTAATGGAGTAATTAAAAATGTGACATAGCACATGCTCTATTTCATTGAAAAATAACTTAAGAAATTTAACTTGAACCCCATCTGGACCAACTGCATTTGTTGAGATTGTATTAAAAGCACGATAAATCTGTTCCTCTGAAAACTCCAAAAATTAAACGTTTGTTCGTTAGGTTTACTTAGTCTCTCACAGTACTCAATGAGGTTCAAGTTAAAATTATTTTGAACTCCACAAAAATAATCATTCAAATTATCAAGATTAATCATAGGTTCAATTACCCTATCGGTTTGTTTACCAACACCTTGATTTTTAATAACACCCCAAATTGTTTTATTTGTACCCTCAGAAGAAATCAATGACTGAAAATAGCTGATTCGTTTGTCTCTCAATAATCGTTTAACATTATTTCTCAGTACTCTGTACCTTTCCCATATATTAACATTTCTTGTTCTACCGTAATGTCTATACAAAATATCTCTCTCAGTCATCATATTTTTACAGCAGTATCCAGTCAAGGGCAAACAGGCCTCTTTTTATGTATTCTCCTTTCCGGAACATACTTATTAAATAAAGCATTAAGATTATTAACAAGTATTTTTACTTTATCGTCAATAGATCTTTGTTCATACAAATCATTCCATTGTACATTAGCACATTCGGCTTTAAGCTCCTTAATATTAATATTCTTAAAATCTCTAACTAAATTTGTACAAATATTACTCATCTTAACTTTTAGATATATTTCCACATATATCATGTCATGGTAAGATACCCCGGATGCTGGAACCTGCCCATAATTCTTCACCTTGTCCATGTCATTACAAATAACTAAGTCAAGCCATGTATCAGATTGCGGTAGGTGATATGTGGGTTGTAAAGGTAAGATAGTGAAACTTAAATTATCCACCAAATTTAGTAACTGAGTTCTGTCATAAGACGGTCTACTAGTATTAAGATCTATATTAAAATCACCTAGGACTAAGATATTCTGGTAATTAGGTACTAAATTTGCAAACACATAAAATAATTCAGCTAATCGACCCGCTTTATGAGGTCTATAAACTACACATAATAATAGTTTCCAGCTGTGACATACTTCTACAATGAAATAATCAGGTTTTTACGTAAGTGGGTTGGGATGATGATATTATTTTATATTTAAAAATTTGATTAATATATAAAGCAACTCCTCCCCCTTCCTTACCCTCTCTGTCGTTCCTTACAATATTATATCCATTTATTTTATATGGCAAAGATGAAATTACAGGTTTAAGAAAGGTCTCGGAAACAGCTATGAAATCAAACCCACCATCCTTGACAAGACTAAAGAAAGAATCGTAATGCACAATTAAATTTTCCACATTAACATGAGCAGCTTTCAAACATTTTTTAGATTTATTACAACCAGCTGATCTCGTTTCTCTTTGAGTAATCAAGTTATCCGACATAGACAAGACTATAAAACATAGCGCAAGACTTGTAACACTTAAATTCACAGGTGGTAAGGAGAAGTGACATCTTAAACATTACACACAATAAATCACATTGATCTATAAACAAAACATTGAAATCTGAATATAAATACAAAACAACGCTCATGCATATTGCAACTAATATACATTCCTTAGAAACTAATATATACATTTTTCCTTGAGATAACTCATGAAGTCATGCCAACTTTTCCAAGTCACTGACACTTTCTACAGTCACATACCGATCGCGCTCATTTTTCCGCAGGAAGATGCGTCCGTTTTTCACCCACAAATACGCGTATTTCTTACTCTTCTTTACTTCTCTCGCCGCTCTCAGTAGTTGGTGGCGCTCTCGAGTTAGAGTGTCATTGACATATATAATGTGACCGTCTCCAGTATTAAAACCAAGATCCCGCGAATTTAGATTTTTCTTCTTCCTACGACCGTCAATAAATCTTATTTTATTACGTTTGCGAAGAAAGCGCACAACAATGCCATTAGGTTTTGTGAGGTCCGTATAGTTAGATTTGTATCTGTAACAATTATCGACCATTTCTTCCTCAAATTTAAATCCTATTACTTCAGATATTTTCTCCAGTATTACTATAATATTCTCTCCCTTTTCAAAAGGTATGCCCTGAATCTCAACTTCATTTCCCAACTCCCGTTGTTACAAATCATGACATTTATTAATCAATTCATAAACTTTCTTTTTCAAATTGACATTTTCTTGATAAAAGTGTTTCAATATTATTTGAAACAACAGTAAGCTTATTTGATACATCCTCAATTTTCTTCGCATTTTCTTCCAACCAATCTGAGTATTTTTGCAATGTGCAATTAAATTGGTGATTGGTTTCCTTTACCTCCTTACGAAAAGAAATAATTTCATTCAGAATATCAGACAAGGTGACACCACTTGCCTTATCAGTCCCATGAGTAGATAAGGAATTGGTAGCCGCTGCCGGCTTATCAGTAGTGTGGACAGTGGATAGATGTAACATCCTGACGACACTGGAGAGAGAGAGAGAGAGAGAGAGAGAGAGAGAGAGAGAGAGAGAGAGAGAGAGAGAGAGAGAGAGAGAGAGAGAGAGAGAGAGAGAGTGAGGAGAGAGAGAGAGAGAGAGAGAGAGAGAGAGAGAGAGAGAGAGAGAGAGAGAGAGGAGAGAGAGAGAGAGAGAGAGAGAGAGAGAGAGAGAGAGAGAGAGAGAGAGAGAGAGAGAGAGAGAGAGAGAGAGAGAGAGAGAGAGAGAGAGAGGAGAGAGAGAGAGAGAGAGAGGAGAGAGAGAGAGAGAGAGAGAGAGAGAGAGAGAGAGAGAGAGAGAGAGAGAGAGGAGAGAGAGAGAGAGAGAGAGAGAGAGAGAGAGAGAGAGAGAGAGAGAGAGGAGAGAGAGAGAGAGAGAGAGAGAGAGAGAGAGAGAGAGAGAGAGAGAGAGAGAGAGAGAGAGAGAGAGAGAGAGAGAGAGAGAGAGAGAGAGAGAGAGAGAGAGAGAGAGAGAGAGAGAGAGAGAGAGAGAGAGAGAGAGAGAGAGAGAGAGAGAGAGAGAGAGAGAGAGAGAGAGAGAGAGAGAGAGAGAGAGAGAGAGAGAGAGAGAGAGAGAGAGAGAGAGAGAGAGAGAGAGAGAGAGAGAGAGAGAGAGAGAGAGAGAGAGAGAGAGAGAGAGAGAGAGAGAGGAGGAGAGAGAGAGAGAGAGAGAGAGGAGGAGAGAGAGAGAGAGAGAGAGAGAGAGAGAGAGAGAGAGAGAGAGAGAGAGAGAGAGAGAGGAGAGAGAGAGAGAGAGAGAGAGAGAGAGAGAGAGAGAGAGAGAGAGAGAGAGAGAGAGAGAGAGAGAGAGAGAGAGAGAGAGAGGAGAGAGAGAGAGAGAGAGAGAGAGAGAGAGAGAGAGAGAGAGAGAGAGAGAGAGAGAGAGAGAGAGAGAGAGAGAGAGAGAGAGAGAGGAGAGAGAGGAGAGAGAGAGAGAGAGAGAGAGAGAGAGAGAGAGAGAGAGAGAGAGGAGAGAGAGAGAGAGAGAGAGAATTGACAATTCGTTTATTTACCCTGCCTTGGTTTGGACCGATGGTCCACTCCTCCACCAAGACAGGCTTCAAGCTTTAACAAATACAGAATTTTTCAATTGAGTTATGGCATTATAGTTTACTTAATAAGAATAACTATTACATCTCGTTTTACTACGTTTAAACTACAAATTTTCACACTACACACGGTATCTTCTAATTTTACGAAATGAGTTTCTGAGTTTTTTACGAAATATATCATAACTAACACTATTCTTAATATCATTACATTACATATTCACAAGCCTAATGGACATTACATGGAAAGATCTCCCATACGATACAGTTCTATGAATGGGAAACAGAAGCGTACTATTACCAAAACGTGTTTCCCTCAAATGAACATCAAACAATCTTGAATATTTTTCGTACAAATAGTCAGGTTTCCTTGTCTGAAAAAGTTTATACATCGTACATTAAATATTATATTTCCTTCTTTCCTTTATTTTAAGCCATCCCAACCTAGAATAGTATCTAGTTACAAGATCATCCAACCTCAAATTAAAAATGTACCTAATACACGCATTTTGGGTCCTTTGTAATTTACTAGTTAAGGTATCGTTCAAATCACAAAATGCTAAATTAGCGTAATCAAAGTATGGCATAACCAAAGTCAAAACTAACATTTTCTTAATAAACACTGGAGGATTAAAACACAATCTTTTAAATTGGTATATGGACTGAAAAACTTTGTTATGAATATAATTTACTTGTTCGACCCACGAAAGAGTTTGGTTCATTCTTAATCATAAATTCACAACGGATTGCTCATATTTTAAAATCTGATTATTTATCACAACTGGAAACACATTATCAATATCAATATTTGAAATTAACCTAGGATTACCGATTTATTGGTTTGCATTTTGATATATTAAGATTCAGGCCATTATCAGTACACCATTTGTAAAGTTTTCCCAAATCAACATTTATATTATTTATAGCTGTATTAATGTCTTTTAAATGGCAATGTATATACATTTTGGTGTCGTCTGCTTACAAAATCAACCTGCTAAACATAATAGGTTCATCAATTCTATTAATATATAATGAAAACAATAAATCTGAGAGGTTTGAGCCTTGTGGAACTCCTACACTATTCAATTTCCAATCCGAGAAAGATCCCCCCGTTATCTTTACCCTTTGAATTCTTTGTTCTAAATACGACTTGAACCGATTTACTGTACTTACACTAAAATTATACGACTCAAGTATGGATAACAAAAGTTGATGCTGTACACAATCAAACGCTCTTGTAAAATCTAGTAACATTAATACAGTAATTTTCTTATTATCTATAGCCAATCTAATATCATCTGCAATTCTTATCAGTGCAGTCTGTGTACTGTATGATGATCTATATCTAGACTGATACTTGAACAAAATGTTATTATCATTAATATATTTATACATCCGCTGAAACACAATCTTACCTAACATCTTACCTAGTACACACAAAATATTTATTGATCGATAATGCTTGCACTCCGAAGGATCGGACACTTTTGGTAGAGGAAGAATTAAAGCCTCCTTCCATTTATCTGGATACACACTATTCGCAAAAGAAAAATTATAAATGTGACATAGCACATGTTTTATCTCCTCATAGATTATTCTTAAGAATTTTATTGAAATTCCATCATTGCCAATAGCATTTGACGAAACATCCATCAAAGCCTTATACACAGTATCAGAATCAATACCATTAAATTGAAAACTATTATTTACACTATTAGGATCACATAAGTTTTTATAATGTTCAATAAGGTCTGGGTTTATTCTATTATTAACACCACAAAAATTATGCATTTAAATTATCTAAAGACATTACAGGATCAATCAACTTTTTTGACACTTTGCCAGCTCCCTGACTCTTTAAGATTGTCCAAAGATCTTTATTTGATTGTTCATTTTGAAATAAATGTGCAAAATGTTGATTCCTACTATATCTAACTATTCTTTTGATGCTATTGCGTAAAACCCTGTAGTTTTCCCATACAACATTATTCTTAGTTCTTACATACTGCTTATAATCTCTATCTCTTTCCTTCATCATGTTTTTAATTTCATCATTAATCTAAGGACAAACGTTTTTCTTCTTGGATATTTTTCTCTCAGGTATATACTTATCAAATAATTGTCTTAGTTTATTATTTAATATTTCAACCTTGTCATTAACACAATTACTTATAAAACTATCGTTCCAACATATATTAGCACATTCGGTTTTTAGTCCATCTTTATGCATGTGTTTAAAGTCCCGTATAATTATTTTTCAATTATCTCTAGCAAGTTTGGTTTTCAGATTTAACTCTACATATATCAAATCATGATAGGATAACCCTGAAGCAGAAGTTTGACCAAATTCTCTTACTCTATCCCTGCCATTAACAATAATTAAATCCAACAAAGAATCGGAATTTGGCCTATGATATGTAGGATTTAAAGGCAGTAAACATAAATTCAAACTGTTTACAAGATTAAAAAAACTGGGTCTTATCAGCGAAAATCCTATCACTAATGTCGGTATTAAAATCTCCAATTAAAACAAAATTATCATAAACAGGTAACAGATTTGCTAATACATCAAAGCATTCAGCTATATGACCCACTTTTGGTGGACGGTACACAGCACACAATAACAATTTCCATCTCAAAGAAACTTCCAAAACAAGATATTCTGGTTTTTTACAATATACTGCATTAGACATACAAATAATTTTAATTATAAAAATCTTATTAGAAAAGAATTTAATTATAAATTCTTTTCTAATATAAATCGCGAGGCCTCCTTCTTCTTTACCCTCTCTATCATGACGTATTAAATTTTAATTTTCAATCATAAACAACACAGATGAGACTGCTGGCTTTAGAAAATGTTTCTGTTACAACTATTATATCAAAACTTTCGTTATTAAACAGGCTTAGGAAAGTTTCTCTACGTACAATAACATTTTCCGCATTAACATGAATGATCCTTAAATAATTTTTTGACCCTAACGATCTATTAACAAATATTTGATTCGTCTGACTCTTATCATTTATTGTTTGATTTTCTACCATTTATGATTGAAAATATAAAATTCACACAATACTACAAATATACTTATAACGGTCACCCGTTCACTTAAATACGCAAAACATACTCTTAACAGATATTTTTTTAAACTAATAAACTTCATATTACAAATATATTTAAATTCTTTACACATAAATACACACAGTAATAACACTAGTTTACTCAAAATGAGCGTAAGGTGACTCAATTCTCACGCTAGTTTATTTAGATCGTCAGGTGAATTCACAATAATGTATCGATCCCCTTGATTTTTTCGCATAAAAATGCGTCCATCTTTTATCCACAAATAGGTATAGAGTTTGTCCTTCTTCACTTGGCGGGCTGCATTTAGAAGCTTCCTCCTCTCAGGGGTCGTTGACGTAGACTGGCATTGCATCTCCTCCCATAAAGCCGAGATCCCTGGTATTCAGATTTCTTTTCTCCCTTCTCTTATCAATGAAATTCTGAAGATCAATGTGACGCACGAAGCGCACCACTATCCCTCCTGGCCTGTCCCCTGCACCTGTTCGTTTGTATCGGTAGCACTTGTCTACCATATTTTCGTTGAAACCAAAACCAATTGCTGTTGATATCTTATTCAAAATATCCATCAGATCCTCCTTATCTCCACAGGGGACGCCACTTATTTCCACCTCGTTCTGTTTAGCTGACTGAGCCAATGAGTTAATTTTCATATTCAATTCATTAACAGTTTTTTTTCAAGTTAACGTTCTCAGGATAAAGAACGTCAATTTTATCCACAACGGAATTAATACGCTGTGTTGCTTCTTCGATCTTTTTAGTATTTTCATCCATCCATTCCGAGTACTTTTGCAAGGAGTCAGAAAACTCCTTGTTTGTTTGTTTTACCTCTCGTCTAAACGCTATCATCTCCGATAAGATATCAGCTAGAGGTCTTTTGACGAGGGTTTGACAGGGGATCGCCGTACTCACTCTACTGCCCTTGAACGGATGTTTCGAAATCTATACTCTATAATATCTGCTAAATATTATTCAGTAGACTACTGTCTTTTTACTACTTCTTTCTGACTTGCTACTGAAGAAGACACCTACAGAAAGAATGAAACAAAAAGATAAATGCATAAATGAAAGTCGGGTTTATTTTCTTAAATATATTGTTAAGTAATACACCATTTGTACAATAATTGTACACCATTTAAGAATTGCTGTTACGGTTATAATGGTCTTTGCTTTGTGGATTCGTTTTCACCCCGCTATCAAAATAACTATTAAAGTAGGTATCGTAAAATGCACGGAAAAATCAGATAATCAGAGCAAGAATTTACACTTGTTTTGTACAAATACATATCAGAAGAGTAATAAATAATGTGCAAGTACGTTTATTTTATGTACCAATGCTTAAAGGACTTCCTTCTTTAGAAATTAATTTACTTTAAGTGGATCTAATGACCACATAAACATTTCCCAGGTAATATGAAAGGGGCATGTCATCTCACCTATGTATCATCAGCTAAAATATAATAGGTCCAATGCCATTAAATACTGTCCTCCCCGTAAATGTAATGATACAATTGTTCAAATCCTAAATTTACTAAAATATGATGTCAGTTTTGTAAGATAATGCTTGGATTCTCATAAATGCTTCTGGTTTAGCACTTATATTAGGACAGGATTAAACTTGTCATAGCAAAACCGTGAATACCAACATAGCAATTCACTGAGCAGAACATGTTACATAAAAAAGGTATACAGGTATTTATTTTTATCAGCTAGGTTTCTAACTTGGTAATTTACAGTTTAATAAAAAAAGAGATATAATATATATATGTAGGGCTATCATATAAATATCTAGCGCTAAACAATAATAAAATACACAAAGATGCAATAAACGTCATTTTCATAACATTTCTGTTGAAAAATATTATTTTATTGTTAATCGTCCTCCTTTTAAAATTTTACTATAGATATAAATACATAGATGAGTAATATACGTTTTTTTAATTTGTTACCTATCTGGACTTAGGGAAACTTATTAAATTTGTATAAGTTATTATTTTCTTCAATAACAGTAGAGGCCGTGAAGAACGAGGCAGTCCATGACCTTGAGCAGAGAAAGCAGTTAGGACCGGATTTACAGCGGTGGGGACTGCAGACGCTTAGTTCGCTGCTATCTCATTCGCAGTAAACACCGTGCCATACGCGCCTTACTAAAAACATTATTTCTCGTGATATATACGTGAAGTGCCAATTTCATAGTATTTCAGTACCGTAAGTTTAGTAAAACGTGTTACGTACCGTTATAACAGTGTATATTTTACAATTTTTATATACTTAGTAAATATTTTTGTTTTACATTTGTGAATACCTACTGGGCTAACTTTTCTTCCTAGAGTAGTACATGACTGGGCCGCTATCTTACACTTCCCCTCCACTGGCGAGCTGTCCCACCATTACCCGCCTCTTCCCCTACTCAGGGCTCCGCTCATTCCTCACGTCCTCTATCCGTCGGTAAAGTCATTTTCTTCCAGAAATATATTAAATTTGTAAGTCGAAAGTTAGCTTACATTTTAGGTTAATCTAGTGTTACTATTCAATTCAGCATTTATTTGTAAATTGTAATTAATCATGTATTGGTAATTCAAAAATAACAATTATTAGTAAAAATCAACCTAACCATTACCAACCATTATCAACCTAATTATTGTTGGTTGTAATTATTAGTTTTCATAACCTTTTGTAAAATTGTCCATACTGCAAGCATGTTTTCTAATAAATACAAAGTTCGTTGTTAGTACAAAGAATCACCAAATTTCCCTAATTTAGTTATACCTCTAATAAAAGTTTAATTTTTAATATATCTTACCTCCTGATATACATGTTAGTACTCGTATAAACTCGCACTTTTTTGTGTGAGCTATGTGTCTCTGTAGACAGTTTCATTGAATTTTTGGTTTATAGGCCAAGAGCCACTATTTAAGGTAATACAATATTTTGTCTATGTATAGTTATTATCTATTTAAAGTAATTTGATACAATTATAAATGTGATATATTTAATATGATCTAAAGTGTTGTTTTAATTAATAACAGTAATAATAAAACAATCAACTATCCATTTCAATTAACGTGTACTATGAGAACGTGTCTACTCGCATATACCGTATTATACTAACGATGGACCAAGATAAGGTATAATTAAAACAAACTGTAGATGTTTAACATTCATTAGTATATTGCGGAATTACTCAGGTAGTAATGTAGTGATGTATGGAATTTGTTCAAATTTAATCCCAATAAGCAATTCACTTTATATGTGATACCTTGAGTTTTGGTTTAAGTAAGCTGTTGTTTATATTTACTGCCTAAGCAGTACGCTGTGCGTGTGTAGTGGAAGTATCACTCACACTCTTCCACAGAATGAAGAATTTGCGCAGGTAGAACAATTATTGCACGGCCAGGTCAGTTTTGAAAAGTAGGACAGTTCGTCCACGCCGACACTCGTGGACTAACTGTCCTACCCTGCAGAAAAGTGACGTCAGCCACCCTAGTCAAAACTAGGCGTGGACCTACAGTCCTAAAATCGACCGCGCCAGCCGCATCCTCATCTCTAGACTTATCGTCTTTGATATCTCCACTACTGTCCTGCTTACATTGTACAGTTGTGGCCAAGCCGCTGTCGAGGAAACATCGCTGTGTAGTTGTGACCTTGTTTGAGGTTTTCATTCCCGGCTTACATCTAGTGGTTGTGTATTGTTCTTTTATAAGGTTACTATCCTGTAGTTGGTTGTGTATTGTTCTTTTATAAGGTTAGTATCCTGTAGTTGGTTGTGTATTGTTCTTTTATAAGGTTAGTATCCTGTAGTTGGTTGTGTATTGTTCTTTTATAAGGTTAGTATCCTGTAGTTGGTTGTGTATTGTTCTTTTATAAGGTTAGTATCCTGTAGTTGGTTGTGTATTGTTCTTTTATAAGGTTAGTATCCTGTAGTTGGTTGTGTATTGTTCTTTTATAAGGTTAGTATCCTGTAGTTGGTTGTGTATTGTTCTTTTATAAGGTTAGTATCCTGTAGTTGGTTGTGTATTGTTCTTTTATAAGGTTAGTATCCTACAGTGTTTTACTCATGATTAAGTGCAGAAAATGTAAAATTTCTATTGACACTACATCTGAATATTTGACTTATATTGATTGTACCGGGTACTTTCATTTATCAAGTCTCAGTAAAATTACTAAAACTGATTTTGACTACATCGTTAATTCCAGTTTAACCTGGAAGTGTGTAAAGAGAAAGTCAGGAAGGGGAGATACCACACCTGTGACTCTCACAAGTGAAAAATTGGTAAATCACATGTCATTTAGTCAAACTAAAAGTATAAAAACAAGTGAATCTGAATATGACTCTGAATCCGGAGTGTCTAAGAAATACAAACATACTTGCTACGTTTGTAATAAAGGATTTTCTTTTAATTCTAAAAAAGAGAGAGAGAGAGAGAGAGAGAGAGAGATTATAATGTTAAATTTTGTTACACTAGAAGAAGAGGATATACTACAGTTATTTTTGTATTATATCTAACATTTGAAGTTTTTTCCTAAATTGAATTTAAGCATGGTTATAAGGCTGGTTAAACATATTACTAACCACACTGTTTTGGTGCGATAACTCCAGATTCTACCTTCATAATTGTGTTCGGATATTTATGGTTTTTCGACTAACCCTTTTTTTGCTACCGAAGACATTGAAGACTAGACGAGATTTTGTTGGCAATACTTGCTTATAGTCAATTATAGTTTTACCCGCAGGCACAAATCTCCTAGAACGAACCACAAGACACATTTCGGCACTCGTCCATACGTATTCTCTCGTCGACTAACCGTAAATGTCGAGATTCTGGGATTCATGGGCAATTTGATAGGTTTATTCTACTGTGGGACATGACTATTGGAGTTGGTGGAGTTTGTTCCCTAACCTCAGAGGATCTTGCTAGCCTCATCAAGGGTGTGCCACCCCCTGCCTACTTTTACTGGAGAGCCTGGTTCAGAGCTGGCCTCCCCTTCTCCCGGGGAGGCTTGACTTTGACATGTAGTGCCCTAATTCTCCCTCATGGATCTCGATAGGAGGCGGCCCCTACTCCCTAACCTTACCCATCCCGAATATCCTGTCACTCCAGAAGCAGCGCAAAGATTCTTACAGGACGAAGTGCAATCCATAAGAGAAAAAAAACGCAAAAGGTTTCAAAAGTCTTGTTAAAAATCAAAACATACTGACCAATTAAATCATAATGAATAGAAGCATAATATACTAACACTGAAAACAATCTCAAAACTACGCACAGGGCAACAGGAGTAATTGAATATCATCTTTAGAACATTTTTAAATTAAATTTAATCCAAACTTAAGCCTAGCTTGTGATTAAATTACATGGATATCAGTTCAAATTAACAACATAGGCCTAGAGCAATTAAATACATGTATCCATAAGAATATTTGTCGATAATCTCTGTACCTGATGATGATCTCTTTGAACTCAAAAGAAACATAGTATCAATAAAACATTATTTAAAAAAAAAATTATGGTTGCCTGTAAAGTCGGTTTTACGGGCGAAGATTTTACGTGACAACGTCTTTTTCTCGGTAGAATATTTATTGATATGAATATTATTAAATTGCACAATAGGAACAAGGAATTGAATGAAAATAAGAATTGCACAAATTTTAACTATAGAAATATATTTTGTTTACTAAGACATTGTACATAATTTGAAATTAATTAAAATTTGTTATTGTAAATGGTAAAGTTGAATAAAACATTTACTAAAATTGGAATTTGAAATTCTTGCTAAACACAGTTAAATTCTAACTCCGCGCGTGGTGATTGGTCGGTTTAGTTCGTTTGTTTGGTCGCACTGTTATGACAGGTTAGAGGTTATAATTTGTTATTTTAAATGTTTGACTAGCAATACGCGCTGTTTCTTCTCAATCGACTGAATTACGATTGATTGCAGAGTGATTTAAACTAATAATTTACTTAACACTATCAACATTTGTCAATAATAATTTAAGACGTTGTCACGTCAAAAGTATAATCTAATATTTTTTATGACTAATCGTATTTTGATCGTTTGTAGTATATTTCGACTTATAATACAAGCTATAAGGCTTCGATTACTCCACATGCACGAGTATTCTGAAAGAATATTCTTATTTTTTTAAAGAAAAATTAGAAATAAAGAGGATATAAAAATATTTTTATTGTAACAAATTTAAACTCCTACAAGCAACGTCATTAATTTTTAAATTGCTTCCAATTTTATAAATATTTTTTATTACATTTCTTATCTTTGTGCACTAAAAGAATAAATATCTTTAACAGAACAGTACCGTATGATTCTTCAACTGACGTCCCAGGGAAAATGATTAAAGTATGCATTGTTTAAATTTTAAAACTATACAAAGAGGCATATCAACTATAAACGAATTAAAATTGCATTAAGTTATTTGCAAGTAGACACTGTCTTTGGCTATCTATTGCATATTTAGAAGAAATAATAAACATACAAAATCAGAGAGTGAATATCGTTTTGTGTGGTAGAAACCCATTTTGTTTTAGTATCATTATAACAACTTGTTTCAGACAACACGCTTCAAATTATCGCCTGGTGTAATGGACTCCACCGTATTCTACTTCTTCATCACTCTACTCCTGGTTTCGTGCGGTACTCACGATACAGAACAGTCACCATTCTTCGCCAACATGGCTTCATCTCAAGATATGGACGACGATCCAATAATCTTTCCTGATTCAACAGAATATAGGTGGTTATATTATTACCAGTACCCACCAACTACGCCAACTACGTCCACAACACCCAAAACGGACAGGACCCTGTTTCGTACTCGTACGATTCAATGCGATAAATGCAAGAAGGTTGACCACAAGGGAAACTGCAGAAGGATTCAAGGATGTAGACTGGATGTAGACTGAGGGATCCATAAAGTAAATTTGTACGTTTTAATACTATTGTATTCTTTCTTTTTTTTCCTGTAGAATGTAACCAAAGTAGTAAGACTTGGCAAATAATTCTATGTATCAAAACAGTTAATATTGATATTTTGAGAAATAGCACGTAGAATAAGTGTTTTACTCAATAATAATGAATTAAAAATGTCCTTCACTACAAGACAATATGGGCTATTGATCATAATTTTTGTTTTCGTTTCCATTTTTGGTCCCAAACATATTGCGGAATATTATGTTAAAAACATGAGGATGGTTTTTAACAATAAACATCCACTACTACTATAATGTTGTTTATTAGTAATGAATAAAGAGGTTAATTTATTACTAATATAAAAAAAACAGCCAAAAAAAGAAATTCACAGGTCCTGGTGATTGTACTTTTAGATCAACATTTTGAAAGTCAATTACAGAAATCATAAAATACTAATAAAACCTGAAATCCACGGTGTGATGCTAAAGATGATACCTTACCTACTAGAATGTCACACACTTCATTTTTAAGAAAAGATTTTTAACTTTCGGCCAGGCCAATCTTTAGGAGTTATACAGTTTCCATTTCAGGTTGGGAATTAAAAACCTACCCAAAAGTTGTAATAACTCCTATTTTCTCCAACCCTTGTTAGGAAATGTGTGGAGACGGGGTGTAGAAATGTGGCCAGCACCCCTTCTGCAACACCCTGACTGGTCGATATCAGTGAATATTATAGACAAACACTGGTGAAACTGACTATAAATCCTAGGCAAATATGAACGAACAGAATTATTAATCAGTGAAGGGTAAATAAGACGTTAAAAGAACACGAATAACGTAATTATTTAAATTAATTTAGATTTCCTCAAGAAGACCAAGAATGGTGCTTAGGATTGGGGTGCTATATCCCTAATATAATATCTTTACACATAATGTTTTAATATCATGCTGAAAGTGTATGATGTGTGCAATCTCGAAAAGCCTTTTCTAATCAGTGTTGACAGAAACTAATATTGTCATTGCATCAATTAAAAATCAAAACATTTAAAAATAGCTCCTCATATTTTAATCAATTAGATTTAATTATTATATCAAACTATTTCCCTCGTAATTCCAAATTAACGCTTTAACAATTACAGATTTTGAATGTTAACGCATTAACCACGTTAAACAACTTTTGAATTTCTTTTATATGCAAGATTTTGTTTCTACCATTAATCTATAATAGTTTTATAAATTCACTAAGAAGCATAAAAACTGCTACATTTTTATAGTTTCAAAGCTGTAATCTTGTAAAAAACATTCGGGTTTGCACTAACTAATAATAAGTTGTATAAGTCAAATATATTGTTGGAATGAGGTATGTCTGACATACTACTACTAACAAAGATTACTATGCAATGAGCAACAGTTATAAATATATTAGTCTATCGCAATACTAAATCATGCAAATAATGTTTAAAAATAATGTGTAGCCTAATAATGTCGCACACCTAAAATAAATAGACCATGTTTTGAAAAATCTTTTGTATTTTTGGGTCCAAAATGTTATAATCGTTTACCCCAATTCATTAAAAATAATAATAATAAAAAATCATCATTGGAAATAAGATTATGGTTGTTATCATTAGTTAACATAAATATGAAGTTGCAAAGTTAGATGAGATATAGTAGGCCTATTGTTAGTTATAAGAATACAGTACACTAGGATTGTCACTGAAAGTTGAGAGAAATGTTTAGTTTGCGTTATCAAAGTAACCATAGATATGAGAACGAAGTGCAGTGATATGGTTTTGTCTAAGCTTGTATTTATTGAGATATTTACTGAGATTTATTAAGATAGCAACTGCAGTTATAGTAAATTTTGTTTTGTATCTACTATCATAACTTGTAGAATGGGTAGTATTTTCTTATAAGTTTTATGTTAATTATTTGTATAATATTATTGGAAATAAACTATTCTTCTTCTTCTAAATTTATTTATTAATTATTTCCCGACCAGCTTAGCTGTTTTTTAATATTTCTGAAGAAACATGACCGAAAACAGCGTACTGCACTAATTTAATCTCGCGCAGCAGGAGGTCAGTAATTGCCCCATATTTTGATTATTAACGTGAACTCAACTCTTATCAATCGAACTTCGGAGTCACGAGGAGGTTACGGATTAACGTCAGTCATAAAGGCAACTGTTTTATTAAAAGGCGTAAGTATTATCCATTCTGTAACTTATAGTTATTATTAATTTATTCTAGATATATCTACTGTAGTAATTTCCACTTATATTTGCAGATAAGTATTTTTTGACAATTGAAATCATTCCAAACCATAAAAATAAAAATAAAGATGTTTTATACCATATTCCACAAACAAGCAGAGTTCCGACTAGTGGGATTGTCATTATTAAATACATTTGTACTTTTAATTAATCTACACACTTACGAGCAGAAATTATAGGATATTAGTACTTCGTCGAATAATTTTCAAAAAGTATACATTTTATAAAAAACAAAAAATATAAAAAAGGTTAGGATTTATATAAGTTATCAATTAAAAATTAAACACCTCATTAACCACATGATAAATCAAAATAAGAGCGTAAAAGTGAATAAGGTGTAATATTATTATGGATAAAAACTCAAGGTAGTTTCGCTAAAGTCATGGTGTAAATAGAAAAGATTCCTATTTCACGCTAGGTGGAAAAGACTGTATTGTGTAACACTCGTTCTAGATTGAAGCTCAATGTAAATCAAAACCTTTAGAATATGTAAATTAAATAAGATTTTGACGTGTTTACACATTAAGACGATTGTTACAACCTAATTTAGATACATAAATGTTCATGAAATTATTTATTTTAATACAAATTTAAATACATATTAAATAATATAAAAATATTTTTATAAAATATATTACATCTAAATTTAGATACCATTATATAAAACATTTATTAAACTGTACATTATTTTAATTATATATGTAAATTTCATTCGAATTTATAACTTGAATAAATTAATATACTTACAGAAACTTGCACATTACATCATCTTACCAATAGAAAAATCAAACACGCCGTGTTCATAACATTTTTATACTCAAGGTAGATTTGCGATAAATCTGGTTAAGATAGTGATAAATGCTAATCACAGTAATGTTTATCTGTCAACGATAAGATAAGAAGCTTCTGTAACGATGCACTGACCTTACTCTACAATGCTCAACTAACGACAAACATGATATCAATATTGTAGATGGGGCTTATATTGGTACTGATAACTTACTTACATTAAAACATAAAACATGTTACTTCTCTATATCTTAACGTACCTATGAACACTACGATTCTCTTAACACAAGATTGGCTTCAGTCTATACATTTATCAAGCAAAGAAATTGAAGAGTTCATGCTTCTAATTAATCTATGTATGAATCAAAATTGTTTTCAATTCAAAAATTTATTTTATTTTCAAACTGATGGAACAGCAATGGGAAATCCTTTATCATGCTTCATTGCAAATATTTTCATGAATCACTTTGAAATTTTAGTTACAGAATCTCTACCATACTTTCCAAGAATTTGGATTCGATATGTTGACGATATATTTGTAGTGTTCAACAAAAATGAAAACCTTAATAACTTTATAAATCACCTAAATTCATTTTACTCCACATAAAGTTTACTCATGAAATTGAATCAAACAACTCACTTCCGTTTTTAGATATTTTAGTAATAAAAAACACAATTTCAAAGCGATTATAATTCGATATATATCGTAAAGCAACACACACTGATCGTTGTATAACAAATGAATCAAATCATCCACCAACACAAAAACGAGCAGTCTTCCATTCATTGGTATATAGATTATTAAACACTCCTCTATCACAAGAAAATTTTAAAAAAGAACTTAAGTATATGAAAGATGTTGCCGTTTTTAATGGATATTAAACAGATTTAGTCAAACATATATTTAAAAAAAGCTCAAAAGAAACATGAAAAAAGTTAAAGACAACACTTTTATCTACTAAAGACACAAACACGAATTGGATTAGCACTACATGGACAAATATATCAAAAGATGTACAAAAATCATTAAAAAACATACAAATAAAAACGTCACTTATAAAAAAACAAGCCACTTGAAGAATAAATTGAAAAATCCAAAAGATGACGAAGAAATTAATTAATAAATCAGGAATATACCAAATTAAATGTGATAACTGCAACAAAAAATAAATTGGACAAACAAGAAGAAAAATTCATACACGATATAAAGAACATTGCTCCCACATTAAATTCAACAGAAAAGAAAAATCGGCCATCGCACACCACTGCATAAATACTGGACACACTATATCACAGAAAAACCTAAAAATATTAAAACATTTTAACACTCCAAGATATTTAAATGCATGGGGGTCATGTTACATTAATCAAACAAACACAGAAGAATTATATCAAGAAGATGGACCACAAAATTCAATATTACTAAAACGAAGATTACAAAAAAAACATTCAAAATTTATATAGAATAATACCAGTAATAATTTAATTGTATTTACACACTACGCCACACGGGACAGATTAATATTAAATCACATATGTTTAAATATTATTAAAATAAAATTTACTTTTTGTATTTACTTTTGTGATGTGTCTGAAGAAGATATCCTTGATATCGAAAGTCCTCACAAAATAATAAAAGTGTTAAATATTGGTTTTATGTTTTAATGTAAGTAAATGATATCAATGGTAGAACAGACTGTGCAGTAAATACATAACAGTAAAAAAATGAACTAAAACCTGAAATATCATGAACCTTTTACAATTCCAATAACTAACCTTATTGTGTGTGTGTGTGTGTGTGTGTGTGTGTGTGTGTGTGTGTGTGTGTGTGTGTGTGTGTGTGTGTGTGTGTGTGTGTTGTGTGTGTGTGTGTGTGTGTGTGTGTGTGTTGTGTGTGTGTGTGTGTGTGTGTGTGTGTGTGTGTGTGTGTGTGTGTGTGTGTGTGTGTGTGTGTGTGTGTGTGTGTGTGTGTGTGTGTGTGTGTGTGTGTGTGTGTGTGTGTGTGTGTGTGTGTGTTGTGTGTGTGTGTGTGTGTGTGTGTGTGTGTGTGTGTGTGTGTGTGTGTGTGTGTGTGTGTGTGTGTGTGTGTGTGTGTGTGTGTGTGTGTGTGTGTGTGTGTGTGTGTGTGTGTGTGTGTGTGTGTGTGTGTGTGTGTGTGTGTGTGTGTGTGTGTGTGTGTGTGTGTGTGTGTGTGTGTGTAAATACTCTCCCTGTACCAACTTAAATCTAAATATATTAAGAACTACGGTAGTTATCGTGTTCAAAATTATTCCCGCAATATTCATTCTATACAACTTAAAACTATTTAGGAATCTTACGAGATAAAAAAAACCTAAGTACAAACATTATCTTAATTTACCTGGTAGTGCTGAGATATTTTGTTTATTTGCTCTTCGCAATAACTTATAGATAACCATTACCTTCAAAAACATGTAATAGAATCTTGAAACCTAAGGAGATATCGAAAAAAGTTAAAAAATAAAACTGGAAATTCCGTTATGAGGACGATTGCAATAGGCATATTTATATGATATCTACCTAAAATCCCATTTCAGTTACAACAAAGACGTTCCATTTTCGTTGATTAGGGCGCTTCTTACATTAATGATTCAACTTAAAGCAACATATTTGGGTCAATCATGATTAAAATTTCACCTAAATATTATTTTATGTTACAGAATTTTGATTTCATGGCCATTCAAAACAGGCTACTTCAAACAGCTAACTTATATCCGTTTCAAAGTAAAATATATAAATAGAGTGTTTCAATCATACTACACTAATTTGAAATGGTTTTCCAACTTTTACAATAGAAGATTTTGTATCTAGTGATTTACATTTTAAGTTTTAATATTACTTCTTTCTGTGTTGATTTCTTATCACACAAATATGCCAAGCCGAAAATATAATTTTTTAGTATTAACAAAACAGGGTTCTTTGTATTTACTGTATTGCCAAGTAATGATAGTTATTTTTAAAATATGTGCTATCTCCTGCATTTTATCAGCCTCTAGTCACATATTATTCACGTATTAGAAACACGTACTGCTGAAATTCAAGGGGGCAAGCTCAATTCTGTTTACTTAGTTGTTTATCCATTACAGCCTCAAGTGAACCACACGCGAAGACAGAGTCCAGTATCCTCAGTGTCACTGGTACCTGTCCATCGAATTATTCACCAGCTCCCAGCCAAAAACTCAAATGGTATTAAACTGATGTCAATGTGTCTCATACAAACAATGTTCTAAGCTAATTTTGAAACCTTTTACTCAACTCATTAATTTGTCTTTTCAACAAGGAGTATTTCCCTGACTCTTTGAAAAGGAGTCCAATTTTCAAAAGGGACGATCCCAGTTCCACATACAACAACCGGCCAGTCTCCATTTTGCCTGTTTTGAGCAAAACCTTTGAAAAAAAATATTTTTACAATTATTCTACAGTACTTAAATAAACACAACCAACTTTCAGATAAACGGTTTGGGTTCAGGAAAGGTAAATCGACTTTAGACGCTGTTGTGAGTCTGGTCGACTTGGTTATCTAGAGAGATTATAACATCGAAATACCACCTTAGGTGTCTTTCTCGATTTATCAAAGACATTTGACTATGTTGACCACTTAACTGAGCTCTATAAACAGGCATCACACGGCATCCGATGAGTGGCATACTATGGCTTACATCATTTCTCAGCGACACAACTCAAGTTATCTAAATTTAAAATCCGTTTTCAAATCAAATCCTGTTGAGCTACGAGGTTCCACAGCACTAGACTGCAGCACTAAAGTCCTTGGAATCCATCTACACTGAGGGCTGACATGGAAGGATCAAAAATGACAATATTAGTGCTAAATTATCTTCAGGCATTTATGTTTTGAAGACTTGGTAGCCAAACTAAGGTTCTGATGACGGCGTATTAAGGCTTTATTTACTCTCCCCTTGCCTACAGAGTAGTACTGTGAGGGGCATGTGGAAACAATCATTTCTTGGGAGTGTTCAATTACAAAAGCAAGGGATTTGAACAATCGCTCATTCGAATTCCCGACTCTTGTAGAGAAACCTTCAAAATATTGTAGATATTAACTGTGCCAAGTCTCTACATTTTTGAAACAACTCTGTTCTGAATGTCTAAATGTGCCATGACAACTTGCCAAGACATTCATTCGTATGACACCAGAGACAGGAAGAACTAACGAACTGGTAGACATAGAACGGAGGTTTACCTCACAGGCAGGTGTACATTTCATCATCAAGCTGCTCAATAGGATAAAGAATACCGCAGCACCTAACGTGCAATAAACTCGTTTCAAACTCATATTAGCGTCGCAAGCATTTTATAATGTTACAGAGTTTTTGACATTTGACTGGGAGATCACCCAATCAGGAGATTGACTTGGAAAATTGGACCTGTAGGCGAAAAATTACCAAAGGATGTAAGATGCGCGAGTGTTGAATGGTATGTTTGGGTGTGATATCGATTGGGGAGAATGTAAATTTTAGTTCTGAACTTTTAATATGGACGTTTGCTATACGTGTAAATAATGTCTGTTCAATAAAGATTGATTGACTGATTGTAAGTTGATAAGTAATAACTCACCCAGAGTGGTACTGTTCGTCCAGTATTAACCCAAAGGCATAATATTTGTCCGTCTTTAGATAACTTATTTATTGTTTGATCACGTAAATCAAATATATCAAATATCAGCCAAAAATCAAATATATCGTAATATGCATATTTACACATTCATAAAATTTTCGTCCCAAAATAATAAATTATCTTTGGCTTTTTAGCGGGCTTATTTGTAAAAAATAATTAGATGTTATATATTTATAATAAATGGAATAACATTTGGTAATATTTCAAATTGTTTACAGTAGGTTATTTTTTGTAATTTTTTAATTTTCTCTCCAAATGAAAAATACGCGCAATGTCTGTTTTTCTATTAATCGGTATATGTTTCCTTACAAACTGAGATTCTGGAAAATTAAAACGTGTTGTATTCGTTTCTTGGATTAGAAATAATTATAACAAGTCTATTGTGAATATTGAATTTAGCTCCAGTTACAGCGTCTGAAATGTAACGATGTCTTGACTCCTGTAATCTGGGGCCATATTCATCTGAAGTGATCTAACAAAAGTTAGTTTTTTTTCTGTCCGTACTATATATTTGTACACAAAATCAACTGCTAAGACAGGTAGCAATTAAAATTACTTTTTAGACTCATTACAGCATGGACTTTTAAAATTTGAAAGGCTGCATCGAAATTTGATGGATTAAACAAGGTATTCTGTTTCAGATCTCACCATGCTTTCTTCATCTCCTTCTATTATATTACTGGCTTTGTTTTTTTTTCGACCTCCAGCGCCTCACCTGCCCCCTCCAGGAGTTCTCATACACAAGCAGCCTCTTCTGAACCCGACGACCGAGCACTCACACTCCATGAGTCTTCTGATCCGCCTTCGGAAAAACCTCCAAGTAATACCCAACCAGGGAACTCCATTGACAGGAACTTACTTGATATCGCAATCCATCAATGTCCTCAAGGTTACAACAAGAACGCTAGTGGCAACTGCAGAAAAAGCTTGGGTTGATTACCAGATGTGATTATACGCGATTGTACTCTACTTACTGGTACTCTGTTTCTTGCATTGTTTTGTGTTTTTCGCAAGATAAAGGCCGTGTGTGCTTTTAATTGTACATAAAATATTGATGGTATACACAAACATTAGTATTATATAAGTGTTTTTTTCACGGATCCCGACTAAAGAAAAAATACATCAGGGCAATATAAAAAAAATGACAAGCAAACACTTTTATCCAACGCATTATATTTATAATGATTCGTCATTAAATCAATAAATCGTTTCAACATTAGTGTAGTTTACAATTTATTGAAAACAAAAATACAAACCATCACATGTGTAACATAAATCCCTTGAATACTTTTTGGAATCAATCGGATATGATTAGTAAAAACTCTTCGTGCAGTATTAAGTGTATTAGGATACGTTTTGAAAAACAACTCAATATATTTTCCAGAATCTAGGGATAGTACAAAATTACTATCCCACACTTCAGTGTTGGTATGAGGCCGTCTCCTAGACTGGGCCCTAGAACATCTAATTAGATTTATAGAGTTGCAGAACCAAGTCCTTGATTATTTAAAAGAAACATGCTATCAGGCCCAAAAGTATGAATGATTTGGTTATCTAATTTAATCAGATCCAAACCAATACTTGCCCTACGTCATATTTTATGCTACTTGTATTTGAAATTATACGCCTTATAACTCAACACGTCGGGCACAAGCAATCTTGATTAGACACCGTGACTGTCGTTTTGGAGACGGATTAGGTAGGGAACTGGGGAACGTAAATAAAAACCTTCTGGTGGAGAGAAGGTGTGTAAAGGTGGTGACAAGACCTGTGGTCTACAACTCGTCTTTCAATCGCTCATGTGGACTAGGCACTGTAACTGTCATTTGGGAGACGGATTGGACAGGGAGCTGGGGACGTCGTTAAAACTTGTGGCGGAGTGAAGATGAATGCCTGTTGTCTACAACTCATCCTTCAATCGCTCATGTGGATTAGGCACTGTAACTGTCATTTGGGAGACGGATTGGACAGGGAGCTGGGGACGTCTTTAAAACTTGTGGCGGAGTGAAGATGGATGCCTGTTGTCTACAACTCAACCTTCAATCGCTCATGTGGACTAGGCACTGTAACTGTCATTTGGGAGACGGATTGGACAGGGAGCTGGGGACGTCGTTAAAACTTGTGGCGGAGTGAAGATGGATGCCTGTTGTCTACAACTCATCCTTCAATCGCTCATGTGGACTAGGCACTGTAACTGTCATTTGGGAGACGGATTGGACAGGGAGCTGGGGACGTCGTTAAAACTTGTGGCGGAGTGAAGATGGATGCCTGTTGTCTACAACTCATCCTTCAATCGCTCATGTGGACTAGGCACTGTAACTGTCTTTTTGGGAGACGGATTAGGTAGGGATCTGGGAACGTAGTTAAAACTTGTGGCGGAGAGAAGATGGATGGCATCGGTCTGGTAAACTCAGTTAGGTTGTAGCAGTTAGGTTTTGACTCAGTATAAATATTGGTTATTATTTTGTACCCTTTCAAACCCAGCTACGTTTTAAAAAATATCACTCAAAATTGTCGTCATTTTAAAACTTTTTTTGACTTCGAATGTTGGAGGGGTATACACAAAAAAAATATCTACGCATATCTATGATGACTTTATACAAATAATGTATGGTTAAAATGAGTAACTACTACCAGTTTCATTAATTGACCTCAGTAAAACAATGGTATATGAAAGATTTCACAAATTTAAACGTTTTCGAAAAGTTGAACGTTTATTGTTTGTTTATAGTTTGAAAGTTTATTTAAGATTAGTTGTAAAAGGCAAACTTAATAATTCGAACATTAAATAAAAACCAATATAAAAGAAATATAAGGATACTAAAGTATTAGAATAACTAAGTAATAATGTCAAACAAACAATGTAATGCCCATTGAACAATAAATTGCGCAGTTATTGTTGTCAGAGTTTATTTATATAATTATAATAAGGTTATTAACTGAAGTATTTTAAGGTCATGGATATTAAGCAAAATATTATAATGCTCAGCATAATGTAATTTAAACAAATATATGGAAATTGATCAACGGCTTTAGATCTTACCTCATCACTGCACCAACAATTGTAGCATGCCTCTTTTGGCAATAATTAAGGATGAAATGAAATATATCTTTATTGAATACAACATAAAACATATTCAATTGGTAAGGTTAGGACTATTAAGTCCTCTCTTACACCTAACCATAAATTAATAAACTATACTATTACTGTAAAATAAGAGCCACAATACAGTTTACATTACTATTTTACATTCAACAATTATAATCTCTATTTATCTAAAGTAATAAAATGAACTTAAGATTCTCTATGAAACTAAAAATAAATAAATAAAATAAAACTTACAAGGAAATTAAGAGACATTCATCCATCACCATTCATACAAAGCCATCGTCCCATACCCTATGCCACGATATCGTCAACCCGACGAGGCCCAAAACATATGGTCCCTAAGCACCCCCCGAAACCGTTCCCGACTACGAATACCTCTGATATGATCCGGGAGATTATTCCAGAGTCGTCAGGCAGAGACTGTGAATGATTTACTGTAAATAGAGGACCTATGAACAGGAATAGATAATAGAGAGGCTCCACGTTGAGTATTCCAATTGCTTGTTTCAGAAATTAAAGAAAAGAGTTCAGACAGATAGGAAGGGGAATAATCGTTATACAAAATAGAATGTAACATGCTAAGAAAGTGGAACTGACGGAGTAGATTCAACTTTAACAGATGTAACTGATTGACGAAGGGTGTTATATGGTCATATCGTCTAAGGTCGAAGATAAAGCGAACACAATAATTTTGAGTACGTTGTAATCTGTCCGAAAGCTCAACCGTCATGTCATTTATAACTTCGCTACAGTAATTGAACTGGCAGAAAATCAGGGTTTTCACTAGCATTACTTTCAAATTCAAGGGTAAATAAATAGCAAATTGCTTAATACTATGAATACCAGCAAATGCCCTGCCACAAGTCTCAGTAACATTATCGGCCCAACTAAGAGTTTTTGTTATAGTCAGTCCAAGATTTTTGACCTTGTCACTGTATGAAAGAGGACGACCGTTTAATATGAGTGTAGGAGAGTTGTTCACAAGTCGATACCGCTCAGAAGTCTGGAAGTTCCAATAAGAATAGTTTGAGTCTTGCTTTCGTTAAGTTTCAGTCCGTGTTTGGAGGCCCACGTTGCAATAGCGTCAATGTCAGTGTTCATGTCAGCAACAATGTTTGGATAGTTTGAAACAGAAAAGTGGCTGTAAATTTGCAAATCGTCGGAATACAGGTGAAAAAATGAGTGTTTGATCATAGCAGTCAAATCGTCGATGTAAATTGAAAAAAGAAGAGGGCCAAGGACAGAGCCCTGTGGCACCCCTCGATTCACAGGTTTCCAGTAGGAGTCTTTGTCGTTGGACCTAACACACTGCTGACGATCTGACAGATACGACCCAAACCAATCCACACAGCCATCAGAGAATCCGATTTTAGACACTTCAAAAGAAGCAATGGGTGGTAAACGCAGTCGAAAGCCTTAGAAAAATCAAAAAGCGTTAAAATGGTAACAAGCCTTTTGTCCATTGCCAAACTTATATCTTCAGTGATTTTTGTTATTATATTTTATTATACAAAGTAGTTGTTGATTATATTTAGATCAATTGAGATAGGCTTATCAGAGTTAACTTTGCCTATGCCAAGCTCTTTTACTTTTTCCCATAACGATTTTGTTGATTGTTGAACAGAAAATTGTAGATAGTATAATCTTATTTTGGCATTGCGAAATTGTTGCTTAGCTCTGTTCCTTAGTCTTTTATATATTAGCCAATCAGCAGGTGACTTAGTACGTTTCGCTTTACGAAATGCAGAATCTCTTTGAGCCTGCAAATTACGTATAACATCTGTGATCCAGCGAGCTGGCCGCCTAGTAACCCTCTTCGCCACCAGTGGAGCGTGCTGGTCACAAAGTGAAGAAACAAAAGAGCTAAATTTATTGACTATAAGATCAACAGTAGGGGCTAGAATTACCTCATTCCAAGGTAAAGCCCATGCATCATTGAGAAGAGCATCTGAATCAATAAATTTTTAATTTCTGAAGGATACGAATTTGGGGCTCGCCTTAGGAATATATAGTCTGTAAACACAGAAGATGAGGTCATGTCGAGAAAGGCCAGGGGCAGGGTATTGTCCATGGTGCACAACGCGATCCGGGTCAGCAACCGCCATAACATCCAGCAATGTGTCGGCAGTAGCTGTGTGGTGAGTGGCGTTTAGTGGAAGAATAGTTAAATTACAGGAACGGAAGAGGTTAGTCAAGTTGTTCTTGTCGTAGTTATTAGGTCCCAGTAAATTGCAGTTAAAGTCCCCCATTACTATGACATGTCGGTAAGGAGCCATAAAATTGATAAGTGAGTGTTCGAATTCCACTTGAAAATCCAGGCCAGGTGCCCTGTAAGCACACAGCCACTAGAACGTGTATTCCATTACAACTAATATCGATAATCATGTACTCAGGAAACCCTAACCTGGAGTTATCGGAAGAGTAAAGGACAGATACAAGAAGATGTGATTTTACAAAAGCGGCTACTCCACCACCTCCCTTCGAAGTGCGATCGTTTCTATAAATATTGTACCCGTGAAGCTCAACGCTCTTGTCAGTTATATGGGATTTAAGCCAAGTTTCAGAGACTAAAATGATATCAAATTGAGTGGAATCGAAAACAGTGCGGAATTCATCAATGTGGCAGAAGAGGGACTGAGCGTTGACGTGAGCCAATTTAAGAAAAGAACGGAAAGATGACAGTGATTGGCGTAGAGCATGGTGGAGAGGAGGTGAGGCAGAGGCACCGACAGCGTGTCGAGCACGGGCGGGTGCGTCAGGACTCCGCACGGCTAGCCGTGACAAGACCACGACGAAGCGGAGCGACACGCGACACAGGCACAAGACTCGGCTACACACTCAAACCACACACACTCATACGGTATAATAAAGAAAGACATATTCTGACAGTAAAAATCGTTAATATTTTTATTATTTAAACATTCACACAATGAAAACGTGTAGTACTGACATAGTTTTCATTTACTCACTTGGTCAGCTCCAATAAAGTAAATAATTTCAATAGTGGCAAAAAAAGTAAATTTGGTGGGGGGGGACTTAAAACTGTTCTAACGACGGACTAAACATTAAGGCGATTAGCTCATAAACAAATATGTAATAAATAATATTTAATCTAGTAATGAATTAATATGTCCGAGAAAATATTTTGTTTCCTATAGTTACAACCTCTAATAGGTTCATAAATTATAAATATTTGAATTAAGTATGCTATATATAGTATACATACATATATACAACACGCTTATAAACTGTTTATTAAGACAAAAAAACAGGGATTACGAATGTAATTAATTTCAAATCAAGTATAAATATCATAGATAGGATGTAGTTTTCATAGGCAAATCGTTGAATGAAGTAGATTCAATAACGCCACATAGCATCACCCAGGTCCAAGAGGTTGAACTTTCATGGTTCCAGGGTTCTGATAACGTACTGGGTTGTTTTTTCCAAATTTTTTTAACAAATTCGAAATAAGACGGAAATATTCCTTCTAACAGTAGGGTGTTTTCATATTATATTCGATACGAGAAATTATATTTTGGTAACTGTGTTTTAAATTCAGATTATGATAAGTATTTGTTTATGAAGTGGATACCTGAGAGACAATACGCAAGGAGCTCACACAGAATACGATTTTCGATATGTATACGTAATACAACGTTTATAACATATACGATAGGTAATGGAAATGTTAGTTAAGAAACAGATTACTGATCTCAAAGTATGTAAAGTTTGATTAAAACTATACTAATAACTGTACGTATAAGCAAATTGTTAGAATTTAGAGCTTGTTCAGTACAGTAATGCAGATACAAAGAAAAATTTACAATCTAACATTTACTACCTGTATACATTTAAGGACAATAAAATTAAACATAGTTGACTGAAGTAGGGTTTATAGGCCTATATATGTGCACATATATTCTTGATTGTGAGCACAGGGCAAACTCAAAATTGGCATCAAATAATTTATAATTATTTGGAACCAGAAGTGTTCATAAATGTGCAAACTCCACAAAATTGCATAGAGAGCCACGATAACTGCTAGTATTGAATAAGTTTCAAACGCTGTTATTTTAGTTTTATTTAATTTAAAATTTAACCATCTGATCTAACTCTTGGTAAATTAAGACCACACTAGGTAACCAAAAATACATTTATTTGACTTTAATAGCGTTTTTTGGGGGATTTTCACAGGGGCATAGAGATAATGGGGATTTTTTTACGAAGCAAATCTCGAGGACAATAATTACTTATAGAAAATTTGATTCGTGACATAAATTATTCATAAAACACACCAATAGCACTTTTTACCAGCATTAAGCATTATTTTAAAGTTGTACAGGCCATATATTGTGCGTGTGTATGAGTTTTTATGTCAGTAACAGATGGCACAACAATTCGTGTAACATCAACTAATTGATATATAGACTGGTGTTTGCAGCACTACATCTGTTACAAGAGGAGAAAATGTTGATGTTGACAACAAATCGAACACGTAAAATTGGGTTTGCCCGTTTGTTCAGAGGCAAATGTGTTATTACTAAACAGTATGTAAAACCATTACACCGTACAGAATGAAAATGTATTGAGATGCCAATTTAAAAGTAACTTAACCATGCATTTCATTAAAAATACAAACGTATATCTGGATACATACACTTCAGCTGCAAGCTCATTAAAATCTCAATATTATTTGGAAATTAAAAAAATCGAATCAAAAGAAGTTTTAGCGTAATTTCAATATGTATAATACTGTGTTTTTATATTTCGACAACAGAAAATACAAACAGAAACCGTCTTCAATGGTTTACAAGTATTTTCAAGCTTATGCTATTTAATTAAAAATCAAGTTTTCAACTGATCAAAATAAATCATTAGGCATTAGTTAAGCATTCAGCGAAGCCTCTTCCGCCTTTTGACTGATGGCAAATGGAATGAACGAAGCATGAGTCTCTTATATGATAGTCCAAAAGTCAAATTAACTTGTTTTCTTGTATTATGAGTGCAGTCTTGAAATTCGGAATATAGCTCAGAACTGTGCTCTCAAAACGAGAATGTAATCTTTATTCATTATTTGCTCGGTTTTGCGTTTGCAAAATCGGTGCAGTGAAATCTTGCAAGTGAAATCGGTTTGTGCTCACTTGTGTGCAGGAGATATACCAGGTGTCATCAAATAATTACCTATAGTTAGTTATAATCTTATTACTGTACATATGATTTGTTAGTGGTATATTTTAGGTTAACCTTACGACAGTTTTGTTTCACCATTCATTGAAGTCGAGACTGCCTGTTTACGTCATTGTTATAACCTAAAAACAAAATTGTTAACAAATCCAAAGAAAGCTTAAACTCAGGTTTATCACAATTTTCGCAAATAGTACAACAGGCAACCCCTATCTCTCAGCATTCTTCAGTGGCTAACAAATGTTCTAACACAAGCAGGACAAGGGAGACCACGCGTTTAACAGGAAAGAGTGAACCAGATTAAATATTCATTTTCAAAGTCACCCTCTGGCCGTGTAGTAGTCGCAAACTCAACATTTCTAAATCAACTTTGCATAAGGTTATAAGGAATTGACAGAATTATTATCCTTATAGGTGACCTAGTGATAAACCTCACCAGTTGCTGTGTGAAACCGACATTTTTGCCCACGGTGAGTAAAAATTTATATCACGCATCAGCTTTAGTGATGACTGATGAGGATTGTTTTCATTACTTCTAAGAAAAGTAAATAGACACAAGTGTTTTTTCCCGAAGAGCTGCATCAGCTGCTATCAGTAGATAACCTCAGACGAAGAATTACGACAGCCTTTCTTCACGTGACTTCTCGACCACCATCTTGATGCTGTCCGTGCTTGAAATGTAAAACATTTAGAGAGAGATTTACTACTTAGTTAAAAGGAAATGTTTATGGATCGCTGTAATGCGAACACGAAGCTTGTAAACTGGCGTACGTAAACTTTATTTATTTTGAGTATGAAAAAGTTGATTTTCATTCTTCTTTGGTCCATGGCCAAAGAAGTACCACACTGTGTTAGCCTATACTAGCTAACGGTTTGAAATAAAGAGTATAAAATACAAGTGATAAGTACTTTGGGATTATACCGGCCACACCAGTATAAATACAAAAATATACATTTATAGAAACAAACATAAAGAAGAAAAAAAGATTTTTCGTTCTATAAAGAACGAAAAATCAACTCTTTAATTACAAACTTACAACGATTATCAATTGTTAATTGGTTTCCTGTGACGCCCAGAATGCAACAATATCAAGGATGAGTGACTGTAGTGGATTTCCGCCTTCAGCCGCAACTGCTGACCGCCACATCTATTCAGCTAGGTATGAGTCAAGATGGTGTCGTGTTGTTCCTCGTTGTTTTTTATTACGCCATTTAGCTGAACCCCACATTCCCTCAACCTGTTGAGTATTAGCACCAGTTTCCTAGTCGACAAAATTGTATCGATGGTTAACTGTGAAATGTTGAAAACCTGCTGCACGGGCGGCGAGACTCTGCAGTCACGTTATCTACTAGACCGCTCGACTTTGACCTCTGTCTGAGGGTGGGGATGGGTTTGCGATAAGACAATTCCTGTTTTATATTGACGAAATATTGTTCTACACTAATCTAGTAACCAGTAGAAGCAAAATGTCAAATAACGATTCATGCCTGGGTGTGGTCGGTATAATTACAAAGTACCGTGATATAATTCAATTGATTCAAATATTTGTTTCGTATAAAACTTAATTTTCTACAATTGTTAGTTTCATTTACAAATATTTTATTTTCTGCACTAAATATTTATATTTTTGTCAGATTTTCTTACCTATGTGTTCCATAAGTTAAAACTATTTATATTGTATGGAAACCAAATAAATTAATAAGTATAAGAGCAATGAAACAGCCAAAGCGGAAATTTAATATAAAAAAGTAAATTGACTGTGTACTTCATGCCTGAAACAAGGTGCTCTTAACTTTTCAAGATGCGTAAAGAGAAAAAGCAAGGCAGGAAAGGTATAACAACCAAAAATATTATTTTAAGGAGAAGCCTTATTCAGCCGTTTTATGGGCCACAGGCCTGTGTGATGATCTTATCAATCCGGATAAGGGGGAGAGTCGTTACAGTACAAGACAGATTGTAGAACCACCGAGTCTTTCAATAAATAATATTAATAACTTATATATAATTGATATAAATAAAAACCATTTACTTCTTGGCATCTACTTTTAACAAAAAAATATTCCTTTTTTGATCACCCCAACCTGTTTTTACTCTTTGATAAGTAAAATTGTGTAAATCTGTGATGTCCTTTAAATGATTCCCTCATAGACACTTTCAGGTAGTTAAGGCACGATAATAACGGACAAAGAACGTCATAATGGAGGTTCTGATGTTCTATGTGCGTGACCATTCACATTACCGGGTCTTCTTTCTCAAGTTGCCACTTACATTCAATCCCTACCATCATGCCACATTTGCTGCCCTCATCCTACGTCATTTATTCTCAGGGAATGTTTTTTCCGATGGGAGAGATTAAGAATTCACATATTATAGATAAATAATTATCCAAGCAGGGCTTCGTATTCGCAGTTTTATTAGTTTCTTCAGTTTTAATTCATAATTTATTATTCGTTTATTGTTATTGCTATTGAAAGTAGTATTTTAAAATGAACAGGTACTCTTTGTAACTCTGTTTCTTAGAATAATTAGACTAATAAATATACCAACAGGTTTCTTGTAAATTAAACTATAGGTACATTCCTAAGCAGTTGGAAAAAATATAATAAAATACTGAATGCTTTAAAAACTATAGTACAAATAAATTACTTGCTGCTTATTGCAGAGCCGAGTGATAGCAACAAATACAAATATTTACTGGGAACATGCCAAAAACAAACCAAGACTTTTGTGAATTAAGACCTTGAGTTTCAAGTAACCTCTTTGCCTAATATCATTCGTTTATACATTATATAAAAGTCGTTAATCATATATTATGACTATTTAAAAATTAAACAGGCATTTAATTTGCTTCATACTGCAAATAGTTATATTACCACGATTATTGGCCTGTAAACTTATTCCCCACAGTTAAAATTTTGTTTGTAATATTTTATTTCATTAGCGGTTAGTATAATAGTAAAATGAAATTCTTTCACAGACAATTATCATTTTTATCTGCGGTCTTAGAAGTGTTACTATGGTTCTTGACACAACTAAGATTGGGTTATTAAAAGTTATTCATAAGCTACGTATTTAGATTTTTTTCGGTGATATTGTGTTATTTGGAAAATCACCCAATAATTGGCCATGCTGCCTGATTTCATCTACAGAAGAGTCCTTCTTAATCACCATTGGAATGAGGATAGACCAATCATTTCCAGGTAACGTGAGCAAGGAGACCACTTCCGCCGCTGCTTGTGACGAAATCAGACACGTCATAACACGTCATTTCGCTTTTACCGTGTTAGTATTTTGTGACTGGCCTTCACGAGCTGCAGTACTAGCTACAGTGGATGACGTGGCTATAGTGAGCAAGTAAGTGCTTATTGCACAACTATTTTTTGTAAATTTTCCTTATTGGTTCATTCATGGTTTGTAAAATCCATATTTATATTCGTGTTGTGTGCGTACTTTTATTACTATGGTTCATACATCAAAAACTTTAAGAATTAAATAGGATTACGTGCGAATGCCTGCAGTTAAGCTATAAATTGCTAAAATAAATTTGTAAATGAAAAATTATATTCGTACAGTAAATTTATTTTGGCTTTATTGAGAACGTTTTAGACTTTGTGATTGAGTCTAGTTTATTACTTATACTAATAAATAATATTATCATAAACAATGAAGTTAAATGGAATACAAGCAATCTTTAAGGTTTACATGTTCATGTTTGCTTAGTGCTAGAGAATCGATTACAACTACGTTAGATCGTGTTTACTCAAGGTAAATAGATTCCGAGGAGGAAGATGTTGAGTAATTTGTAAAGTTTCCTAAACGGGATCACCGCAAAGTTCGCAGATTGTAATTAAATACCTTATCAAGTTCGGGAAACATTTAAGCTTCTTATGTAAGTTTCAAAAGTAAGTAGTGTTAACTCGAGTATCATTGAGTAGAATCTAAAACCTATTTAGAGTTTGTTTATTCCAAACGTAAACTAAATTTCTTCTTAAAATTTTTATTAAGCATTTAATACTTTCTTTAGATTAAGTTATATAAGAATATCATATAGAGGTAACATTAAAGTCTACTATAGAAAATCAACTTGCATGTTGAAAATAAAACCATACAGATAAACGTTTAACTGGAAATATTCAGCGTTCTCCCCAAAAATTCGACTACTGAGTTGAACCTTACATACAAACAGGGTAATATACTTTTATTTAGTCACAATTTCTTTCATTAATTTGTACAGTATTTTAGTAATGTGTAAACAATGTATAAATATTATGAGATTTCCTTTGATACTAAAAGTTATTATTTTTTTAAATACAGCAACAGTTTACTAATAAATTAAAATCATTGTAATCCGGAATAACCACGATTATGCGTCTTGTGGCTAAACTTCTCATGATTTGTAATTAAAGTTTGTTTTTAACAGTGGAAGGATTCTGAAGGAAGCAGGATTGTCCGGACATTTTCCATCGTTCAGAGATACAAAAACAAACTAAGTTTCGAGATCTGCAATCTGATCTTTCTTCAGGTAAATAATTCTAACCTAACACATAATTAAAAATTAGGTTAAAATAAACAAATCATACCAGAGCGTTGTGACACGTCTTCCTGCCTTACGTTTTTTCTGTAAGGCATAGTGCTCACCACCAAAGAAGTTCATTGCTTGTATTTTAGTCCTTAAACTTGTGGTATGTTTTAAAAACAAAAATAATATTTAAATAATATATTTTGTAATAGCGTATGAATAAGACCTCTATATCCTGGAGGTCATGCATTCAATTCCCAGGGTGATAAATAAATATCTTTAACTGGCTTTAGAACGTTTTCCCCTAAAACGTTTGGTATAATTAATTTTAATGCCACATGAGTAGAAATAACCACCTTAATAAACTGAATTTAGCTCAAATGCTGTAAAATTTTCCAAATTTATACAACGTGAAATAATTTAATTATGATATAGCAAATACTAAATTGGTGTATGACAGCCCTCTTCTAGTCGCAATAACGATTGAGAGAGTTTTTTTTTTTAATTTTGGTACGAGAACACACATAATGTAGCGATGTAGCAATAAACCTGGCAGCTGAGTCAGAATCTTAAAATACGCTTTGCTGATTAGGAGTAAAAGTAATCCAATAATATCTTAGTTATAAAAATTATGAAATATTTGTTGCTTGAAATATTTGTTACTGGCTGTCTGACGAGTCACAGAATATGGAGAAGGCTACGCACTAACCGAGAGGTCACGCGTTCTATTCCTGGAAAGTTAAATACATATTTGCAACTGGCTTTAGACTATGTTCTCCTAAAACTACACGAGTAGGAATAACTACTGTAATAATCTACATTTATGTTAAATGCTATTATTATTACTAATTATTACATGGAAAATACTAAATTTCTGTATTACAGCTCTCTTCTAGTCGTAATAACAGTTAAGAGAGTTTTATAAACCTTTGGTACGAGTACACACATAATGTAGCGATGTAGCAATAAACCTGTTGCACATTAAGTACCACATTAGGTCGATGGGACGAGCCCAGGTGTATCTTGCAATGTTTTAACCTTTATATAAACACACTCACTCTTGAAGATGTATGGCAGCGATTTGTCTCTCGAATGGTTCTGGGGATTACACGGGGAAGGTAAAAGGACTTTTATTCTTATTTTGTTTCTCAGGTGTCTTTAGTCCTAGCGCACGCACTCCTTGTTGATATATTTTTGTAGAAATCAAAGAATAATAATTGTAACATTCAGGTTATTGAAGGTTCTCACAGTTTCCTTATATTATGAAATCTGTATGAATATAAACAGTTTGAGAGATAAAGTGTGTGGGTGTTAATTTGAAATTTCAAATACTTAAAACACACATCGTCCTAGAGTCTCCAAAGATACCTGCCATTTTGTAAGAGCTTAATAGGAATATGTAACATAAGGAGTAATAATTGTAATATTTTCATGAAATCTTCTTATTTTGCTCGGCTGAGTTAAAACCCCGTTTCCGGCATACGTATGGTGATGTTAAACATTCAGTTCTGCTTCAGCTACAAACAAATTCTCGCGAGGTGTGTGTATAAGTATTACTTTTGCTATTAAATAGTTATTAATCCGATAACTTCTGTTAAATATGGATATTAACATATTGAATATTGTATGGTTAAGGTAAATCAGGTCTTACCTATTTGTTTATGATAATTAAAACCAATAGTGTTGTGCACGTGATTAATCTTTTGGAGAAGCAGTTTTCATTTAATAAATTAATGTGTCGGCTTAAAGTTAACAATTTGGAGTTATTTTTGGCGGGGTGGTAAAGATTACGTTGTCAACGTTCGTGGCAGCCACCATTCCACGGTGAATACTTGAGGTTTCCGGCTTGCATGATCACCTCCATGCAGTAGATTCAAGTTAAAGGGTCGTATTTTATACGGATCCCTTTTTAGGATACTTTCCATTGTTGTTCAGGGCCTAGGACTATTTTTTCTAAAGGCTATCGAAATACGGAAAGTCAGTCAGAGATATTCGACCGAGACAAAATGTCAGTACCTAACAGTGTTGTAATAATGTATTATTATCAGCTCTGTAGGCTATTATCGATTTATTAGCATACATCTCTCCATACTTCAAAATGTCATATGATCATACTCAATGTGTTTAAAAATTTATTTACTATACATTTTGCAGTCATGGTAAACAACTGGTAAAAACAGTTTTACAATATTAGCTCATTAACAGCCATTGGAAAACATTTACAATCTTTAAACTTGATATTGCTCATATAGAACAATGATATTTCCAGTTTATATGTTACTTAATATACGAATGATTGTATGGGTGGACATAGAAAACAGAAAATGGTCAAGCTAATGTTCAGCCAATAAATAGTAACCAATTTAGCCAAAATAGGTGTAAATTCCTCATTAGGCACAACAGAATCCAAATTCTTCATTACACTGAATTTTCTTCATAGGTTTACTGATTAACAATGCTTTTTTTATTCACATTACTTTGATCAAAACTTTAGATATATTTAAAACTGTAATGCTCTTAGAATAAATATAAAATGAGAAATATCTTGTTTATCACACTGCAAAAATAACAGCAGTTTTTAATACTCAAATTGGTCCATAAAGTGATAGTTTTAGTTACGGTACCTTATAACAGAGATCTAAAAATCAGCTAAGGTATAATTTAAGTTTCAGTGCGCTAACCTCAAACTTTGTCATTGCCTCATTAGAAGTAAATGCTGCAGTTTTGGTATTTAAACTTTATTCTGAAGTTGTGATTATTTTACTGGTGTCATTTACATTTCGGTGTATTTATATTTCCGATACTTTTATTGCTTCGAGTATTCACTTTTGTGTAAACAGTTTGACAGAGATAGTTTTCTCACATAAATATACGAAGATGAAAACAAGACAAATATGAGAATAAGGTTCAAACCTTGGGTGCCTGAAGATTTTCTGCGGCAATTTGTAATGGAGGCTGAAACGTTCTCAAGTTGATTCGCTTGGTTTCTCCCGCAGTATTTTCCCCCTTAATGGGCATATAAATACATTATACGTGATTATTCGGTACTCTAACTCATCAACCTCAATAAAATATTGGAGGAACATTATTGGATTTATTATCAACCAAGTCTATAACCATCGGCTTCACTAACAAGCTTATTCGGCAAGGAAGAAGTATTCTACCAGTCCATTGTGGTATTACAAACAAATTTAAAAAGATTCACGATTGCCACCATTTTTATTTCATTATTAAATATTTAACGGTACATTTTGAGAATTGAAATCCATCCTAATCCGTAGACATTTGGGCATTCACAGAAAATTTACTTCCTTTAACCGATCAACTATGTGCGTCTAAACTTATTGACTAGAACATTTAACACCTGAGGAAGGAGATTGATTTCAATTCACGAAACGTCATGTTATATATTTTTGTGACATGTAGCAATTACAAATTTTTAAGCTCATTTTATCCTTTAAAACCATACATCGTCAATAACAATATTTTAAACGAATAAGAAACACTTGTTTACCGACCACACTGTTTCCCTAATAGCAAGATGTCTATTACCAGCCGTATACGTAATCTCAGACATAATTACTGTAATGAGTGTGGGAGCTCCGTGACCCGTCACTTTCACCTGCGCTCACTCCAGTGCTTGACTTCTCGTGCTTGTGACTGGTGCTCGTGACTTGCATCATGTACAGTGACAACGTCTAGACTGACCTCCAACCAGATGTGGTACGATGTGTTTACTTTAACCTACATTGTAATTATATGTTAGGCTAGTTATGCACCTGAGAAAGACATCAGATTGCAGATCTCGAAACGTAGTGTTATACATTTCTTTATATATTTAACGGTAGCAAATGTCCGAAATCCTATTATCTTTTTTAACCTCATCAATAAAAAAACTTTAAAGTTTCAAAGAATGAGACTAATTCATATGGAATGATTGAAGCAATAGTCAAACAAAAAAAGGTTGTAATTTTGGATCCTTGAAATAAATTGTCTATTCTAAGACACTGAAAGGCACGAAGATATGGTCTAAAATTATCAAAACTAAATTAGTTTTAAGGTAAGTTTTACTCATGAATTGGAAACATTCATAGAATAAAGTATTTTCATTTAAACATACCCATATTATTTCAAGAAACCCAACATACACAGTTTTATTTATCTCATTCCCATGAAACAAGTTACTAAATAGTATTACGGTAAATTGAAGCATTCAAATAAAAACAGATTACATAACTTTTCAACATCAAATTCAGATTTAACTAACTGGAAAGTATCAATTCAGGGATAATAGTTCAAAAATAAGAGATAAAAATAAAAATTAATTTACATAATTGAGAATCACAATAAAATAAAAATGAAAAATGGGTTTAATACAAATTTACCACTCAATTGCTAGGAGCATTATGTCCATTAAAACAAATAATTATGTATACATTATACCTTTAATAACAAATAATATTCTGTTCATTTACATAGTAAAAAGATAATACCAATGATCTCTGTATCTGCTGATGATCTCACTAGACTCAAAATGAACATAAAACAAATAGTTAAGGTTAATAGAATAATTTTAATAACCAACCGTATTTCAACCGATCGTAGGCTATTTAAAACTTATGATACTAACAATAAAACTTGTTTCTGTTCAAACGTATTCTGAATGAATATTCTTATCCTATAAAAAAATCATAAATACAGATGATCTAAAAATAGTGTTAATGTAAAAATCAAAATTCCTACAGGCGTCATGATAAATCTGTATTAAAATTGCTTCCAATTGTAAAATAAATTATTAAATAATTAATTACTACATTCGTGTCAAAACTTAATACACGAAATAAAATATTATTTTACAAAACAATATCATATGCATCTTCAACTGGCATCCAAGTGGAAATTTTTAAAGTACCTACACAATGTTTGAATTTTAAATTACTACAAATCTTATGAGAAAGAGTCAACTATAACTATTTTGAACAATTTAAAATTACATGACATTTTACGGAATTAGAAACTGTCTTTGACTCACTTTTGTATATTAATAATTAATACTAATACGTAAAAACATCAACGATTGAAATAATATTTTGAGTTTTCCAAACCCAGTTACACAGACAATACTTTGACTTTTTACCCTAAAATCAATAAAGCTCTTTTTATTTACTAATTTGTAAATCTTTAGGACCTTTCCATCAATATTTATCACACTGACGGATAGACGACACGGTATTAAGAAAACCCTACAGGGTCCTTAACAAAGATGTTTAGAACAGTTTATATAATACCCATGTATCAAAGTAGTTTTTTCACTATTAATTGAAGATTTGAATGCACATTTTGTTATACGTGTTTCAGACAAAACGCTACTACTCGTAATTATCACCTGGTATTATGGCTTCCATCCTTTTCTACGTCTTAATTACTCTACTCCTGGTTTCGTGTGGAATTCAAGCCACAGAACGGCCACCATTCTTCGCCATCATCGCTTCACCTCAAGATATGGACGATTCAAAAGTCTTTCCTGACGGAACAGAACATGGAAGGTCTGATGATTCCCAGAACCTACCAACCTCGTCTACAACTCCTGATCCAAACAAATTCCTGTTTATTGCTCCTAAGATTCGTTGCCGCAAATGCTACAGAGTTGTCCATGGAGAATGCCGAAGGATTGTAGGATGCAGACTGAGGGATCCATAAAGTAAATCTGTACGTACTTAATATTAAAGTACTCTTTCCTTTAGTTGCTGTAGAATGTAGTAAAGCTTGGAAATAGTTCAAGGTTTCAAAACAACCAAAATTAATATTTGTAGATATAGTACATACAGAAGATAATTTTTTTCTTCAGAATTAGTTAATTTACAAGCACATGATCTGCCCTACAAGTCTACTAGTTACAAGTAAGACTACTCCTTCGTTAGGATAACGATCAGAATTTGGGTTTTCTTTTCCATTTTAGGAATGAAGATCAAATTATTTCAGCATTTTTCTGGAGCTTAAGGAGAACGATTCGCCATTATACGTGTCGTCTAACAGGAGAGATTCTTTTAACTTCGATATTTTTCAATTCCCCCACTGATGTGCGGATGATTGTAATCGTACATCAAAAAGTTCAGTCATTATAAAAACTATAATTAAACTTAAAAACTACGCTGTGCTGCCCAAGAAGCCCACCTGCTTATCACGCACATCATTTTTCTGATTTTACCTTGGGGCCAGGTTCATCTTATACCCAGAGCTATGCAGTTTCCATATCAGGTTGGTAGTTAAGAGTCCACAGAGAAGTTTTACTATCTCCTATTTACCCAACATTTCCTAGAAGGATACCTTCTTCTTCTGCACCTCCTCTGCAGAACACTAACTTTCGCGAAAAATCAGTAAACATGACAGCCAAACACTAAAAACACTTACTATGAC
The DNA here is from genome assembly GCF_021130785.1 of Homalodisca vitripennis. Lineage (NCBI taxonomy): Eukaryota > Metazoa > Arthropoda > Insecta > Hemiptera > Cicadellidae > Homalodisca > Homalodisca vitripennis. The sequence continues at coordinate 41,866,765 of NC_060211.1, read as the reverse complement.
CCTTAATAAAATATGAACAAACAAAAAAGTAATCAGTCAGGCATAAATCCGGTATTCATGAATTCGTCAATTCAATTCATTCTCAAGACGATCAAATATGGTACTTAGGAGTGGGATTTCAGAAATATTCAGGATACCCTATAGCACAATCGAAACAACTATTTTGTAATGTATAGAATCACTTCTTTTATTCATACTTAATCAATACCGACCATATTAGCTGTTGTTTGATATATATGAAGAAAAACAACCGACAACCGCGCGTTTTTACTATTTTAATCTCGGGCAGCTGAATATCAATAAATGTCCCATCTGTAATAATTATAGATGTGAATTCCGCTCTTATCAATTGACATCACTTGACCGAGAATGCTACGGAATAGTCAGTAATAAAAGAAACTGTTTTATTAAAAGGCTTAGGTATTATACACTCCAATCACATGTAGTACTTATTAGTATTAATAGTTTAGCCTAGTAGTATTCAGTAATTTACACCTATTAAAGATGATAGATATAGATTACAATTTTCTGAAAATTTTGACCTAACATATAGATCTACAGATTTAACATATTCCACAACAAGAGTCCAGATTATTACTAGTGGGTTTGCCATTAAGAAATCTTTTGATACTTTTAATTAATGACTTTAACTTGAATTAATAATAAATTCCAAAATATTTGTACTTCGTTGATTAAATCTTCAATAATTGTACTCTTTACAAGCTGATTGCAAATTACTTCTATGCATATTGCTTATATATTTAAAGTTATACATCTGCCTAGCACTACGTTAAAAATAATAGTGTAAAATTTCATGAGGATTAATATTGTTCTTATAGGGAATATTCAAGACCGTTTCATTATGGCCAACTCTTAAAGTCGTGATGTAAATATAAAATATGCGCACTTTACGCTATGTAGGACTGACTATAGTTAGTTTTTCTAAAAAAGAGCTCTTCCGCCAGGTCCCGGCAAAACAGTTCTGCTCACACTTTGTAATCACCAAAACCAATTTTGGTATATGTGCTATTTGTGGGATGGTGTAAAATGGAAACCTTATCGGCATTAACGTCCAGTACCTACAGTATCACATAGCATTTTCAAAATCTCAAAATAATAACTAATAATGGATTTCGTAAGGGTTTACACAAACATTAACCACGCCTTTAATTAATTATAAACTTAAAACTCTCAATTTTTGGTATGTTGCTTTTAAAAATACATACAACAAATGCTGTATAAGTATTTTTGACTATCATTGCCTCTATATTAATAATGTATATTTCATCATTATTTATTTTTGGAATAACGATGAGTTACATTGGAGAATGCTTAAATTTTAAACAGAAAACTGTGTTACTGTCCATAATTTTGGTTATCACAATCCACAATAACACACAACATATTTTTATTTTACTCGAATACATGGACGAATGCCTAATTCACAGTTATTACATTTAGGTACACGATAAGAGTAATCTTAATTAGTAAACTGTTGCTACTAAGGCTGTTATAACCTGGATTACATCAGGGTTCCGCTAAATGTAAATCGTATTTTTTAGGATGTACAATATATTGTATCTTTCAGATACGTCCGACGCTGATAAATTGTATCCGATCTATCACCAGTAGGATCATTTGTACATTAAGGAGTACATAAAAATCATTGCCAATTAAATAAATTACCAAACATTTATATAGTTAAATTGCTTTTTGACGTTGAACTTAGGTTTGTTATGTTTGAACAAATACCTCGACTAAAATGTGAGCAATTTATAAAAGCGAGGAATTCATTAAAAACGACACAACATTGAGTGAAACATTCAAACATTCTACGGATAAAACAGGTCATTAAAAGAACTAGTTGGACTGATTAAAGCATAGACGGAGTAGATTTGAAAGGCTGGATAAAGATTTGAAGGCTTGAAGACTATTGTTAATTTTAACCACTTTTCAGATCTCGCCATCCTCTCTTCATCTCCTTCCATCTTCTTACTGGTGTTGTTACTTTCGGACTCCAGTGCCTCACCTACGCTCTCCAGGAGATATCCCAGACAAGCAGCCTCTTATGAACCCGACGACGGACCTCTCATATTCCCAGATTCCGGAGAACGCTTTGCAGAGCAGCCTTTGAAAATACCTGCATGTGTTATCCAAACCCTCCAATATGTCATGAACAGGAACTTACTTGATATCGCCATTCATCAGTGTCTTTCAGGATAAAGGATGACCCCTAGTGGTTATTGTCGAAGAAATCGAAGTTAATTAATGGATGTGAATTTTCCACATTGTTGAAGACTATTCTACTTTATTTATTGGACATTAAGTTTACTATATTTAAGACTTTTTTATGTTAACTTTCATGTAAAATAGTAAAAGTATTCACATTTTAGAAATTATTACATAAGTGTTTTGTACGAACACGGACAAACGGAAAATACATCTGGACAAGAAAGTTATGCTTTGTATATTTATCTTGAAATAAATAAATTAACTAATTAATCTATTCATCATTACAGTAGTTTATAATTTGTTAAAAACAAAAAACATTCAATAAATGATTTTGCAACATCTCCATAACTGCAGCTATACAATATCAATTCCTGTAATGCATCCTTGAATCAAACTGATATGGATATTGAAAGTTCTTGATCACTGTTATAATGACATTTACATATATTAATAAATTTTAAGAATATTATATTTATTACAAAAGTGTTTTAAAACAACTCTTATTAAGTTTTCTTGAACATTTACATTCTGACACTTTAGCATTATTATGAGTCTTAGAGATCCAAATCCTTTATTATTTATAAAAACATTGTATAAATTTCAAAGTTTTGAGAGTTTGTACTCTGATGTAATCGTATCGAAAACCATTAATTTGCATAACTACACTAAATTTAAAATATTTTGCTTCGGTTTGATTGACATTAGTTAAAATACTCAAAAATGTAATAATACTGAATTGTTGAAATACTGTATGCGTTTTATTTTAGTTACTGATGTCTGAAATTTTATGTCCTCGGTCCAAAACTCTTCCGTCAAACTGTCATCTTATTAGGCACTGTAACTTTCGTTTGGGAAACGGATTGTGCAGGGACCTGAGGACAAGGTTAACACTTTTGGTGAAGAGAAGATGGATTCACCGGTCTCGGATTCAGTTGAATCAATTAGGTTGTTGCAGTTGGACCACTATAAATATTAACTAGTATTTTATAACCTTTTGATCCTGGGTATTTTTTGCTAAATATATCCCAACAATCCCGGTGCTATATGTACTAAAATCACCTTAGTTTATTTAATATATGTAATATGTTATGCTAAAAACGCTTATCTAAGAAATGTGTTAATAAGATTGTTTGATTTTCAAAAAATTATAATTAGCATTATTTCCAAAAACATACAGAAGTAAATATTTAATATTATAGAAGAAGAAGAATGTAGCATTTGAATAACAAATGATAATATAAAAATTCTAAACTTACCTTAAATAATTTAATACCAAATAATTGAAAACAATCTTACATCACAATAGAAACAAATCTGTATATCGAGAATAATAGAGATTATGTTGTTTCCGTTGGCTGACTATAAATATAGATTTTTATTTTATACTCCTTAAAATTATTAATGCAATTTCGTATGGGGTGTTAAAACACCACGTTTAATTAGAAAAAGTAAATATTAAAGAATGCATATACTGTACATACATATGTATATATATATATATATATATATATATATATATATATATATATATATATATATATATCAAAAAGTATTCCCTTCATGAAGAAATAAAAATAAAAATAAAAACCAAATATTGGTAAACTCTTTATGAATTTTCGTATGACTTTAGGTAACAATATAACAATTTTACTTCTTTAGGTAACAATAATTAGTGTATAAATATTTAAAAAATTTAAATAATTAAAATAACTAAATATAAACAAGAAAAAGAACTGAAATAAAATAATAAACAGTGAAAAATACCTCACAGCTGATGTTTCATCAGAAAAACCAAAGAGAACGTTCAAACCTAAAAGAAATTTTGATTTTAGAACAAGTTGATGAGCAGTTTCGCTCCTTCTCAAATTAAACCTATTTATATTTTTGTTGGCACGCAATGGAACATTATTGATGTCTTTTAATCTATAACAGTTTTCAATTTTGTCCTGATTATGTTCCCTGGAAAGAACAGCGAGGGGCTTGTCATCTCCATAAACGGTGACCTGTCATTCTGATACGAAGAGGGTTAGAGTTGTGACCAATATATTGTCTATTACAAAAATTACAATTTAGCTGATATATTATATTACTTAAATTACAATCAATAGTTTCTTTAATTGGATACGTTTTATTTGTTATGTTACTGCTACAATTTTGACTAAAGGACATAATTTTGCATGTACCACAACGTGGTTTTTTGACAGGGTTTACAACCGTTAAAGTTTTTCTCTCGATTTATGTTTTTTAGATTGGTTTGGACTAGTATATTTTTAAAACTTGACGTTCTTCTAAATATATCACTAGGTGGTTTTGAAAATATATCTTTAGTTTCCGGTGATGATATTAGAATATGGAAAGCAGTTTTAATTATAGGGTTTGTTAATATTTTTGGGGTAGAATTTGGTATTAAAATTTAGGTTATATATAGGGGATAATTTTTACATTCATTATTAATAGTAGGCTGCTATGAGAAGATCTGTATTTCTATTTCAATATACAATAATTATTTTTTATTTATTTAGTGCATATTTTGAGAAATAATATGAAGCTTACACAAAATATGATTTTTTGTGACGTATGTGGCAAGGCATTTTTTATTTCTTATAATGTACTATAGTTATGGTCTAGGCTAGTTATTAAAATGAAGAAGCGATCAGGTTTCTGATCTCAAAAGTTACTGTTACCAAGTTCTGTATCGCTCAATGATGGACGGAAACATATCTACCACCTTAATAGAGCTTACGGACAAAGGAAGTTTGGAACTTAGCCCTATCTTAAAACTGGATTTGGCATAAACGAAACTGTCAACAATCAAACCTTATTAGTATAGTGATGAATGAAGCGAATAACTCAATCAATTCTCAACAATTTATGAATTATATCCACTATTACATATAAGAGAGGTAAATTATTAGTAAGATATGGCTCCAACCACTATCGATTTACTCAAACAATAATCTCCCTCTCAACCGACCATACGGAGAGAGGTTGAATAACCTAAAAGTCGGCGTAACCGAAAATAGTAAAAAAACAACTAGAAAGTTTAAATCTTTTTCAGTAATTTAATTGATAGTATAAAAATATAATATCAATTCTTCTTCTTACACATCATAATAATCGTTCACTTTCTCTAATTCCACCCATATCTGCAGTACCACAACTCTTAAAAGACAGTTACTAAACAATAACACGCTTCTAATCAGTGACGTGTGTTGAATAATTGTCTGCTGTGTCTACGTCCACCATTGCTGCATAAAAAGTCAAGTCAAATAATGTCTGGAAAGATGGAAAGGATCGGATAATGTGCCGAGTGGTCAATTCAAAGACGGTTCAACGGGAGACTAATTTCATAGATAAAAGCATAATCCTATAAATATTTCGAGGGGTATGCTTTAATATACGCTACTGTATTGCGAGTATTCATTAGTCAATATTAAATAAGTTTCAAATTTCCTTATTTTATTTAAATGTAATTATTTGACTTATCATTTGTTTTAATTGAGTAAATTTCTTTAGAGATTAACGTGGATTTTAAATTGAAATAAACAAATCTGACATATGGTATTAGTTATTCATAAAACTCGCTAGTAACACTTTGCGACAAAATTAATAAAATTTTGACGTGACAACGTCTTAAATTAGGTTGCGGCTCGGAGTCACTCATGAAAAAGTGTAACGCCCGGTAACGTTACGATGCCCGTCCAGTGGGTCCGCCGCACGGGATCCGCACGGGATAAAGCAGATAACTGTGGGTCCGCCGCACGGGATAAAGCAGATAACTATGTTTATTCGTGAATATGTGGAGTGATTAGATTCGTCATTTACAACAACTACAACAATAAAGGTAAATAAATGTACACTGATATTTCATTATCGTAAACTATGATTGATTGATTAATTGTTAGATTGACACAAAAGTTGAGAAACAGAGTTTATAGGTTATGTCATACTATTGACAAATGTTGATAGTGTTATGTTAAATCACTCTGCAATCAATCGTAATTCAGTCGATTGAGAAGAAACAGCGCGTATTGCTAGTCAAACATTTAAAATAACAAATTATAACCTCTAACCTGTCATAACAGTGCGACCAAACAAACGAACTAAACCGACCAATCACCACGCGCGGAGTTAGAATTTAACTGTGTTTAGCAAGAATTTCAAATTCCAATTTTAGTAAATGTTTTATTCAACTTTACCATTTACAATAACAAAATTTAATTAATTTCAAATTATGTACAATGTTTTAGTAAACAAAATATATTTCTATAGTTAAAATTTGTGCAATTCTTATTTTCATTCAATTCCTTGTTCCTATTGTGCAATTTAATAATATTCATATCAATAAATATTCTACCGAGAAAAAGACGTTGTCACGTAAAATCTTCACCCGTAAAACCGACTTTACAGGCAACCATAATTTTTTTTAATTTTTAACAAGCTTTAAACAGGCCATATATTGTCCGAATGTATGAGTTTTTATGTCAGTAACAGATGGCAAAACAATTCGTGTAACATTTGCAACACGCTTCGACAAATCATCAACTAATTGATATATAGACTGGTGTTTGTAGCTCCACATCTGTTGCAAGAGGAGAAACTGTTGATGTTGACAACAAACCAAACACGTAAAATTGGGTTTGTCTGTTTGTTCAGAGATGCTAGGCAAATGTGTTATTACTAAACAGTATGTAAAACGATTACACCGTACAGAATGAAAATGTATTGTGATGTCAATTTAAAAGTAACTTGAACCATGCATTGCCTTAAAAATACAAATGGGTTTCTTCACAAGCAGGCTTTAGCTGCAAGCTCAAAACAATTTTCCATTCAAATAATAATGTTTTTTTTTTTTTTTTGTAAATACTTTCTTAAATAAGGTTGAGAGAAGCAACATTCAAATTCAATACAATTTCAGACATCAGTAAGCAAAATAAAACGCATAAAGTATTTCAAAAATTCAGTATTAATTAATTTTTTTAAGAATTTTAACTATTGTCAATTACACCAAAGCAGTAAATTATAAATTCAGCAGAATTGGTGCAAATTAATGGTTACCGATATGATTATATCAGAGTACCAAGTTTTAAAACCTTTCGGCCTTATGTAATTTTTCTTATGGATAATGAAGGAATTGGATCTCCTAGGCTATCTATCTAATGAAGTAGGATCAAGATTAGCTCATTATAACGCCAACGAACAGGAATGAAAATGTGCACGGTGCATAAATTCAAGAAAACTTAGCGTTATTTTAATAAATTTTTGTAATCAATGTAATATTCCTAAAAATTATTGATAGAAATATACCTTATATTAGTAATTAAGAATTTTCAATTGTCATAATAGTTTGATTCAAGGATGCATTAAAGGAATTTATATTGTACAGTTGCAGTTATGAAAATTTTGGAATATCTTTTACTGACCGATTTTTTTTACAGACTACTCTAATGATGAATAGATTAATTGATTTCATGATCAACACAAAGTACAACTTACTTGCCCTGACGTATTTTCTGTTTATCCGTATAATAAAACACTTATGTAATACTTTTATGTGAATACTTTTAATATTTTACATATAAGTTAGCATAAAAGCATCTTAAATCTATTAAACATAAAAAATCCTATAAATAAAGTACAATTGTCTTAAACAAAGTGGAATATGCACATCCGGTACTTAACCCCAATTTCTTCGGCAATAACCACTGCGGGTCATCTTGTATCCTGAGGGACACTCACGAATGGGGATATCAAGTAAGTGCCTGTCTATTTGGTTTTGGGGGATTTGGGTAACACTTGGAGGTCTTTCCACAGGCCACTCTGCAAAGCGTTCTCCGGAATCTGCGAATATGAGAGGTCCGTCGTCGGGTTCATAAGAGGCATCTTGCCTGGGATATCTCCTGGAGAATGTTGGTGAGGCGCTGGAGGCCGAAATGAGCATCACCACTAAGATGATGGAAGGAGATGAAGAGAGCATGGTGAGATCTGAAAAGAGGTTATCATTAATAATTCTCTTCAAGCCTTCAAATTTTTATACAGCCTTTCAAATCTACTCTGTCTATGCTCTAATCAGTCCAAATAATTCTTTTATAAATACCTGTTTTAGGTGTACAATACTTGAATGTTTTTACCTGATGTGTCATTTTTCATGAAACCCCCGCTTATAGAAATTGTTCACGGTTTATTTAAGGTATTCAGCCAAATACGTCACATCCCTAAGAGCAACATCACAAAGCAATATAACAGACCTGTACCTGGAAGTAAGGTGTAACGAAGATAATCAGCAATAAATGTTGTACTCCTTATTGTGCTAATACTAGTGATAGGTTGGAGACATTTTATCACCCCTATATTTTGGACGTGTTTCTGAAGAAAAAAGTTTGCACAGTGTAAAAATCCGACAGTAAATATGATTTACTAATTAAGCATAGTTTTATCCAGTATCAAATTAAACACACCAATGCATGAGAAATAAACGTGTAATGACAGTGAATATGAGTTTGATTTGGAATAGTTTTAATAGTTATTAATTTACGTAACCATTTTAATATTTATCTGTTTATGTGAAAAATGATTTGTGACGTTTTTTTACACAGTTACACAATCACAAAATGTGATAAAATAATTCACATTCAACATTTTTACCACTGCTCATATATTGGAATTGTACTCAGATGGTTTATATATTATTATGCATTATAGCTCAAAAATGTGTTCACATATCTCAGGTCGTTTACAATAGTATTTCTTTTTAAGTGCTTTTTATATCTCGTAAGGTTTCTAAATAGGAGAGCATACATATTATTATGTAGTATACAACATTGTGGGAATAATGTAAACACAAAAACTAGCGTGGTCTTCTTATAAATAAAAATTAATTACAAAATGTTTTACTAAACGCTTATCTTGAGAACGTCTGCATTAATTTGGCTAATTATTGTTATAAAATAGTTATTGAAATCAGAAGAATGTTTATGTGTAAATAAAGATTATAAAAGTAATTAGCTGAGATATTTTGGAATTAAAACATTATGTAGTATTTATGTTTCATAATTTAAATTTAACTTACACTAAAGAGCTGTTAATACTTTCAGCTAAGTTTTGAAAAATTGTATAAATATCTGTTTACATTTAAATTTTATAAAATTATAAGTATACAGTACTTCTATAGCAGTGAAATGCAGATAGAAAAGAAAAATTAATATCTAAATTTTAGTCCATATTACGGCAGTGACGAATTAAAAACACCTAATGCATTGTAAATTCTATTTCAACTCTCTTATCAAATTATAATTGACGAAGTTTATACACAGGGTACTCCAAACTGGTCGACTTTCTAGAGATTGTGATATGGCATTTTAATAGTGAATTGTAGCAAACAGAGAATTAAACACTAAGATGCCTTAACAATCCATTGTTTACCAGAATAAAGTCCTGAGAGAACGAGGATTCTATTACGAAAAACTTTATAGAATTGTGTAGTGATTTTTCACTTGAACCGGAAGAGGATATGAAGTAGGTCAAATTTATGCCTTCTCCATTATAGCCTTATAACTATGGAAGTGAATTACATATTTTTGTATCTTTTCTACATAGGAGCAACAAGGCAAACTCAACTATGACATTGCAAATATTTTAGAAATAAAGTAGATTAGAAGAGCCGGAAGGAGATTTTTTTAACCGAAGCAAGTTTTCGAGACCTGTATATTTGTATTTTCTTCGTTATGGTAACAGACTAAATGTATGTACTTTGAATCAGAAATGCTCCTAAACGTGATATAAGAGTCAATTTAAACTTCTATACTCACAATGAACACATAAATAATATCTACTTGGCGTACGCCTACTAAGGTTTGAAAAATTCATACAACTCCATCATATTATATCAAAAGTGGTTTTACCAAGTAGCATACGAAACATTGTATGCGGAGCAGCGGATAATAATAATATTGTTCTATGGCAGTTATTGCCCCATCGGTTTTGTACAAATTAAACATAAACTAATAATGCATCTTTAGTTTGGTATTTAGAGATGACGTCTCCATGTGAATTCTATGTTTCTCCCACTAAGCTGAAAGTTATATATGTGTTCGATGCTTACTTTGCGAAATTAAAAAGTTTTATTATTTGTATTGTTAAAATATAGGGGAGTTTACAACTAAAAAACACAGCGACATTTAATCATAATAATAATAAGAAGTGTTTCTTTTTTCTAGCTGATTTCTAGTGTTATGAAGTATACTATACTATATATTGTTTCAAAAAGTATTCGTACAAATGCGATATTATTAGTTTATTTCAAACCATTCTCATTACTTCAAATATAGAGATTATTTTTGCAATGGAGTAGAAAAAATCATCAATGAACTCGGTTAGCTATGGTGATTTTAAAAGTTGCTGGTTTTGTATTTCAGGTTTCAGTTAAAGAGTTTGTTTTACTGATTTTAGGTTTAAACTGTAAACGACTGTTCTAAACATTGATATAATTTTTTTCGATAATCAAGCATTGTTATTTAAAGTCAATGCATCGTTACAGTAACTTATTATCTTATCGTTGACAGATAAATATTCCTGTGACGTATTTATTACTATCTTTACCTGACTTGTCACAAATATATCTAACAATTTTTTTTAATAAACAGTAGTTTAATAGAGCGTGACTGGTTAAGCAACAATCTTTTATTGTTAAAATAATGTAACGTGAAAGTTTATTTAAGTATATTAATTTATTCAAAAGACAAATTTAAATATTATGTTATTTTAAAAATATATATAATTTAATGCTTTTGTATATAATGCAACTTTGATTTAGAAGCAATTGATTTTAGTAAACATATTAAAATGTTCATTTAGTATTTATTCAAACATATTTGATAATATATAACAAAATAATTTTGCTTTGTGAGAACCGTCTTGATGTGTGAAAATGTAAAAATCTTATTTTATTCGCATATTTTAGAAAGGTTTTGATAAACAGTTCTGCTGTTTAATATAAGATTAATGTCACAATTTAATCAGTTCTACTTAGTGCGAAATAGGTATATTTGATATTTACACCACGACTTATGGAGTTGGCTATAGTCAAACGATCTGGAGTTTTTACCATAAGAACTATATTAAACTCCATTCACTTCTACGCTCTTATTTTGAATGTAGTGTTTAGGGAGATGTTTAGTTTTAAATATATAAGTAATATGTATCGAAATCCTTTGTAGTTATTTTGTAAAGTGTATAGTTTTTTTAAATTCAAATACTCTGTAATTTCTGTTCTTAAGTGTGGAGAGTAATGAAGAGTATCAAAAGATTTAATAATGCAACCCCACTAGTTGGGATCTTAGTTTTTGTTGTGGGATATGTTATAACACATCTGTAGTTGTTATTATTTTGTCATAATTATCTTTAAACTTAAGTAAAACTAAATGGATGTAACTAAAATAAACTAATAATAATATTTACTAGATGTGATTGGAATGGATAATACTTACGCCTTTTAATTAAACCGTTTCCATTATAACTGACTTTATTCCGTAGCGCCCTCGCGACTCCGAAGGTCACGTGATAAGAGTGGAGATCACGTAAATAATTAAAGATGGCGCATTTATTGTTCTACAGCTGTCCGAGATTAAACTAGTGAAAATACGCTGTTATCGGACATTGTTCCTCTGAAATATTACAAAACCGCCAATTTGGTCGGCACTAATTAACTAAGATAACAAGTGGTTTTACCCATTAAAAATAGTTGTTTGGATAATGGTATAGGCCAACATTTTTGACTATTACTCATCGCCTAGTACATATTGTTAGTACAGTATACCAGACATACTTGTCACCGACAATATATTTGACTTATGCAACTTAAAAAAAGCATTTGTTTTAGTTTCGAAATAAAAACGAAATTTTACAATTTTTATGTGTTCTAGTGTCGTTTTATATACAAATTATTGTGGAATAATATGAAAACAAAATCTTGGTTATAAAAAAGGAATAGATTTTCTTTAACATCTTAAATGTGTTTACATTTTGAAAGTATTTTTAATTTAAAAGTGTTAATTTTGAATTACTAAAAATAATAATTTTAAGATAAGTAATTTAAGTGAATAAAAAAAGAAGATATATTCCTAAATGTTTTAAATTTAAAATTATATATTGGCAACATTAATTTTTACCTATAGTGATTAAAATACGCTTTTGAATGGAGAGATCTAAATATTATTTGTAACGTTATTTATTAGAACTTATTGTCTTCTCGCATCCCACTTCAAAGCATCATCATTGGACTTCTTGAGAATGTAGAAATTAGTGTAAATAATTCCACGCTAATTATGAACTTGTAGCACTTTATTTGTATTTAACTGATTACTAGATTTGTTTTTAGATATTTCATTACGATTCACAGTGTTACGACTTTTATTAGTGTTTGGCTGTCGTATACACTGATGGATCCCGATGTGTCAATATTCTGCAGTGGAGGTGCTGAAGAAGAAGGTAACCTCCTAAGAAGGGTTGGGTACATAGGAGATAATATAACTTCTCTGTGGAATTTTAGCTGCCGATCTGAAATGGAAACCAAGCTCTACGTCTGGCCCCCCAGACACCTGCCCCAGTCTTCGAACTTTCCGTGTACCAGGTTAGATTCTTCGTCACGTAGACAGGCTCTCCGTTTCACAATTGCTCTCTTTCAACAATGTTGACTTGAAATGGTTTTTTCCCAGCCCGTAACCTTTGACATTCTGTTACACATCATCTCTAGAATGTCCAGTTTGAGAATGTCAGTGTTTGCTAGTATGTTGATGATGCCAGTTTCCAGTGCACTGCAGTGTGAAGGCAGCCATCCCAGCCTCTCCTATTACAAGTATGTCAAGAGGTGGGAGGTTTAGCAGAGAAAATACACAGCTTGTTGGTAATAGACGTCTTGCTATTAGGGAAACAGTGTGGTCGGCAAACAAGTGGTTTCATTCTTCGTTTAAAGTTTGTTATTGACGATGAATGATTTGAAAGGATGATAGGTGCTTGGAAATTTGCCATTGTTACATGTCACAAAATCTTTAACACGACGTTTCGTGAATTGAAATCCATCTCCTTCTTCAGGTGTTAAATGTAAAAAATAAGCTCACGTAGTTAATCAATTTAAAAAAGTAAATTTTTTGTGTGTACCCTAATGTCTACGAATAAGGATGGGTTTCAGTCCTCAAAACGTAGCGTTAAATATTAAAAAAAATAATAAAAATGATCACGATCGTTAATCTTGTTAATTTGTTTGTAATATCACAATGAATTTCGTAGAATATTTCTTCCTTACCGAAGAAGCTAGTGTAATCCAAACTGGTCACGAGGATGCTAGTTACGCTTGCCAGTGAAGCGTTGTATAGACTAAGCTGATAATAAAGTCAGTGCTCTTCCGATAGTTTATTGACGTTGATAGGTTAGGGTACCGAATAATCACGTGTGTACCTGTATTTCTATGCCCATTAAGGGAGAAAAGACTGCAGGTGAAAGCAAGCGACGCGAAGTGAAAAAGTTTCAACATGTAACGATAGAATGATCCTTCAATTTCTATGCTCGGCTAGATATCTGTAGCCGCCAATACAAATTGCAGCATAAAATCTCCAGGTGCCCAATGTTCAAACCTTATTCCTTTATTAGTTGAATTTTCATCTTCGTATATTTATGTGAGAAAATTATCTCTTTAAACAATTTATATTAGCGTGTATATTCAACGCAATAAAGCTCCGGACATATTAATATACTGATCTGTGAATGACTTACCAGTAAAATAATGATAACTTCAATAGTACTTTTAATCACTAGGGGCACTTTGCTTTTGGCGCGCAATGGTGTTTTATAAACGAGTCAAATCAGATAACAGAAATATGATTAAGAGCCTAAAGACACTTTTTTGCCTCGTGGTGTAGAATAGTTTATCATACGGGAAGCAAAATCAAATTTTAAACAATTTATTTCGGGTTTATAACATAATAATATTGCCAAGTTTACATATCTAAGCTTTAGCATTTACTTCTAATGAGACAATAACAAAGTTTGAGGTTAGCGCACTAAAAAAATTTACTTTTACCCTAGGACTTCAATAACCTCGATGTTATGAATTATTATTCTATACGTTCCACAAACATACACTAACAAAGAGTAAGTGTGCTAGGACTAAAGACAGCTGAGAAACAAAATAAGAATAAAAGTCCTTTTACCTTCCCCGTGTAATCCCCAGAACCATTCGAGAGACAAATCGCTGCCATACATCTTCAAGAGTGAGTGTGTTTATATAAAGGTTAAAACATTGCAAGATACACCTGGGCTCGTCCCATCGACCTAATGTGGTACTTAATGTGCAACAGGTTTATTGCTACATCGCTACATTGTGTGTGTACTCGTACTAAAGGTTTATAAAACTCTCTTAACTGTTATTACGACTAGAAGAGAGCTGTAATACAGAAATTTAGTATTTTCCATGTAATAATTAGTAATAATAATAGCATTTAACGTCACGGTAGATTATTACAGTGGTTATTTCTACTCATGTGGTTTTAGGAGAACATAGTCTAAAGCCAGTTGCAAATATGTATTTAACTTTCCAGGAATAGAACGCGCGACCTCTCGGTTAGTGCGTAGCCTTCTCCATATTCTGTGACTCGTCAGACAGCCAGTAACAAATATTTCAAGCAACAAATATTTCATAATTTTTATAACTAAGATATTATTGGATTACTTTTACTCCTAATCAGCAAAGCGTATTTTAAGATTCTGACTCAGCTGCCAGGTTTATTGCTGCATCGCTACATTATGTGTGATCTCGTACCAAAATTAAAAAAAAAACTCTCTCAATCGTTATTGCGACTAGAAGAGGGCTGTCATAACCAATTTAGTATTTGATATAT
Source organism: Homalodisca vitripennis (assembly GCF_021130785.1). Taxonomy (NCBI): domain Eukaryota; kingdom Metazoa; phylum Arthropoda; class Insecta; order Hemiptera; family Cicadellidae; genus Homalodisca; species Homalodisca vitripennis. The sequence goes on along the minus strand of NC_060211.1, from coordinate 41,851,643 downwards.
AATAATTAAATTATTTCACGTAGTATAAATGTTGTAAATTTTACAGCATTTGAGCAAAATTCAGTTTATTAAGGTGGTTATTTCTACTCATGTAGAATTATAATTAATTGTACCAAACGTTTTAGGGGAACACGTTCTAAAGCCAGTTAAAGATATTTATTTATCACCCTGGGAATTGAATGCATGACCTCCCGGATATAGAGGTCTTATTCATACGCTATTACAAATATATTATTTAAATATTATTTTTGTTTTTAAAACATACTACAAGTTTAAGGACTAAAATACAAGCAATGAACTTCTTTGGTGGTGAGCACTATCCCCTTACAGAAAAAACGTAAGGCAGGAACACGTGTCACAACGCTCTGGTATGATTTGTTTATTTTAACCTAATTTTTAATTATGTGTTAGGTTAGAGTTATTTACCTGAAGAAAGAATCAGATTGCAGATCTCGAAACGTAGTTTGTTTTTGTATCACTGAACGATGGAAAATGTCCGGAAAATCCTGCTTCCTTCACAATCCTTCCATTGTTAAAAACAAACTTTAATTACTAATCATGAGAAGTTTAGCCACAAGACGCATAATCGTGGTTATTCCGGATTACAATGATTTTAATTTATTTATTGTGTATTTAAAAAAATAATAACTTTTAGTATCAAAGGAAATCTCATAATATTTATACATTGTTTACATATTACTAAAATACTGTACAAATTAATGAAAGAAATTGTGACTAAATAAAAGTATATTACCCTGTTTTAATGTAAGGTTCAACTCAGTAGTCGAATTTTTGGGAGAACGCTGTATATTTCCAGTTAAACGTTTATCTGTATGGTTTTATTTTCAACATGCAAGTTGATTTTCTATAGTAGACTTTAATGTTACCTCTATGTGATATTCTTATAGAACTTAATCTAAAGAAAGTATTAAATGCTTAATAAAAAATTTAAGAAGTAAATTTAGTTTACGTTTGGAATAAACAAACTCAAAATACGCTTTAGACCCTACTCAATGAGTACTTAAGTTAACACTACTTACTTTTGAAACTTACATAAGAAGCTTAAATGTTTCCCGAACTTGGTAAGGTATTTAATTACAATCTGCGAACTTTGCGGTGATCCCGCTCAGCAAACTTTACAAATTACTCAACATCTTCCTTCTCAAGGAATCTATTTACCTTGAGTAAACACAATCTAACGTAGTTAAAATCGATTCTCTAGCACTAAGTAAACATGAACATGAAACATATAGATCTTAAAGATTGCTTTGATTCTGTTCCTCTCAGTTATTCATTACAGGTAATAAACTTTAAGGGTTTCAACTCATTCTCCACGTTATAATGTACCCATGTGTTAATATGTGGGCAAAAAGAAGCTGAATAAAAGTTCCTATTTTATTTAAAAAGTTATATAATTACACTATGCATATGCTAGTCACATATACTTTACAATGCGTATGACATATGAAAATTAAAAATACATTTACAAAAGGAATGGAAATGTAGATGTAACAAAATACGAATGAACTTATAAGGAAAATATATTATTTTTAATTACTAAGAGGTGAAAAGCTAAATATCGTTCTTATCGATTACTATATCATCATAAATATACAGTACTATGGCAGTTTACAGTATGACAGAACTGTGAGGATCTTCCTTTCAAAACCAAAAACGATAAAGGATATTCTGCATGTATAAGGTAAATATTGTATTTTCAGTTTTTTTAACTTTGTATTATTTTCAGATTGACTACATAAAGAAACTATGAATTTAATATTTTTTTAATTATATATGGTTTTAGCAGATAAGCTTTAAAAGTATGCATGCGTTTTTTGGATAAAAATACGATACTTTCAAATTGATATTCCATGGTATCTAAGTAATAAGTAGCAGAGTATTTAATGATTTTTAGCCACTAATATAATATGAAATTTCAATGATTTAACTTTTTTCAACAATTACCATAAGAAATTAGTTTCCTAAATTTCAGTTTGTATGCATGTATTGTTTTTTTATGTATATAAAATGTAAATTTTATAGGTTTTTAGTTATGTATTCTATGACTATGAAATAAATATATCACTCACATCATTTGTAATTTTTGAGAAGTAAAATTTGTATATAAAAAAATACAAAAAAACACCAAACTTTCGGATAATCGTAAGAATTTGACAGTGTTGACATTTTTCTGTAAAATTATTATCTTACAGTTGCTGTTGGTTTTAAACTCTGGTAAGACCGGTTAAACTACCGAAATTTTCCTAAAATTTTGTATATTGATAAGTCCAAGTATTTTGGAACAGTGAATAACATTTAAAGTGAACAAGTGAGTGATTTTTGTTAGACAACTTTTAACATAAAATTGAAGAATTGCAATGTATTTTACTTTTCTGATGTTGTTTTTTACCATTTTCAGTGTGTGTGATGATTATCCATCCGACCTGTGCCGGGTTCCGTCATGGTTGGTTGAGAGGGAGGTAAGTGTGTACTAGTAAAGGAGAATGGGTAGAAGAGGGGAAGTAGAAATAAGAATGCTCGACTGCAACAGCCTCCCCCAATTACTCAGGAAATTTGGCACCTAATATGGATAGAAATAGGCAAAAAAATTGAAGTTTGCTATTGCTGATGTTTTCATTTTCGTTCCTCGGGATTTATCTAATTAATTTTAGTGGAAATTGTTACCGGTGCAAGCGGAACTGTAATCCTTTTGCAGAAAGCTTAAAATCTATAGACCAAATCGTGTGGCGATAAACGATGTTTTTATACATCATATTTCATACATCGGTCCCCTTTGCAGTTGAAGTCCGGGTCCATAGGTGAGCTTGTCTCATGATAAGGCTAAGTCAGACGACGGAGATAAGGAACGCAATAGCTTCTTATCAGTAACACTAGATATAGTATTACTGATAAGAAGCTCTTGCGTTCCTTATCTCCGTCGTCTGACTTAGCCTCCTTCAAAACAACAGCAATGACTTCTGCTGGAACTGTCAAGGCCACAAAGGTTGACACGACTGTCATCGCCAACCCTATCGAATAATATTTTTATTCGGGTCCCCACAAGGCTCTGTACTTGGACCTTTTCTATAGTCTCATTTATATAAATAACACCACTTCAATTATAACCAATTCAAATTTTCATCTTTACGCCGACGGTTTATATAATTCGTTCACTGTTTACCAAACGAACTAGCCACTTTTGTATCATTACTCAACTTGGATATTGAAGCCATTAAGTTTTGGGCATCACAAACTAAACATCTGAAACTCAATTCAACTAAATCATAGTTGAAACTAAATGAAATTTAAATGCAAGCAATGATAATTCAGAACTCGAGAATTATAAACCAAATTAATCTTGACACCGCACCAAAACGTAAATTTAACAGTTGTGAACTAATTTACCAAAACAAATTGAAAAATCTAGAACTCACTATGGACACAAATCTCAAATGGACTGACCAAGTTACGATAACGTGCAGAAGAGGCATCCACGATTTGAAACGATTTGCCTTGTACCTGCCTTTCAATTTTAAGGTGATGCTCATTAAGACTCTTATACTACCTCACTTTGACTACTGTGACGTCGTGATGAATGACATGACCGTTGAGCAATCGGACAGACTGCAGCGTGCTCAGAACTACAGTATTAGATTTACTTTTAATCCCATGATGTTATGGGCATGATACACAATATTTTCAGTAACCGTCACTCATGAAACTTCATCAGTTACTTAAATTGTATACACTTTGTATTCTGTATTTAGTCATCAAAACCAAATATCCTCTTTATCAGTCCAATCATTTCAAATGTATCACTGATACTAACGAACGACCTACAAGTGTATCACCTCATACCCATTGTAAAGTATATGTGATTGGCATATGTACAGTAATTACAAATATTTAAAATAAAATAGTAAATGGAAAATGTTATTCAATTTTAGTTTGGGCCACATATTAGCACGTCTACATTCTAGACTTGTAAAATGAGTTGAAATTATACAAGTTCATTACCTGTAATAAATAATTGATATTAATAAAATACAAGCATTCTTCAAGACATATATATTTCATGTTGAGGCTTGCTTGGACTGTGCTATAGAATCGATTACAACTACGTTAGATCATGATTGCTCAAGGTAAATAGATTCCGAGGAGAAAGATGTTGAGTAATTTGTAAAGTTCGCTGAGCGGGATCACCGCAAAGTTCGCAGATTGTAATTAAATACCTTACCAAGTTCGGGAAACATTTAAGCTTCTTATGTAAGTTTCAAAAGTAAGTAGTGTTAACTTAAGTACTCATTAAGTAGGGCCTAAACATATTTTGAGCTTGTTAATTCCACATGATAGTCTTATGTTATCTTTTCAATTCTTTGATAAATGTTTAATACATTCTTCTGCAGATCAAATTCTGAAAGGTTCCGTATTAAGGTAAAATCATAAGCCTACTACACAAAATCAACTTACATTAGTAAGAACTTCCGTACTGACAACATTCTAAATCGAAATTTAATAATAATTTTGATTTAGCTTGAAAAGAATATTATTTAATACTCAGCTTTGCACTTTCTGCTATATTCTGCACAACAATTCGATTACTGTGAGGAACCTTACATTAAAGAAAGGTAATATAAATGTATTATTATTATTATTATTATATATTGTATATATTATTATTTGGTCACAACTTCTTTCTTAATTTTTTCGGTAGTTTATAATCCTCTGAACAATACACATTTTATGTGTCTTCCTTTGATACTGAAAGGTATTCTTTGTTAAGGGAGCAAACCAAAAACAATACATTTGCGTGTACGTAAACAACTACAGTTTACTAATAAAGCAATATAAATCATTGTAATCTGAACTTATCATGATTACTACCTCTTATAGATAAAATGCTAATAGATTATGTACTTCAAAAATTGTGCTATCTAAAAGGTTACCTATAGTTTATCAGATATTTTTAAAATTATATATTTCTTTTTAGTGTGTATTTATATCCATAGTAATTTTCTTTCGTCTTAGTATTTTTGTTCGTATTTGCCAAAATGTACAGCTAAATGTACATTTTTAATAAAATTATAATTTTTTATCTGAATATTCCTGCTTTGTGGTTGGAGAAAAGATTGAAATAAGAATTGATTTTACTGTACAGCTTACCCTATGCTTTCAGGACTATAAATGTAAACAAAATAGAAATAATAAAATAAAATAAAATAGAAATAGTGGTTTAAATTAATTAAGCATATTGTTGTTCTGTCACAAGAGATTTTTTACGCATAACAGTTGATTAAATTTAACAGGCTCTTTTTATCTATACTGCTGTGTGAAAATCTTCTTTTTTCTATTTACCTGTTTTTCCGTGTACGATATTTAATAATTATTTGGATTTTTTTGGTACAGTCATTCTTGAGTTGTAAATTGTGTAACTAACCCGACTTTGTTTTATGTACCTAGATATAAATTGAGAGAGTTTTTAGTTTTAAGAACCACTGCCACGAGTACACGCACAATGTAGCGATGTAGCAATAAACCTGTTGCACATTAAGTACCGCATTAGGTCGATGGGACGAGCCCAGGTGTATCTTGCAATGTTTTAACCTTTATATAAACACACTCACTCTTGAAGATGTATGGCAGCGATTTGTCTCTCGAATGGTTCTGGGGATTACACGGGGAAGGTAAAAGGACTTTTATTCTTATTTTGTTTCTCAGCTGTCTTTAGTCCTAGCACACTTACTCTTTGCTCTTTGTTAGTGTATTTTTGTATAACTCATAGAATAATAATTGTAACATTTTATTATGAAATCTGCATGAATAGAAAAAGTTTGTAAATTTATGTGTTGGGGTTATTTTGAACTTGTAAATAGTTAAAACATACATAGTCCCAGAATTCCACGGAATATCTGCCGTTCTTTTTCAGGAGCTGAATAGGAACATTGGAATAATACATTTTCATACTTATCAACGACAAACAATTGTCATGAAGGCTTTTATGAATGGGCGAGTTTAAATTCGGCGAGTTGATACTCGGCGATATATGGGCGAGTTTAGATATCACTTCCGATACAAAAGTGTGGTGATATCCGCTAGACAAATCGCTCAGCCAAAAAACGAAAGTAATTGAATTCTTACCTTTTTGCTTTTATTGGTTGAAGCCAGTAGTTGCAGTTTCTCGTGGAGTTACTTTTGTGGAGAGGCAGTTTTCATTTTACAATTAATCTCTTCGCTTGAAGATAATTAATTTGGTGATGTTTTAGGTGGGGTCGGGAAATATTTCGTTGTCAATATTCGTGGCAGCATTCATTTCGTGGTCAACATTTGTGGCAGTATGAATCTCGTGGTCAACATTCGTGGCGGTATTACTTTCGTGGTCAACATTTGTGGCAGCATTCATTTCGTGCTCATCATTTGTGGCAGTATTAATTTCGTGGTCAACATTAGTGGCAGCATTCGTTTCGTGCTCAACATTTGTGGCAGTATTAATTGCGTGGTCAACATTCGTGGCAGTATTAATTTCGTGGTCAATATTCGAGGTTTACAGCTAGTAAGATCATCTACGTGTGATTCAAGTCAAATTTTGTATGGATAATGTTTTGGGATACTTTGCACTTTCATAAGTATTATTGTGTGTTTTTAAGTGTTTTGAGCTTAGGACTAGGACTGTTTTCTAAATACTATCTAAATACGTAGCAGTTAGCGATCGATACTCGTCTCAGATAAAATGTCAGTACCTACCAGAGAGATGTAATAAATTATTATCATGAGCTCTGGAAGCTATGATCGATGCATTAGTGTACACCACCCTGTATTTCAGTATAAAAATTAAAAGATAAGAATTTTTTTCGTTTATACAACAAAATGAATTTGAATTAATATCTGTACGAGTGTATCTATAAGCAGTGTATTTAATACCGCCATTATTGTGGTGTGTAAACTAAATTTACAAGTAACGTAATGTAAGAAAACGTCTTTAGCAATTGTTCGTGTGTATAGAGTTGTAAACTATGCTTTGTGAACACATTTTTCTAAAAACCTATCTTGCCCGTATACAATTTTTAGCTTTTGAAGGGCTTCAGATTTATTATTTTTGAACTAATTCTTATTTCCTTACTCATTAGATACGTATTAAGGAACTAATGTAAAGAACTGTCTGGAACTTAAAATAAAGTTACACAAAATAAAATTGTATTAATATAATTATTTTGTACAATCAGCTGTATTTCTTTGTAACCGCAAGATAGGAATAGTAAAGTTCCATTTCAACAACACATTTATGAAAGTGGATTGAGTGTAATGATGAGCAATGTTTTGCTGAGTACCAACTAATTGCTACTTTTGGTAATGAAAATCTGTCTCGGTGTAGTGTAGTATATGGAAATAGGTATACTCCTTAATCCTTATTTTCAAAGCAATGGCCTTCCACGTTTAAAACACATTCCGGGTATCTAGGAAAGAACTTCCAAAATATCTTCACTAATCAATTTGGACAATTTGGACTTCCATGGTAAGTTGCCCCATGATACACTTAAAGTATATTACATCCAACTATAAGAATAAAATAAGCCTATTGTCTCTCAAAATGCTGAGAAGTGAGTTGTGATATGGAGTTACAATGTTCCCTCAATGAGAGCGGAACTATAGTGTAACATGTAATTTAATATATACACAAATGTTGATAAAATAGTGATCACTGATTAACCAGTGTGAATATAACCCCCTAAAAGAAAGCAGTTAAAAAGGATAAAGGATTTCGGACATTTTCCATCGCTGTATATTACAAAATAGTATAACACTACTTTACGAAGAATGAAATATACAATCTTCATAAGCTGTAAAAAATATTCTAAGGCATTTAGAAAAAACCAAAATGTGGCAATGGACTTCCACTCACAAATAATTTAAAATAATTAGGTGATACTTTACGAACTGCATAAAGTCCAGTCTGGAGAGAATGGATCCAAGCGATGTAAATACACAGGAGCCAAGAGCACAAACAAGTCACAACACCTAAATTAGCGAAGGTGATGCGATGGCCTGAAATGTTCAGAACAGTGTCTTGTCACCAACACTTACGCTATCGTTCTTCAATTTCGTTTATTTTACTCGCAGTATTGCAGGTAGTCAATCTCATTGGAAAATCTCCAATCTGCTCACTCAATCACGTATTGGTGAACTAGACCATATAGGTCTAGAATTTCTAAGGATAGGCGGGAATTTCCAACATACCCAGATGTTAAAGAAATTTGGAAGGAAATTATTTCCAACAACACGATACATCTATCTACATCAAACTCCGAGGGTCATAGAATCTGACAGGAGTTTCACAAGGAACCATTTACTTAAACAGCTGAAGACTATATGAGTTTAGATCTGTGAGGTTTTGCCGACCTTATAGAAACCCTGGATATTTGAATAAATGCTCATTCCCACATCACATTCTGTCACTAATAGGCTTTAAAACAACGAACATTCAACAGAGACCTCGGATCACCTGCATCCTCAGTGTGTCTTGGAACCCAATTTCTTTCGCTTCAGGTCCGAAAGCTATTATTTTCACCTTAAAGTGTCCTTGAGAACCCTAACAGTAGCAACAAGTTCACCATTGCCATCAAGGTCCCAAGCACCTAATGAACGTGTATTTCAACGTATTGTATTCAATGTAGCATAAGTGTCAATGACTTAAATCCACTTTTTGGTTTACTGAGAGTATACCGAACTATGAAAACCGGGTAATACTAATCTCCTCTACAAATATAGCATCACCTAGTATATATCTATAAATTATGAATATTTGATATAATATATTATATAATATTTTAATCACGCTGTAAAACTCAGTTTTCCATTAGGTTTATCTCGGCTTACTCCAGACTCAGTTTCGAACTCGATTTAACTAAAGTGCTGAAGCTATAATTGGCGGGAAGGGTCAGCACAGCCGACACAGCATTCGGAGGTGCTTAATCATCTGTAACCGAGGGTCACTTGATTACGGTGATTTCAATTTAGATTCGCACAATGAAAAACTCCAACGTTCACGCTCCATTTGCCCAATACCGGGATTTTTTAACTTATTGTGTAAATGATTACATTTCTTGATTGTAATCAATCAATTTGAATGTATGTTATTCCGTTATGAATGTGAGGCTGTAAGATTAAAAAGAATTAGAAAGATAAACAGTATATTAATTGCTGATTGCATTGGTTAATACCAGTTAGACCTAAGTCTTGAAATCTGTGTGTCTGACAATGTAGCATAGTCTGGGGTTTAATATGAGTTGTAACTGAAAGTTGATTAAACAGTAATATTATATTGATTCTAATGTTTATAAGAGGATAAATTGAGTAAGGGTGTATATTGATAGAATTAATTTTGAAAGGATTACAATTATTACAGTTGAGAAACAATAAAAAAAAAAAACACGATTACACACAAAGCTCCCACAAAATTCACCGCGATTAACCAAATTTGAGATATGATAAAGAGTATCTAATCAGGAATTTTAAAAAATCAGAGAATCTTAAGAATATTCTCAGAGAGTCTGTGCAATAGATAAAATACCATCCTATACATGTCTATTGAAATTTATATATGAACTAAATTTAAAAAAGCTAGGTAGACAAAGCTGACATGCTTATTTTGAATTTCCTAACTTACTTTAAATATAGTAAATCATTTCAACTTTAAAGCTTGGTTGTAGGGTTGAAAAAGTATATGCTAAATCTAAAAAAAATATAAATGTTTCCTGCGATAAGAATTTTCAAAGACTTTTACAAGAAAAGTTTACAAAATTGAAATCTCAAGACCGTGGAACATTCAATCTCTGTTTAAAATTAAATTCCTATTTTCTATACTATTCAAGCTAAGGACATGCAGACAATTCTTCTAACACTTGCTTACTGTTTATTTTGTGAGTTGTAGAAAAAAATTAGAAATGATTCACAAACTCTAGTGTTTTTGTAATAAAAGCCGCAAAACATCCTTCTTTAATCATATTTCTTCTCTTAAGGAGTCATATATATGACATTTAAAGCCAATGTGGATGTCCAACTACTTTTAATAATGTTAGTTCAAACACTTGTGTAATATAAGTGAACACACCAACATAAAATAATATATGTGCTCACATATACCACCGCAGCTAAATTTTAGAATCCATCTTTCGAATATTTCATTTTATTTATTAAAAAATTGCAATAGCATTTTTAAATATGTCTTCAAAATGTTGAGTATCCTATAAAATAGCTGAGGCACTTTGTTGAATGACTCCAACGTTATTTCGTAACCGCAAAGTAATTTTTAAATGGCTTGCACTTTTAGACGTATTCTTTTCAAATAAATGGACATGTTCCCGTTAGAAGTACTGCAAAGGTCGATAAAGATTTAAACTAATTGATCTGACTAGAGATAACCAATCATATCTTATCTATTTTTAAGTAAACTAATCTCAGCACAGAACTGCAACGGCAGTCCAAGTAGGGCACGTTTTCCTAGTTTCGAATGAGAAAGAAAATGCCGAATTGTGAAGGGCTGAATCTGAGGGGATGTCCGTGTAGGGTAAGAACCGATGAGAAAATAAGTGTTTAAGTAAAACTTTAAAAAATATTTGAAAATTTAGACGCTAGTGTTTTTTTTTTTTATTTTATGTTTGAAATACGTTAAATTATAATACACTCTAACATATTTAAATCGTGTATTAAACATGTTTATAAATGTGATATTTTGAAACGTTATGTGAATTAAACATCCAAATAGCAAAAATGTATAAAAATTATGTAATTTTATTAAATTTATTATCCTTTTAAGATCCCATTTCTCAACAACTCAGTCTAAGATTTTAGATAAAGTTTTTTGACGTCGGAATTACTTCTTTGCGTAGCGACAAAATTATTTATAGTCTATAAAATTCATACTATACTGCTTTCTATGGTGTAAACAACATGTATAACTGTCTGAAAATACAATTTAATTTTATACTATATTTCAACATTAATTTGAATAATTATAGGTGCAATTATAAATAGCCTCAACCCATCAAGGTTTCAAAATACCAGTGTTACAGTCCATTATTAATATTCTGTAAAGTAAGCTGGCTGCAACACATATTGAAAGCTGTTCTTGTTACAACTATCAATATTGAAGTAATGACCCGATTAGATGAAAGCTCATTGACCTCCAGCTGTTTTTACTGTTGCCACAGCGAGTAAATACTGATGACTAGTTTCCTTCCATCCCCACTACTGCCGCTATAAACTGACCAACAGTCGGTATTAACAATTCAATTAGTCATGTCATTGTCCTTTTTGTTATTCGTGTATTTCTCACTAGTACCGTGGCCAGTTAATGAAGACAATAGTGCATTGCAGTTTTTCACCGATTGGTTACCTCAGCTGGACCTTTTCTTCGAATTATTTTTAAGGACCGGCCGTAGAGACGGAGGAAGGGCCTTGCTCCAAATACCTCAACTTCCCTGCAAACCGGGAGAAAGACGGGATATGACTGGAAAGTGCAGGAAAGTTTTCCAATGAGCTGTTTAAGAAACGGTGTCATTGAATAATTTACATCAGTTAATCGTAATATATTTAAAGGACACGTTAAGTTTTATATGCCAAAAGATATGTTAATTTTTAATACCGAAAAAAGCTATATCAGTATAACTCCGTCCTTCATTGCATATTAAAAACTTGAATAAACTGGGCATCCTAAAATAGGCCAGTAACTGGGAGGGCGTGGAATGCCAACATTGGTTGTCAATTGGGAACATCAGGGGGCTTAAAGTGGATCCTTGTTGTGGTCCTGTGCGCAATTCAGTGGCTGGTGCACAATGGAGAGACTGTTGATCCTCGCGTCATGTGTTGTCATCCTACTGATAGCAGCGGCGATTGCAGTGTCAGCGGGGTCATTGAGGCACCCTCAAGACAACCTCAACTTACTTAACTTCAAGCCATGTAAAACGGTTTCAAGTAAGTGGTCAGTGTAAACTATAAATTAAACTAATTAAAGATATGGACCTTAAAACAGTTTATAATTTAAATATATAGGGTTTAATTGAAGAAGGTTAAAACACGTTTTCGAATATTAGATTCCAGTATATTTAAACCAGTTAATGTTTACCTTTTTCGACTAATCGTTTACGGTCAATTTCAAGTTAACCTCTAGATAGTGTCAAATATATTAGGCCTTATGTAAAGGCTAATTAATGCTATTATAATAGCCTACTGTGAACCCAATTGAAGTAATAAAGACACCATGGGCAATATCTGGTGGGGAATAAAATTGTTAGCAGTTTTTCAAATTTCACGCCATTTAATAGCTAAAGTATATTAAATATAACTGTACAATAAGCGTTGTTGTGAACTATAATACAATAATTTACAATAATATAGAATACAATAATTGTGACCTATATATATATGGATGGCATGTATTATAATAAATACTAAAACGACTATGATTAAATTGGATAATGATTAAATTTTGGTTAACTCGTAATGAGTTTAATAAAAGGAATCACGAAAACTTACAAACATTTTTATTGGAAGGATATTTTGAGACGTATTGGTGAGAAATTTCACAATATGTGTTGTATTTTGGATTATACAATTTCAAAGAAGGAACTTTCTATTATATTAAAAAAAGCTTACACCTCGCCTTTGCCAGGAATGAAGTTTGCTTGAAGTTTTAAAGCTCAGGCCAATCACTTAATTCAACAATTCAACATTATTATATTTGATTAGTGAAAAATTTTAAAGCTTCCTAGTTCCCTTGAAACCCTTCAAGAGATTCACCATAGAGCTTCGCTCCTTCTGGTGAAAGTTGGTTAAAATCGGACCTTGACGGAAATTGGGATCCATACACAATATCCATAAGTAAGGTCCAACCGTGTTGTTAACGGTTCCTTCCACCTTCAGACTCCTCTCCCTTGGCTCTCCCTTGGCTCCAAACATGTTTATTCATCAATATCTATGCCGGTATTCGCCCTATAATAAGAGATGTAGGCCAGTCAATTAATTCATTCCTTCCATTCCAGGAATTTCGCCCTCTAGAGTTTGGGATAAAAGATTCCACCCATTATATTAGATTTTTTGAGATCGCTTCTGTATGAAGCGAAATTATTCGAAAAATGCAGAATATCGGTTTTAATACGGGGCTCTTCCCTTTTAGGCCCAATTAGGACAAATAACGAAATTAAGTTTTTTATTTATAAGATGAAATCTTTCACTGAATTTTTAAGTAAAGGTAGGGCTGGTACAACGTTTACAGAGAGAAAGACAAACATAGAGGCAGATATACTTTTGGACTTTCACTGCACTTGAAGTATAGGCTTCACTACAGTCAGCCACTAACTAAACATTTAATAGTGCCTCCGTTTGGTTACAAGCCTCGATTTTTTAAAAAACCCCGCTTGTAGCGCTAGTGTAACAGTGTCTCTACTAGCTCTGTGTAATACGGTAGTACATTTCTCAGCTAAGTGATACTGTACTTGTACTAGGTGTAATACTACACTAATTGTAAATCAACAAATAAATAATTCAATGTTAGTGAATAGCGTTACAGTATTCTTTTATAATAACAAATTGTTGTATCTCCTATTAGAATACTATCTTATTTAAAGTGAATCTGGTGTAATGTGTACGGTAATGGTATTGTTATAACACAAGTACTCGCTTTTAGAAAGATATTTTTATTTTTATACCCATTATTAATTTTCATTAAAGCGCCTCTAACACCTGGACGCAAAAAACTTTCCGACAGTAATACCACTTATTCTCAGAGAAGCTGACGCCGACGGGACCATAAGTCCCCGTGTATCTGTCTGGACCTGGATGTATAAGATGGTTCAATTCAATTAAAATTAAATAATTTAAATATGACATACATTTTAATTCAAGTATTCTGTATAACTCTGTAGTGTAAAAATGGTAATTTAATAAATATATAACACATTGCTGGTTAAGTCAATTTTTAAATAAACAGTAAATGAATGTGTATTGTGATTAAAGTTTATTAAACCAGATAATGAATAAATTTTATTACTAAGGTAGATTTAAAGATTACTTGTACATCAATTTTTTTATTTACAGCCATTCAAAGGTGCAAAGTGAAAGAAGTACAAATAAAAGGCTGCCTTCAACAAGATATTTCTGACTTGAACCGTAAGTGTAGTCTCTTTCGTTCTTTATTCGTATTAACATTCCTTTCGTATTGTACCCACTTAATTTTATACATATATGTATCATACGTATATGTTAGTAAATATCAATATAAAAAAGAAAAAAAGTTACTTATTGTTTTAATTAAAAACATACATTACATTATATTAAAAGATTTATTTAAAATCTGCTAGTTGCACTCAACTCCAAGTAATTCAAAACATTATATATTGTTTTATGGTCCTGAGCACGAATGTTTCCTAGAGAGCCTCTATCAAGTAACATAAGCATACACGCACACTTTTATGACATCTTTGAACCTTACAATAGTAAAACATTTTAGTTGGTACTTTGTAAGATTTTAACTATTGCTATGATCCTTTTAAAATTCATGGGTCAAAGGAATGGAATTAAAGGCAGAAGCCATTTTTTGTGAGAACCCAAGAAGTGACTTTGATCTGTCTGTCACATCGTATTTCCTGAGCACTGTAATCGGAGTGGAACCATTAGTATGTGACCATTAAGAAGAAACATAACCGGAACATGTCATGCAATTTGGCCTGAATTTTATTTAGGCCATATTCTCTAGCGAAACACGAAATACAATTGAAGAGCTCCAAGACGTTACCATGACATAAGATGAATTATTACGGAAAATAATTGTATTTGGTTGCAGTCTTATAAATCCCCGCAGTATAAATAGCTTTTAGCGATAAGTAAGATGGATCCCAAAGATCAAAAATCAACTAAATTTGATATTCCATAACAATTGGTTTAGTATTTCCAAGACCAGTAAAGTGAAGTTTTAAATTTTTGGAGCAAACTTATTTCTTAGTAAACAGAATAACGAAAGAAATTTTATGGTAATTGGATTTTTAATTTGTAGAGGTTTCAGTAATTCCTGTTAAAATGCAGGAATCTAAAGGATGGAACTTCAAATAACCAGAGGGAAACATTTTCTTTGTGTTACCTCTAATACCATTGAATAGTACCATTAATTGGTAAATAAATGTTCAACTAAATGCATTTTTTTAGTTCAAATGTAGTCATTTTTCTCATAGACTAACAGATAGTTGGGAGTAAAGGTTTCAGTACTAAAGTTTAGTTAAATTTGTTTGTGTATTCATATTTTTATGAAGGAATAATAAATTTGTTATATTTTTAGGTCTTTTGGTGAAATACAATCCATGTGAAGTGACTAGAAATAGCCATCTCAACTTTACAATCACCCTGCAGGCTGGTTTGTATTTACTATTATTTTATACTCAGATCCTATTATTTAAGTTTATTTTATTCCGATCATTTTTATTGCTTTTAATTGTGTAAAATTTTACTCCTTTATAATAATATATTATAAGATTTAACCATTGTAGTTTCCCTAATGATGGACTGCCATTAGAAACTTTTAGTTAGGAAGATGTGTAAACATTGAGCACCTTGGATGGCACCTATCACTGGATGACCAAGGTGTGGCATATCTGGGGTCTATAACTACAATAGTAAATAATCCAAATTGACATATTCCATGCCGTAATCTTATACAAAGTCTAGCTGCAATCTCGTACTGTTGATCAGGTGACTAGGAACTAGGAAACATCCGATGTTTTGAAAATACTGCACTCAGCCTTATCTAATCTCACTCTATCTACCATTTTTCCTCACTACCGCTACCAGATAATAACTTTTATCTACCAGACCATAATGTTTAGCTTCCAAAATTGATGTTTTTAAAATGCATTAGCTTTAAAAGTTATTAAGGAATATGGGTCAATCAATTCCTCTTAGAGGAATATGTGACTGGACTGAAATTAATAATTTATTAATGTCTCAATACAACCCTTTCAGTAACTCCTGGTAGCTTTTCTCTCATCAAAACGTGACCATGAGAATGTTGATAAAAGTTTAAAAATTCTAAAGTTGTTGGAAAATTTAAAACATCCAGCAAGAATCAACATGATATTCAATTTTATTCTGCGTATATTGGAGTATCAACCTCAAGGCGTATAAAAGTATTTAGATAAAATAACTCCTTTTGTATTCCTGAGGAGTTACGCAAACCCCAAAGCTTGTTTCAAAAAGAATTATTTCAAAATATCTATGTTAGTACTGGTGTTAACGAAACCATATTTCATCTGCGAATCATAATGTGATGATTTAGGTTTCACTTCGGACAAACTGTTCAGCCAGTTCTCTGTGATGGAGTACCCTCAGGACTCCGCCGAGTGCTCCAACTCCGTGGTCCGCCAGCCCAGCAGGTGTCCCCGCAAGGGTAGTGATACCGACTGCGCCCCCGCCTCCCACAACTCTGACCCTTGCCTCTTCCAGGAGTACATCCGAGATAGCTGTCGTGGCGGAGGCTGTCCTCTGACCGTCCAGGACACTCAGGAGGTCACCGATTACCTCAAGATCAACCCCGACACAGCCATCAGGGTGAGTTTCGGAAAACGAAATACAATCTGGGTAAGAATCGCTCAAAAAAGATTAAGGGCACGAACCACTTTATGTCAGTTATTAAAGCTCGATATAGGAGGTGAAATCTCCTACAATGTTTTTCTCCTGATTAGTATTTTTATCAAACTCTTCCCCTCTCCGGATTCAGAAAAACATAATATTGTGTTGTTCAAGCGTAAATTTGTTAGTAAAGATTCCAAAAAGTTAAAATACAGGTTTTACTTTCTATAAACGAGTGTTTACTCTTAAATAATCGAACAGCAACACGTACAATCTAGCTATAATATATTTAATTCACGCATTCCCTTTATCTCTATAATGAGTGACATTGAATCCCCTCATTATTCCCGCCCCTAAGGTATGTGCCGCTGTCAATGTGTTAAACTAATATGATACTTTCGATTAATTTAGACTTCATAAAATAAGCTAGGAACAAGCCACTCTATCGCCTATTTGGCTACCTGTCCACAGGACGTCTCGAGAATGAAATGCATAAACTTGCAATTTTCCATGCAACCCCATTGAAGCCTGAAGGCAAGTTGAATGGCGTACTCCTACCTTGTTTGGTACCTAACTAAATTTAACCATAGAATCGAGTTAAGAGCCGGTGGAAGTAAAAAGTCTTGAGTAAAATGTATGACTTCCTGCCAATTAGATCAATGTTAGACCTCATGCAGTTTTTCGCTCTTATTTTAAGTAATAGAATTATGGAAGGTGCCTACTTTCAAAGACGTCATTAATACGTAACCAAACAATTTTTAGTTTTTTTCAGTACGTGTATGGGTTATTAAGTAAAATTAAAACTTCTTACTTCATTAGGGAAACCAGATTTATCCGTACTTTTGTATTACCATCGTTCGGTGGTAACACCAATTAGTAACACCACATTTCGAGATTTGCAAGTCGTAGGTGGTTGATCTGCGAATGCAGACCAGTTGTGACTTGTATTCTTTAGTTCAGTTATAATAATTAATTAGTGTTGGGTTTGGTTTTTATTAACTGCATGTTTCTGTAATGAAGTTGACACACAACATGGCGGTTGTGAATCCTGACTTATTCGAGCAACGCTCTGGTATGATTTGTTTATTTTAACCCACATTCTAATTGTGTTAGGTTAGTTATTCGCCTGAAAAAGAGATCAGTTTGCAAATTTCTAAACTTTCTGTTTCGTCTTATTTTTTCTTCAGTGAACGATGGCTAATGTCCGGAAAAAATCTGTTTCCTTAACTATCCTTCCATCGTCACAAAAAAATCAAACAAAGGATTTGTACTTCATAGTTTCAATATTTTAAATGTACACATTTTGAAAAGAAACTACAGCCTGTTATTAAGCTGTCACCACACAATTGTAGTATCATTATGTACGATATACATATACATATGTATATATATATATATATATATATATATATTGCAGTCAATATCATGCTTTCACAGTCAAAATAGTTTGAAATTACCCAGTAATATAAGCATATACATTATATAGTCTGTTTGATGATTTTATCACACATATATAGTAAATGTATATATACATATATATATATATATATATATATATATATATATATATATATATATATATATATATATATATATATGTATAATATACTGAACGTGGAATGTACTCATGTATAATAATTTCAATCTGTGTTAAAGTGATTTATTTTGAATACTATTAATTTACCTACATGCTTTTGCAGGGGACCTATAACATCCAGTGGAAACTTTGGAACAAATCCAACAAGAAGGACTACTGTTGCTTCACTTTCAAGATAAAATACACGTAACTCTCATCCATTATTGTAAGAGATTTAGAATAAAAATTATCTATATTACTTCAGTGCAAAAAACTTTATAGTTTTTATACTTAAATATTTGCAGGTATCTTCTCCTACTAATCATGCCTGATGTAACTCCATCAGAAACGTAATACATGTACACTTGTCATAAACTAGACTTTCAAAGATGTCCTTATATGCAACATTGTCATGTAGCTATTATTTTCAATAAGAAATTCTGTTTATGCATACTGTGTAGTGTATGCTATAGGAACAATTATCAGGAGAAATAATTCAATTTAACGTTAAGAAATGTATGATTATTTGAAATTATTCATATTTATTATAATAAATCTTCACATCCTTTTTCGGTAGCAAACCATCCATTTTTGTGGAGAAAGCCTATATTTTACGGAATCCAAAATATTTCCCTTCGATTAAGCTTACATAAAACTGACTAATATTTCAAGAATCCCTGAGGTCAGTGTTGGCCTTTAAAGCATTCTAATCACTGCAACTAAACCCGTATTGTGGAATATGCCAAACAGGGCTTGCATTAAAAGCCTTTTCGTCGTGACACAAAATATGATTAACCTCTAGAACATTAACTGAAATGATGGTACCACTGCAAGTTATTCCAACTGATTTACATGGCAAATATGTCTTTGTAATCGAAAAGACTTTTAATTGTGTTGCTTACATGAATAATTATGATTACATCTGAGCATTCCTGAAGTTATGGTAAATGAGGAATAAAAATCACTGACAGTTATCCCAACTGATTTACTAGGTAATTTCGTCTTCAAAATTAAAAATACTTTTCATTGTGTTTATACATGAATAATTATGATTAATTCCTGAGAACCAGTGATGGTAATTAAGTAATGCAAATAACCGCTATTAATCCGAATTCATCAGCTGGGCCATTAAGTCTTTGGATTCACAAAGATTTTTTATTGTATTGTTTAAGTAAACTAAAATATATCTCTGAAACATCCCAGAGAGGACATATGGTCATTGAAGATCGCCAATCACAACATACAACATAGATAGAAATGTATGTTCTCTCCTGTGATAAGAATATGCCCCTAATTCCACGGAATCTAATGGGTCTATCATTGAGTACGTTTATATAAACTGTGATAAATCTCTAAAAATTCCCTGAGGTAACTGAAGAATGTTATTGAAGAAAATACTATAAATACAATCCGCCTTTTTGGTTTTAAGACTTACATTTTATGTAGCTTAAGAGGAAAGTAGTAGGCAAAGTTATTATATAACTACACGAAATCAAACATTAGACTAGTTTTGGATTTTATAATCTGAGCATTCGAAAATGTTAAATAGACAACAATAATTTGTTACAAAAGGTATGTAAGAGACTTCGTAATCTTTGCAGGCAAATAAAATTAGTATTATTAGTTTCCTCTACAGCAGGTTTTTACTTCTCTTTGTCCTAATGCCGCATTTGATGTCGACGCACCTATTAGGCGATATGAATATTAATCCAATAACTGATAGTAACTTATAAGTAGTTCGTAAGTTTTTCAATATTTACATTTGTTTTTTATTGTTACGTTTGTCGTTAACTTTGGTATACTAAAATCAGTTATTACATTTTTCAATGTTGAATGTATTAATATTGAGTTTGTTTATTTGATACTTTTTAAAATTTATTGTTAAACCTTGATTAAGTGTATGTAGTTGCCTTATCGTTTTTCATTGTAATTTGTATATTTTTGTTGTTTATACCATCCTATTATCTATTTAGTGTTGCGTAGTATTGTAAAGACATGATTTTGTTTTTCAATAGAACTGTTATAAATGGAAAATAAAAAAAAAACATTAAATACCAATGATTAGAATTTTTTAAGTCATAGCCCATAATCTTTTATTAGCGCACATATTTGAGATAAGTTAATTGTCAATGTAATAATGTTTTTACATTAGTGTAGCCTAATTTTACAGTTTTTCGTAACCTCCATACGCCCAGGGGATAAGAATGAACCCTCGGCTGGACAACAGTATGATAGAGAAACTACATATCTTCTTCCTTCTGGGTAATTATGGGTTATACTGTATGTGCTAGTAAATTCTCACTTTAAATGTTCTAGTACATTCTCACTGTAACCTGTATAAGCTAAAGTGATCATATCAACCCCTGCTAGGACAACAATATGATAGAGAAACTACATATCTTCTTCGGATTCTGGGTAATTATGGGTTATATGTGCTAGTAAATTCTTACTATGAAATGTTCTAGTACATTCTCACTGTAACCTGTATAAGCTAAAGGATCAGTATCAACCCTCTGCTAGGACAACAGTATGATAGAGAAACTACATATCTTCTTCGGATTCTGGGTATATATGGGTTATATGTGCTAGTAAATTCTCACTTTAAATGTTCTAGTACATTCTCACTGTAACCTGTATAAGCTAAAGGGATCAGTATCAAAACCCTGCTAGGACAACAGTATGATAGAGAAACTACATATCTTCTTCGGATTCTGGGTATATATGGGTTATATGTGCTAGTAAATTCTTACTATAAATGTTCTAGTACATTCTCACTGTAACCTGTATAAGCTAAAGGGATCAGTATCAACACCCTGCTAGGACAACAGTATGATAGAGAAACTACATATCTTCTTCGGATTCTGGGTATATATGGGTCAATTAGTCTACTTACCACAAAGTGGTGGAATACTTGAAGTGGAGGACAAAAACGTTGCTAAGTAACTAAATCAATTGGATTATTCGATTGTTTATATAATAATGCAGTTTGTATTTTTTTAAATATCTGTTGAATTTTAAATATTAGTAAAGTGGAGTTGTAACTAGATTGGTGATATAATTACATACTAGGCATCGATGACAGCACAGGCAGATTAGGCAGTCTTTTGACTGCACATGTCTGTAAACAAATTATAACTTTAGGTCAGCATTTTTAAAAGCTTTCAATAACTTAACGTTTAGAATAGGTTAAAAGCAGTTTTTTAAGTAATTTCACGCGTGATATTAGACAAAAATAACCTGTGAAAAATATTTTTGTGCGCATTGTAACGAACACCCTTTTTCCAAAACAACAATCATAAAGTGATTCTTTTTGTTAAATTACAATTTAATGAGGATGATTTTATTGAAAGGACTTACCTGAGTGCCCAGTTTATTCTGAATA
This sequence comes from Homalodisca vitripennis, assembly GCF_021130785.1. Lineage (NCBI taxonomy): Eukaryota > Metazoa > Arthropoda > Insecta > Hemiptera > Cicadellidae > Homalodisca > Homalodisca vitripennis. The sequence continues at coordinate 41,830,077 of NC_060211.1, read as the reverse complement.
CTCAAATTGCATTTTGATAAATTTATAGCATAATTTTGAAATATTTGGATGGTTTTGTTTTAGTTCGCATAATTCATTGATTAGAATTAATAAATCAATTCAGCAGTACAGTATTGAATTAAACAAGTACTGCCTGTTTTATGTTTAAGATATAACCCACCCTAAATCATTCTAGAGATGTAAATACGTCTTCCAGAACAAGTGGTCTTCAAAAGATTGATTGACATGATTCTTTCCCACAAGATATTTCTTGTTTTTGCCATCATCTATACTATTTTATAAGTATGTGTGTGTGTACTCCATCACAAAAACCAATCTTCAAAACTAATGGACCGATTTTACTGAACTTTTACATGGAAATTCCTAGGTCTCCTGTTCACAAATGGAGCTCTAAACTATCGAGAACTCACATTTTCGTCTTTAAAGTGGCTTTAGAGTAAACAAATATTACTATACTTGAAAGAGTTTGTTAAATGTAATTAACTGTTCTGTATAAACATTCTTCTATTACAGCATAACCAAATGTTTTATTACTTTAGCCACTATTTCCTATGTGTTTAGATTTATAGTGGGAAAGCATAGAGTAAGCTTGATACAAGCAAAACTTCTTATTTCAACCTTTTCTGCACTGATGTTGACCACAGAATAAGAAAGTATCCAGATAAAAAAGCAGTAAAAATTTACTTTTGATTGTACGTTTTAGCAAATATTATTTATGCAGTGGTTGGTGAATACTGCAATTCAGAGATCAAACTTTCACTATAACTTTAAAGACTGTTATAAACCTCATCATAGAAGGTTTCTCAGACCATTGTATGTGCAAAAAATGTTGGATCGATCAAATTTAAATGGCCAAAAATATACATTTTATGACATATTATTTTATTGTATCAACAAGGCAAACCAACATTAACGTCGGAAATATAAAGCACTCCAACCACAAGAGCACAATGACATTGCGAAACCGTGCGTAACTGCTAATACATTATAAAAATATAAAGTTGAGCATGTGTCACAAATATCAAGACGAAAAAATCAAACGGAAAAGACATTTTTATACTTCCACATTAAATTTATTTAAAAAGCGCTTTCACCGGTTAAGGCATCATCAGTTTGATATTGTTTACAGAAAAAACATATGTGTAAAATCGAATAAACATATGATAAAATAGAATAAAATTTAAAACTAACTGTAAAGACCAAAAACTAATAAATTATAAAAGAACTGTGTAGAAAAATATGGTTTGCAATTCATAATTTTGGAATGGATTTCTTTTTTCACTAATGGTAAAAAAAATATCACTGAAATTTACGGAAGGTTGGGAAATACAATTATCTTTTAAAACTGTCATACACGCACTTTCAATTTTATTTATTTTAGTCCAGGAAGATTCTTTTACACTTGACGATTCAAAATTTATATGATGATTTACTGCATGTTCAACTAATTTAGATTTTTCAATGTTTTCTTTTTTATAATTATAAATATATTCTTTTTAGTTACTGTGTAATAGAACTTCTTACTGTATGTGTTAGCCACAACTATTTTCAGTTAAAAGATAGTAAATGTATGAAGTTCATATGAGAAACATTGTTCGATGATGGAGCATGTCACTCATTTCGAGGGATTTCGTTAGCGAATATTTTCTTAGTCATATGGGTAACCATGGTGACAACAAGAGCAGCAGAAATATATACAATTGTAAACAAACACAGTACACCCACAAGAGATTCAAACATATTAACACATGTAGCCTAACTATCCCAATACTTAAAACATCATTTTATAGCTACTTGGTGTTTGGACCTTTATTATATAAAACACTGATACGAAACTCAAACAAAAATCTGAATGTACCATTTGGCAATATACTCGTATGTATAGAAAAATTTCACAAGTAGACTTTATATTTTGCATTAAACTTAAAATTTCAGCAAGAATGGGTTCTATGATGTGTCATTTCCGTGACAACTCTTAATTATTGTATGTCTTTCTATCTATCTCTCCGCATGATACTCGAGAATGAAATAAATTTTAAATTTGATTATTTGTGATTATATTTGATTATATTTATTATTTATTTTATTATTTATTTATTATTTATTATTTATTTATTTATTTATTTATATATTATTGATTATATTTGATTATCTGATTTGAATATTTGTGTGTAACCTTTGCGAAACCTGTTACTGTAGCATACTTCTACCTTGTATTTTAATAAGTGCTTTAATATCTAGAATAATGCTTATTGTCTCCTATCCTGGAGTTAAATATCACAATCACAGGTGTAAAAAGATAATACACTTATTGTTTACTTACAAGATACCAACTAAACTGTTAAGTATAATACATCATATGCTAAATAACAGAGCTATAAGATATTATATTAATCATTATTGTTAGAACTAAAGTGCCTTCAGTATTATTTCTGAAATTCAAGATAGCGTGGAATTTTCCAGCTTTCGTTATTCAAATACTTATCAACAGTAATTATCATTTAAGTTATTTTTTCGATAAAATTTGAACTTGTATTTGAACTCACTGTGATTGAATTAGATAAAGCTATTTTGTTGTAGCAAATCTTGAACAGAAAGGTCGACCTTTGGTGAAACCAATCACAGCTATAACGACTAGAGATAAGGTGAGTTTCAACATTTAACTACGCATAAATGAGCATAATTGATTTACAATGTGGCTGTTACTTTGTGTACTGTGTACTTTGTGACAACAAAAAACATGGTAAATTGTTCAGAGTTATGAACACGATTATTAAAATATACTATATAATATATTCAACATGGGTTTAACGTAGGCGTATTTATTCGCATCTCATAAGTCTCTTTGCGTGAGTTTCAAAATTTAACTACGCATAAATGAGCAAAATTGATTTACAATGTGGCTGTTACTTTGTGTACTTTGTGACAACAGAAAAAATGGTAAATTGTTCAGAATTATGAACACTGTTATTAAAATATACTACATATATTCAACATGGGTTTAACGTAGGCGTATTTATTCGCATCTCATAAGTCTCTCTGCCTTATTGTTCCATATAACACTACTGCAATGTTCGCTTTGCCCCATCAACGCAAGCGAAGGTGTCTAATACTGGACAGGGATGGTAAAGCAACATTTTTGTTCTTTGTTCTTCTTGTTCCATAGAGTCCACCTCAACTCGTATATTTTCTGAAACAAAAATTAGTAGTTTTACTATTAGAAAACTATGTATATTATATTGTTTTGACTCTTTCAGTTTCGTTCTGGTCCATTAGCATACTTTCCGCTGAAGCATCTTAACCAAATTAAATATTTTGATGGCTAGTGTAGTGCTTTAATATAGAAAATCTGGATTATTTGGATTACACCGTAGACCGATAACTTTCTCGCTAACAGCAATACTATTTTCACAATTGCAATCCATTGATTTAAAAAACTGAAAAGTATTTTAAATTCATAATAAAAAAATAAATCTGTGTAAATTATTTAATTACGAGCACTGAGACCTTACACCGAGGGAGGAGAATCTAACCCCAGGACATTCCATCGTGTACTGCGTGGAAAACGATATTATTCCTTTGCGTTTCTTGTTGATAGCTGTTTCCAAGAGGAAACTGGTAATCTGCTAAGGGTTCCAGAGCCAGTAACGTAAAATTATTCATAATGTGGCTTTTAATGGATTATGTAAAAAAACAAATTGTAATTTTTTTACAAGGTACGAATTTTCTGTGTTGTAAGTTACCTTATCCCTATTGTTTGTTCTATAACCCGTGACAAGGAGTTGTATAATAGAAGTAGAAAGGGCCATTGTTCTATTAATATAGTAGGGGCTTGAGGAGCTAACCTTGAATTTACTGCTAATGCTGCAATACCAATGATTCTATGGTGCCAAAATATATATCGTTGTATGCAGCTCTCGAAGAATCTGATGTAGGTGGATTATTGATTGTAGAAGTTGGAAATCGATGTAACAGGTAAGTTGTAACAGGTAAGAATGTATCACAGTAACGTTTTGCTGAATACATATTTTTGCTCTATATGAAGTTTGCAGCTTAAATTTTTTGATGAAGTCATTTAATGTAATTGAATGAAAATTTGAATTTTATTAAAAATAATACAATAATTACACCTTAACTCGAACGTTTTGACCCTTTTGAAATTAGACCTCTACTACTCACAAAATATAAATACTAACGAAATTAAACACTGTAGCCATTATTATGTTAGTAATACTGTATGCTATGTAATTAATAATATATAATTAGAGAATTACAAGTTAGAGATTGGTATAAGGATTGTAGCATACGCTTTGGATATTTTTACCTCGCGTTATTTCATTAGTTCCAAAGAAACTGATGCAACAGACGCAGTTATACTGTTTATAACTTCATTTTATAAGAGTTTTGTAACTATAAAAGAATGTCAGACCAACCGAGACGTACCCTGGAATTGAAGGGGCGGCTGAGGAAGTGGATGGGTATCCGCTGGTTGACGTCAAACCACTGTTCACGTCCCGGCTCTAGAGGACACTTGGTGTGGAGACAACCAGACCTCGGCGGACCCGAGAGTGAACAGAGGGTAGAGTGCAGCTCTGTGATAGGGGTGGAGCAGTTGGTCAGGTCCGGTATAACAAACTGAGATCGGAGGAAGTTGGCGGCGAACCCTGTAAGACAATCGGTTTGGTTTAGAGGGCAATGGAAATCATTCAGCAACATACAGTAAAACCTCCTTAATCTGGAATTCTCTATAAACCGGTATCAACGGCAGTAGACAAAAATTATAGAATTACCTTAACGTGACATTGTAAAGTGCGCTACCGCAAACACTCAAGAGCTACAAAGCGTCACGCTCTGTGCAGTAAATTTCAAACTATATTCAAAATATTTATTTCATCATGTACTGTACTTACAAAGTGCATTTTAATATTTCTCGTGTACTTATATATTTATTTATACTGTTTAAATAACCCATGTTAAAATAATAAATATACATGGTACAAGTTTTTTGTACAAATTGTGTTATTTTTTATGTGACTCCTGTTTTTTTTTTTCTAAATAACCTCCATAGTCCGGAATTTTTAATCCGGCAAACGTCAAGTCCAAAACCGGATTAAAGAGGTTCTACTTTACCTTATAGTCTGTGTGATATAAGTTTTCATTAGAAACCATAGTTAACATAATGTTTTAATGTTTACCTGGTTGAAACGCTATTTTGAATCGAAGCACTGAGTCCCACTCGATCCTGCACGGATTCTTCTCGCTACCCTTCCTATATTCGACAATGTTGCCATCCTCTTCTGTAAAAATAAGTTTGATACATCAGGTTACTAGTGTCAAAGTCAAAAGTCAAATAATTCCCTATTTTACAAGGCAAAGTTAGGGCCAATAAGTCCACTTAACACTTAACCTGGGGACCAACAGCTTAAAGGTGACTTCCGAACCACCACCAATGGCCGGGTAGCCGAGCTGCTTGCAAGAACAGGATCGCTCAGCGTTCACCCATCCAAGCAGCGATGTTCCTTTATTCCTTGCGATAATCCCTGTACTCGCTACACTGCGGTATTGACATAGGGTTTTAGGGTACATATACATTCTACAAAAAGCATTACAGGCATTATGTGTCACAGAGAGACGAGTGCAATGTATGATGTATCTTATTATGTATGCCTTATTATGTATGTATACCAAAACTAATGTGTATAATGGCCAATGACGATTAGAGCAAGCATGTTTGGACTCTCAATCATATCTGTAGATAATAATTGACAGTTAAATCTCTAATCAGCTGTGAAACCAAAACATTGCCATCCTTTCCGACAGGCAAGCAGGAAAATATGGTTTACCAACAGGATACTAGTAAAAACATTAAACTTGTATTATAGACCTTATATACGGGATAGCCCTTAATCAAAATTGTTTCACTGGAATTGGCAGTGTTTTACTACAAAACTGGAAACTGCTAGGGATTTGGTGAATATAACTTAAATGTACTATGTATTGTTGAACACCTACTAAGCCAGTACTGAAGCTTTACATGTCTCTCACTCAGGCTTTATAAATTCCTCTCACATTTATCCGTCGAGCAGAATTCATAGTGGGGTCTATGATACTTGTCAAGGGATATACTGAGAATACAAAGTGTGTGAGTATTGTGGCTTTTGGTGAGGATATAGTTTTTGAGTTGTCAGCGGTTGTCCTAACTACTTATAATATGATAATTTTAAGACATTTATCGAAAAACAGCATAGATTTCATTTTAAAATATTCTCATATCTTAACAGGAGACATTAAAATAATTCTTTTAAATTCAGGTGACAAAAATAAGCAACTTCATAATCTGATAGAAAGTTTTGGTTTGCAAGGCCCAGCTATATTGTAATATTGGCGTCATGCATTGACATACTGTAACCTCCCTTCAACCTGATTGTTGGAGAACATGTGTTTTGCATACTCCCGTGTCTGATCACAAATATATAATTTTTTAAAGCAGTATTTTTGGATGGATCCCAAAGATAAATTATAATACAATCTTGAGCATTGGTCTAGTAGGAACCATAAACAAGATAACTCTCACACTTTGATAGCATTTTGGTGGTTTAGCATTTTATCAAATAAGCTGATAGAATCTTTAGTTTTAAATATTGGTTTAAAAGATAAGTTTGAAAATTGTCTTTAGTTCTGCTGTGGACTGTTAACTTGGTTATTCCTTAGAATAAAACCAAAAATATTGTATACTTGAATTTTAAGTCTCCCTTGTATAGGACTGATTTCCGTGTAATGAAAAATAAAGTAGTACTTTGTATTTCTTTTGTATGGACAACTATTAATTGAAATAATATTAAAAGTAAACATGCTGAATTAATGAAAATATAGATTAGATATTAAAGCATCAAAGCGCAAATACAATAATAAAATAGTAAAATGTTCTTTAAATAAATTAAAAACATTTTAAGCTTGGAAGATTGTCAATGATTTTGTAAATGTAAACAGTAAGTCCATACAAGTTCCTTGTAACATCAGGTGATTTAATTAGTATTTTTATAAGAGTGTTGATGAAATTAGCTATAGTAAAAACTATACAGCATCGTATAAGGACTAGAAATAGTGATTTTCAAAGTCATGTGAAGAAAATTTATCTGACCCGGATTTAAGTAGCACTAGCTTTATTTTTGATGAATTAAGAGTTGAAAAAGTGTATAACTACCCTAAAAATTAGTATCTCTCTAAACGTGTTTGGTGTAAATGTTGCTATTTAAAGACTAATATCTTGCCAAATATGTTAAAATTTAAATTATTTATTTAAGGAATTTATTAATTTCGGTTACTGCCTGGATACGAGGTTATATTCATAAGACAGTTTCTACAGTAGATGTGACTGTGAAAACTGCAGTCCAAGTTTTATTGTACTCACTATGGTAAAAGTCTTAGAATTTATCCTAGACATACAACTACAAAATTTCTTTAAACAGGCACAATTTTTTACTTTTGAAACTCGTGTTAAAGAACTATAAGCGATTTCCGTAATAAAAGGCTGTTATAAATATGAGTCAATTTAAAAATCACTTTTGGTTGCACATCTCTCATATTCAATGATATAATTACAATTTATAATACAACTTGTAAAAATAACTACTCAAAATTGAAACAGACAAATTTACGATTTATTCTATTCATTTACATAAACTGATAAACTTAACTACTACATGTACTCACAGTCATTAATAATTGGAGAGTCTACTTAGTGTTATAATAAGGTTTGAGGTTACCACAGATAACAGCCTAACCGTTAATTACTCACCGACCCATGGAGTTGGACTTAAACATCCGTTAATCTCCACTGATTTGACTTTGCAGGTCAAGTTTTCTGTAAACATACAGAACCATTTGAAAATATTAACTTACTTTGTATGATAATACCAATTAATTAAATTAAACTAAACTAATATTGAATCAACTAACTGATGTAAATATGTTAAGTATTTAATGATCAGAGGAAAACGCTTCTAAAAATAATTAGAGTTTTAATAAATAATGATAATGTTATTAATATAACCATTAATGAATTGGGGCAAAAAGTTGTTTTGCCTTGGCAACTGAGAATACATGTAATTTAAATAGTAAAATATAACAAAAGGCAAACAAAAATTGTACTTGAAACTAAGGACATCCCATAAGCACATATAGCAAATTTGTCTTAAATTGTTTATCACAAAATTTATAATCATTCGATAATTGGTACTCTCTTAAGATATTATAAATAAGAATATTTGTGAAAATAAGCATGTAATAAATAATAATTTTTATTATTATTATTATGCCCACTAAAAATGTCAAATACCTAGAGACCTACATAGTACAGGAAACTCCAAATTGTGAAGGTACTATAGGTAGATAATGTTAAGTTTATTGTAACGTATTTGACTTTTAGTCAGCTACGCGTAATAGTGTGGCAAACAGACGATGTTAGATTTTAAAAATACGTAAGACTATGACCCAGTGCCACATGTCGCGTACAGTGCTTCGCTGAAGTTTGAAACCAACTTTAACATCTAGAATTAAATTTTTCTCTAAATATCTTTCGTTTGGTTAGAACGCATATGTAAGATCCCATAGAGGGACATGCCCACCGTCAAACATGGTGTTTCCTATGAAAAATTAAACTACATGAAAAATTTCGAGTCTCTAGCCCTATTCGTTCTCCATATCTAGCATAAAACAGACACACAAGCTCAGATAGCCCATACAGACGGAATAGGAATTTTGTCTTAAGTTTATACCTCAATTTAGTGTTAAGATATCACCTTGAGTAATAGGGGCTTTGCTAACGCTCAGCCAAATTCCACGGAGTAACATTGCTCAATTGACGATCTCAGTGATCCTTTGATAAAAACGAAGCTTCATGCACAAGTCTATAAGTCATTTAGTTTTCAAGATGTGCTAACAGACAAATATACAGACAGACTAACGGAAATAAATTTTTTCAGCCTCTCGAGTGATAGGCTTCGCTAAAGCTCAGCCAACTAACCATTATATTGTGTGTATCGAAGGATCCAATATAGTATAACGAAAGTTTTATCAAAAAATCTACCATAAATTACTTTTTTAAATTCATGGAAATTTAATCACTCTTACTACACATCTATTATTTTCTGGACGATATCATGTAGGCTAATCATTTAAGACCAATGCAAACATTTTCGCTAACGGTCAGCCAAATCACAAGGACCGACGTGCACCATCATCGAACTTGATGTGCCTCATACAGAATTAGAGTTAAATACAAAATTTCTAGTCTATAGGTCAGTTTGTTCTCGATATATCGTACGGGCAGATAGTTATACAGAAATTAAATTTTTCCTAGAGTGAAAGGCCTTTCTAATGCTCAGCCAAAACGTTCTTGACATATTTAAAATTTATAATGTGGTTCTGAAATGAACCTATGGGATAGCTAATTAACATTTTCATTCGTTTCATAAAATTGTGTCATAAATAAGAAACAATTCTAAAGACTCCATTTATATTAAAGCAATATTTTAAAATTAGAGGTATTAGATATTTTAATATATTTATCATGTCACATATTTTAACAAGTTAAAGTCAAAAAGCCATATATTTAGTTTATTTAACAAAATCATGTAATAACTATTCAATTAATGCCTCCTAAAAGTTCAAAACTTTCTAAACAATGTTGGACAATTTTGAATTGTGTGTCACAATTTTCAAAATTGTGACACACATAATATTCCTGCTGGTATTCCGGTTGATTTTCAGTCCGTTTAAGCATAATCGTGGGATGGAAGATAATCACGTCATCTAAAAATGAAAAGTATCACCACGGTAAATTTTGGGCAAATTATTTGAGATCACATAAAAAAGAAGTAATAAAAAAGAACTTGTTTAAAAGCATTTTTTTTCGTTATTTAGGACTATCCTCACAACTAATAATCCAAAAATGTCTCCTAAAAATCTAAAAGTAAAGTACGGAAGTTAATTTCTAATATTAATAAATACAACGCAACATTCTGCCTTTTAGGCACTTCCTCATGCTGCAAACAACGCTGCTAGCTTACTTAAGAAAAGGAATTCGATACAATTTTATATTTTTAGAGTTTTGTAAAACAGTGATGGATACCTTAGATTTTACCTTCCATGTCTAAATCTTGTGGATCTTAGGTAAAATTATAAACTAAAACAAAGACTTGTTGCCTATTAGGAAACTCATATTACCAACTTTTGTTGCGTTTACAAACTTAAAGTTAGGCTATATATTTACGTAACATGTCAGTTATACTTTAATTATTATTTTCTTTCAAATTTTTAGACGTTATATAATTTCTGGTGAGTAATGCTTCTCCAACAAAATTAAAAATGCCTTGTATAGACTATTGTGTAGGGTATTGATTTATCATAAATTAACTATATTGTAACATATTATCGCAATTATTAAACAGGTGCACTGAAAGCTACCATAAAAAGATTATTATTGAAAAGTTTATTCTTTTAGTTATGTTCGTAGAATATGAAGAGTACACGGTGAGTTTTAGACCTAGTAAAATATCAGAGCAGATTCGATTAAGAATTGGCAAAGCCAGCTAAATGTGAAATACTATTTCTTATAAATATGTTATAATAATTTACAACTTTAAATCATTGATTATTTTTAATGTAAGGGTTAATAATTTACCGAGGTTATTTTATAAATTGAGTTATTGATAAATAAAACCAAAAAAAAGCAGCCTATTGCATATTTTAGGTACAAGTATAAAACATAATTAAAATATACTGATATGATTTTATTTTCTGTATACATTTTGTTTCATTTGTTTGAGAATGTATTTGTTTCTTATATATTTTTTTGTACGTGGTAAAATGTAAGTATTAAAATAATATACAACTGGCTATCAATTGGCTAATCATAATTGATTTTTATACCAACACTAATAATTGACCAAGTTTCTTTTTAATTGAAATATTATGTAATATTTCATTGCTGATATACTAAATCCAACAAAATGCAACCTATTGCTTCTTCTTATATGTACAGGCATAAAATACGGACAATTTATTTAATGATTTTATTTTCTACATTATTATCTTGTTATTTGCTTATTGTTGAGATGAAATGTAAGAAAGGGACGCATTGCTGTAAATTTGTACACATACAGAAGTATTTCTATTGTGTACTATATTAGTTTTCTCTTATGTAACTGTAACCAAAAGATAAAGATTAACCGAGTTAGTAATTATATATTAAGTAAATAAGTATTTTATACCTTTATACAGACGTACAATAATACGATCACATTCTGCATTAGGTAGTTAAATCTCTTCGTGGAAATATATAACTTCCTTCTAGCCAAATTAACATGCTTATATATAACAAATAAATGCTCATTTGTTACCTGAATGTTTGCCCGAAGTTGATTTACACTTCTTGAATTCTATTTCCCTGGTTGCACCAACTGCCGCCACCAACACCACCAGTATTAACACGTGAACCATCTCGGTATTGCGGAGTGCATCTACTGAGTTCTGCTCGGAGCGACCCGTGGGAGGGAACTAAATCAGAGAACGACTCTTTCTAAACACAGCTCCCTTATTGGATGATATCTGATAGCAATTACCATTACTATCGCAATTCAATTTTTAAACGAATTGGTTTTTTGTCGAGTACTTCACACAAAGTTATATAAAATTTATCTAAACCGTTATTTCAATTCAAACTTAAATACTGATCATTTAAAAATTTTTAATTTTAAAATTTAAATGCTTACGTTAGTATTTGAAACTATTTTTATGTATTTGAAATTCTTAGATTACATTAATTTCTTACATGCGTTAATATTGCACCACCTAATTTTGTCAGTGTCTATACTTCTTCCTAAATTCAAACTAAAATTGTTTTACATAAAACAGCGTACACTGAATTGTAGCGCTAATTGAATATAATAAATGAAAATATTCGCGCTTACTTTATGAAAATAATAACTAATAATTTTCATACAGCTAAATGTTTCCATTCTCTTTGATAAAAACCACTGTTGAGTCAGAATCCTCACATTATAAGATTTCCTTATCAAAAAAGCTTCCTTGATCCTTTACCAAAAGCATAAACTGCTCCAGAACTTCTCCATCCATAATATGCATCTAAAATCACGATCACCATCCATTAAAAATTACTCCATTCTAAATGAGTTAGTATTAAGGCATTGCTTTCTCTAAAGATAGTTCTATATTACAGCTATCTGCTCTTATTAAATAGAATGTTTTATTATATATTATTATATTTTTATTATAATTTTGTACGGCCTTAAAAAAGTACGAATGGATAATCTCATAGTAGGCTGCAAAAGAATCCAGAGCGACATTTTTCATAACCTTCTTTGGCGTCAGCTTAAACTTAAGATGCTTCTCCAAAATCACTCTAAGAAATTGTTTTCAATAACTGTCAATCTAAAGCAGTTTCACCTTACTAAAATTATTGCTGGTACCAATTATTTGAAAATCAAAATTTTAGTTTTTCTTATGAACAGTCTATGTGCAATTTTTACAATAATCTTGTTATTAAAAAAATAAAACTTTTAATTGTTTTTATTAAAATCTAAAAATCTAATTAGAAATGTCACAAATGCTTGAGGACAGCATGCCGATCTTTAATCTTGTCTCATTCATTTTTGAGGTCACAATTTTGCGAGCACGTTGGAACAGGTTGAAGTGAGATACGAAAAAACACCTTCTAATCACTTATAACGCTCATTTAATATTTCACTTAAATCCTGGAACGTAAAAGCCTTGAAAAAGGTACACGTTTAGAAAGTCATAGTGTAGTTGAAGATAAAAAAACAATATGAACTATATTGTATTACTCTTTTATTTATATTGGTGTTGATTTTAAACTAAACTACAAGAATAATGGAATAAAATGAATAGATCTACTGCAAAAATATCCATACATATTTGTAAAAGTACAAGATTTTTAAATAAGTAAATCTATAAGACTGTTGCTAAAACAAATATAAGATAAATTTAAAACATTGAACAATAATTGCAATAATTCTTCTAGTGTAACTAGTATACATACATATACGTTCTTTGCAGTTACTAAATTCCTATATATTATGTTCACAAAATGCTTAATTACACACAACGCATTACCTCGTTGTCTGTCTTTTGTATTTTTATTTTCAAAGATTTTATTTCTATCTGTCTCCATGATATCTTGACCTTGTACTGATCTATAGACTTGACATTTTCCATGAAGCTTAATTTATACGTAGGCAACACGGAGGTTTTTGATGGTGCATGTTAATAGGGGGGGGGGGATTTTGATGAGCGTTATAGAACTTATTTACATTTTTCTTATGGGTAACCATAATTGCAACTAGAAAATTGCACAATGAATTTTTAATACAATCACATAAAATTTTAATCTGTGAAAACTGCGACACAAAGTAAACAGAAAAATTCTGTAGGGAAGTTAATGTTAAAAGTAGGTGACAAAATTTGATTCCAATGCACTCTTGCGTTGTAGCACCCTATCAGCTTACTGGAGTTTTTATTATTTTCACACTGCTATGAATCCTAACTTAATTTTATTCATTGTTCAATGTTAAAATATCACGTGGCAAAATGGATATACTGAGGAAAGTTTCATCTGTAGGCATTAGATTTTGAACGAAACTTCCTTTGTACATAGGCAAGAATGTATTCTTTAGCGGTGCATGGAAAAATATGACATTAATTTGAGTTCCATTTGCCAACAATTTACTGTATGATTGTCTGCCTGCCTAAAGAATATCTCGAGTATAAAATGAGTTATAATTTTGAAATTTTTTATGCAGCCTCAGTGAAGCCGGTTTCGCGAAACGTAGTGTGGCGTACTCCTACGTACCTAGTGTTCGATAGGTGACCTAGGATGATGTTGCATTCCTCCATGAAAGATGGCAGAGCGTTAGCTAAAGCTATACTAGGCGTGATATTTTGAAAATTTATTGATATACAAAGATTGTATATTTTGTTTAGGTATCACAAAGAATTCTGGCAAAATCCTATTCTGTCTGTGTAAACTGTCTGACTAGTCGTTTTACACTGTATATGAAGAATGAATTGAGCTATAGACTATAAATTAATTGTTCATATAATGTCACATGACATTTAAATCCCATGACAATTAACCTGTGACTTAGTAACACAAATAACCTAATCATCCGCAAAGTATCACGTAAAGTATATCATCTGAGAGACTTCAAATTTTGCATCATATTTTGTTTCTAAACAGACAATAATGAGTTTAATAATGTTTTATATCAGTTTATTGAATTTTACTTTGTATCACCGAAGTATATCACTCAATTATTAGCACAATTTCTTTCTTTTCTGCCGGAAGGTTTTGTATGATGGTCTGTCTGTCTATCCATGGGATATCTCAAGAATGAAATGACCTGTAGACATCAAATTTTGCATACTGCCTTAGCAAAACCTGTTACGCGGCACGAGGTGTGGTGTACTTCTACCTTGTACTTAACGAATTAGGTTTTTAACTTATCTGTGAAGTGAAATACAATTAAATCGGTCTTTTAATCATGGAGTAGTAATGTATTTGTAAAATTTGTATACCGGTATATAAAATAACAAAATATTAGAATAAAACCCAAAAAATATGCGAATATAACATGTATAGAAACTAAAACCGAAGATAATTTCTTATACACAGGCAAGTTTACCCATGCAAAAATATTTTCATAACATTTTATATATACAGTATATAATATATTTATATGGATGATATTTATTTGGATATAATTTATATATATATATATATAATTAAATATATATATATATATATATATTTAATTATTTATATATATTTACACATATTAGGTGATATTGCCGGACGAAAGAAAAACCAACATTTCAAAAAAAAAAAAAAAAAAAAAAGTCAATTAATAGTTATACAAACGGCTGTCATTTTGTTGTTTTGCGTAGCTATTTTTAATTTGAGAATGAAATAAGTAATAAGTTAAAATTTGGTATATACTTTTATAATCCAACACCAGCACAGTGAAAAAATAATAATGTTTTTAAATGTTGCGTATAACCTCGGGTGACAATAACAACTTTCTATACATATGATTCCAAATCTCGACCCTAGAGTTAGCCGAACGTTCCTAATTCTTTCTTAATTAATTTGATCATGAATTCATTAACCTTTACACCTCTACCGATGTTATACTTTGTTTTAATAGAGAAAACTTAATTTACATTTATTACAAATTCTATTTCAATAAAGTAATTATTTGTTTATACTAACAAGTGTTTATGTTATGTTATGTATTACTGAAAAGATCGCATGCTAACATCTTGCTGTAATATTTTAGTGATTGTAGATAAGTTGATACTGGTCAGTTTTGTTCCTTTTTGTTATTAGTTCCCTGTTTTCAATTTTAAAACAATATTGTTTTTTCTTTAGTTTTTTTAAATAGTTTATACTATCACTTTTGTTCGCTGATTGCTATAATAGTACTTTGTTTGAGTGATATATATTACTTTTCCTCGTTATTTTTTTCTTATTATTTTTAGTATAACACCATTTCATTGTTTTATATACATATATGTTGTTAATTACTAATTTTTGGCTTCTTTGGTAAAATTAAACATTAAGTTTCTTTCTTGTACTGTGATAGTCATATCTAAGCATGTATTTAACATTTGTTTGTGAAATGGTGAATACCGTATATAAATAAAAAAAGAAACCTAAATACCTCGCATTATGTTAAGGATATTACAGTCACAAACCAATAATGTAATGTTATAACCAGCTGATTAGAGCCTTTTCTACTAGACGTCAGCACTTCCTTGACCCTTTGCATTAGTGATTGCACCTTGATGAGTACGCTGTATTCGCACGGTGCAGACAGTCCTGGACTATTTTATGGTTTTATTTTAAATGTTTTTTTACCATGGAATTATCCAACGCACAAAAAGAAATGGTTTCGTTTGCGTGATGAGGACACAAACACAAATAGTGAACATGACTCAGAGGGCATCATAAAAAGAATTAACATACATTAGAAAAAAGAAATAAAAAAACTGTTTTAAATAAAAATTATATATGTAAATTTTTCAAATTTTTTCTCTGTCAAAGACCGCTACAACATAGTGTAAAACCGTTGAGGAATTATAAAGTGTATTATTCAACCACTCTTTTTACATTTCTACCTCCTGCCAAACAGTCCTATGGTTTGTGAGTACCTGGACAACTCCATCCTTGGCCAACGTAACCCTCGAAATTGGCTTATCCCTATTTTTTTCCTTAGCCGTGAAATAGGATGACCCCTGAGTGATGGCCAGAGGGTGAAGCCTTCAGTGAGCCGAAGGTGATGGAGCTGATAATCGAGTAAACATTAAAGTTTCTTAAATGAGGCTGGCTATCAAACTTGACCAAAGCTCGTGTAATTAAAATTTAAGTTGCGGAGTCAGAAATACGATCTCAATGTCCAATTTGGTTAAAGCCAGTATTTGTGATGTCCATATCCAGGTTGTTTGAAAACAGTTAATATTTACGATTTCTATGTCCAATTTGTTTGGAGTCAGTTATTATTATTGTATGCCTACTTTGACATTTTTAAACCATTAAATAAGATATTTTAATATTATTCAAGGAATGTTTTAAACTATTTCCAAAATCAAATAGTATATTGAATTACTACATAGAAATTTATTTTCAAGAGCTATACAGATATTGAGGACATTTTTGGTCATCTGGGGCTATTCAAGTGCATGGAATATACTCTGTATGGAAAAATTAAGTTTATGGGAGAATCCATATAGGCCTAATTGATTCAAAAATAGATTAGTGAAATATTCGATTAAGTTTGCATTAATAGCATAATATAACTTTCCAGTATCACCAAGTTGCTCCATTTATATATTTTGCACTGTTCATTATGGAGTAACGATTGTGAAGAATACAAAAGGTAAAAAAGCCAATCATACCTTTGCAGTTAACGGCTATGTAATGTTTGTATCTAGTTAGATCAGGTTTTAGGCATAGTTTTGCCTATTGAAAAAGACCAATATGTGACTTTCATTTAACCTTACAATCCGAGTCCACAATGAATGGCTGCAGTACCCGAGTACCTCAAAATATGGTACCAGTCAAAACATGAAGTGACTAGATATCTAAATGATTTAATACCAGTTATAAGAGGGTCGGTTCTTTGAAAAGACAGTGGAATGTGTCGTGAACTCGACAATCGTCTCGTTGACGCATTCGACCGATCAATTTATATAGGTCATTGTGATTGGTGGAGGAACTTGCAGCTGCCCAGCGGCGTGGTCGGGCCCATCACTAATGAAACCACGTGCACTGCCCGCTGATAGATCTGGTATGTGAGGTCAAAGGTTACGATGGTAAGGAGAACCAGAGGTCAGTGATAACTACGTAGTCCGTACTACTCCTATAATCACACCAGACTTTTTCTACTGTTCTTTATAGTTTAACGTTACAAAAAAATAACTGTAGCAATATTTATAGTATATGATTTGTATACTATTTATTTCAAATTTGAGTTTAACTGCCAATGAGAAAAATGTGTAAAACTCTGATTATTTTACTATTTCTTACAAATGAATTTAGATCACAGAGAAATATTTATAATGACATTTCCTCGTTTGAAAGTTTAGAAAAACGTTCGTTTATAAGAATTATAAATTTTTTCCAAAGTTTTCGAAAATTTCCAAAACTGTTATATACATTTACAGCATTTACATTGTGTATTTATACTAATTTCATAACTATTTTCAAAACAGAGTGTATCGAAATAATGATTTCTATATTTTATTTGAACTGTTTTCTTATACTGCAGATTATACTGGGCAGTAGTGAATTGAAAATACTAAGAATACAAGTGTCTTATTTTACTTACTTTTCATGTATGGATTCAGTAATTTTTAGCTCTAAAGAAAGCTCGTTGTTTCATATTTTTATGAACTCAAAGGGGTGTTTAAACTGACCAGTATCAACTTATCTACAATCGCATTTCATTTATATCAATTATCTCCGAGTGTATTTGCGAGTACAATGATGGCTGAAGAACAAATATAACAGATTTCTTTGGGTTGAACATACATGACAAAAGTAGGCAACAAAGAGAAGTGTCACGGCCAATACATACTAAGGTATCTATCGCCCAAGATGATCTCCCACTCTCTCTGAAGAGGTTCATTGGCAGAGAGGACTTTTAAGTCCCAACTTCGGTTGTATAATAAAATAATTTTTCATATCATTGTTCGTGCTATGACTCTGATAAAACGACACACACCGTACTATTGTCATAGAGTTTGTGTGTTTCTTATCACCATGGACCACCAGGTACATCGCATTTTTTGTTATATATAATCTTTTCTGTTGTCAGGTTTGACCCTCGAATGAAGCACTTCCATTCATTGGTTTGTGCTTGCATAATTTTATACCTGAAGAAGAGGGTGGATGCTAATTCTTGAAACGTAGCGGTATATCCTAGTAACATATAACTATTGCAAATGTTCAGAATTTTGTTGCACTTCTAGATGTTCTATTATCGCTGTTTTCATGTTCGAGGAGATGTGGTTTGGAAATCATTGCAGCTACTGATAACCTTGGATGTTAAACTACATGTGAGCAATGCAATGGAATGCCATACAATGGCATGCCTGCATATAACGATTAAAGTGAAGGAAAATACATTTATATGACAATAGTTTCATTGATAATGCATTGTAATTGTGAGTGGAGGATGATCATGAGGCTGTCTTGTGAGATTTTTTATATCAATACTTATGTTCAAATAAGACTGTTTTGTTCCCAGTAATACGAATTAGCATTTTTTATCATCATGCTAACTATTTATGGAACCTGTCCTTTGTAAGTATAATATTAATATTACGGACAGTATTTTTTGTTTTGCTTAGTTAATGATCCTGATATCTTTTATTTTATTTTTAACAGTTAGATTAATTTGTTTGTAATGGTTATCGCCTAAGGTTTAGGTTCACCTTGTACATCAACATATTTAATTTCTGAAATATTTCACACTCATTGTATAAAGCCATATTCAGCCAAAATATTTGGAACTGAAACTGCTAATACGACACACCAGCTTATGCAGTTCGGTTGAAAGCAGTGAGCCTTTAATGTGGTTGGCTATGTTTTATGCAGTAATGTTACCATAAACTACCAGCTTTTTGATAATTACGTGTTATCTTCTTGTTTATTAGTTATTTTCTTTCTTGGTTACGTCTATAATTTCTTTTAATACCCCGTGGATAATATAATGTAATCTTGCAAGTAAAAAGTCACCAACCTTTTTAATTTATTTAGACGAACATGACTCCAAAATCCAGGAGTAAAGTCTAAAACAGCGTCAGGTTCCAGATTTTGAACTAAAAGGAAAGTGAACTGGTCCTGAATTCAACATTTACATTACAATTAATTTAAAACAAAAGATTTAAAGTTTCAAATAAGTACATTCATGATTCTTATAGACTGATCATTGAAGATTCAATGATATTTATTTATATTTATATTCAATGATATTTATATTCAATGATATATCATTGAAGATTCACAAACGTTGGGCGTTGATGGTTTAAATTACGAACGTATCTGTCTTTAAATCACCAAGTACTCGCAAAACTGCATTTCAATTTATGAAATATTACTCGTTGAGGGTTTACTGAAAACCACACATTTTTTCAAAACCAATTCCACTACATTTGCTAAGTTAAAATATGAAAAACTCTATTATAGCTGGTCCACATAAAGTGTTTACGCAATTATATTTTCGCCTACTTTCGTAACCAATAAAAGTATTTGTGAGAGTATTTATTTCATTATATTTACGAAGATATTTCACTTGTTACAGTATACAATGTATTGAAAACTGCTGAACTTGATATAGTGGAATCTTGCCTCATAAATTGTCATTAACATAGTTATTCTGTGTGATCTCAGACCTTCGCTCCACTGGTGTTGCCTGATCATCAATTACTAAAATTTATAATACATTTAAAAAGGCGGTGCTCGTATCTTCTTCAGGCGTCGGATCTTATATCTGAGTTCAATTTAAGGCCGATTCAAATTATACCTAAGACCGAATCACCTTTTTAACAGACAGCACTGTTGTCCTTGTACTATACTAGCTTTCCACTTCATTTTGTTTGATAAAATTTCATCCATAAAGGTGGGCAGAAATAAACGTTTTTAAAAACCTCAAAATGTTACATAGCCTTTCTTACCTTACTTGCTTATAAATCTTTGTTTACCACGAGGAGGTTACTTCTGGCTGGATTGTTTCTTTCGAGTAAAACCAATTCTGTGTACTGCAAAAACCGATGTGTCTTTTGCATCTGGACAACCTCTTGCGAAAATGGTAAGAAGGTTTGGGTGAATCGATAAGGTATAGCCTAATGCGAAGGGTGAGTTTGATTTATTGGGGTTTTCATGTTGTAAACAGCTGTTGCTAGCCACTAGATGAGGCAAGAATAGAGCTGGCCTAGTTTTCTTCCAAAGTGACATTGCAGATGGAGTTCCCTAGGGGATTTCGAAATAGCCTCCTACCATCTAACTTACCGGTTTTTTAAATTCGATGATTCCGGAAGCAAGTTTAAGGCTGCTTCACTTCTTCTCCGAAGTTAAAGATTTCGCTTACATTTTCTACCCCATACCAATTGTACTTAAATTCCCAAACACATTATGCAATGTTTTATGTTATCTTGTAATATTCTCAATTACGAACAGCCGAGAACTCCGATTTCAGGACTGGTGTGCCCTTTAAAGTTTGAACGTAATGAAATTTCATTAAATACTGAAACTAACGACACAAAACATTTCACAGACATCCATGACCTAAAACACTGACCTAAGTCCACTGGCATTACGAGATGAAAAGTTAAATACCAACTACGAAGTTTATATTACTTCGTACACGCATACTTATCGTAATGGTTTTAAAATGTAGCCATTACCAATTTGATATAGTTATTGGTCTGGAATATGTTACAATAACAATTTATTTAAGGAATATTTAAGATAATAACATTTCATAGTTACCTAAGATACCCATCCAACACTGCAAATCATGAAAATCATGTTTAATATTTTTCCATAGTGGTTTTACAAAATCGTAAACTACAATTGTTGAGTTAACTCTTCGGTGGAGTCCTGTTTAATTATTTGAGTGAATGTTCATTAATTAATTTTGTTATAAAATAATTATATGCTAATTACACGATTGTGCATAACTTATAACTAGGTTGTCGGTGGTTTAGGGAAAGTTCTTTAAATACAATCTTGTTGAATTTGGCAAATTATACTGTATGGTCATAATATATTGTTTCTAAATTATTGTCACTTAAGCGTACGACGAATCCTCTTTCTCAAGTTTGTTGAAACCATTAACTTCCCTTTGTGTGTTGACATGTTTTTTCCTCTCAGATTTCGTACGGTAGCTGCTCAACAGATTGTCTTTTATATTTGTCAAGTATATTATTTTTGGCACATAAAGGTATTGATTTTTATGCATTATTATAAGGAGAATCCAGTTTTTGAGCAAAAATATTCAATGAAAAATAAATGGGACCTGTAACATATTTATACTAGCATGGCCGCTCGTAATTTAAATATAACTCTTAATTTACAAAGACAAACACAGTTAAAACTTACAAAAACTTACAAACAATTAAGTCAATTCAATAAATTGTGCAGCCAAAATGTTTTGTCGTATACTACGCTTTACTTTTTTTGGAGGAAAACCTACATTTTTGTAATCAATGTATTGCCATACCTCCAACAGTTTTCAGATCACAAATAAAAAAATTGTTATTATAAAACTATTAATTATTTTCTGTGATAAATTGGCGTTTATACAAATAAATCAAAAGTAAAAAAATAAATGGGAATGTTTTAACAGAATATTAGTTACATAGCTTGTGAGAGTTGCAAAATGTCTCCCACTCCAGCACTTAAAGATGTTCCAAGTCTCTACCTTAAACGCTACAACGTTTTTCTTGGGTTAAAATTCATTAACATTGGCTATATACATTAGAAGTATACAGGATATTTCTCTTCTTCTTCCCTCCATCATATCTTTTCTAGTCATAGATCTTGCAAGAAATAGACAGTATCGCTTCTCTTATCCTCCCTCCAATCATATTTCCTTTAGTTATTTGGTCTTAGGAGAAATGTAAAGTATTGCCTTTATTATATTCCCTGCTTCATATCTAGTCTAGTCATTAGTCTTGCGAGAAATACACAGTATCGCCACTCTCATCCTCCCCCCATAATATCTTCTTTAGTCATTAGTCTTGCGAGAATAGACAGTATCGCTTTTATTACCCTCCAATCATATTTTGTTTAATTATTTGTCTTGCGATAAAAATACAGTATCCCCCCGTAATATCTTCTCTAGTCATTAGTTATGCGAGAAATATAGAGTATGCCTTCTCCTTTTAGCCCACTATATCTTTTCTAGTCATTAGTCTTGCGAGAAACGACAGTATTGCTTTTCTTATCCTCCCCCCCAATCATATCTTCTTTGGTCATTGCTGGAAAAACAAACCTGTTAATCCTTTGACGTGCGCAGTACGTATACTGCTTCCAGTTTAAATGGATTATATGAAATTGAGTTTATAATTTGTGGTATAGCGAAAACGTAAGGGAGCTATTTTCATATTTCAGTCGTTAAGTCAGGGTTAATTGCAACTACTCTCGAATGCAGGAGTTGGCGTGGAGTCGCAGGTTCGATTCCCGCACCTGACTTTAGGGATTTTTGTGGTCACTACACCTATTGTACACATAGTACATTTTTGTGAAAGTCTATGTTCTGTGGTGTAGCTGCGCGGGGGCCCACTTTAACTAAACAGTGGCTGGCTTCAGTGGAAGTATTTTTACGAGGAGAGAGAATTAGGCATTGCTCGGCTCTGAATTTGCGATAATTTGCGTATCGATCCGAATTAGGCAATGCGTATAGCATTTTACATTCCGATTGTAATGAAAACGTATATACAGGTTATCAGGATTATTCTGCAACTATTTATAAATGTGATTAGCTTTAATTAGCATTATTTAGTCGCTGTTGGTGTTATGGTGAAAAAAGTGTTTACAAATTGAAGTGTAAACAACATTAACCTGATGACACTAGTCAAATGGGTATCAACCTTGACTTGGAAAATCTCTCACTAAATTGATCACGGAAGAAAGCTTTTAGACTGCGGACTCCCATCTCCGCATGGAATGAGAACACATGATTCTGAAGCAAATCATAATATAAACAGGTTTACTAGGCCACCTGGGTCACCTGCATCAACCAAGAGAATTGATATAGAATTTCCCTACTTTAAACCACACGTTTACCCCAAAGAACTCAGAAAATTTATTTTCTATATAGGCAGTGGAGGTCCGTTTTGGAAAATTTTTAAATTTTATCATACTTAAAGCTATATCTTATTTTATAAGCCCTATAACCCTGATTATATTAATATTTACAATGTGTACTAAAACGTAAAAATGTGCTTTTATTCTTTATTTTATGGTAATTTCCTTGTACGAGAGAAACGTTTTCTTCCGTGGCTCTCAATTGCTACCATCCTTGTAATTATGTCCAAGTTCAAAATGTTTATCCGTTACAAAAAAACATGGTTTCAGTCAAAGTTTTCTAATAGTAATCCAAGTTCTGGTTGCTCTGGTGGCAGGCCCCTTACACAATATACTTAGGGAGCCCCACCAACTTCAACAGTCATCTCTCGCACTAGACTAGACCTATCGATCTACCCTTGCATTCCCAATACATTAAAACAATCCACAAGATTAGAAATGATGCGTTTTTTAATTCTTCCATCGCAAATAAGACACTGAACTATTTTGAGTATGAGTTAATTTTTCTGATTTAGTTTGGACCTGAAAATACCAATATTACATATCCTAATGTACTGATGAATTGGAGGAGGCTTTTTATATCATATATCAATATGGCTTTTTATACTCGTAGTATGCTGCTAAATCATAACAGTTTGAAAAATTGTTATTTTTAAATAATACTAAAAGGTCGTTTAAAAATATTTACAAAATAGTCTTTTGCTTAATCAGGGTGACAATGTGAAAAGGTTGGATGGATAATCTGGTAAACAGAGTGTACTAAGTGCACTATAACTTTTTCAGTAAGTTATCAACGCATGAGGTACATTTATTTTGTAGCTTTGGTTGGTTTTGCAACAATTTTTAACATTTAGTTTAACCAGTAATGTTGTGTTCGTAACAGTCTAAACGCTAAAGAGCTTCCCGAATTTTTTTACTGGAGATTTATGAATATGGTGAACGGTGATAATGAGATATTTGGAGTATCGACAGTAACTTGCAACCAATAGGTTAAAGTAGGCGTTCTGAAATATAGCCTACATTATAGATTGAAAGTAGTTTTATATCGAGGAAAAGTGTATCCAACCTCAAGTCACGCATGGACTTCAGCATTCAAGATGGGGGATCAGGGTGTCAGAAAAGCCCACGGACTATTTGGAAACCTAATTATTTGATCGTATTATTGATGGGGCGACTGTAACGAAAAATCTGGTCGGTGCGTACAGACGATATTAGAGAGAACTGGCAGGTGCCAAAAATTAACCAGCGGTAAAACCAGTCTAAACTAAAAATTGATTTGGAAAATGTTTTTATCGCACACTTTTAAGTGACACAAAATAATGGAATTATGTCTCACACATAAAGATTAACGTTCTTTCCTATGGAATGAGGAAAGCAATTATAATAAATTACTGTTTTGGTGAATTCTACCATCGATTGATAGAACCTGGTCCATGTTTTTTTGTGACTATCAGGAGGCATTTTTTATTTTTACAGGTAAACTCTGGCTTTTCAAGTGTATTTAGGTGTTTCGGGGATGATTTTATAACACTTATGTGTTTATTCTTATATATAGGTAAGTTAAAAAACCAATCAAATAGTAAATCATCAACAAACTTTTGCCATTTTGTGACAGTCACTTTGTACATCCTTGATTTGTGTTAATAACTTTTCAGAAAACCAGGCGAAAAACAAATGAATTTTTTGAATTGAATAAAAAACTTTTAAAATTAAAATAATAAAAATAGAAAAAATATAATATATAATTATATATTAATAATAATTATTATTATGGTTTATAATTATTAATAATTTATTTCTCCGTTTCCAGGAAAACTTATTTCATAATTTTATCACAGAATAGGTCATGAAATATTAAGAGATAGTTTCCTTTTTATACAACTGAGGAAATCCCTTATAAAAATAAGCAACTTCTTGCTACTTTGTAACGTTTTATAATTATATTAATTTTCCCTATCTCGGGAATTTACGTAGGATCAGTCTTTATAAAAAAAATGATAAACCAAAAAGTGTACGACTTCATGATTCACAACACGTAGGCGAGTCTAATGATGTATCAGGAGAGGTATGGGGGTGGGGCGTGCGAGATGAAGAAACGTGTGGTGGGGGAGCCAAGGGCATCTTAAGATAACTCAGGGTGACCTTGGCATAGTCCAGATTGCAGAAACTTCCCAATATTATATAACAGATTCACAACTGTATAGCTGCTGACTGGTTTCATCGTAAGTTTTCCTGATCACTCCAAACTTTGATCCGACTTCTAGGAACTATCATCGTATAAATTTACTGATTTTGAATCATCAAACCATCAAAAGTAAACAGCGCCTTTTATGACTATTTATGAATATTAGTAGGAGTAATTTCGCACTATTAACGTAAAAATTAACAAAACACGGCACAAAAATTGAATTGTGTAAACCAATCCAATCCACAGACCATGGCCTTTAACTAAATTATGCCATCGTTCGTAAACACTAATTGTTAACGATGGAACTAATTACGATGAAGGTTGAATCTTTTGTGTATCGATGACATTGAATGTTTTCAAAAATAAAAAAACCACTTCCAGCTCAGTCGGAAGAAGTGTATAATTTTAGATGATTAATTAGAAAATAGCTGTTAATGATGCAAAGACCAATAAAAAACAAACCATTGGAACTTGAACATAAGAATCTACTTTATACATCTAAGAAAGTATACTTACCAACTAAAGTTGGTGTAATTATTTTATTTCTCAACCAAAAACTTTTGAGTAAAACCATTTTGAAATTGAAAGTAATAATAGGTATTTGCATGTTTTACCTATTGTTTATTTCATTAATTTAACATAAATGCCAAGTTTCTTGTTATTTGCTCCAACGGGATCTGAGCTATGATTTTTTAAATAAAAAACACATATGAACAGATATGAACTAAATGAAGCGAATTAGAACACATATTTTGCTTGCTTATGTCTACTATCATATCCTGAATATATATATATATATATATATATATATATATATATATATGCATTAAATTTGTATAACTGGCAATAGCCTAATTTAATTAACATTCAACCGGAAAGTGAATGATCCGGGTTCAAGTCCCGGCGGAGCAAGTACTTTTTGCGATTCAATGTTTATTGAAATTATATATATATATATATATATTAATTTAAATAAACATTGAATCGCAAAAAGTACTTGTTCCGCCGGGACTCGAACCCGGATCTCTCACTTGCCGGGTGAATGTGCTACCATTAAACCACAGAGCCCCCACTTTTTACGATTCAATTAATTTGTATTTGACCGTATCTGTCACATATGCGTTTAAATAACTAAACTAACATATGATCGGAAGACCAAATACCTGTCAAATGACTTTTATTTTCATTAAATTTGTATTAATGGCAATAGCCGTATTTAATTTCAATAAACATTCAATCGCAAAAAGTACTTGCTCCGCCGGTACTACATATATATATATATATATATATATATATACCGGTTATAACAAAAAGGTTGGGCTGATATGTATTTTCATTGTTTTGTGCGATTCTAAGCCAAAAATTAAGAATACATTTTTTTCCAATTTCCACTTTGTTTAGCCGCTAGCCACCATTTTATATTTTGTATTAACAATGATTTCTAAAACTAGTAAAGCTAAAGAATCCAAATTTGGCTAATAGGTTTGAATATGTAAGAGAGAAAAAAAAGAATTCAGTTATTTTCTTTCGTATTAACAATGGCGTCTGTTGAAAATTTCAAGTCAAATAACAAAAAAACCAGTACAATTATAAATAATTTACTAGACAACCAACTGTTTGGAAAGTTTCATTTCAACTCCAAATGTTCTATTTTCAATGAAATCCGTCAAGGGATAAGAAAGCACGACCACTATAAAGGTACAGTTGCGCAAGCTGTGAGCAGCAAACATTTTATCTTTGCATAATTTTATCTATCAGGCATCGGCTGTTCTACATTGGTTATAACAGTTTTAAATAATACCAACTGTTTTTAAATTTTTATACGATTCCAACGGTACTTTTCATTAAAATCCATCAACGCCTAAGGTAGCACAATCACTTTAAAGATACGCTTGCATAAGCCAGTAGCGCCAAACATGTTTAGTTGAGAGTTATCAGTCGTTGCTCCTGGCTTCTACAAGAGTATCTTTAAAGTGGTCGAGCTCGCTTATCCATTGACGAATTTCATTGAAATAAGTACTGTTGGAATTGTAATAACATTGTCCAAATAGTTGGTACCTTGTAAATTTTGTATAACTGATTTAATACAGCCGATGTCTATCAGAAGACAAATTGTTTGCTCACAGCTTGTGCAAGCGTACCTTCAAAGTGATTGTGATCGCTTATTCCTTGAATTGTTGAAACTAGTACCGTTGGAATTGAAATTGAATTCTCCAATTAATTGGTGTCTAGTACACTTTTTATAACTATACTGGTTTTATTTTGTTATTTTACTTTTAAAATTTTCGGGAGACGCAGTTTTTTTAATATTAAAGAAAATAACACAACTATGTTTTCCTCTTAACTATTCAAACCTATGTGCTGAATTTCGATTCTTCCGTTTTACTAGTTTCAGAGATAATAATTTGTTAATACAAAAAATGGCGGCTAGCGGCTAAACGAAGTGGAAATTGAAAAAAATATTCTTCATTTTTTAGCTTAGAATCACAAATACATTGTGAAAATTTATAGCCAGACCAACCTTTTTGCTACACCCTGTATACAGCCGTTAAATATATATATTTAACGGCATGGTTTTCTCCTATGGGAGTTCTGTGAAGTTATGAATAAGTTATGTTTAAGTACTACTATGAGGATAATATAATACACAATCTACATAAAACTATTACAGCATTTTACATGCAGCTGTTTGTATGTATGAGTTCTACAAAATGTCATTCCTATAATTGATTTTTATAGGAAGCTATCATTGTCCGCGGTTTCACACTCAATTCCTGAAATCTAAGAGCCCTCTCAGTAATATCATTCATGATGTAGGCTAATGTGCAGGAGCACAATTATATTTTTAATAGAAGTAGACATATATCAGAAACATATTATTTCAGTATCTATGGTTAAGAGATTCAAGAGTAAAACTAAATGTTGACTGGTTCTATTTTGGTTTTATTGCGAAAAGCATATACATGTATAGCTATAGGTCTCGGAAGCCTTACTCGCTAAGAAAGCACTTGTTTAAATTCACTTTCTATTGATATTTCCAGTGCCATAGTTGAGATTGTTTACTGCCCCGTTTAATAAAATGTATACTAACTAAAACCTACTTCGATCAAAAAGCGTTTACTTTCATGTATATTAATTTACTTCCTGCCCAAGATAATTCCTTGTGCAATAGTTATAGTTTCCTTTCTGTCCCAACGAATAAAATACTTAAACTACGTACGACTGAAAAGGTACTGCTGTCAAAAAGTCAGTACCGTCCGTTTAAATTCACTTACTAGCTAATGTATTTTCGGTTTACATAGGTGAGTTATGTTGTTTCGCAGGCCAGTAAAATAAATATACCAAAACCAACTTAGATTCAAAATCGTCTACTTTCAATAATTAAACTTCTGGTATGATATTTATGGTGCTATTATTTTTTTTGATTGTTCACCGCGACCAAGTAAATATATACGAACGTAAGATTAAAAGGGCTCTTTTGGTAAAAAAAATCTACTTCCGTTGCTTCTGTTCTTCTTCCGGTATAAGAAGAACAGTGTGCCATCCCTTTGTTTGCTACAGTAAAAATGTCATATATAATGTAAAGGGAGCGAATCAGTTTCAAGTACCTTAATTCAAAACAGTAACAGGTTTTTCATTGAGGTGAGTTTTATAACAGAGGATTTCCTCATTGGTAAAATCTGTAGTAAAAATTAGAGCTAGCAGTATATATTTAAATTTTTTAGCGCTTAGCAACACATTTAGAGATCCAGTTTTACTTATAAAATATTTGAATATTTTTCCAGTTGTAACACTTAAAATGTTTAACAACTGAAAATAGAGTAAAAATAGATTAATTTTACTGTCCTGTTAGATCATCTGTGTAACACCCAGAGGTTATTTCAATTGACATTTCCATGAAAACTCAGAGTCTCTCTCTAATTCACAATTTCTAAAATGGAGATATTGTTAAAATCATGACAAAGTACTCAGTTTTAAATAATGTAATTAGAAAAAAGGAATCTTAATTTATTTTAGTTTTAGAACATGAGTAAAGAATGTTTTTACTAGCCGTGGTATCGTTCTAGGTTAATGCAAATACAACAAAAATATAGGCCTAGGTTTTTATTATCTGTTCAAATTAGTATGTAAGTAAGGCGAAGCTAGTAATATTACTAATAAAAGTAGTATTAATTAAATCTCTATTTAACATTTAAACTTAGTTAATCAAACTGTAACAAAACAAATCCATAATTTTGCGTAAACATTGATGTGATACACAATTCGACAGGATAATACCAAATATTTTTGTTCTAGAACCAAATGAATTAAAAAAAAACATGCAACTTATCTATTTTTGTTTGATACATACGTTACTGAGTTCATATATCAGAAAGGATTGCTCTAAAATGTGCACAACCAAAGAAATGCCAACAAAGGAACATGCCTGATGGACCGTACATGACATATAAATGGAATGTCGGTCCCAACAACCCCAACAGTTGAACAGGTCTGAGACTGACAGCTTTGAAGATATCTCAGAAACAAAAGGAGTTTTAACCTAAATGGTGGATCATCTGTTGTCTCCTGTCATCAAATCTGCAACTTTTATGTAAAATAACATTTGTTCAAAGAATTCTTAACGTTTTGTACTTATACATACCTTCCAGTTCACTGACAATTATTTTTGTATTTGATCGTACTATAACAATAATTTATTTATACAATGATCAAGATCTTTAAAATGTGCGTTTCTCAAAATTAAAACACGCATTTGATGGAGAGACTTAACTTTTGAATAATTGAGAACCCATTGTTTCAAGGATGCAAGAAGAATAATTGTTCAAATTAGTGGTGTTTTATTGACTTCAGTCAATATTACTTTCAATTCAAGTTAGAATTTCAGATAGACAATTCAAAAGGTGTCGTCAGTTTTGTCTCATACCAGTTTTAAGTAACGAGATAGGTCATACCTTTTAAAATTTAATAAGCTCCCATCTATCACCTATTGTCAAGGTAAAACTGGCCGAAATATAACACATCCGTAACCCACCTGGTGAAAGACAGTTTATGCTTTCTTATGTTCGTGTATGGTTAACCTTAAGCCGTAAGGTTTTTACACCTGATGAACAGGATCCTCGAAATGTTACGGTCTATTTTTGTAACGGAAAAAATGACTTTGTAGTAATGTGTTCTAACATTTCAAAAAAAGCATAGTTTATTTACCCTTTGGCAATAAATAAAAAAAGTTTGAAAAGCTGTAATTTAACAACAAAATTTCACCATTAATAATTGATATTTTGCCAATACTGATAAATCTCATTACACTAAATACAAGGTAGGTGCAGGCTGCACTACGTACACGCTTGAGTTCATTTTAGGCTACAGTTCATTTGATGTTTTAGATACCAAGTAGACAGAGAGCTCATCCAAATCCCATGCATTGACATATATCATCACGGAACCCATTCTTGTAATAATGAAAACTCGTGCAAAAGTTAAAATATTAAGATGATATATTTCTCTATATATCTTGTGGATAATCATGCTGCATATTTTACTGTGCCACATGATAAAATCTCACATGATTCTACTCAGTTTGTCTGCAAATGTATTTATTCTGTGATGTTTTTAGTTACCATTTTTAGGATAACCCATAAGAAATGTTGTGGGTAAATGTTTGGTAACGAAGTTGCCTATAACAATAAAAACGAATTTTCATGCAAAATCGGTTCAAAGCCTATATGTAAGTTCGTTTTCTAAATGCCATGCTCGTGCGGAAAAAAATACAGAGAGAAATGAAATTTTTCCAGCCCCTCGAGTCGTCGGTACCACGCATGAGGGTACCATATTAGTCTTTGAGGTACAATCATGACCTATTGTTTAGCAAGCGTTTATGATCTACCAGAAAACTTCATTAATTTATAACTTAATTCCCGCAATAATTTGCAATACAGGATACTCGAATAGTTGAGCATCCTTTAGCCCAAATGAGTGCTAATTAGTTGCTTTAACATTTAAGCTCTATATGTAGTGAATGTTGCATAAAACTACAAATGTATTCATAACAGATTTCGTTGCACTACTATAATTTGCAATGAGTGAAAATTGCAATTAGAGCTCTTATTGGCACATTTACTGGCTAGAGGGTGAACTTTTTGTCTGCTTTCATAAACAATTGAAGTAATAATCGGACATATTTCAAGTCAGAAGGTCATATATCAAAATATCACGAGGTATAGTACACAAACTACTGAAACTACAGGAAATTGACGTCATAACTGCGTCTAAACTTTTGTTTGATATCTTCTCTCAGTGCTAAGTCCTAGTTGCCTTTAACTGAACAGTATGACTCAGTAACTGGCGGGAGGGGCTTCGCTTAACGCTCAGCCAATTATTAAGAGAAAAGGATAAATGAATTGTACTATTTGAAAACTAACTTCAGAAAGTACATAACAGAAATTTTTTTAAAATGTTGCATAGACATTGCCCTAGAATGTTCTCCCAAGCATACCTACTAATTGCCTTTTAACTGTATTGAAAATAAATGTGTTTCAAACCAATAATTTATGTTATCTTATAACTATTACTCGCCTTCGGCTCGCTGGGGGCTACGCCCCCAGGCCCCTAAGTGGGATGTTGGCAAATTCGAGGATAAGCGTATTTTGGGAACATGTTAAGTCCGAGCATTCGATGAGGAATCTGGGCGAGCTTATAAAAGAAATAATAACTTAATTATTTTTGGTAGGATTATGTCTAGTTATCTTGGGAATAAGTAACGTGTAAAAATGTCATTTCCACAAGTCAATCAGTTCTCGAGATATCGTGCTGGCACTTAGTTTCAAGGGTTAACACCGATTAAGGTAATAAAGGGAGAAGATTTGGCTCTCTTTGTTGTAGTTTTATGAAAAAGAAAATAAAGTTGAGAAAAACTTACCAAAGAATTGTAAAGCAAAAAAGTAAGATAAAGTGTCATTTGCACAGCAGGGGTTAACTTGGCCAGATGTTTATTACTGTGTTCTAAATTAAGGCAAAAAATATATCGCAGATTCATTAACGTGTATAAAAAAATATGTTTGCCATAGGTTAATTAATATAAGAGAAATTGTCTTGTAAGGCTATTGCAGATTCAAAAACTACGTAAGTATGAGCATATATAGTTCGACATCGTATACACACGTTATTGAGACTTTCCTAGAGATACAAATATATCTAATTATTGAATACCATGTTCGTGGTTGTAATAAGGTTCATCCTTAATAACTGTAGGTGAGAAAACTTATTCGTACGTTGGTTAGCGGATAATGTATTTAATGTCACACGAGGTTGGCAGCCTATTAGGAATTTGTGATTAAAATTATTGTATTTGAGCGTTGGTGAAAAATACGTCTTTATTTAGTATCCTCTATCTGTTATCTTCACAGATAAGCAGGCAAATATAAAATAATATAATAAGTAAATTAGAAGTAAGGCAATGCTGAGAAAGCTGGAAATAATAGATGGTTTATCATGTCTCAAGTTAAAAATATAGGGAGTTAAAGAGAAACATATAGGCCGTTGGAATAAAGAATCAGATAAACAGCAATTTGAGGCAAAACTTTTGTTTTTGCACCGTGGTTGTCCAATGCTTCTTACAATAGTGTATAGCTGGTCTCAATACAGAGAGTCCGGATAATACTTCAAAATATTTAGAAAATTCTGTGGTTAAAGTTGATACCTCTTAGTGGAACAATTTAGTTTGCAATTAGAAATATTTACTGGTCAGTAATTGTGTATTGATTGGTATTAAAGTTATTATATTTTTGATTGCGTGTTAGTTCTCCAATGGTTTCAATTTTTGCGTGGTTTATTCAGTCTCATTGAGACCATATATTATTAGCACATTAACTAATATTGTTCTCGTTATCTTATAATTATTACTCATAATTTCAGGACTCTAATTTGAGAACTTAATCAATTTTCAGAAACTACTGAGTAAAGAGGTCATTTCACCAAACAGATATACTCATCCTCTCTGGTCTCACGACAATGGCCTTACAAGTTGAAAGGTATAATGGTAAATAATAAACTTATTTAATTTGTAGTATTTCATAGACTTCATATACTTACGTATCCACACACTTCATATACTTCTGTATTCATGAATAATACCGATCTAAAGCTGACTTTAATCTTAGTCACTGTAGTTTTGGAACAGATGTGAAGATGTGAATATCTGCCAAAATCTATTTTCCTGTTATACTTTAGAGATATAGTATGAAACAGCGGTTAACACCTAAACTTATAAAATATCTTTGATTTGAGACTCCAAAAGATAATTTATGTATATGGTTCTTCCTGCCTGCAAATTTGGGTGTAATTTAACTCGAAAATTACATGCTAGTTCCTGCAAAATATGACACTTTATCTGATTACGGGAATAAAACTAACTTTTCATAAAATACAAATTATCTTCCCTTGTCTTAATTTTAATCCAGCAATTGTTTTGTTCATACTTAGGTCGTTACTTGTACCATATATCTTTTAGATGAGTAGACTGGCTAATTATATCGCTCTCAGAACATAAATTCTTGATATTTTCCATCCTGAAGGCCAGACCCAACGACCTCCACTGGGTACGAATAGCCACGTACAATACGTATGAATGGACACGATAGCGTCGTATTACTAAATAGTTCAAAGTACACTAGGGATGGATGTAGTATTCACACACGTCTTGAGTGAGGTTGCAGATTAATGAAATTTACATTTATAAGACGGCAGACGTTAACCGAATGTGTATATCCACAAGTACGCAATATAGACCAAAAACCTAATTTGGAAAGATTAATTAATTTTAAATAATTCTATTTTATACTCATGTTGTATACCCTAAAAGGTGGATATCTTTAACACTAAAGTTGTGCAAAATTTTATCTCAGAATTCACACCATTTTCTCGTTACGTCCTTATCTGTACATATTTTCCTTTACGTTTTACAACAGACCATACATTGTATAAAGGGATTCTTCTTACGCCATTGGTATTTAAATCATTTACACCTAACCTTTATGAGGGAAAACACTCCAAACCTCCTACCTTATGTTCATTGCCTCCCGAAGAATCGAACCCGTGACCTCTCTACAGAGAGGTTATCCTCATCCGTTAAATTATACTTAAACAACCAAAAGAAGAGACCTCCTCTTCCTATCCGCTGTGCAACAAACAGAGCTTCCATAATTTGACACAAGTCGGTGACGAAATGGAAAAATACGATTTTGCATTTACAACGTCTCACGTTGGGAGCTCATGTCTGCTCATTGATTGATGAACCTAGTTATTCAAGAGTCCATTCAAGAGTGCAATGTACCACCGTAAAAAATTAATCTCGAAGAAATTAAAGCTAATTATTTTTGCAGCAAAGTCTCTAATGATGAGGATATACTGTGTTTCATGACTGCGTTGCTATCCTACTGACATCATAATTGTTTTTAACTTATAACTCATCACACCACAGAGTATCGAGAGGAAGTTTAATTATGTATTTCGAGCTTAAATGGTAAATTTCATGGGACATAGGTAATTATCTCTTGATAATTTCTTACGTCTAGAAAAGTGACAAGGCTACATCCTTCAGACACCCATAGACGGATCTCTAGAATTTAAACACGTTTTAAACTCTTTCTACTAACTTAAGGATAACGAGAGACAATCTCCTTGCAGAATGAACGTTTTTAAGACACTCATCCACAATGATTATTATATGAAAGACTTTTATTTAGTACCGGTATAAAATTTTATTTGACTCGATGAAATATAAAGAAGCTTAGTTTTGAACAATACTTAACTAATGAACACGTAATCGAAAGATTTGAAAAAAAAACACTGATGGTTAGGGAGGAGATATTTGATTTACAATTAAAATTTTAAATTTTTCTTGAAGAGTCAAAAAGTAAAAAATTACATAAAACTGTTATTTTCTAATTCTTATATTTCTCAATTGTATTTTTTGAACTAATAGCAATATATCCTGATTAACTGATTATTTTTATGGGCTATTACATAATACAAAAAATAAAAGCAGTTATACATGGAACATATTTCTAGAGCTCATTCAAAACCCCTTTAGATATAGAGGTGAAACAAGGTGTTTAATAAATTTTAGTAATTGGATACCACACAATACGCATATTTATAAATATTTTTCATTAAATGGTTTTCCATTACTAAATTTTGGATAGGTACAAAACTTATAACTATTTACTCTGTTATAATCATAATAACAGTTTCTAGATTTTAACGTCATGACCCACCCTTTGGTGCATCTGGCGTTTTACATGCCAGATATACATATTGGATACATTTATTTGGATTAATTTACACGCTGCAGTTCAAAAATCTTCTACTAAAGAACAGTAAAGGTTGTCACCCTACATACAAATATACATAGAACATAAATAATACTTAAAATAAATGAAAATATATGTATATATACAAGTATTACATGTGTATATACGAAAAAGTTTATTATCTTTAATAAAACAAACTATTTAAAACTAATATTTATGGATTTTTGTACCGCTAGGTACATTTTTCTGAGGAATAAATGTTTAAATATTGAAAATATTAATTTAATAATAAATAAAAATTATAGAAAACTTAGATTCATACACATTTTATGACCAATAAAAAATAATCCATCCAATATTGCACTTACTTTTAAATCCATACTTTTTCTATATTTGACATAATAAAACTAATAATAACTATTGTAAAATACATAAATACGCTTATTTAATATCAATTATAACCAACGAGTACGTTCCTGTCCATATGAGTTGGGCGTTTATTTATAAAAGTAAAAGTAGAATATTTATCTAAAATATATAACTGTAAAAACAATACCATTAACATGAATAGAACATAAGATTTTCTTTATTACTTGTACATTTTGATTATCTTATTAGTGTATGTGCAAAATACTTTATTTTCACAGTCCAATACTGTTAAAAACTATTAAAGTTATGTACAGATCAATGGGTTTATAGCGATTATACAACAACAAGATGATACAATATGTTTAGAAACAAACAGTAAATATTTGGTAAGAGGTTCTAAGTTTACCTAAGTATCACGTACTTATCACGCGCCGCCTGTGTGTCTCACAACCACGCCGCTCTTCCCCCCCACCCACGTGACAAGTCCAAAGAACAGCGAAAAAACCACGGAGAGATTGCAACAAGCCGAAAATAAACCAATATAAAAGCGATAATTACTCAATCACGATACCACTAGTCATCTGAAGTTTGCAGTGTACTTAAGTACCTCGTTTCTGTTGTTCGTGGTCGGCGGAGACCTCGGAAGCACGATGTGCTCCTGCAGTGTTTTTCTGTTTTTTGTTGGTGTAGTGATGTGCGCTCTAGTGCTAGACGTTTCGTCCTCTCAACCGATGAAAGAAGTGCAGTTTCTATCCGTTCAGTATTTCAAGGACAAGGAGGCTTCCCAGGACGTTACGCCGATACCGAAGCTAGTAACGAACTCTTCCGTTGAGCCTAACCAGGTGGCAGATGATCAAGATTCGACGGATGATCATCAGATGGACGGTATAAAGTTGAAGGACATTGCATCTAGGTTACCAAGGCTCAGGAGATCTCTGAATGCCTCAGACCTGCAGCTTCGTCGTAAGGCATCCTGTAGGGAGTGGGGGCAACCGCAAATCCTGCCTACGCCCTGTTGATACTCAAGGTTACCAAATTGGATCCTCCACTCTACTCTCTCAGTAGTCGCTGGAGTTGAGAAAAAAAGGTATTTATACTGTTGAATATTAATGCATTTTACGCATAGATTATATAGTCAATGTATTATTTTATTATTTTAACAACGTAATTTTCAAAATACAGTGTTGTAAGATTTTCAGAATCCCCAAGAAGGTTCACTTCTGCCTGGTTTATACATACTAGTAGAACTAATACTGAGTACAGCAAAACTCCATATATCACTTTAAAATTGATATCCACTAACAGTAAATGTTGAGACATTGAAATAAACAGCAGTGGTCGTAGGTTTAGTTTACTGTGTAGGATGACCGTTGGTGTGTGAGTAGGGCTCCCTTAATGTTTTATAACCTAGTATGGCTTTCCATGCCCAATTTACCCGTAAGAGGCTGGAATTTAGTTAGACTTCTCTCTTTCCAAGGTCACATGACTTAGATAATGAATAACCTTTATCCCTAATCATGAGATTTCAGTAGTAGGCGGCCTCCGAACACAACCTTGATATCCTGTAACTCCTAAAGTAGCTCTAAGGTCCTTTCAAAATTAAGTACAAGGGATTTACTGTTCTTGAATAACAAAAGAAAACTCAGAACAATAAGCAGGATACAAGGCCAAAAGATGTATGAGTACGTAGACTATGATTAATAATAAACCAATCAAAGAGTATTTAATAAAGTATACTCGTAGCTCGGTTGTATGGCATTTTGTTGTTCTATTTTTAGAATTACTAGAATTATAGGAACGCATAACATACGTAGATCTTTAGGTAAGTAGATTTTAAGATCTTAAAATGCTGAGGTCATATCCATTGTACCTTCCACCTAGCCTTAACAACATAGTTAAGTTTGTGATTAAGTGCTCTGGCTAGTATAGGCGGTTTTAATGTTTAAAACAATACAAAATATGCTAAATAAAAACTATTCTCATTAATAGCAAAAAATCCTTTCCCTTTATAACCTGTCATTTTTGTACATAAAGCTTATATGATGTTTGTTGGTAATAAAATGTGTTATCAAATATTGAATACGAATTGTTTAATGGCAGTCCACTTAATATAAACAGTGAACTATTAGGAAATTCTTGACTAAGAATTAAACTATTAATTTTTTAAATTAGCACACACAAACTTATTATACTCTTAGACGAATACTTTAGACTAGAAGACATTCGGAGTTTGTGTTGTTAGATCAACATGATATTTAGTGATCTTTAATTCTGCTTCAGTTTATACTAAGATGAAATATTTTTAGACTGTGTTCAATATCATATTTTATTAAGTATTTTTCATATTTGTATAAAAAGCAGTAGCCTGATTTAATTTAAGTAAATCTAGAATCACAAAAAGTACTTGCTCCGTCGGTACTGAAACCTCTCACTTGTCGGACGAGCGTGCTACCACTACACGACTGTGCCCTTACATTTTACTATTCAATTATTTGAATGTCACCGTCTCTGTCAGATATGTTCCTAATAACCAAAGTAACATATGGTCGGAAGACTAAATGCCTGTCAAACAACTTAAATTTGAGTTAAATCTGAAATAGCCTATTTCAATAAAGCTTCAATTTAATGGTGGTACCATGCTCATCTAGCAAGTGAGAGATCCGGGTTCGAATCCCGGCGGAGTAGGAACTTTTTATGATTCAATCTTTATTGAGAATTAAATCGGGCTATACAAATTTAATAAATGTAAAAGGTTATTTGATAGGTACTCGGTCATCCGATCAAATATAAGTTTGGTTATCTAAACACATGTGACACAAACAGTCAGGTACAAAATAATAGCAACGTATAAAGTAAGGGCTCCGTAGTGTAGTGTAGTGTAGTGGTAACGTGCTCTCCCGGCAAGCGAGAGATCCGGGTTCGAGTCCTGACTGAGCAAGTAACTTTATTGATTCAAGCTTTATTGAAATTAAATATTTATACATACATATCAAACTAACAAAGAAATCATATTCTAAACATTCCCATTTTGTTCCTACCATTACCTTATCAGTAGCAAGCTAGCATTTCTTTATCTGCTTATAATAATAACATATATATTATTACGCTAAATTTGTTTTATTGCTCCAAATAAATAATTTGTACTTTGTTGCAGGTTAAACCGGAGTTACCACCCAAGCTAGATGCGTGGTTAAGAGTATTATCTGCTGAGGCATTCCTTGAGCTTGAAATAATGTTGTTTAGGTTTAATTATTTATTTTGTACATTTTCTAAATAAATTATTTATAATTTTTGTACTACTTAGAATAATGAATCTATTATTTACAATCACAATACAAACTATTATAAGCTAAAGATGATTTTTTATCTTATGAAATATAAGAAATATTCAAATAATGAATGAGAGACTTTGTCTACATCTATTTCAGAAGACAAAGCACCTCATCATTTTTATGCCTATTATGATCATTTAGCTCTTGAGGAAGACGTTTTGTGAATCAAAGTAAGTACGTTAGAAACCCAAGTTTGTTAGAAACGATTGCATTTCAATAGAACGTTAAATCAAAGAAATTAAATGTACTGAGGACCTGAGCAATTACAGTATTTGATAGGATTAAATTATGAATTTTAAATAAACAGAGACCATTTTGCGCTCATGGAACATAAATAATAATGTTTATCAAATCAAACCTAATGGCGATAATGTAAATGTGCACCAAAACATACATATTTAAGATTTTCCATAGGCCACACCTGTGAGCTATAAATAAAATGAGAATAATGTGTCAAGTAATTCATTCAATGTGTTAGAACATAATTTATTAAACCAAAAATACTCATATCCATCTCATTCTTATTCGTACGGTATACAACTATATTATATTTTAATGGCCAATTATTTATAGTTGAATCAGATCAATAGCTCAAAATTTACTTTGTTCTCAATTTAAAATTACATTTAATTCAAACATTTTTAATACAATAAAAAGATCCGGTTAAATACAATGGGTCGTAAATTTATTGATTTAATTTAATATAATTACAACTTATTTTAAATAGACAACCGAATACAAGTTCTAATTCTAAACCACCCATCGGACCAAGGTCAGACAATAATACAGGCCGGAGTGTTGACCCCCCCCACCTAACAAATACAACCACTTGTTACGTCACACTGTCCGCCCGGCCGTCCGTATACTTCTCACGTATTTATAACAGCTGATTGATTACGAGTGAAATCATCTGTTATTACTCGTCTATTACAAACTTTTGTTGGTAAAAGGTTTACAGAGTATTTATGTCGTTTTAAAATCTAATGTGAAAAGACAATACACCCTATTTTAATAAACAAACTACTCTTAAACATGCAAAAATACTACGTAGCAAGTATGGCTTTCAAACAATTCAAATATATTCAATCTCAAAAGAATAGCTATAAAATAATAACAATTGTATGAGGCTGAGCTCTCGATCATTTCCACTGAATGAAACGGAACGGTCAGACGGGTCTAGTGACGTCATAGTGTTAGGACTTCGGCCTGTATTAAAGTCTGACCTTGATCAGGCCCACCTATCATTTTAAAATAGGCCAGGTAAGAGTACAAAAGTATCTTTCACATTTCATAAAGGTGCATCTGTTATTATGTCACATGATAAAATTGCATATGATATTTACACACTTTGTTTACCCTGCGACCTTCTCGTTGCCATCATGGTTACCCATAACGCGAATGTAAATATGTTCACTAACGCTCAGCCAAGTCACATGGAGTGACATGTACCATCATCGAAGTAATAGCTACCTACATTTAAATGAAGCTAGCTTCATATAAAATTTTAAATGTGTTGACCTACAAATGTGATCGTTCTCGAGATACTGTTTCGGCAGACAAATAGATAAACAGATAGAAATGGAATTGCGCTCAGCAAAGAACTTAATTGATTTTTAAATGGCCAATTAAGTTTACTGGAATAAGCAATATAGTATTTTACTTTATTTACTTCTTCTAATGATTGATAACGTTTTACTTTTAAAAAGATTTATGTGACTAACATTTAAGAGCATACCAAAATCTTATAAACTTAGTTTATTTAAATTTAAAAAGCAGACACAGGTTTTAATATAAAACTAAAAACAGGTTATAATGTAAAACCCCTTTAGTACTTGAATATTTTCTTTGTTCCTCATCTGGCAGATCCAGTAATGCACACGTACTTATAAAGTTGACTGGAAAGGGGCGGAGTCGAATCATGATTGGCTGCAGCTTAACCCGTCATCATTCAATGTGGTTTATATCACATCTTCTTTTATAAAGTTATGTTTTATTTATTTATTGTTTCCTTAAGTTATTATTGTGTTCTATGTGTCAAATTAATTTTTATAAGCGAATATGCATTATTGGACTGTAGCATTTGTAATGACTACAGTTTCGGAACATACCAAACATTTTAATAAATTTTTTTAGCATCTTTTCGATGCAATGTAAACCGAATTACTACCATGATAGTCATGAAATTTATATTTTCCTATTTTCTATCCATGGTTAGCCATGACTAGTGATACGCATTATACTGCAATTGTAGAGGTTGTGGTGTCTTCCAATTTTAATAAGATACTCCTCAGTATATTCTGGTAGTCTTTGATATTTAATCCAATAAAAGGTATAAGTGTATTGTGAACATGATTGAAATACCGTGAATAAATATCAAAATTGTTAACTGTTTAAATAAAGTGTTTTCAAAAATAATAAGCAATTTTATTCTCGAGATACAGGGATCTGTAAGCAAAAATGGCATTTCCTTTCTTATAATTGCGTTTTTATTTCTTAATAAATGCATAAAGAAAACATATTTTTTGCATTTATCACAAAACAGATCTTGAAGCATAGTGCTGCTGAATTTTTTTATCACTGAACGATGCCAAATGTCCGGAAAATCCTGTTTCTTTCACAATTGTTCCATCGTCAAAAACAAAATTCAAACAAAGAATAAAGAAAAGTTACAAATGTTTGGAATCAAGCACTAGAGTATACAATAGTAATACGGTGCTTCAAAATTCTCTGGCATATGACAATACTGAATTGCACTGTATTGGCAATAACATATTAGAGTAATTGAATTTGTAACGTACTGCTCTGATTATGTTCCGAGGACAGCCGGATATTATCTGGGCAGTGAACCGGCGCGGTACACCGTGGAGATGTGGGGACAACACAATTAATTATCTCGTACAGTATGGGGATGTACGTAGACATATGATTCTACATAGACAACGCTTGTACAGATTTGCCGTACAGTTTTAAACGAATAATATTAGTTTACAAGGGGTCGTTTTATACATAATGATGTACGAATTGTAAATTTAAAAATTCATTATTTAGAATTTTAAATTCCGTACCTTGTATTACATTAAATCTATAAATAACGTTTGTATATTATCCACTGCATTAAGGCATCAAATCCATGTCATGTACAACTGGGATATCCCAGCCCACTTCACAGGATAAAATAACTCCGTGGTTACCCTAAGACTACATTTCACAGTTCGTTATTGACTGAGCGTTAGCGAAGCCTATCTCACGAGGGGCTAGAAACTTCAATTTCTGTCTGTCT
This sequence comes from Homalodisca vitripennis, assembly GCF_021130785.1. Classification (NCBI taxonomy): domain Eukaryota; kingdom Metazoa; phylum Arthropoda; class Insecta; order Hemiptera; family Cicadellidae; genus Homalodisca; species Homalodisca vitripennis. The sequence continues at coordinate 41,787,188 of NC_060211.1, read as the reverse complement.
GTTCTGATGATATCTCAAAAACAATCTAAACTTATATATTTGAAGCTTTGTAAGAAGCTTTATCTAATACATATATCGAGTTTGATTATGGTAACCATGGTTACAACGAGAATATCACAGAATAAAATCATTTAAAAACAAACCGATTACAGTCATAAATAACATTCTAACAACTAATATTTGGTGGATTTGTTGGTAATACTTTTTTTACATTATATCGGGTTTTTCGATACTTCGTTAAATCGTTACACAAATTTGAATTTGCTAGGGTAAGTTATTCGTATAACAATCTCTATTTTTGTTTGACGGGACATCTGGATGATACATGGAACGCAACTATATTATGGGTCAATGCATTTTGACAGTATTGACCTCCACAAAAGAATTCTGAGAAAAAATATCTTTCAAAATAATATCTGTGAAAATTATACACAAAGATTTTTCAAAATAGTTCAAAGGCATAGAATCATTGTAAAAGTAATCAGTTGCGCATATTTTGTGCATTCAAGTTACTTGTTTTTATTTGGTTATATACTTGTATGGTTGTATGGTTGTATGGTTGGTGGTTTATAAAGACAGTTTTATAGGTTTTCGTTTGGTGTACTTCATTTATAACTTTGTAAAAATTTCTATAGAAGCAGTAAATTGTTTTCTTAGATTATACAAACTTAGGCTGTAAAAACTACAGAGTATTTGTTTATGGGCGGATAGAAGAATATTTGAATTCTATAAAGTTACTATTATTGGCTTTTCAATGCTTATAATATTAATTATACTTGAGAACTAGTTAATATTTGAATACAAAATGGCTTTGCTTACCTTAATGATATTACCATGGATTATTACATGTGGTACATGAAGAGGTCAGACAGTATTCAGAAAATGATTATTACTGTTGTAACATTGTTTATTTTATTTTCAATGAGAACTAAATAACGTCAAGGAGAGTTGAAGAATAAATTACACTGTTAAATTTATTACTATTACTCAACCACGTTAAACGTAGCTAACAGTTGTATTTAAGTTGGTATCGAGTATTAAAAAGTATAAAAACAGTCTTTCTAAACTATTACGGTACTGTCATTAAATACAAACTAAATAATGTGATTTTTGTATCGTTTTAAAGGTTCAGTATAATCAAAAGTAAAATTGTATGCAAAGCAGTGCTCATTTTTCAGAGTCGTGCAAATAAAAGAATCCTACCCCTTTTGTAATTTTATTTTCACTATATAAGCATTAAAAGGCATTATTTAACCATATTTTTTCATGATTTAAAAAATGTTTTAACACATTTCATAAATAAAAATGTTAATCAGTTCCTTTTTTAAATCATGTCATTACTTTTCTAATCAATTTTTAATGTATGTATGATTGAATATGAAAACTCTTTAACATGTATCAAAGTATTACAGTTGCGAAGAAAAGTGAGGTTTTACCTAGCAGCCTAGTTCTGTGTCATTGCCTAACGAATTGATAGGTGGAAAAACAGGAAAGTCCACTGCTTTGCAAACTGTGCACGCACAAGTAAAGAGAAGAACGTACTGTATTAATAATCTGATCTGTTTACTTCTTGCATGTTTTTGACGTGACAACGTCTTAAATTAGGTTGCGGCTCGGAGTCACTCATGAAAAAGTGTAACGCCCGGTAACGTTACGATGCCCGTCCAGTGGGTCCGCCGCACGGGATAAAGCAGATAACTATGTTTATTCGTGAAAATGTGGAGTGCTTAGATTCGTCATTTACAACAACTACAACAATAAAGGTAAATAATTGTACACTGATATTTCATTATCGTAAACTATGATTGATTGATTAATTGTCAGATTGACACAAAAGTTGAGAAACTGAGTTTATAGGTTATGTCATACTATTGACAAATGTTGATAGTGTTAAGTAAATTATTAGTTTAAATCACTCTGCAATCAATCGTAATTCAGTCGATTGAGAAGAAACAGCGCGTATTGCTAGTCAAACATTTAAAATAACAAATTATAACCTCTAACCTGTCATAACAGTGCGACCAAACAAACGAACTAAACCGACCAATCACCACGCGCGGAGTTAGAATTTAACTGTGTTTAGCAAGAATTTCAAATTCCAATTTTAGTAAATGTTTTATTCAACTTTACCATTTACAATAAAAAATTTTAATTAATTTCAAATTATGTACAATGTTTTAGTAAACAAAATATATTTCTATAGTTAAAATTTGTGCAATTCTTATTTTCATTCAATTCCTTGTTCCTATTGTGCAATTTAATAATATTCATATTATATTATATTTCATATCAATAAATATTCTACCGAGAAAAAGACGTTGTCACGTAAAATCTTCGCCCGTAAAACCGACTTTACAGGCAACCATAACGTTTTTTATTCAAAGTAATCATTTCAGGATCTTGTATGCTTATTTATAACGTTGGACACGAAAATTATGAATTTTATTGGTTTAGCTGGTTTCTTATTCAAGCGACCCCTCCAGCTTACATAGCTACATTACACTCTGTAACTAAGCTATAGTTAACAGAAAACACACTGATTTAAGATATCTACCAGGCAGAAGCACGCCAAACCGTGTAAAGCGCTTTGCATGCAAATTTTCAAATCCATAGCTCGTTTTACTGTCTAGATGTGCAGTGATCAGATTTGCTACATCTCCCCGGCAGACAAAAAAGTAATTGTGTCGACCTACTAAGTAATAGACTGAAATGAAGTTCAGCCGAATTGAATCGTGGAACAAGCATAATCAAAAGATTCATTATTGTATATGTAGAAATGAAGTTTCAGACAACTTTTTAATACTACGAATGATCTCTATAGGATTATATTGACACATGATACATTGAGACATTTTATCATTGAGTTAGGTTTCATAGTAACGTTTAAATAATAAAGGTTATGGTGAGGCAATGAGGGCACTACAACGTAAGAGTTCGCTCAAATAAAATCATGTAATCGATATTAAACATTGACTTTACATACAGTGCCGCATTTCCCTATAGGCCCACTAGGCCCAGGCCTAGGGCGCAAAATTTTAGGGGGCGCATAAATTTTAAAGTACACAAAAAAAAAAGTTGCGGCGGCGGGTGGTGTTGGCGCTCGGCGGGGCGGGTGGCCAAGGTCAACTAGGTCCGGGGTGCGACGTTGACTCATTCATTGGTTCATCATTGCTTTTATTTATTCAAAACACTCCTCTCTCTCTCTCTCTATATATATATATATATATATATATATATATATATATATATATATATACACACTATTGTAATTATCGTTCATCAAAATTACGTAATTAAGAAATTTACTGGATTTCTACGTCAGTGTAATCAGAGTCCTCTGGGGGGGGGGCGCTCTTTGGTCTGTAGGCCTAGGGGCGCCGAATTTGTAAATGCGGCCCTGTTTACATATATTTTCTTTTTGCTCTTTGAATGGAGCCACATGTTTAAATCTGAAATAATTCAGCTTGTTTACAAATGTATTTATTCTGCTATGTTCTCGGCGCCATCTTGGTTATACATAAGTCCAGAATAAAAACCTCATGAGTGACTTGCGCCATCGTTAAAGTTAGTGTTGCTAATCTATAAATAACGACTCGTGCAAAATTACGGTTCTATAAGTAGTTTCGTTCTATAAGTATCGTGTGGAGAGGCGAACAGATTGGCAAAAATTAATTTTTTCCAGCCCCACGAACTAAAGGCTTCGCTGACGCTCAGCCTATATTTATTTCTCGCTTTCGTTTAAACACATTTGATTTGCTATGATAAATGGATACAGATTGAGATTAAATACGATTTAAATTAAATAAATTTTCTTTCCATGGAATACACGAAATCTTTGAAGAATAAATTTTGAAAATAAAATCTGAATATTCCATAGAGGAGATGGAGGAAGGCTATAGTTTCAGCTGTCGTGACAGTAGACGGTTTACGGTTGAATACATTGTCTTATCTACAGTCTGTTGATTTATCCCGCCTAATGACCACCTTTATGTCCGATCCGCCTCGGACAGCAGACAGCCAGGGCATCAATTATTGTAGCAACTGCCGGCCATTAAACATGATTGCTTGTGCTACTCAAAACCTGAAAATGAATCTACACAATGTTCAGTAGTAGTCTGAATCTTTAAGAGTCCTAACAATATTAGTTTCCAGTGATTTTATAGTATATCTTATAAATTTCGATAATCATAATTCATACGAGGGTGTTCCCTAAGAGTGTCACAAACTTCTGTGGGTGACAGGATTTATCATTTCAAGCAAAAAATGTACTGAAAATATAGGTCGAGAAATTTTTCGTTTAGCCGCTAGCCGCCATTTTGTATGTGTTATACACAATTAATATCTCTAGAACTATTTAAGATAAGAGAGAAAAAATAAAAACAACAATGGTGTTATTGTCCTTAATATTAACAAAATAGTGCCTGTTGAAATATTATTTAAAGTCAAATAACAAAAAACCCGAATGGTTATTTAAATTTTACTATATTCGATCTATTTGAACACTCTAATTACAATTCCAACGGTACTTGTTTCAACGAAATCCGTCAGTGCATAAGAAAACAAAAGTCACCTTAAAGATACGTTTGTACAAGCCGAGAGGAACAGACATGTTGCTTTTCAGAGGCACCAGCCGTTTTACTTCTTTGATATACAATTCTTATACATACATGTATGTTGTTATCACAAACAAGTGCTTAAACAATCAATGTACATTTTCAGTCTAGGGTTCAAGACTACCAAATATTAATAAAACTTATTAATTTTTATAATTTATTCTAAAGTTTTATATTTATTAAGCAAGCTACTTTACGTTTAAACAAGGTAAACCTATGACTCTTGTTAGTTAGTCATGTTTTGCGCCTACAATTTAAGAATGCAACTAATATACGGCAGTGTCATAAGTTGTATTCCAGTATGAGGCGTTGTCTTTCCGATTTATAGCATGTTTTCAATAAACATTGACAATTATATTCAAGTTTGTGGATATTTTTTTGTTGATTATTAAATAAATTTACATTTCAATTTCTTTAAAAAGTGCAGCTGTGTATCTAAAGTGTAAAATGAGTAGTCAACACGTGTAAGTGTTAAACACATATTGAGTCGACTTGTTATACAATATTGACTGATATTGCACTTACGGAAATAATATTTCGAGTACTCATTGCTCATTAGACCACCATAATGAAAAAGGTTATTAGTTATTTTTTACACTAATAATTGGTTTATGTTATGTTATGATTACATATCGTTGAGTTAATTATAGTTTACGTTTAAAGATTTTCAAAACTTTGATTGTGTATTTTCTGTACATTTGCCTCTTATAAATTGTGTTTATCTGTAATAGTAAAGTTCATAAGTTAACACGACAAAAGCAAATTTCTGGTGACTCGGGGTGTGATTTATGCTCAAAAGCTTGCGGAAGTTATACCTGAGAATCAGACATTTCTAGCCGCTACATAACTTCTAAGAAATCCAAAGAATTATTCTTAAGTCCGGGAAGTGTATATTTATCGACCTGAATTCAACGTCGAGTTAATCGTTTGCTATCAAATCGTACAAGTCAAGCTAAGTTAATTAAATGTTACTAAAATATTTAATATCGTTTCATAATCGTTCTTTCTAGTACTTGACTTATGGAATGCACATTTTTATCGAGATAACTTAAATCGATTATAGATTGCAATGCACTTGTATTGATATGAAAGTGAAAGTCTAATGCAAACCTGATATATGGATTGGTGGGGGTTCTTATCGCAACAAAACAAATACCTTCTGATCCATTGTACTGGAAAATATCAGGTTAAACTTATTGTGTTTTAACCAGCACGTTTATAATTGTCATTATTTATTATAATTCAAAGCTAGAATGTTGAAACTAACTGTGCAATGGTCGTAGAGGAATGTATATAAATTTTTGGATTTAAAGTTTTGGAATTTTTTGATGTGTAAACTTGTAAATTGGATTAGGATTGAACCATCTAAAATTGACAGAATTTTGATATAAAGTTTTATTACTATCTGATTAGGTTTAAACAGCTTAGTGCAAATGATTGTATTGAATGTTTCAAGTTACATTTATCTTTTTCTTCTTAGAGAGGGTGTTAGAATTGACATCACCCGAGTTTCGAATAGAAGCTGCCACCCATTGGCGTAGCAAAGGGGGGCGGTGGGGGCGGGCCGCGCTGGGTGTCACCTTTTTTAGGGTGACACCAACCCGGTCTCTCAACTTAAAGAACAATGTACAAACAAACAAAAATAAATCGCTAGCACAAAAATGTCTTTTTCGTGGATTCCTCCACAACCACTAACTCAGCTCGATGTATAATTCGGGGATTCCCGCAAAAGAGCCTGACGTTGTCGTGGGGGATTCCCCAGTCCCATACTCGCGATCTTTGACGTTTCAGTTGCAACATTTCTTATTTGTTTCGTTAAGTGTGTTGTGTTTGGCTGGCATGAATTGGTAAACGTGTATGATTCTACAGTTACAAATTATATCCATGACCTTCATCATATAAAATGTATTGCTTTTAACTTTCGATGGGGTGACACCACCAACTTCCGAACCGGGTGCCGCCCAAGGTAGCTACGCCACTGCTGCCACCGGAAGGGATTTTTACCGTTGTCAGCCACCATGACTGTAACCGAGAAGTCAGGTGTTCGATTCCCGGGGAGGTCAATAAATATTTGCGAGTATAATTGGATCATTTGCCCTTAATAACCTTTAATGAGGTCAATAAAAATGCCACTGGCGTAGAAAGAACCCACTGCTTACGTGATCAGAGAAGATTAACTCGGAACCCTGGAGAAGTTCAAGATCCATTACGATGTGATTTCTTACAACCCTACTGCTCGTCATCACATAAAAATAAAAAAGAATAATCTATCGAGTAAATATATCTGCCACTGTTTGACTAAGGCTCAGGGGCATATAATTTATATCACATGAATCACAACCAATAGCTGATTGCAGGATTAAATGGTCTGTCTCTCCTATGATTGGTTGGTATATCTTAATATCATCATAATTAATCTGAACGTCACAGATCAGGATGGATAATATGTCTTACAAAATTAGATCCAATTATAAGTTTGCGGTTAAACATTTCTGTATAAACTCTATATGTAAAAAAATAAAGATTTGTATTAACACTGATATGGTCCTAATCAGGTAATGACCTAAATGTATTTACTGTAAAATACCTATAAAATTATTTTGATTTTTGTTAAATTTACATTGTAACGCCTCTTCTTATAGTTTTTGTAAATGTTTTAGCATTTCTTTGCGGCTCTTCAAACTTATGCTTATAAAATATATTTTATAAAAAAGAATTTTATATCAATTTATACACTGTTATATAAAAATTTAATGGTGTGTGTGTGTCTCGTAAAAATCCTGAAATCCCACCGGGCTACGACCTCTGGTCTTTAAAGATGTAAATAATCTTATCTTGGCCTCTAAGGTTGTCTAACATGAATAGAAGGATCCTGATAAATGTAATACACTCTTCTGTGTAAACGTTCTGTTGTATGTACGACCATATCTTTAATAATTTTAACAACTATTTTCAATTTGCTATCAGTGTAAAACTAGATGATATGATGTTCTCTTTGTCTCACCAGGTGCGCAGATGAGTTGATATCTAGCACACATGGATGGGCTCTGAGTATCAACTAGATACCAGAACAGCTCTATTGTAGGCTTTGATGTCGAAACGATGCGACTCATTGGGTCAGACAGTTCGCCGTTGGAACGTCTAGCAAAGTCAATTCCATTGACTGAAGGCTCTGCTTTTGGTAGCAGCCACATATTTGAGGACAAGTAGATAATGAATTGTCCTGAACAAAATTACTTGAGAAGAAGAAAGAGCCACTATTCCTTCTGACGATTTTGGTTCAACACATGAAGTGTAATCCACTTACGGTATGCGCGACCAGCATAAAGGCAGTCGCCGAGTGTGCTCGTTTTGTTGCGGGATTTCGTTGAGCGTTGAGCGACGACTGGCTTATTGCTCGGAGTTGAAAAACAAGAGTGCATAAGAGACGAGACTACATTATCACTTGCGATCCATTTGAATACTGAAGCACCGAACAAACATTGTGTACTCAAGTCGCTTCACATCTCAAGTAGAAGGCGAGATACTAAGATAAGGCAGTATCTAATTATTCAAGTAATTTTTTATCTCTTTACTATTACCTATTACACATTTTATAAATATGTGGTGCCCAAGTTTTAAGTAAGAAATCTATACCCCTTGGCAAAATATACAGTACTAGAAATCAAGATATATTTACCTACTTCTTAGACCTTTATTGCTGCTATTTTGTTAGTCACAAAAAATTCTAAAACCATATTAGTCAGTCTAGAAGTTTTTATAAAAACTTATATTTTTTAACATTGACAATGCTATTTTGTGGAGTAAAAATATTTTCCTCCGTAATACCATTGTTTACCCACATAATGGAAGCAACTAGGTCACGTGATTCGTTAGTTCCTGTGCTTCGTTAGAGCTGTGATTGTAGCAAATGGAGAGAATCCGAATCGATTAAGAGCTTGATGAAGCTGAACTGAAAATTTAGAGAAGAGCATTCATTGACTTGTCAAAATACGACCTACAAAACACACTTCATGTGATATTTGTTATTGAATTTATTGCAATCTTTAGATACGTTTTGTTTGTATTATCAATGCAGTGCCCACGTATAGTAAATAAATTAGTCACTGGTCAGCGATAAAGGTAATAAACTTTTAATATACAGTTAATTAAAAATATGTATTAATCGTTGTTGTAATGACAAAATAATTTTAAAATAATAGCTTACCGGTTACTGTCATTATTAAAATAGCTACACTGAAAAAAAATATTGCTTGAATAAATTAAGAGGGTTGATTCAGAAAATCGACAAACAAAGTTTCTTTTATTCCGACTATTCAGCGAAACTCAGCTGATATAATTGGCCGCCCGGAGCGATGCTTGGTATTGTTCAACTTTGACGATACTTTTCAGTTTGGGTCAATTAGGTCTATTGTACAAATATCAACAGTTGGGTGCTTCAATTCCGCAGAAAACTTCTTCGCGTGGGAGTGTTTAAGCGAGTTATAAATTAGTTTTCAATATGTGTTTATTACTATGAGTGAATTAATCAGCAGTTTCTCAAATAAGTTTTAAAATGCACTTTTTGTTTGTGAGGGTTATTTTATGGAGAGGTTTGGCTACGCCTTAATTAATTAGGAAGGCTATATTACATTGTACCATCATTGTATTAAGAAAACATTGACAGTTGTAGTCAGTCAGTCTTGGACTGGCCTTTTTTAGACCTTGGAATTATATCTCTTCAGAGAGACGTGGATTCCAGATTGAGATTTCAGACGCTGCTTTAAATGGAAGGTAAAATTGAGTTGAACTCAAAAGTCGCATTTAATTAGCCCTTTTCAGTATAACTACATCATGGGAGGCCATAGTAGTACTGACGGACAATATACTGTCAATGTTCTCTCTCCATAAATAATGGTACAATCTTAAATACCCTTATAATGTAAGCTATAACATGCGCTCTCCCGAAAATATTCCGCACAAACAAATTGCATTTGTTTGGGAAAATTGCTTCAATTTGGGTATGCAAAAGCATCATGGAAGATGCGAATTTTAAGCTCAGCTCCATTAATTCATGTTCCACTTTGTGCTGCGTCTGAATTCTGGTGGTGCCATAGGCTTGACAACTGCAATATGGAGCCCACTTCCTAAATTAGCCCTTCCCACCATAGCAATTTTTGTAGAAGACTCGGTTGCTTCCCCGTGATTTATTGTGTCTAAAACATCGTAGTGCACACATTTGTGCACGTGATGAGCCAATGACAAAATCTCTTCATCTGTATTACACCTAATTTAAAATTACCCGTGTCTGTTATGTTCAAATGATGCAAAAATCATTTAGAGCCAATTCGTCGCCAAACTTGTAGTCTCTTCAGTTTGTGACACTCTTTTCTGTAGACCCTATACATGCAAAGTGGTTTTTGGTGTAACTTAGCGTACTAAGTATGGATGGAAAGATATCCATAGGTACTCACTATGGTTGTTTGTGGATATCCTGATTCTATCAAATGTATTTCTTTTATACGTACACGGACACTCAGGCATTGAATAACCTTTGGAAAGTCTAATTCTAATGATATGCTATTAATAATCTCATTATTTCTGGACATTTCTTTAATATAGCATCAGGGCTCTAAATATCTGGTTTATGATATGCGCGTCACTGGAATGTATCACTCACAAACTCTTTTTTGAGTGATACGTTATGAAATTCTCCCTTGAGTAAAATTTCCACAAATATATTCATTGATACGCTGACAAGCACATTCGGTGGTATGGTCATAGACACTTTCGGAAATATTTTACAAGCCATTTTCTGTGATATGATCATATATATATATATATATATATATATATATATATATATATATATATATATTGTGTGTGTGTGTGCGCGTGCGTGCGTGCGTGCGTGCGTGCGTGCGTGTGTGTGTGTGTGTGTAATAATAATAATAATAATAATAATAATAATAATAATAATAATAATCTCTTTATTGCATTCTTTTAACAATTTTTACATCGTATCGCAATCGTCAACAGTTTTTATAAGTCTATTTACACGAGTTCATCCACACATTCACACAACCTCATACTTACAATTCTTACATTCATTCGGGTCACAATCGCATTGACCTCAGATCCAGCAATCTCAAATATCCCAGCGGCTTGACATGAATTCATCAACAGAGTAGAAAGCCTTGGACTCCAAAAGGAGTTTGAGACGCGTTTTAAATTGATTTTGATTATTGGAAATTTTGATTTCTTCAGGGAGCCTGTTGATTAATCTGACACCAACTTCTTGCGGTAGATTTTGCGCTAAAGTCAATCTGTGTTGATGCGTGCGAAAGTTGTCCCTGCCTCTAGTTTCATATTGATGAACGTCCCTGCCACGAATCAAAGTGCACCTTGATCTGCAGTACATGATCACCTCAAAAATATAGAGGCAAGGCAAAGTCAGCAATCTCAACTCCCCGAAAGATTCCCTACACGACTCTCTATAATTTAAATGTTTAAAAAAAAAAATTTAAAAGTTAAATGTGTGTGTGTGTGTGTGTGTGTGTGTGTGCGTGTGTGTGTGTGTGTGTGTGTGTGTGTGTGTGTGTGTGTGTGTGTGTGTGTGTGTGTGTGTGTGTGTGTGTGATCACAATATTTTTTTGGTGATAAGTTCTCCAATAGTTTTTGTAATATCCTCACAGTTTGCCCTCTATGTTGGCATTTGGAAGAATATGAAATTTTACCTATGCACTCCGAACCGCCTCGTTCAACTCAGAAGTCAAAGTATTAGCTTAAGACTCCTAACAAAATAGTTCAATTGTGTATACTTTGAACTATTTATTTTAAAACTCTACTGCTTTGACTGAACGGTGATTGTAAATTTATCTAATAATTATTTCTATTATTATAACTCATATATTCATAACAAAATACGAAATGTTTCAAATTTTTATCTAAGTATTGCTGATTTAGATGTGTTTATGTGATACTCAACAATAAGTACTCGTATTGAAAGGATATTTATACAAATAAATATATCTTCATAACATGACACATGAAATTTGATATCTTATCACAGCACACAATTGAGTGCATTTGAAATAATGTTTATACCGGTTATAACAAGGTTATACCGTCTGATGTATGTTATAACTTATTAGAAAATCTAGCTCTGTAATAAATCCAACAAATGAATTACTAATCTTATAATAATGTCTTTATTAGAGGCGAAGTTAGGACTATAAAGTCCTCTCTACCACTTAACGTTAAAATAATGAAGAGGTAGCTGATGATTACAAACAAGTTTCTGTAAAAATGGTTTGATCCACTTGAACAACTGTAAGTCATATTTAGCTTTTACATATAGAGATAGGGATTCTTACCAGGTTATTGCATACTTGGATATCGCTATAGCTAGGTAAAAATAAAATCGTCATCAGTCAAGTTTCTTAAGAGAGTGCACATTACTTTGTATTACTCGATTCCTGTTACAAGAATTAATCATGTTGTTAATTAAATTTGGGAATGTTTCATGTATTTCGAATTTTAGATGGAAACATTCACCCCCGATTTTTCTTTGATTAGTTCACGGTACACAGAGATGGAACAACCCCCACAAACTTCCTCCCCCCTCTGCTGTTGGTTTTTACAAAGGTGAAATTCCATTGATTCGATTGTACTGCATTTAACCACTTGCTACCTTACGGGTTTTTTACAGAATCAGGACAGTATTGAAAAGGTTATGTTTTTTGTTTGTTTTATTTAAGGAGACTCAACAGCAGCTGATAATAAACCGACAGAAGGGAGAATCGCCGGACCAACAGAACGAAAATAGTCTTACCTCTTATTTTTGTACTAACTAGTACAATCAAGATCATACCAACCAATTCAACAATTTTTAATCTATGTTCATAACATTGTAAACTTTCATATGATTGTACACAATGTGTATGAAATTGTGTACATTTTACGATATTATTTTTCCACCAAAGCTACCTATAACACTGATATTAAAATGTTGGAATTTTATTTTTACCTTAAATTTTAAGCTTTTCACCTCAAAATTAATAGAGCTAATTCTTGTAATAAAAAGAATTTATGTACGAAGGTTCTAGTCTCAAGGTTTTTTTTCTCAATAGTAATTACATAAACGCATATAATGACAGACGCATTTACTACCCTTTTGCCTATTGACCTCAGAATCAATAGGGCTCTTCTTAGGACTAAGATAAAACCATGTATCAAGTTTAAAGTCATACATATTGTTGGTTCTACTGGCAAATATGTCACAACAGATGATGCCTTTCAACTGATAAAATTTTGTTGCTCCCGCTTTGTACAGGCATACCTTAAACGTGGTCGTGCTCGCTTACACGTTGACAGATTTCGTTGAAAAGAACCGTTGCAATTGTAGTAAACATTTTAAAATATTATATTTTTAAATTGATTATAACAATACTGTTTTTATTTATTTTTTATGTCTTTATTAGTTACTTGGCTTTCTAAAATTTCAACAGTAAGATTTCTGTATGTGAATCATAATATAGTATTCAAGTAAATCACAATATTATTTTCAAAACTTTTCTCTTAATTATTATTACATACTATATGCAAAGTTTGATACCTGCACCAATACTAGTTCTAGAGATTATAATGTTTTCCTAAAAACATCAAAAATGTTGCAAAACTACACATTTCTCTACCTGTTTATCCAATATTTTTTGTTTGGAATGATATATTCTATCGACCAGATAACTTTAAGGCACACTTTTCTGAACACCCTGTGCATGTAAAGTGGCTTGTGATGTAACTTAGCAAAACATGGTATAGATGGAAAGATATCGATAATATTTTCACAATAGTTGTTTGGATATATCCTGATTCCTATACTCTATCCAGTTTCTCTTATACTCTCTCAGTATAATTAGGATCTTGAATGGAAGACCATTGGAAATCCTAATTCAAATAATTTTACTTCTCTGAGGTCAAGGTTGACTTTAGGAGATATTATTTCTTCATATTTCTGTTATGTTGTATCAACGCCCTAGAGTCCTAGACGTCTTATGTATAATATGGGCGCTACTTGAAGGTACATTGGGCAGTTATCATATTTTCCTACTGATATATTCAAAAACTCTTTCTTTATTAATGTATTCAAAAATATATAAGTGGTTTTATTGGCATGTTCATGTTATTTTAAATGATATGTTGACAAACACATCAGTATTATAAATATAATAAAAATAAACACTTTCTTTGATACTTTAACAAAAATGTGCAGTGATATAATCAAATACATTTTCAATAGTATATTCAAAGAATTTTCACACATGTAGTCTCTAAATTTTTTAGTGATATGTTCAAAATTAATTTCAGTAATATGTATACAAGCTACCCTGATATTTAGAAGAATGTCTTGTCAGTTCACCCCGAACCGTCTTGTTTAACTCAAAAGTAAAAGTCTAAGTGTAAGACTGCTTCATCAAATAATTCAATAGTGTATACTACCAACTGCTTAGTTCAATGAACAGTATTTGTAAATCATATAATCATTAATTGTATGAATCTTTTTATAGGCTATAAATACAATATTCATTCATAAAAAGAAACACATGTTCATTGCACTGACAATTTTGATAAGAATAAGCTCGACATATATTAGTAACAATTTATAACGAATGTTTGGCAAATTTTAAGGTCATCAATTTAATGAAATATTAATAAATACATATACTCACTCATTTGGTTACAAGTTTAGATTTTTTAACTGTGCCGTAAACGTTTAAAGAGTACAGTTTTATTGTTCCGTTTAATTGTTTTATATGTAAATTGTAATTATACATAAATACAAAGAAATGTATTGCCTTTTTAATTGAAATATAAGCAGAATTTAAAAAAATATATATTTATTGAAACATTCTTAGTGCTTTTTTTTATAATTCTAACTTTTCATTTTCAAACTTCTTTATGAATTAAAAAATGCTTAACAATGTTGACACTATTGACATATTGTACCATTATACTCAAGTAATCATATTATAATCGACTTCATTATTAGACATAAATGTTTTAACATATTTAATGCGTATTTATGCACTACTTTTATTGGTGAACACTCTGCTGTAACCCATTATTCTATATCTTCTATCCTTCTCAAGGTATTAAAAATTAACTATAAATTAAAGCATAACTTTTTCTCAATTTTTATTTCGGTCACAAAATACGAAATGTTTAGAATGTCTATCCTTGTACTGTTGATTTAATGTGTTCAGGTGAAACTTATCAAGTACTCGTAGTGCACGGGTATGACTTCAGATAAATATACTGTATCTTCAACATATGACATAAGATATTTGATATCTTATCAAACCACACAGTTAGTTGTGCTTGAAATAATGTTTACGAGCGTACCGTATTGTGGCGACTTATGTATGTATGTAATGTAAATTAATTGAAAAGCTATCAATAAAATGGAACAAATCGGAACAAATCAATGAAATGGATTGTCTTTAAACAAGAGTTACAGAGGATAAGTTCAATGTTTTTTAATTGCTACTAATGAAATTAATCAGTACTAATTTGTAATTTATGAAATGTATTTGATTTGAATGGTACATTCTTACATTTTTATTTTTATTTTGAATTTGTTACCTAGTTGTAGCAACAGTGTTCTGTTCAATTGTAGCATTAGCATTATACTTATCATATATTGCTATATCACTGTTAATTGAATTTAATTCTGTAATTATCGATCTTAATAGGAATGGTAAATATATATATATATATATATATATATATATATATATATATATATATATATATATATAAATAACAAGTTATGGTTGTATGTGTATTATTGTTGGTACTGATTCTATACATATGACTATTAAATGTTATTCTAAATTTTAAATGGTCTGTCCATTGATAAATATGCATTTATAATTTATTTTGAATAAACAAACATTTTATTAGAAGGTTATCATTTTCATAAAATTAATTCTCTTTGCAATTTTTTTAGATGTATGTATGTACATACAAATAATAAAATGAACATCAAATAGCATAGGTACTTCATTTTTTTACAAAATGCAATCCTCAAGTAATGATTATTACAAATATGAGTTTTTAGTATTGTATTAAGTAATTTTCAACTAAAGTATCAAATTGAGGTAGAGGTAAAATTGTGTTACTTGTATCAGTTAAAATTCGACTCTAGAACAATGGTACATACACTTCAAATTGTGACAGTTCTAAGTGCTTAAAACAAAGCATTCGAGGATACTTAGGACACTTATTCCCATATATTATTCCCAACACAAATGATTGTGACCTTTGCGTTTGTTTGTTACAAATCATGACAAGACATGACTGATAATAAAAAGTCTGACTATCTTCCACGTTCAAAAAAATACACGTGTGACAAGGTGGAAATGGACTATTAAATGCATTCAAAGTAGTACAAAATGTAATGTTTATTAAGACGATCTCTCTGATCGTGGGTTTTTTCCAATGCATAGGTTTCGACGAAGATTGACCTCGTCATTTGCCTTTTTAAGGAGGACTTGTTACGGAAACAATATTTTGGTAGAGGAAATTACAGACAGTAGAGAAGGATCAGGTAAGTGCAAAGATTTTAGCCCTTTGGTTAACCCATATACTTCTGTAATCTTGATCAAGATTACTAAGAAAAAAAAAACGTATTACACGTACTATACAAAACCAGATACATCTTACCCTTAACATAACCTTATACTAAGCCTCAAAATGTTTATAAGGTTTGCAAGAAACTATAATGTTTAATTCTTTGTTTGAAGGTTATTTTTGACGATGGAAGGATTGTGAAGGAAACAGGATTTTTCCGGGGATACGGTTTCTCTAAACGTAGTGTTACTGATTTCTTGTTTCACTGAACAATGGCAAATGTCCGGAAAATCCTGTTTCCTTCATATAATGTTTAAGTTTTAATATTTAATATTAAAACTCTTTTGGTTAAAGAACGATTAATTGGAATAGTTTTAAAATTTATCGATTAATACGCATTTATAGCTATCACTATCTCTTAACCTTCATCACTCGCACCCTTCATTTTGTAACTGTTCAGATTTGATTGTTTACTAAATCAGTATACACAAAGTAAACAACTCCTCTCACTTTTTGGTGTTTTCTGTCAATTTCCAATTGTAATCTTTAGAGATATGAATGGATTTCTTTAAGACATCGCCATATGATAGAAGACACTAGTAAGTTGCTAAGTTAATAAAGAATTCTAACCAGAGTGTAATAATCTATATGTTTAGTACTTTAATTATTGTAGTTTGAGTACTTGATGTTTTGTAAACTTTTTCAGCTCTAAGTGGTGAAGAAATAGTTTTTAACTAGATATTCACAGTCACCGGAAGGTCGATATTTTTTATTGTTGTAATAGACCAACAACCCAATACTTTCTATCACGTAAACTCAACAAATCATTAATTATCTAAATATGGCAATATTGTTACTATATTTTTCCACACACAATAACACTGAGTATAATAAGTTGTTTATTATTATGGCTTGTTTTTAAACCTAGTATTTTTGCAGACTTACTGATTTTTTATATAATTATCAATATTAGAAACAGATTTATTCCAAGTAAAATCATTTAATGATTTGATTGGTTGAAGAAGTTCCTCAAATTAACACTGGCACATAGATTCTTTCGGTGGTTTAGAGATTCTACAGCCTTAGCAATATAGAATAAGAATAAGAATAAGAAGAATACCTTTACCTGTTGGAAGTTCTGGCTGTGAAAGCTACAGACTTGTGGAGGTGTCAGTGATAATACAGGATATTTCGAATTCTTGATGGCTTTCAAAAATCAAATACTTTCTGAGGCCAAGACATTACAGAAAACTAAAAGCTCTAAGAGGCCAAAATGTCTCATAGTTCTGGATTTAAAACTGTAATCCCAAAAGCTGGACAGTTACCAGCAGAAAATAAGTTTCTGTTAAGTTGAGAAATAGAGATCTATAGCTCACAGCAATCAGGAGCATCAACCGATACTTTTGGAGTTCATTCATAATTTGCATACCTGGATTATATCTACTGAACGAGAGACTTTAGAACACGAATCCGTTCCCAGGATACAGTTAACTACGTATAACTTGTGTCGTGTGTTAAATCTAGCATGAATCTAGCAATAAGCACGAAATGTTTTCATTTAATTTTAAATTGAATGTTTCTATCTTTTTAAATACTTATTAATAGTCTCTGACTCCGTTTAATAATTCTCACGGATTAGGAATTACTAATAAATAATTCTCACGGATTAGGAATTACTAATAAAATCTATTTATATGTGACATTTAATATTGCGGAGCACATTGATGTTTATAATTAATTGATTATCTTCTTGCTCAATTGAACTCTCTACCAAACTATTAGTTTTTTTCTCAGCTCGGAGGAAAGTTATCTTATAAAAAGCTGATAATTTATGTGCTATTTTTATAATAATAATAGATAATAAATACAATTTAAAGGTTATTTATATAGTGGGAGTTATTAAAATAAATTTTAAAATAGATACATATAAAAACTGTATTTTTAATATAGCAGCAACACTATTAATACATAATGACAATAATACATGACATGTTATTTAATGAAAATATAAAAATTCACACACTTGTGCCTTGCATTTTATAAATAAATATTGACTCAGTAATCCTTGTTCGTTGTTCTCTATTTGGAAGCAGGTTATGGTTTTCCATAGGGACACTCAGGATGTTTATCGTATCCTTTCACCATATTGGAGACGAAAAATTTCCTTCCACCTTCACCCAAGTCGAAAGCACCCAAATCAGCCATATCTTTGTCCGTTAGTTCAAAATCGAAAATCTGAAAAAATTAAAATGAATTAATTTAATATGACAAATATTTGTATAAATAATTGGGTTTTCATAATACATATTGTAGTATAATTTATTGATTGATTGATTGATTTATTTCCAAAAATTTATATACAGAGTAAATAAAATACATAAAAAATATCTTCATATGAAATTATCCCCACATGGGCATCAATCAGCCTGTGTGTGGGGAAACGAGTTCATCAGTCTGCATTATACCAATGTCACTCAAAACTCGTAAATCAAAATAAGGGAATGAATTAACATTAATAAAAAAGATTTAACCTCTAAAATATACCATACTAGGCCAGAGCATGGAATACCTGAGTAAATTTAGTATTAAAAAATCTAAAATTTGAAAGGAATATAACTCATGTAGGAAACAAAAATTAATCATGATGAAAAAGATTAAAAGGATTATATAATTATTAAATTTGATTTATTATATTTTTTTTTTGTTAAAAGGAGATTGTGGACTCACGTCTATGTTCTGCTTGATGCGGTCGGGGTGGGAGCTCTTGGGTATGACGGCGACACCGAGCTGCACCATATGTCTCAACAACACCTGGCCCGGGCTCTTGCCGTGAGCTTGAGCTATGCGTATCACAACCTCCTCTGTCAAGGGGTTCTTCTTCTGCTGTCTGTCACAGAGTTTCTCATCAATAAATGAGGTTATCTCTTTTAATTCACTAGCCAAGAAAATTATTTAAGCTTATGAAAGACAAATTCCATTACGTTATTAGTGGTAAAATTTTAATTTTATTATTGTTATTTTCAAAACATTTTAGCAGAATGCTATCACAATCTACCTTTATTACAGGGTGGACTTTTTCCAAAACACTTCAGTTACTTATTACAAAACACAGAGTTACTCATTAAGAAATTAGGGTGTCACTTACAATCATTATTTAAGAAAAACTGAGCTTAGTTGTAGAAAATCTTACAGTATTATCGATGTTATAATTTTTAATCAATTAATGTTATTTTCTATTTATTTTTTCCAAAATTCGACAAAGACATTACAATCCACTTTCAGCATAGTGTGGCTCTTTTGATCAAAAACACTCATCATGTATTACAGAACACCAAACTATGTCACATTGAAAATACCATGTTTATTCTGCTTACTATACTTAACGTATTACTAATCGTATTACCTGGGAAATTGCAACAGTAATACATTGATTTTAATAGACGTACTGTTATCTGTGTAGTTAATGGTTAGGTATCAAAAATTTAACATTCAAAGTTATGTGGTGCAGCCCTCGCGTTAAAATTTAGAAATAACTGAAATAATAAATCAAGCCTCAGCAAACAATACGTATTAAGAATGACTAATACAATTTTCTGTGGAATAATACAGTCCCAGATATGCTCATTACAAGTTAACCTAAAACCCAAATTCCACCCTGGATATTTAATGATTAGACATTATTTTATGACCACATGCCACAACTAACCTTAATCAAGAAATACATTATATGTTCTTATTTTTATACAGGCAACCATTAATAAATGTCTTGGTGAGATTTACACGAAGGCATTCCTTATGACTCTATTCATGAAAAAAACGAAGTATACAGTTTATTAATTTAACAACTTTACAATTATTTCATTGCAGCATCCGGACTATGCCGTCTACATAACGGTGATCATGAAGCTCGATTGTGTCTGATCTTACAAAAGATCAGATCATTAATTCTCAAGTGCATACATAACTTGCGAAACATATTTTCTAAGTACATGATCTCTACTAATCAGTTTTAAAACGCACGATACTCACTCAGTCATGTTGCCTCCTTTGTCAAAGATAGACACGGCAGCACCAGAGCCCAGGGTAGCAAAAGATGTGACTGGGATTCCGTTTTTCTTACCCCACTCGCGCAGCTCTTTCCGCTGGAAGTAGAGATGGCACTCGACCTGGTCCGTAGAGGGGCGAATCCTCGCGACCTTCAGGATCCGCTCCATCTGGGCAATTGTGAAGTCGGACAGGCCGATAAACTTGGCCCTCCCTGCGTCCACTTGGGCCTCCATCGCCTGCAAAGGTGATTCTAAGTATAATCTTGTACATTCGGTATTTTTAGTTTTTTTATCTGCAAGTTTCTTGTCAAATCGAAGTCATTTATGCTAACTAAATAGCATTTACTTAAAATTTCAAATAATGGACAGAGTTTTGCAATTACGTCAATGTAATACTCATTACAAACAGTCCAAATAAAAGTTTTAATTAAATGGCTTTATAGTAAATTGCAGCCATCATAAAAATGTGCCTGTATCTCAAGATCAATCTTTAATAACGTAATTCTTATATGATGGAGAAGAATGTGTACGGCATAGCTTAACATTACAAATTGCAGGAGAAGAATTGCTGTCGATATTTTGGGACAACGGATACTGTACAGAATTCGGTGATAGCGAAGAATATGAAGTCATGGAACTGACTAGAGTGTTTTTTAAATAAATGTAGACATTAATTTTTAACACAAATTAAAACTAGGGTCTGTAGACTTCATGAACGTTTGATAATTGCAGGGATTAACTAAATGTTTTACTCGATTATCACAAAAATGATATTACAATAATAAGAATCAGGGATTTAAATAAAACCAGAAATATAAGTCACATTTTTTAGTAGATCGTTATCTCTTACGTAAACATGAATTTATCTCACATACACCCTCCTCGTATGATCCCCTATGTGCTTATGTTGTTTTACATTAAGTAATCCCAAGAGCAAAGACAAAGTTAATTGTAAAAGAGTAAAATATTTTGCTCCAGATTGCGTCATTGACGAATTAAAAAAAAACATCTAATGCATGACCAAAGCTGTGAATATTTTCACGTAAAGATAGTCCAAACCCGTGGAATTCATTGTGTAAGGGCATTATAACAGTGGTTTGAGTTAATACAGTGAAATGACCAATTATTTCTCAATGACCCATTCTTCCCAGACTACAGTCCAAAAATCACAAAACTTATATAACGGAAAGCCTTATAAACAATAATATTGATATTTTGGTTGACATTAATTAGTAACTTCATTTTCATGTATATCGGAAATAATGATAAAGGAAAGATTTTCTACTAGTCCGTAATACACTTCTTAGACTTATGTTTGTATATTTTCTTTATCTGGATAACAACGCAAACTTAACTATTTCACTAGAATTATCTTAGACCGACAGTATAGTAAAAGAGCCAGAAGTAGAGGCTTTTTGCCAGAATTAGATTTCCAGGAGAATCTAACTCTGGAAATCTACATCTACAGATACATATGTATATTGTTTTTTGATCGTGGTAATAAGTCACCAACGAGAATAGCTATGGCCGTATAAAAATGCCATAGAACTTCATCATATTACATCATTTATAAATTAGTAGTATAAGAAAATCAATTTTGAAAATTGAGTGAGAAACTGCGGGTACCAGTTTGTGTTTATTATTGCAATTGTTAGGTTATTGTTTAATTAATATCGGTGCTATATTATGAAAATAATGACATATATTTACCTTCCACAAAGCGATATGATCTGTGCCATAGTCGAGTTTCAGGTATCCGTTTTCGTCTGTAGGAAACAGTTCCTTTCCAGGCTGGAAACCCACGGGTTTGTGGATCAGGTACAGGTCTACATAGCTTAGTTGAAGGTCTTCCAGAGACTCCTTCAGGTACCTCTCTACCAACTTTTCATTGTTCCCCACCATAGGCAGCTGTAATAAAACATAAATAATGTCTTGAATAAAACCATAAGTTTTTATTTTCTTGTAATCTAACTACATATTACGTTCGAAATGATATGAAATAACACCTTCATGACATGTACTCTACTTTCCTATTAAAGTTAATAATTTCGTAGACTGCTAAATTAATTACGGTTGTTACAAGAGGAATTAGGCATATTATTTACTTCGAAGATCTCCTAATCTATCTCCTTACCTTAGTAACGACGAACAACTCCTCCCTTTTGATTCTGCCGCTATCCAACCACTTCTTTAGTGCATTCCCCACTGCTTTCTCGTTCCTGTACATGTAGGCAGTGTCGAAGTGTCTGTAGCCAGCCTCTAGGGCATACTCCACTGCCTTTGTAACGTCCTCGTCTGACGACTGTAAATAATTAACCATATCAATATTGTTATGGTATATAGAAAATGCAGTAATGATGTATTCATTAACTGCTAATATAATATTTGCTTGCTTATATGAACCATAATCAACACTGCTAGATCGCCTAAATCTGCATTTTAAAAATCATATATTTTTCCTAAGCAACCGTATATTTAATAAAACTTGTTGGTACTTTAGTATTTTTCATTTAAAAATTAATGGTTAAATGTAGTTTATGAAACTTGCTACTGGATTCAGTTGTATTTATATACTTACACACTTTTGAGAAATATATGTTCTCTTGATAATGTAAACTAAGCAATTAATAAAAACACATAATCTTTTTTAATACTGAAAATATCCTAATGCTGTAAATACGATAGAATACCTTTAACTTTGCCTATCCTTCTATATTTTATTCTTCTGGTTCCTTCTTATTACAGTACTATACTTTTTAATCTCTTAGTTGCTAAGTTTATAGATCTAGGCTATAAAAGAAGGGTAGTAATGTAATTGAAAATTTAAGTGTACCATTTCATGTTAGAATCATATTTATTCTAATAATAGTTTCGTACTTTTGAAAGTAATAAACAAACACAATCATGAATTAAATATATCAAACTTCAACAATTCTAACTATTCGTTTGTCACTTCTGTAATAAAACTTATTTTTTATTTTTAATACATTTTAAGTACGATTCATTATAAAAAAGATTATTTTATAAGATTGATGTGATTTATGCCATGGTATAAAATATTATTAGAAAATGCTGAATAAAAATCAGTCGCATTTATTTTGATATTTTATTAGTGTTGAATTTTAGAAAACGTGGGGATTTTTTATTTCGAAACTCGATGATAAAATACGAGCAGTTATATAATAGGTTAAAAAATTGTCAGCATATATTTCCATATTTGAGATTAAAACACAAAACAAATTTCATCAATATCTTGTTATTGTAAAACATGCATACACACGTACAATCGAACAACAAGTATTGTTTTCTCAAAATTAGATACGGTAGTTTTCAAAAAATCATATCTATTTATAAACAGAAAACCTATATTCTGTACCTCTGTTTAAAGATGACACTAATTTTGTTGTACTCACCCTCTCCTCCGTGCTCCTGGCCAGTGTCCCGAGGCCCACGACAGGCATCCTCATGCCAGAGGTTGCGGTAAATACAGAGTCCTTGGTCAACTTAGGAGACATCTCGGCTGCGAGTAACACTCTTCTGTCACTTGAACGTTTGTTACGACACGGTGAGCTCTGGCAGCGCTCACTATATATACTGCCGCTCTTATCGCGGCATACGCTCTTGAGATAACTCGTAAGAGATAACTTCACCAATTTACCTGCTTAATTGATATTTCACAACAATTTGAAATATAATTTTTTACGTATAGGAAGAAATTGAAATGTCTGAGCTGTGCCTTATTTAGGAGTTTTTATATTATAAACCTCTTCATAAATTATAATTAATGAAAGTTAAC
Organism: Homalodisca vitripennis; assembly: GCF_021130785.1. Taxonomy (NCBI): domain Eukaryota; kingdom Metazoa; phylum Arthropoda; class Insecta; order Hemiptera; family Cicadellidae; genus Homalodisca; species Homalodisca vitripennis. The sequence goes on along the minus strand of NC_060211.1, from coordinate 41,763,120 downwards.
ATACTGATTAAAGCAAAAACATTTATTTCTAAGAGAAAACAAAGTTTTAAATCAGGCTTGCTCTAGGGACTTCTCAAAAAAAGTACGGGTTTAATATCTACTTCTTTTATAGCTAGTAATTAACTAGCTAGCCTTGTTCACTAGAATCTGTTCGGCTATTGTGTATTATAAGCTTTTTTAAACTTTTATATTTATTAACTAGAAAATCTGTATTACATTATTAGCTAAGATATATCACTCCATGGGCTGAAAAATTCATTTCTTTCTCTTTGTTCGCACGACATCACGAAAACAAAATCACCTATAGACTTCTATTCTTCATAAATAACATCATAATTAATGATGGTAGAAGTAACACCATAGGATTTAGCTCAACATTGGGGAACATTTTTACATTTTTCTCATTGTAGCCATTATAGAAACGAGAAGATAGCAGAAAAAATAAATTTATAAACAAGCTGAATACAATCACATGCAGTTGTAACTAGTGATACTTATATTCAAAGAGTTGATTTAAATATAAGTAATTACCTCTTATATATCACAAACTGTTTATATAGTTTGATATCTGTAGTTTCACTAGTTCTAAAGATAATAATTTTTTAATACAAAGTACTGGCTAGCGGTCAAACGACACATTTCTGGATCTTTCTTTACAGGGCATTTATTGTTTTTAATGACGAGTACTATCAGCCACAGAAGATTGTGACACCTTCTTCTAAACACACTGCACATATAAAGTGGCTTTTGATATAACTTAGTTGTCTTGGTATAGATGAAAAGATATCCATATGTATTCACTATGGTCATTTAGAGATATCATGATTGCAGCACTCTATCCAGCATCTCTTATACATACCCTTATACTCAGATTCTTAAATTAGAAAACCATTTGAATTTCTAAAGAGTTTTTATCTAGCACCAGGGCCCAAAACGTTTTGTTTAAAATATGGGCGTCACTGAAAAAAAACAATCGCAACTCTTCCTTAAGTGATATGTTTACAAACTCTATTTGAGTGAGGTGCTGACAAAAACTGTCAGTAACATGTTTAGAAAGACATTCTGTGATATACTGACAAGCACATACACCGGCATGTTCATACACACTTTCAGTGATATTTTACACACTATTTTCAGAGATTTGACCACATACATTTTGACCAATATATTCACAAGGAATATCACACATGTGATAACATATGTTTTTAGTGACTCGTTCACAAATAATTTCAATAATTTGTACAAAATCTACACCGATTTCATGACATTTGGAACGATGTCTTACCATCCTACAGAGTTCGAATCTTTCTCAAAAGCTCGGTAATATCACTTCTTTCCAACACCAATTTCCCTCCATTACCCTTCTTGTACTTCGTTCATAACTGCTTAAATATTCTGAAAATAGATTTTTTGAAATTTTGAAGCTTATTTTTTCTGCATCTATACCGAGCCCTATCTACCTCGAACCTTCTCGTTCAAGTCGGAAGTCAAAGGTTAAGCTTGACTCCTAATCAAATAATTCAATTGTGTACACCATCACTTAATTATTTTAATAGTACGCTGCCTTTACTGAACGATGACTGTAAACTAATATAATAATTAATTGTATTTTTAGTACACGTATAATCGTTGCAAAATGCAAAATGTTTAGAACTTCTATAATTTTAAATGTGTTGGTGAGCTAATAATCAACAATAAGTACACGTAGTGAACGGATATGACTATAATAAATATATCTTGAAAACATGACAGATATTTGATATCTTATCACACCACACAATTGGATGCATTTGAAATAATGTTTATAAACGTATGAAATAATGCCGTCTGATGTATATTATAACTCAATTCAGAATCTAGCCCTGGAATGAATCTAACAAAATGGATTATAAATCAGACAATAATTAAGATGTATATGATGACTACAAAAAAGTTTCTTTTGAATACTGTTTGATCCACTTACTCCAATGTATGTCAGGTTTGGCCATTAAATATACTTAAGCATTCTTACTGAGCAAATTAGTCATTAAATATTACGGCAAAAACGCTATAGTCAGGTCATGCATTAAAATAGTACTTTCGTGCTTAGGTCTCAAAAATAATTAAGTAACAGTCAAGTTTTTTACAAAGTGGACATTAATGTTTATTAATCGAATGCTGTTACATAAACTAATTGTTTTGATAAATATTTTTAATCTATTCAGTGAAATTAATGAATAGATTAAATTAGAATAGATTATAGAGACGTTCCACTAAATAGGTGGAAACGTTCTACTCCCGATTTTCTCTTTGATTAACGACGGTAAACAGAGGTGGAACAACTCTTAGAAACCCCCTCCCACTCTCTGCTCTTGGGTTTTACGCTGGTGGAATTCCATTGATTCGATTACAAGGCATTTTATAAACTATTACCTTTCGGTTTATTCGAATCAGAACATTATTGAGAGTTAGAGGTTTTATTGGAGCGAGGACGCAACAAATGTTGATAATTAACCGTCAGAATGAACGATCCTAAAACTCGAAACGAAACTGCGTTCTTACCTTTAGATTATAGTAGTAACTACAACATTAACTGCAGTATAACCAAAGATCTTAGCAACGAATCCAACAAAGTAACTTCATTATACGTTATGTTGCTGACATAATAAAATGACATACGATTGTACTCAGTTTGAAATCGATTATGTTTATTCTATGATACTTTACTTCCATTTAGGCTACCTACAATACCGATACAAAAATTTTGAAATTTTATCTTTTATCTAAATTTTAAGCTTTTGGCCCCAAAATCAGTTAAGTTTTCCCTTGCATAAAAAGGAATCTATACTTTGTAACATTAAAAACGCAATACAACAGTTTTTATACTATTTACAAGTAACTACATAGTACGATTAATTTTTTTTTTCAATTGTTATTACACCCTACACAATATTAGCACACATCAGCTTAAACTTATACCTTGTCGTATTCTTTAATTTTTAATTTAATTATCCCTGGTCAAGAATCCCATCCAGTTTCTCATCCTACATGTGTTAATTAATTATCTCATCAATCTAACTGTCTGGTAAAATTTACCCCTTCAAATATTTATTTCTGGCTAGCATAAACTACACATCAACTTGGTGGAGAAAATGAATAAAACATTATAAGATTTCTGTTTCTTTTCTATAACTTTTTACGTATAATAAAAACCAATTTGAAAGAATCCATAAGATTTAAATTAAAAGCTAAAAATTAAATATCTGATTCTGTTTTAGGCTTGACTCCTTAAATCTGGAGTCATGTTCGTCTGAAGTGACCAAAAATAGTCGGCAACAAAGAACGAACAAGCTCAAAAAGAAACACCCAAATCAATTTCGACATCAGAGACACCCATACTAAAAAAGTAGTGTAACCTAGATGAAGAGGTATTCTCATTGTCTCATCAAATACACAATTGAGTGCACTACGATGTTGACTGACACGATCCTAAAGAGCACGGTGGAGCAACCGAGTCTTCTACACATAAAGTAGCTATGGTGGAAAAGGATGATTCAATACTAATGTTGAGTTTAGCTCCAAACCACCTTCCTCTTACATGCAGCAATCCTTTAGGAACGTGAAATATCTTCAGGAAGAAAAATATGACAGGAAAACTGTATAACGTGAGAGACTTTCTTCCATTTTTTATTATAGGAATTCTTTCCACACTTCCAGACATAGACAGGTATGTGTATCCATCAATATAATTTAATAATTAATTCAATATTCACAACAAATAATACTAACCATCGATATCCGGAACCACGTAACGCTAAAATTCCACTTTGTCGGTATTACATCTGTCTAATGCTGTGCTGTATATTGTGAGTTAAAAGGGGCAGAAGACCGTTAGTTAAGTGCATAGGCTTTGAATTAAGCCGAGGGTAACAACTAGTAATATTATAAATTCTAAAACAAGCGTATAATTTGGTACAGTATTAAAATCCGCACATGAGAGATAAAACGGTGTATTTGGCTCAAGATAGCAAAAAAACTCAAGAACAGCTGCAAGAGATTGTATCCTTCATCATCGGCTTATCTTGTCCCCTTAATCCTTGATAACAGCGGATAGAAATGCTTACTGGCCTTGATGTCATTTCCTATATTTTTAACCTTGTTATTATCGTACAAGGAACCTTATTTATTCGCTTTCTTATCATACAAACACGCTGCAATAATAATACTTTCCTAGAGTTCCGTTTTACCAATGCATTTTTTAGGTACTTTTATAAATATATTTTGGTTGTGTAATACTAGATAAATTTAATTTCAAACGTTATTATTTCGTACTGTTGTTTTTTTTCTATATTGTCTAAGAAGAAAAAACATTTTTTATTGTCCTCGAATTTAATTAAACTGTAGTTTTTCCTGCTTCTGATAAATAACCTCTCAGATCGAAAATTTTGTACACAAGGCATTTTATTATTATACAAAAGGCAAATGGTAATTAGTTATCATCGTTGTCAGTCATAAAAATATATATTTAATCACTCAATTATTTTATTAAAAATGCATTGTGTGTAAAAATATCACTTTAATATTTTCTATACCATAGCAGATGAAATCTACGAACTTAGTTATGGCAAGTTATGGCTGTCTTAAATATTTGCCGTTAGAAAACTATCACATATTTACATAGGAGGAGCCCGTGTGGAATGTTCTGAAAATTTCAAATGCAAGCCTATGTCAATATGCATATAATTATGAACAAGTTTATTATTGAAACTTAAGACCGCAAATATCGCTTCATAAGCTTATTAAAAATGACAAATTTTGAATAGTATTCATACTAAACCTTTAAACGGCCGACATTTTGTATAAAAGTAATCGCTGGATGAAATTAGAGCACTTTGAGTACATTAATGATGGAACTTTTGGAGAAAAACCCTATAGTCGAATGTATTCCAAATATACAAAAGGATCAACCTTAGTGTAAAAGCTTAACTGATATAAATATAAAATATTAGATTCAGGAACCTTAATTTGTCATTAATATTACGAAATTCTTTTAATAATCCAGATGCGTGCAATATTATTCACATTGTACATTTATGAGTGTTAATCTCAAACCATGTGTACATTTTTATCTAATCAAAACAACTGGATAACGTTTTCGCCTTCACATTTTTCGAAGCTTTTATTATTCAGTAATATGTTGCACTAAGTATTCCAATGTAACAGGCCTTGATTAAAATTATTAATACTCTGATTATTTGGCAGAAACTTATCTCTTTTAGTAATTATTGTGTATTAAGACAAATTCTGAAGTTTTTCACTATATAACAATTTTTATACTTTCTAATTCTAGATTTTGATTTTGAAAAATACAAAAATTGGTTTTCTATTAACATTTAGCTATGTGTATAGCCTAATTTGCTATGTTTTATGGCACTAGTTAATATGTGAATATAAAACATTGTTTAAATTTTATTGCGTTTAAATATTTGTAAATAATAATATTTTATTCTGTTTGATAAAAGTTTTCATGTGGCCTTGTGCATAATTTCCCTCAGATACTAAAAACCACCCGACTACCTAATATCTAACTGTGACTAGAAGAATTAGAAACATGGAAAATACTATGACAGACGTATTTGTAATCAAATATATTCTTTATAAGATTTCAACTTAGTGTATTATTGTTCTATTTACATACTAAAAACATTAATATTAGCTCAAATAATAATATTACATAAAAATATTAGTGGCATGTGAGTTTAAATGCTTATAATATTATTTTAGTTTCAAATGATTGTGTAAATCAATCTATAGACCTTAATTATGGCTGTCAGTCAATAATTGTGTATGAAGTGAAAGAGCTTGGAAATAACCAACCATTAGACCAGGGTGGGAATGTTAGCCGGAACGGTAACCATTGCTTATGTTCGTCCTGGGGCCACTTTTATTGCTTAGATCCTTCCTTAGATCTCTTCTTGCTACTGCGGGAACTGTCCTGAGGTGAATTCTCTGTGATTACTGTGAAAGCTGCGACATTTACTGCTGTAAGGTTGGTATTGTGTGTTGTGTAGGCTGTAGTATCTAGTGTGTAAATATAAATCTTTCTCTTAAGGGGGGTTTACCAACGCCTATTCATTTTTTTATTTGACAGCCTAAGCGTTTGCAAGAGCCGCTGTAGAGAAACTACCATGAGTTTCTCCCGCAAGAACAATGCTAAAAGTATGCACTTGTATCCTTATATTTTTATCGCAGCCATAAGGGAGATGTCTCATTTTATAGTTATAATTAATACGCATCCAAACGGTGTTTTGTTTTTTAGCAAGTATATATAAAAGTAAAAGTATTATAGTTGAATTGATTACAAAATAGGACTGGCGCTCGGCATAGGAGAGGGAGCGGCGTTGCCACGTTGACGTCGCTTGGCGTTACAGGGTACAGCAGATCTGCTAGCCACGCGCGTTTCACTGACCGTTTATAGAGTCTTCAATTGATTATATTATTATTCTATTAATTTCTTCATTATGGTTAGTATTTTTGAGTGACTTTTGGTCATTTACACAAAATTATGATCAAGTTCACTCATGACCTTGCATGAACTTGTATGCTCATACTTTTCGTTTTGGTGTTCATAAGTAAAACAAACTCACGTAAATATTGATTTAAATAATGACATAAATATTTGGTTGAACATTTTATTTTAAATATCATTACAATTGGGTAGATAATAATTGTGATGTAATTTTAAACAAGTATTCATAAAAAGGATTTAGAATATGGTTTTTAAGTGTATAGTTTTGTCATATTTGCATGCGGAAATAGAATTCAAAATATATTCGGTTTATTTTTGCTTTCTTCATGTCTGCTTCAAATGGGATGTTGAATTTCTGTAGCCATTCCACCATCAAACAATTTTTGAAGCCATTGTTGGGGCCTTGTCCAATACTTTTGAGTGGTACTTAGCATTATCAAATACTATGGTTGAGGATTTTCCAGATTTGGAAGAAGATTGTTTACAAAACAGCCTAAAAACTTTTCGTGGTCCATTTCTTCATGGTAATCGCTCGTTTTTTTTTTCGAAGAAAAAAGTAGAAGGCTGTTTGGAATAAACCCTTTAGAACTACCAGCGTGAAGCAATATCATTCTTCCCACTTTACCGAGAGGTCCGGACATTGTACCTTGAACAGAGTCAACTGGCCAAGCTTTTGTTTGGGAGTGGTTTGTGTTAACCCATGTCTCGTCAATCCAGAGTACTTCTTCTAAATTTAAGTTCTTCATTTGACGACCTACAGCGCCATGCAACTACATCTGGTCTTTCAAAAAGTACTTTCCGTTTCCCAACTGACTTGTACTTGAAGCCAAGTTGTTTTAAAACAAGTGAAAGAGAAGATTTGCAGCCGTTAAATAAATCGGCATCCTTCAATGATTGAATTAGTTTTTTTTCCTTTCGTCTATAGTATGCATACACACGACGACGGATTGCATGTTTTTGGAAATTATCCAGGTTTGTAACTCGTTTCTGACGTGGAAGTTTCTTTTTGTTTGGGGTATGTACTTCTCCACTTCCTCCCTCATCAAGGTTTTTCTTCTTCTCTGAACAAATTTTTACAACGGTATTTTTATTTATGCCCAGGGCCGCTGCAGTTCGTTGTACAACTTTGGCAACGGGTAAGAGTGGCCTATTGTTTGTTTTTTCCTGCTGGAAATATTCTTTGGCAGTGCAAACAAGTTTTCTAGCTTGAGTGCGCAGAGGTACACCACGTCCTACGTTCTGATAATGTAAACGCTTAAGATGAATGCGCGGACGCCCACGACGTTTCACAGTTTGATTTTCTGCATTCATAATGTAAATATAATCATAAACTACCAGTACGAAGGTTATAAAAGTACAAAATAGTTTGTTACACTACTGTAGGCATAAGTCACAGCTAAATCCTGAAAAGGACTGTTAAACAACGGTAACACCACTACAGTTGCACAGAACACGAGACTACAAAGTGAAACGCACGAATCGGTAACTGGGCAGAGACTGTAGACTGAGACTGAGGAGGGTCGTGCGGATATGAAAACGGCAACGCTGTGCGGTTTACTCAAAGCTGATTGGCTGCTCTCAGTCGTCGACCGCGCCCCCTCCACCGGTCCCAGTCCTATTTTGTAATCAATTCAACTATAATTTTTTAATTGTAAAAATATGAAATTAAACAAATTTTTAATTAAGAGAATATTCCATTTTCTTGTTTAAAACGAAATAACTCAAATAAATCTATGGCTAAAAATAAGGTAGTTTAAAAAATGATACTATCTAGTTTGGGTGGGCCGAGGACGAAGTAAAACACCGTACTAAGGACCTGAGTTTGATATAGCGCAAGTTTTTATCCTTTCTGTGACCGTAGCACCTTTTATCAATACCATCGAACTTGTACCGTAAAATCTACTGCACTTGTACTGCACTGCAAAGAGTATCAAAGTGGTAAAAACATATTTAAGATTGAGTGAAATCATTCCGTACCGATTGTCGCTTTGATTAACGAACGGTAAACAGAGGCGGACCAAATCCACACGATGCACTCGTATCCTGTAGCTCCGGGATACTCATCACTGACTCGTGTACGTGATTCAGTCGTTCAGTACATTTAACATAGCACACGATATGTCACACGCTCGTGACCGTGGTTGAATCAACTATTATATGTAACTTGGAACACTGTTAGAATTGAACCTTCTCACACTCATAAATGTGTGTCAGTCGTTAAGTATATTGTACACAACACAAGAGTTACAGTTGACTGTAACCTTTGAATACACATTGATCGATTCGTGATCAAATGCAGCTCGTTCAGTAGAACTAACACTGCAAACGATTTGTCATAAATGCGTGTTCAGTAGATCTACATTTGGGATACGAATTGCAACTGAACTGTAGCCTCGAGAAATCCGTCAGTGATTCGTGCTCGCAAGTCAGTCGCCCAATAGATATAAACCTGGTATGCAAATCATGACAGAACTATAAACCTATCAGTGGGCCCTTGTAATTACTCTGAGCTAAAAAGTATCTTCTTCTCACTCTTCTAACTTTTCGGTTTGCAGTTGGGGTTGCCCTCTAAGAACTTATAGTCTTGACTTCTTTGATTATTTAGATTTAGAAAGTTTTTAGCTTCTAGAATATTTTGGTTTTTGGAAGATACCCAATAAATACCAACAAGATTTAAACTCTCCCGTATTATCGCTCACACGTCTACATGCCTACAGCTTTCACAACTAGGACTTCCAACTTGTAAAGATCTGACAAAGGCTGTTGAATCTCCACACTACGGAACAAAATCCAGTGACTGAAAGTTGCTTAGCTTTTGAACGTTTCCCAGGAGGGTTCACTTCTGGGTGGTTTATACCTTGTAGTTAAACTTACACTGAGGACAGCAAAATCCATGTGTCTCATAAATCTGGGTAACGTATAAATGTCCAATAGCGACACATCACTAACCGCAAATTTTGAGATATTAGGTTGCAAGAGTAGATGGATAGGTCTAGTGTCTCCTCTATTGTGGGCGATGTCTCTTGGATTTGGTGGGGCTCCCAAAATGTTAAATGATCTTGCAAGCCTAGACAAAAGGACGTGCCACCATCCGGAATTTTACAGTAACGCGCATACTATAAACCAGACGTTTAGGGTCCTGATGTTGCATAAAAAATAACCATAAATAATAAAACTCCTTATTAGAATTTTCAAAACTTACAGTGGTTTTTCCAATTCAAGACATTAAATTCGAGTACGTATAAGAGAAACTGGATAGACTGCTGCAATCATGATATCTCCAAACGACCAAATTATAAAGTATGGATATGTAATGAAGCATTCCACCAATACGAAGTACGCTAAGTTACACCAAAAGACACATGTACAGGGTATCACAAACTTTTGTTGCTGATCATCAGTAAAAAGTATAAACGTTCTCTAAGCATACCCCGAGAAATGTGTAACCACCAGCCGCCATTTTGTATTATGTATAAACAATTATTATCTCTAGACCTATTGAAGCTACAGATATCAAAATATGCACGTAGTTTGTAATAAATTAGGTAAATTTAAAAAGTATGATTTGGCATGCCTTAATACTAACACATTTTTGCCGCTAAATTTTTTTAAAAATTTCAATAACAAAACAAACCAGTATTTTTATAAACAATTGATACGATTTACTACTTTTAAATGTACATTATAATTAAAACGGTACTTTATTCAATGACATGTCTCAACGCATAAACGAGCACGACAACTTCAATGGTATGCTTGGAAACAAACATGAGCAACAAACATTCTGAGAGTTGAAAGGCATCAGCTGCTTTGTCAATTTATTCCAGTAGAAACCAAGCCTAACCTTGTTCATCGGAAGCCTAGCCGTTTGGGCCGTTACCGCACCCAACTTCACCTCATCTTGTGGTGTTATGACATTATCATATCAGCTGATTCTCCGTATGAACCGACGCAACGACTTCTCTCCTCATTGCACTTTGAGTTTACATGAGTTTTTCTTCGTCGTTGTTCTTAGCTGCATGTATTTTTTTAGTTCTATTTTTTATGTGAACACGTGATCATTTAAATCATGAAAGTAAAGGATTCAGGAAGAAGTAAAGGAGTGCGGTAATAGTGTGAGTATTGTGGACAAGAGTCACAGAATTCAACGAGAGGCATTCGATTTGGGAAAAACAGATCTGTATGAGCAAATCTATGATTTTCGCTGTAGCTTAGACAGTCTTTAGCTGACAGCAAGTCGATTTTAGACATTTTTTATCGCGATTTATGGGGCAAATATATCGCAAAATACGATTTTTGAAGTACATGGAGGTGGCTTTTCTAAGAGTTTTACCCATCAAAAACGTGAGATACACTTTCTCTTTTACTTTCTCTTTTAGACATTTTTATCGTGATTTATGGGGCAAATGTATCGCAAAATACGATTTTTGAAGTACATGGAGGTGGCTTTTCTAAGAGTTTTTACCAATCAAAACGTGAGATACACTTTTCTCTTTTACTTTTTAGCACAAGCTGAAACAGGATATGTCTTCGTTTCTGATAAGGTGGCATAACTGAGGTAGAGGCCGTTATCTCACTCGTATGGAAGATATATCTTGGGATCTCACCTGAAGACGGTATTACTTTTCCACCCTTTATTCGTCCTGAATATCCTGTCAATCCAGAAGCCACGCACAACCCATTTAGATTTAATTACACCAAAGGTCTCACAGCTTCTTCCCATAGTAAAAATATTGATCAATTGAACCATGTCCCTTGACAACTGAGAAGAAATAAGTAACAAATACTCAAAGAATCAGATTACAACCGAAACAAATATTATGGAACAGTGGAAGCCACGAACCTTGTAAAGTAAACAAAAACATTAAATAAAATAGCAGCTTGTATAGTTAAAACTAGAATAATAAAATTGATTACGTGTATGTATTTGCATGTAGTGATTAAGACTTATGACGGTAAAATGGTAATAACCCTCTTTTTTATGACAGAAGTTTGTTTGTTATATGTAAATAGACGGTGCGTTATCAAGGGAGAGTGTTTTACAAGCAAGGTGTTAATGTAGGGGTATAAATTACGTCCTGCGGACAGATCACGCAAGTGTTTTTTTAAAGGAGTAAGTGATAAAATATACAGTGCTACTATTAATAAAATTTGATTGCTCTAAATTTTGCAGAATCCATGTTCATAACAGGTTTGATTAAAACCGTAATTAATTATGTAATGAACCACCAATGACTCTGAACTAAACATAGAATGCGATAACTTAGTGTCTAGAGATTTGAAATCAGTTTATAACTCGATCTTTTCATTTCGGAACACAATTATTTGCAGTTTACCACAAAATATATAGGAGCTTGTCACAACTGGTGTTGTGTAACAGGTTTTGATGACATTGCATGCACAATGGTAATTATATAGCTCATTTCATTATGCCACCTGTACTGGGTTTATTTACATATTTATTTTCTTTGCGATCATGTTTAAATAAAAGTTCTGGTAAGCTATCGAGAGTACTATAACGTAAGAGTGCACAAATTATTGTCATAGCACTAAAGTCAAATATTGTCATCTATTAAATTCAACTATTCAATTTCAACTATAACATTCTCACTTCAGCTTATTATATTTGATATTTACTCTTTTTAAAAAGAGTCACTTTTTAAAATCTTAGTATTTCTTATCTTTTTTTAAATAATTTGTTTATTTATTCAAGGCAGAACTCTATTCATGTTTAGCACTAAGCGAATGTTTCATCATTGACTTTTTAAGAGCAGCGTCTTATTTATTAAACAGTTTATAAGATCGGGGATCAAGTCATCTACAGCATGATTTGAGTATTTGTCAGCATCAACTTTCAGAATAATATGAGATTGTATTGCTGAGTCGATTAATTCGTATGGATTTCTTCTTTCAGAGATGAAAGATAATTTTGAGTTGTTTTAAGTAAACGTTGCTGCGTGCACGTCGAGTCATTATTATCACAATTCAGAACGCCTTAAATCTATGTTCCACTACTTCAGTGCAGGTATGCAACACACGAGAGTATACTAAATCCTGCTAACGTGGAAGTAGCATTTAAAATAATGTTTATCACAAGATGAGATTGGGTCTTATGACGCCTAGACTCTGTAGGCAAGGTTCGGAAAAACCAACCGTATATGACCCGCCAAATATCATATGTGGTATGCTTTTTAAAAGGGACGTTTGAGAGCTGCTCTAGTACATCTCCAAAAATTGTAGAGGCAATCTTCATCAGTGCGTGTACTTCACTATTTCTAATGCTGTATTTTGTTCCGGTACTTGGCATGAAATCACACGTGATTGTTAATCCACAAAATTTTGATGGTCAAACATTCCCTCGTATAATTACTTTTTACAATATACTCCGGCAACGTATCGATTTAATTCATGCACCATTGGATTCGGGCAGGAAAATGCTAGAGAACAGATCAGTTTTATGGTATTAAAAGAAAGATAAGCTAATTTAGTAACACTGTGTATTTTATTGCAGATTTGCATTTTTTCTGACTGCTGCGCTTTATTACACTTTATTTTATAAACTTGGTATTTTTCATATATTTAGTGATATCTATGGTTTTATAAAACTACATCATATTTCTCATTGCTTATAAACCATAAATTTAAAAATTTTGATATAGTACAAGCTTTCAAACCCATTTAATATTTTGCCGAATGAAAATTTGAAAATGGTAAAAATGGAAACTTTTTTACTTTTCAAAAAATAATTTATAGAAATTATTTAATTGGTGCTGTACAGTTTATTTCATTCTCAGAAAGAAAATATGCAATATAACATGTATTCATGGACAATTGTATGAGCAAAACTTGTTTTACCAAAGTCTTACGTATACACCCGATTTTCAGAATTTATGTTCATCGCTTCTTTTTGTTTTTATAGCTTTATGATTCTTTCATAAATGTGTGTAATGTTTATGTTTTTTCTGAAACCACATAAAATTTGACACATAGTGGCTATCTCACTTTTAAATATTTCTCACTATAACTTCATTTGCTAGGTATGGTCCTTTACAAAACGTTACAAAAGTTTTTAGTAGAAATGTTTGTATGGTCAATTTTACAAAATATTGTAATTCTATGTTTCATCCTTAACACAAAAAAAAAAATATATATATATATATATTGCTTTTATTTTATATTTTTCATAAATGTTTTAAAAAAACCCTTGTGCGAAGCTCTAAAACAGCCCGACACTACAGGATGAAATGATCGCCAGTTCTAGGGCTAGAGAGAACCTACGTTCATCAATTTACTACTTGAAACCTTCCGAATCCAGGAGGACTGGGTGGGAAGTAAGAAGTATCAAAAATATATAAACATTGGTCTAGGTTACAGATGAATCTCTGATGGAGGGCACAATTGTTTTTTATAAAGATTATTATATCTCCCGACAGTTTATTTTCTAGAACGGCTTTAACGTAAGTAACTGTTTCAACAGGGATATTTCAGAAACAAATATACTTATACTTATTATAATATTAGTTTACTTACTAGTTTGCAAACTTTAAATTTTATGAACAAACCACACTAATAAACGATTTATTATTCTAAATTAAAATGTGTAGGAAGGTATTCTATTAATACGTTCAGATTTGCATAGTTTAATAATTTGCTTTAAGTGAGAGAAATTATCAGGACCGTTTACCAAAATAGAGGAATAAAAGTATCTACCTTCGCTTGACTATGAATATTTAGTTAAAAACTTATTCTCCACCCTCTAGAAGCTGCAAACATTTATACAACATCAAGTGGTCAACACTCCACTAACAAAATTAAGGTGCTGAACATATAGATTCATTGTGAGAATCTATTATCAACTTAACAACTTTATATTGTCTTCTATCATATTGCGTAATGTCCATAATGGAAAATTGACAGAAAACACTACAAAATGATAGGAGTTGTGTACTCTGCGCATACCAATATTATATTAACAATCAAAGCTGAACAGTTAGACGATAAAGCATGTGAGTGATGTTGAAGGTTAAGTGATAGAGATAGCTATACCTGTATCGTAATCGGTGAATGATAAAACTATTCCAATTCGTTGTTTTTTAAGCAATGGAACTTTACTTTAATATTGTTGATACTTATAAACCTTATAAAAATTTTACGACTTACCATAAGGGCATGTTTTTAGGGGTGAGATGGAACTAGTTTTCTTAAAGAGCATGTAATACGTTTTTGTTTACTTGATAATTTTGATCCATGTCACATAATTATATGGCTTAACCAAAGGGCTTAGTCTTCGCACCCACCTGATCCTTCTCTTCTGCCCGTAGTTTCCTTCACAACAATATTTTTTCGTAATATCACCTATCTTAGCTGGCCAATGAGGGTCACACCTATTCATTAGATAATCCCACAATTACAGTAATATATTTTTTTATATTACATGCTGTAGTACTTTTGAATACATTTAATGGTCATCACAGATGAAAACTGTCATACTAATTTACGTCTACATGATATTTTCTTCTTGCACACAAGTAGTTTTTGAATGCGGACGAAAGGTAAACTTTATATTTAACAACGAAACAAATACGAGTTACGATGAACAAACGTGAATATAACAATAATCTGTGTAAGAAATAATGTAACTTTCCTAAATATCCTTGAATACTTTGTAGTAAGCACTTACAACTGTCACAAGTTGGAGTGTATGATTGTTCTAGAATTGCATTATGACTGATACAAGTCGCAAATATTCGCTTCTATCTCAATTTAACGGTTGAAAATGACTTAATACAATACTTAAAAATACCTGTTTGTTATAATCTCAACTTCAATGTTGGAATATTTTGACAAATTTCATTAATTGGGTTGCTTCATTTTAATTTTAGTATTTTTATGAACATACTGTGAACATTCATACATATAAAAAATGCGAATAAAACTATTTTTAAGGAAGGGGAACATTCCATCTTCTTATAGAACTTTTTATGATCAAAATAAATTGTAAATGCATACATTAAAAAAATGTATTTGTTTATTAACTAACAAACCATATTAAGATTGGTAATAATATGATTAATTTAATCAACAGTCACAATCATTCATAGAGAAAGCAGCAACAAGAATATTCATACAATCAAAAGTTGTTATGTATATATATATATATATATATATATATATATATATATATATTTTATATATATATCCACTATAAATCTATACCACATAATAAATAGATAGCAATACACAGTAACAAAGAAATAGAAAACATATGCAAACTAACTACACACACTCTCTCACTTGCTCGAACCCACTACACGCATATAACTTAAATTATTCTGAATTATAGTAGTTATCCGGACAATATATGTATATATTTTAGGTCGAATAACCAATAGAAAAACTAATATATAAGTACCTCCCTACATACACGCAAAATGAGGAACAAGGAACAAACGAGTATGTTTTTAAGAAATTATTAAGCCAGATGAGTTATTAGTCCTCTTTAGAATTTTGTCACGAGTATCGTTTTAAAACTTTTACTTTACCAGGCACAGTGTTACCTAGCCGTAGAATTATCACCAGAGTGCTGTTCATTCCTTAGTTGATGGACTGCGATAGTGTAACAAATAACCCTCTGGATCTCGTTGCTGGAAGATCTCGTCCATGAAGAGATATTCTCCCGAGTACAGATTTTCACTCAATTACAGAGTTCACTATTCGGAAGAGGGAAATGACACCTGAAATCCGTTTTTCTAGATTTAAGAGACATCAGCCCAACAAATTATACAGAGAGGAACCTTCCGATAGATACAGTCCAAACCTCATTCCCAGATGTAAAGAGCGGTTCTGTACTCTCTACGTGAGGATGAGATTCTTCTGATGACTAGACCAGACACCACTGAACAATACTGCAGTGTTGGTCTTATGTATGTAAAGAATAAAAATCTCAGCATAACTCCTAATATTTTCGCTCTGAATTATGTGTGTAGGCGTGGGGGGGGGGGGGGTGGGGGGGGGGGGGGGTGGGGGGGGGGGGGGGTGGGGGGGGGGGGGGGTGGGGGGGGGGGGGGGTGGGGGGGGGGGGGGGTGGGGAGATGGAAGGATTGTGAAGGAAACAGGATTTTTCCGGGGATACGGTTTCTCTAAACGTAGTGTTACTGATTTCTTGTTTCACTGAACAATGGCAAATGTCCGGAAAAAATCCTGTTTCCTTCATATAATGTTTAAGTTTTAATATTTAATATTAAAACTCTTTTGGTTTAAAGAACGATTAATTGGAATAGTTTTAAAATTTATCGATTAATACGCATTTATAGCTATCACTATCTCTTAACCTTCATCACTCGCACCCTTCATTTTGTAACTGTTCAGATTTGATTGTTTACTAAATCAGTATACACAAAGTAAACAACTCCTCTCACTTTTTGGTGTTTTCTGTCAATTTCCTGTTTGAATTTGAAGATATAAAGATTCCTTTAAAAAATCGCCATATGATAGAAGAGATTATCACGTTGCTATATTAATAATGGATTCTTACCATAGTATACGAATCTATATGTTAAGCACTTTAATTATTGTAGTTTAGTACTTGACGTTTTGTAAACTTTTTCAGCTCTAAAGGCTGAAGAAATTGTTTTTAACTACATATTCAGTCATCGGAATGTCGACATTTGTATTGTTTCACTTGATCAACAACCCAATACTTTCTATCACGTAAACTCAACAAATCAATAATATCTAAATCTTGCCGTATTATTTTAATATTATTCCACACAATTGCATTGAGGATACTAGTTGTTTATTTGTGTGGCTTGTTTATAAACCTTGTTTCTTCTCAAATTTACTGATTTTTTATACAATTATCAATATTAGAAAACAGATTTATTCCAAGTAAAATCATTTAATGATTTGATTGGTTGAAGAAGATACTCAAATTAACACTGGCGTACGGATTCTTTCGGTGGTTTGGAGCTTCTACAGCCTTAGTAATATAGAATAAGAATAAGAATAAGAAGAATACCTTTACCTGTTGGAAGTTCTGGCTGTGAAAGCTACAGACTTGTGGAGGTGTCAGTGATTATACAGAAGATTTCGAATTCCCGTTGGCTTTCAAAAATCAAAAACTTTCTGAGGCCAAGACATTAAAGAGAACTAAAAGCTCTAAGAGGCCAAAAGCTCTCATAGTTCTGGATTTAAAACTGTAATCCCAAGAGCCGGAAGGTACCTGCAGAAAAGAAGTTTCTGTTGAGTTGATAAATAGAGATCTATAGCTCACCGCAATCAGAAGCATCAACTGATACTTTTAGAGTTCATTCATAATTTTCATACCAGGATTATATCTACTAAACGAGCGGTTTAAGAACACGAATCCGTTCCCAGGTTACAGTTAACTACGTATAACTCATGTCGTGTGTTAAATCTAGCATGAACCTAGCAATAGACACGAAATCCTTTGATTTAATTCTAAATTTAATGTTTCTATCTTTTTAAATACTTATTAATAGTCTCTGTCTCTGTTTAAATAATTCTCACGGATTAGGAATTACTAATAAATAATTCTCACGGATTAGGAATTACTAATAAAATCTATTTATATGTGAAATTTTATATTGCGGAGCACATTGATGTTTATGAAAAATTGATTATATTCTCGCTCAGTTGAACTCTCTACCAAACACTTAGTTATACTAATCTCATAAAAAAACTGATAACTTTTGTACTGTTTTATTATAAACATAATACTATAAGAAAAACTATATTAAATGTAGTGATGGTTATTAAAATAAATGTTAATATAGATACATATACAAACTGTATTTGTAATATAGCTCCAACACTATTAACACATAATGACAATAATACATGAACTGTTATTTGAGAAAATATAAAAATTCACACACTTGTGTTTTGCATGTTATAAATAAATATTGACTCAGTAATCCTTGTTCGTTGTTCTCTATTTGGAAGCAGGTTATGGTTTTCCATATGGGCACTCTGGGTGTTTATCGTATCCTTTCACCATATTGGAGACGAAAAATTTCCTTCCACCTTCACCCAAGTCGAAAGCACCCAAATCAGCCATATCTTTGTCCGTCAGTTCAAAATCAAAAATCTGGAAAATGAAAATTATTTTTAAATAATATGACAAATATTTGTATAAATAATTCGGGTTTTCATCATACATATTGTAGTATAATTTATTGATTGATTGATTGATTTATTTCCAAAATTTATATACAGAGTAAATAAAATACATAAAAATATCTTCATATGAAATTATCCCCACATGGGCATCAATCAGCCTGTGTGTGGGGAAACGAGTTCATCAGTCTGCATTATACCAATGTCACTCAAAACTCGTAAATCAAAATAAGGGAATGAATTAACATTAATAAAAACATTTTCATTAACAAATGAAAAAAGAAGATTTAACCTCTAAAATATACCATACTAGGCCAGAGCATGGAATACCTGAGTAAATTTAGTATTAAAAAATCTAAAATTTGAAAGGAATATAACTCATGTAGGAAACAAAATTAATCATGATGAAAAAGATTAAAAGGATTATATAATTATTAAATTTGATTTATTATGTGTTTTTGTTAAAAGGAGATAGAGTACTCACGTCAATGTTCTGCTTGATGCGGTCGGGGTGGGAGCTCTTGGGTATGACGGCGACACCGAGCTGCACCATATGTCTCAACAACACCTGGCCCGGGCTCTTGCCGTGAGCTTGGGCTATGCGTATCACAACCTCCTCTGTCATTGGGTTCTTCTTTTGTTGTCTGTGACAGAGCTTTTCATCAAGATATGAGGGTGTCACTTATAATTATTATTTTAAAAAAGCTTAATTATAGAAGATCTTGCAGTGTTCTCGATGTTGTAATTTTAATTCTATTAATGTTATTTTCTATTTATTTTATCTCCAAAATACTATTAAAATCCACTGTTATCATAGTGTGGCCATTTGATCAAAAACTGTTGTCATCTATTACAAAAAACTAAAATCTGTCACATTAAAATACCATGTTTATTCTGTTTACTACACTGTAATCGTACTACCTGGGAAATTTAGCAACAATAATACATTTCATTGTATTAGTTAAGCAACAGATAACACATCAAATACTATGAATTGAGCTTTCGTGCTATTATCTGTGTAGTTAATGGTTAGGTATCAAATATTTTAACATTCAAAGTTATGTGGTGCAGCCCTAGCATCAAATTTTAGAAATAACTGAAATAATACATCAAGCCTCAGTACACAATGGCTATTAGAATGACTAATACAACATATTGTGGAATAATACAGTCCAAGGGATTCATTCCAAGTTAACCTGAAACCTAAATTCAACCCTGGATATTTAATGATTAGACGTTATTTTATGATCGCATGCTATGTCTAAATATACCCTTAATCAAGAAATACATTTGATGTTCTTATTCTATTAAAGTGAACTACTAGTAAATGTATTAGTGAGATTTACACCAAAGCATTCCTTATGACTCCATTCATGAAAACAACGAGGTAGTCAGTTCATGAATTTAAAAACTTTACAATTATTTCCTTGCAGCATCCGGACTATGTCGTCTACATAACGGTGATCATGAAGCTCGATTGTGTATGATCTTACAAAAGATCAGATCATTAACTGTCAAGTGCATACATAACTTTAGAAACATATTTTCTAGGTACATGATCTCTACTAATCAGTTTTAAAACGCACGATATACTCACTCAGTCATGTTTCCTCCTTTATCAAAGATAGACACGGCAGCACCAGAGCCCAGGGTTGCAAAAGATGTGACTGGTATCCCGTTTTTCTTACCCCACTCGCGCAGCTCTTTCCGCTGGAAGTAGAGATGGCACTCGACCTGGTCCGTAGAGGGGCGAATCCTCGCGATCTTCAGGATCCGCTCCATCTGGGCAATTGTGAAGTCGGACAGGCCGATAAACTTGGCCCTTCCTGCGTCCACTTGGGCCTCCATCGCCTACAATGGTGATTCTAAGTTATAATCTTGTACATTCGGTATTTTTAGTTTTTGTATCTGTTGTTTCTTCTCAAATCATTTATCCTAACAAAATAGCATTTACTTAAAATTTCAAATAATGGACAGAGTTTTGCAATTACGTCAAGGTAATACTCATTACAAACAGCCCAAATAAAAGTTTTAAGTAAATGGCTTTATAGTAAGTGAAAGCCATCATAAACGTATGCTTTTATCTCAATTTCAATCTTTTATTACGTAATTCTTATTTTAAATTATGAAGAAGAATATGTATATCATAGCTTAACATTATAAATTGCAAGAGAAACATTGCTGACGATATTTGGGCAACGGATACTGTACAGCATTCTGTGATAGAGGAGAATATGAAATCGTGGAACTGACTACAGTTTTGTTTTAATAAATGTAGTCATACATTTTTAAACACAAATTAATACTAGGGATTGTAGACTTCATAAACGTTTGATCATTGCAGGAATGAACTAAACGTTTTACTCGATTACCACAAAAATGATATTACAATAATTATAATCAGGGATTGAAATAAAAACAGATATATAAGTCGCATGTTTTTAAAGCTGGTTATCATTTACGTAACGTGAATTTGTCTCACATCCACCTCCTCGTATGACCCCCTATGTGCTTATGTTGTTTTACATTGAGTAATGGCATGAGCAAAGACAAAGTTAATTGTAAAAGAGTAAAATCTTTTACTCCAGATTGCATCATTGACGAATTAAAAACAAAAACCTCTAATGCATGACCAAAGCTGTGAATATCTTCACGTAAAGATAGTCCAAACTCGTGGACTTCATTGTGTAAGGGCATTATAACAGTGGTTTGAGTGAATACACTGAAATGGCCAATTATTTCTCAACGATCCATTTTTCCTAGACTACAGTCCAAACACTACAAGACTTCTATAACGGAAAACATTACAAACAATAATATTGAAATGTTGGTTGAAATTAATAAGTAATTTCATGTTTCATGTATATCTGAATTAAGGATAAAGGAAGGATTTTCTCCTAGTCCGTAATACACTTCTTAGACTTATGTTTGTATATTTTCTTTATCTGGAAAACAACGCAAACTTATTTCACTAGAATTATCTTAGACCGAAAGTATAATACAAGAGCCAGAAGTAGAGGCTTTTTGCCCGAATTAGATTTCCAGGAGATACATACGTATATATATTTTTTATCGTGTTAATTAGGCACCAAAGAGAACGGCTAAGGCCGTAAAAAGTGTCATAGAACTTTATCATATTACATCTTTTACAAATTAGTAGTATAAGAAATTCAATTTAGAAAATCGCGTGAGAAACCGCGGGTACCAGTTTGTGTTTATTATTGCATTTGTTAGGTTATTGTTTAATTAATATCGGTGTTATATTATAAAAATAATTAAATATAATTACCTTCCACAAAGCGATATGATCTGTGTCGTAGTCCAGTTTCAGGTATCCGTTTTCGTCTGTAGGAAACAGTACCTTTCCAGGCTGGAAACCCACGGGTTTGTGGATCAGGTACAGGTCTACATAGCTTAGTTGCAGGTCTTCCAGAGACTCCTTCAGGTACCTCTCTACCAACTTTTCATTGTTCCCCACCATAGGCAACTGTAACCAATATAAATAGTTTCATGAATTAGACAATATTTTGTATCTTTTTGCAGTCTAACTGCACATTACGTACGAAATGATATGAAATAACGCATTCATGACATGTACTCTATTTTCCTGTTAAAGATTATAATTTCGTAAAGACTGTTAAATTAATTACGGTTATTACAAAAGGAGTTAGACATATTAGGTTATTTAAAGATCTACTAACTTATCTTCTCACCTTAGTAACGACGAACAACTCCTCCCTTTTGATTTTGCCGCTATCCAACCACTTCTTGAACGCATTCCCCACTGCTTTCTCGTTCCTGTACATGTAGGCGGTGTCGAAGTGTCTGTAGCCAGCCTCTAGGGCATACTCCACTGCCTTTGTAATGTCCTCGTCTGACGACTGCAAAAGTAAACCATATCACTATTTTTATCGTACAAAGGAAATTCAATAATGATGTATTCATTAACAGCTAATACAGTATTTGCTTGCTTATTTGGACTATAAACACTGCTAGATCGCCAAAATCTGCATTTTAAAAATCATATTTTTCCTGATCAACAATATCTTTAATAAAATAAGTTTTTACTTTAATGTGTTTCATTAAAAATTAATGGTTAAATGTAGTTTATGAAACTTGCTACTGGATTCAGTTGTATTTATATACTTATATAATTTTGAGAAATATATGGTCTCTTGATAATGTAAACTAAGCAATTAATAAAAACACATAATCTTTTTTAATACTGGAAATATCTTAATGCTGTAAGTACGAGAGAATACCTTTAGCTTTGACTATCCATTTATATTCTATTCTTCTGTTTCCTTATTATTACGGTTGTATACTTTTGAAACTCTTTGTTGCTAATTTAAGGATTTAGGCTGAAGACATAAGGGTACTAATTTCATTAAAATTTAAGTGTACCATTTCATGTTAGAATCATGTTTTTTCTAATCACAGTTTCGTACTTTTAAAAGTAGTAAACAAAAAAATCATATATTCAATATATAAAACTTTAAGTCTAACTTATTCGTTCGTCAGTTCAGTAATATAACTTATTTTTTATTTGAAATAAATTTTTAATTCAATTTATTATAAAAAAAGATTTTATAAGACGATGTGATTTATGTCATGGTATAAAATATCATTGAAAAAGGCTGAATAAAAATCAATCGCATTTAATTTTTATACTTTATTAGTGTTCAATTTTAGAAAACGTGGAGTTTTAGATTACGAGACTCGATGATAAAATAGGAAACAGTTATATAATGGGTAATAAATTGTTAGCATATATTACCATATTTCACATTAAAACACACAATAAATATCATCAATGTCTTTTGATTGTAAAACATGCATACACACGCACAATCGTTTTCTCAAAGTTAGATAGCTTTACAAAAGTTATATCTATTTATGAACAAAAACCCAACTTTTCAGCCTGTGCTCAAAGATGACAATAATTTTGCTGTACTCACCCTCTCCTCCGTGCTCCTGGCGTATGTA
This sequence comes from Homalodisca vitripennis, assembly GCF_021130785.1. Classification (NCBI taxonomy): domain Eukaryota; kingdom Metazoa; phylum Arthropoda; class Insecta; order Hemiptera; family Cicadellidae; genus Homalodisca; species Homalodisca vitripennis. The sequence continues at coordinate 41,739,488 of NC_060211.1, read as the reverse complement.
CCGAGGCCCACGACAGGCATCCTCATGCCAGAGGTTGCAGTAAATACAGAGTCCTTGGTCAACTTAGCAGACATCTCGGCAGCGAGTAACACTCTTCTGTAACTTGAACGTTTATTATGACACGGTAAGCTCTGGCAGCGCTCACTATATATTATACTGCCGCTCTTATCGCGGCATACACTCTTCAGATAACTCGTAAGAGATAACGTCAACAATTTACCTGCTTAATTAATATTTCACAACAATTTGAAATATCATTTTTTACGTGTAGGAAGAAATTGAAATGTCTGAGCTGTGCCTTATTTAAGAGTTTTAATATTATAAAACTCTTCATACAATTTTAAGTAATGAAAGTTTACATACTGATTAAAGAAAAAACATCTCTTTCTAAGACAAACCGAAGTTTAAAATAAGGCTCGTTCTAGGGACTTGTTAAAAATATATGTACGGGTTTAAGGTCTACTTCTTTTAGAACTAGTAATTAAAATTCTAATTTAACCAGCTAGGTTATCTGAGTTATTATCTGTCTAGTAGTTGCACAATGAGGGAAGACACTCGTTCTTATACTTTACCTGTACGTCTCTCATTGCTGTTATTTATATATTGTGTCTTGTTAATTCTTGTCTATTCTTGTTTATTCATGGTTTTATTCTCATTGTTTCGTGCTAATTTATTGCTGTTATTGTTCGTTGTTTTCCATAGTTCAAAGCACGGCACACTAATAATTAATTACATTATTGTCATTCATAGTTTATATCCGTTTCGTCGCTTAAATAGTTTATTAATCGTTATTGCTCTGTTTGTCACTGTAGTTGTTTGCTTTCATTGTTTAATTATTGTTTAAAACTGTAAAAATGGAGATGTTCGTTGAAATGTAAAATAAAAAAAAATTAAAAAAATTAAAAAATAGGCTTGTTTACTAGAATCTGTTTGGATATTTTCTATTATAAGTTTTTTTTTTATTTTATATGTGTTAACTAGAAAATCTGCATTACATTATTAGCTAAGATTTATCACTCAGAGGGCTCTAAAAAATGTATTTCTTACTCTTCGTTCGCACGATATCACGAAAAAGAACTCACCTATAGACTTCTATTATTCATAGATAACACCATGATCAATGATGGTACAAGTAACACCATAGGATTCACAACATTGGCAAACATTTTTACATTGTTCTCATTGCTATCCATGATAGAAACAAGAAGATAGCAGAATAAATAAATTTATAAACAAGCTGAGTACAATCACATACAAAATTTTACCTAGTGATACTTATATTCAAAGAGTTAAATTAAATATATAAGTAATTACCTCTTCTTTATCACAAACTATGTACCAGTTTGATATCTTTAGTTTCACTGGTTCTAAAGATAATAATTTTTCAATACAAAGTACTGGCTAGCGGCCAAACGACACATTTCTCGACCTTTCTTTACAGGACATTTATTGTTTTCAATGATGAGTACTATCAGCCACAGAAGACTGTGACACCTTTTTCTAAACACACTGCACATGTAAAGTGGCTTTTGATATAACTTAGTTGTCTTGGTATAGATGGAAAAATATCCATATGTATTCACTATGGTCGTTTAGAGATATCATGATTGTAGCACTCTATCCAGTTTCTCTTATACATACCCGTATACTCAGGTTCTTAAATTAGAAAACCATTTGAATTCCAAATTCGAATACGGTTTGATTAGGAGAATCATTGCTTCTAAAGAGTTTTTATCTAGCACCAGGGCCCAAAACGTTTTGTTTAAAATATGGGCGTCACTGAAAAAAACAATCACAACTCTTTCTTAAGTGATATGTTTACAAACTCTATTTTGAGTGATATGTTGACGAACACTGTCAGTAACATGTTTAAAAAGACATTCTGTGATATACTGACAAGCACATACAGTGGCATGTTCATACACACTTTCAGTGATATTTTACACACTATTTTCAGAGATATGATCACTTACATTTTGACCAATATATTCACAAGCATTATCACAAACGTGATAACATATGTTTTTAGTGACACGTTCACAAATAATTTCAATAATGTGTACAAAATATACACTGATATCGTGACATTTGGAAGGATGTCTTACCATCCTACAGAGTTCGAATCTTTCTCAAAGGTCGGTAATATAACTTCTTTCCAACACTAAATTCCCTCCATTACCCTTCTTTTACTGCGATCCTAACTGGTTGAATATTCTGAAAATAGATTTTTTGAACTTTTGAAGTTAATTTTTTCTGCATCTATACCGAGCCCTATCTACCTCGAACCTTCTCGTTCAAGTCGGAAGTCAAAGGTTAAGCTTGACTCCTAATCAAATAATTCAATTGTGTACACCATCACTTAATTATTTTAATAGTACGCTGTCTTGTCTGAACGGTGACTGTAAACTAATATAATAATTAATTGTATTTTTAGTACACGTATAATCGTTGCAAAATGCGAAATGTTTAGAACGTCTGTAAATTTAAATGTGTTGATGAGCTAATAATAAAAAAAGTACTCGTGGTGAACGGATACGACTATAATAAATATATCTTGAAAACATGACAGATATTTGATATCTTATCACACCACGGAATCGGATGAATTTGAAATAATGTTTATAAACGTATTGGATAATGCCGTCTGATGTATGTTACAACTCAATTGAGAATCTAGCCCTGGAATGAATCTAACAAAATGGATTATAAATCAGACAATAATGAAGATGTAAATGATGACTACAAAAAAGTTTCTTTTGAATACTGTTTGATCCACTTACTCCAATGTATGTCAGGTTTGGCCATTAAATATACTTAAGCATTCTTACTGAGCAAAGTTGTCATTAAATATTAGGGCAAAAACGCTATAGTCAGGTCATGCAATAAAATAGTACTTTCGTACTTAGGTTTAAAAAATAATTAAGTAATCAGTCAAGTTCTTTATAAAGTTGACATTAATGCTTATTAATCGAATACTGTTACATAAACTAATTGTTTTGTTAAATATTTTTAATCTATTCAGTGAAATCAATGAATAGATTAAATTAGAATAGATTATAGGAACGTTCCACTAAATAGGTGGAAACGTTCTACTCCCGATTTTCTCTTTGATTAACGACGGTAAACAGAGCCGGAACAACCCCTACAAACCCCCTCCCACTCTGTGCTGTTGGGTTTTACACTGGTGGAATTCCATTGATTCGATTAAAAGGCATTTAATAAATTATTACTTCCGGTTTATTCGAATCGGAACATTATTGAGAGTTAGGTTGTTTTATTGGAGCGAGGACGCAACAGATGTTGATAATTAACCGTCAGAATGAACGATCCTAAAACTCGAAACGAAACTGCGTTCTTACCTTTTGATTATAGTAGTAACTCCAACATTAACTGCAGTATAACCAAAGATCTTACCAACGAATCCAACAAAGTAACTTCATTATACGTTATGTTGCTGACATAATAAAATGACATACGATTGTACTCAGTTTGAAAACGATTATGTTTATTCTATGATACTGTACTTCCATTTAGGCTACCTAAAATAACGATACAAAAATTTTGAAATTTTATCTTTTATCTAAATTTTAGGCTTTTGGCCCCAAAATCAGTTAAGTTTTCCCTTTTACAAAAAAGAGTATACACTTTGTAACATTAAAAACGCAATACAAAATTGTTCATATTATTTTCAACTAATTACATAATACGATTAATTATTTTCTTCAATTGCTATTATATAGTACACAACATTAGCACACATCAGCTTAAACTTATACCTTGTCGTATTCTTTAATTTTTAATTTAATTATCCCTGGTCAAGAATCCCATCCAGTTTCTCATCCTGCATGTGTTAATTAATTATCTCATTAAGCTAACTGCCTGGTAAAATTTACCCCGTCAAATATTTATTTATGGCTAGCATAAACTACACATCAACTTGGTGGAGAACATGAATAGAACATTATAAGATTTCTTTTTCTTTTCTATTAATTTTTACCTATAATAAAAACACATTTTTAAACAATCCATAAGATTTAAATTAAAAGCTATCTTTTGGTTGTATCAATTTCCCATACAGGTAAATTTATATTGATCTTTTCTTTTGATATAGGACCCGCATTTATTTTCAATTAAAAAGAAGGAAATAAAAAAGTGTTGTTATTATTAATGTAATTGCTAAGTATCCTTTAGGTGCGAATGTTGAATTTAGTTCCAGTCAACCTTTCTCTTAGATGCAGCATCTTAAATATTATGCTGTTGCAGGCTTGACTTCCGATATCTGATGCTGTTGCAGGCTTGACTCCTTAAATCTGGAGTCATGTTCGTCTGAAAAGACCAAACAATAGTCGGCAACAAAGTACGAACAAGCTCAAAACGAAACACCCAAATCAATTTCGACATCAGAGACATCCATACTAAAAAAGTAGTGTAACCTAGATGAAGAGGTATTCTCATTGTCTCATCAAATACACAATTGAGTGCACTACGATGTTGACTGACACGATCCTAAAGAGCACGGTGGAGCAACCGAGTCTTCTACACATAAAGTAGCTATGGTGGAAAAGGATGATTCAATACTAATGTTGAGTTTAGCTCCAAACCACCTTCCTCTTACATGCAGGAATCCTTTAGGAACGTGAAATATCTCCAGGAAGAAAAATATGACAGGATAACTGTATAATGTGAGAGTCTTTCTTCCATTTTTTATTATAGGAATTCTTTCTACACTTCCAGACATAGACAGGTATGTGTATCCATCAATATAATTTAACAATTAATTCAATATTCACAACAAATAATACTAACCATCGACATCCGGAACCACGTAACCCCTAAAATTCCACTTTGTCGGTATTATATCTGTCTAATGCTGTGCTGTATATTGTGAGTTAAAAGGGGCAGAAAACCGTTAGTTAAGTGCATAGGCTTTAAGTTAAGCCGAGGGTAACAACTAGTAATATTACAAATTCTAAAACAAGCGTATAATTTGGTACAGTATTTAAAAGCCGCAAATGAAAGATAAAACGGTGTATTTGGCTCAAAATAGCACAAAACTCAAGAACAGCTGCAAGAGATTGTATCCGTCTTCATCGGCTTATCTTGTCCCCTTAATCCTCGATAACAGCGGATAGAAATGCTTACTGGCCTCGATGTCATTTCCTATATTTTTAACCTTGTTATTATCGTACAAGGAACCTTATTTATCCCGCTTTCTTATCAGACAAACACGCTGCAATAATGATACTTTCTTAGAGTTGCGTTTTACCAATTCATTATTTTTTTGTACTTTTATAAATATATTTTGGTTGTATAATATTAGATAAATTTAATATCAAACGTTATTATTTCGTACTGTTGTTTATTTCTATATTGTCTAAGAAGAAAAAACATGTTTTTATTGTCCTCGAATTTAATAAAACTGTAGTTTTTCCTGCTTCTGATAAATAACCTCTCAGATCGGAAATTTTGTACACAAGGTATTTATTGGTGATTATACAAAAGGCAAATATTAATTATTTATCATCGATATCAATCAGAAATATATATTTATTTACTCAATAATTTGATTCAAAATGCATTGTGTGTAAAATATCACTTTAATATTTTTTTCATACCAGAGCAAATGAAATCTACGAACTTAGCACAAGTTCTGGCTGTCTTAAATATTTGCCGTTAGAAAACTATCACATATTTACATCGGAGGAGCCCGTGTAGAGTGTCATAAAAATTTCAAATGCAAGCCTATGTCAATATGCATATAATTATGGACAAGTTTATTATTGAAACTTAGCACCGCAAATATCACTTCATAAGCTTATAAAAAATGACAAATTTTTAATAATATTCATACTAAACCTTTAAACGGCCGACATTTTGTATAAAAGTAATCGCTGGCTGAAATTAGAGCACTTTTTGAGTACATTAATGATGGAGCAAAAACCCTATATTCGAATGTATTCCAAATATACAAAAGGGTCAACCTTAGTGTAAAAGCTTAACTGATATAAATATAAAATATTAGATTCAGGTACCTTAATTTGCCATTAATATTACGAAATTCTTTTAATAATCCAGATGCGTGCAATATTATTCACATTGTACATTTATGAGTGTTAATCTCAAACCATGTGTACATTTTTATCTAATCAAAACAACTGGATAACGTTTTCGCATTCACATTTTTCGAAGCTTTTATTATTCAGTAATATGTTGCAGTAAGTATTCCAATGTAACAGGCCTTGATTAAAATTAGTAATACTCTGATTATTTGGCAGGAACTTATCTCTTTTAGTAATTATTGTGTATTAAGACAAATTCTGAAGTTTTTCACTATATAACAATTTTTATATTTTCTAATTCTAGATTTTGATTTTGAAAAATACAAAAATTGGTTTTCTATTAACATTTAGCTATGTGTATAGCCTAATTTGCTATGTTTTATGGCACTAGTTAATATGTGAATATAAAACATTGTTTAAATTTTATTGCGTTTAAATATTTGTAAATAATAATATTTTATTCTGTTTGATAAAAGTTTTCATGTGGCCTTGTGCATAATTTCCCTCAGATACTAAAAACCACCCGACTACCTAATATCTAACTGTGATTAGAAGAATTAGAAAAATGGAAAATACTATGACAGACGTATTATTTGTAATCAAATATATTCTTTAAATAAGATTTCAACTTAGTGTATTATTGTTCTATTTACATACTAAACACATTAATATTAGCTCAAATAATAATATTACATAAAAATATTAGTGGCATGTGAGTTTAGATGCTTATAATATTATTTTAGTTTCAAATGATTGTGTAAATCAATCTATAGAACTTAGTTATGGCTGCCAGTAATGGTGTATGAAGTGAAAGAGCTTGGATATAACCAACTATTAGACCTGAGTGGGAATGTTAGCCGGAACGGTAACCATTGCTTATTTTCGCCCTGGGGCCACTTTTATTGCTTAGATCCTTCCTTAGATCTCTTCTTGCTACTGCGGAAACTGTCCTGAGGTGAATTCCCTGTGATTACTGTGAAAGCTGTGACATTTACTACTGTAATGTTGGTACTGTGTTTTGTGTTAATAGGCTATAGTATCTAGTGTGTAAATATAAATCTTTCTCTTAAGGGGGGTTTTCCAACGCCTATTTCTTTTTTATAATTGACAGCACTAACGGTTTGCAAGAGCCGATGTAGTCAAACTACCATGAGATTCTCCCGCAAGAACAATGCTAAAAGTATACACTACTATGTTTATATTTTTATCGCAGCGATAATTTAGATGTCTCATTTTATAGATATAATTAATACGCATCCAAACGGTGTTTCGTTTTTTTAAAGGATTTATAAAAGTATAAGTATTAATTTTTGAATTTTAAAAATATGAAATTAAACAAAATTTTTAATTAAGAGAATATTCTATTTTTGTGTTTAAAACGAAATAACTCAAATAAAATCTATGGCTAAAAATAAGGTAGTTTAAGAAATGATTACTGTCTAGTTTGGGTGTGCAGACGATGAAGCGGACTAAAACACCTTACTATGGATCTGAGCTTGATGATATAGCACAAGTGTATATCCTTTCTGTGACCGTAGCACTTTTATCAATACCATCGAACTTGTACCGTAAAATCGACTGCACTTGTACTGCACTGCAAGAGTATTAAAGTGGTAGAAACATATTTACGATTGAGTGAAAACATTCCATGCCGATTGTCGCTTTGATTAACGAACGGTAAACAGTTTCGGACCAAATCCACACGATGCACTCGTATCCTATAGCCCCGGGATACTCGTCACTGACTCGTGTACGTGGTTCAGTCGTTCAGTAGATTTAACACTGCACACGATATGTCACACGCTCGTGACCGTGGTTGAATCAACTATTATATGTAACTTGGAACACTGTTAGAATTGCAAATTCTCACACTCATAAATGTGTGTCAGTCGTCAAGTATATTGTACACAACACAAGAGTTACAGTTGACTGTAACCTTTGAATACACATTATCGATTCGTGATCAAATGCAACTCGTTCAGTAGAATTAACACTGCAAACGATTTGTCATAAATGCGTGTTCAGTAGATCTACATTTGGGACACGAATTGCAGATGAAATGTAGCCTCGAGAAATCCGTCAGTGATTCGTGCTCGCAAGTCACTCGCCCAATAGATATAAACCTGGTACGCAAATCATGACAGAACTATAAACCTATCAGTGGGCCCTTGTAATTACTCTGAGCTAACAAGTATCTTCTTCTCACCCTTCTAACTTTTGGGTTTGCAGTTGGGGTTGCCCTCTAAGAACTTATAGTCTTGACTTCCTTGATTATTTAGATTTAGAAAGTTATTAGCTTCTAGAATATTTTGGTTTTTGGAAGATACCCAATAAATACCAACAAGAGTTTAAACTCTCCCGTATTATTACTCACACCTCCACAAACCTACAGCTTTCACAACTAGGTCTTCCAACAAGTAAAGATCTGACAAAGGCTGTTGAATCTCCACACTACGGAACAAAATCCAGTGACTGAAATTTGCTTAGTTTTGAACGTTTCCCAGGAGGGTTCACTTCTGGGTGGTTTATACCTTGTAGTTAAACTTACACTGAGGACAGCAAAATCCATGTGTCTCATAAATCTGGGTAACGTATAAATGTCCAATAGCGACACATCACTAACCGCAAATTTTGAGATATTAGGTTGCAAGAGTAGATGGATAGGTCTAGTGTCTCCTCTACTGTGGGCGATGACTCTTGGATTTGGTGGGGCTCCCAAAATGTTAAATGACCTTGCAAGCCTAGACAAAAGGGCGTGCCACCATCCGGAATTTTACAGTAACGCGCATACTATAAACCAGACGTTTAGGGTCATGATGTTGCATTAAAAATAACCATAAATAATAAAACTCCTTATTAGAATTTTCAACTTACAATGGTTTTCCAATTCAAGACATTAAATTCGGGTACGTATAAGAGAAACTGGATAGACTGCTGCAATCATGATATCTCTATATATATCATAATTATAAAGTATGGATATGTAATGAAGCATTCCACCAATACGAAGTACGCTAAGTTACACCAAAAGACACATGTACAGGGTATCACAAACTTTTGTTGCTGATAAGTCTCATCAGTAAAAAGTATAAACGTTCTCTAAGCATACCCCGAGAAATGTGTAACCACCAGCCGCCATTTTGTATTATGTATAACAATTATTATCTCTAGACCTATTGAAGCTACAGATATCAAAATATGCACGTAGTTTGTAATAAATTAGGTAAATTTAAAAAATATGATTTTGGCATGCCTTAATACTAACACATTTTTGCCTCTACATTTGTTTAGTTCCAATAACAAAAAACCAGTATTTTTATAAACAATTGACACGATTTACTACTTTTAAATGTCCATTATAATTAAAACGGTACTTTATTCAACAACAACAACATGTTTCAACGCATAAACGAGCACGACAACTTCAAAGGTATGCTTGGAAACAAACATGAGCAACAAACATTCTGAGAGTTGAAAGGTATCAGCTGTTTTGTCAATTTATTCCAGTAGAACCAAGCCGTAACCTTGTTCATCGGAAGCCTAGCCGTTTGGGCCGTTACCGCACCCCACTTCACCACATCTTGTGGTGTTATGACATTATCATATCAGCTAATTCTCAGTATAAACCGACGCAACGACTTCTCTCCTCATTGCACTTTGAGTTTACATGAGTTTTTTCTTCGTCGTTGTTCTTAGCTGCATGTATTTTTTTAGTTCTATTTTTTTATGTAAACACGTGATCATTTAAATCATGAAAGTAAAGGATTCAGGAAGAAGTAAAGGAGTGCGGTAACAGTGTGAATATTGTGGACAAAAGTCACAGAATTCAACGAGAGGCATTCGATTTGGGAAAACAGATCTGTATGAGCAAATCTATGATTTTCACTGTAGCTTAGACTGTTTTTAGCTGACATACGATTATCCCTGAAGTCGATTTTAGACATTTTTTATCGTGATTGATGGGGCAAATGTATCGCAAAATACGATTTTTGATGTACATGGATGTGGCTTTTCTAAGAGTTTTACCCATCAAAACGTGAGATACACTTTCTCTTTTACTTTTATTAGCACAAGCTGGAACAGGATAAGTCTTCGTTTCTTATAAGGTGGCATAACTGAGGTAGTGACCGTTATCTCACTTGTATGGCAGATATATCTTGGGATCTCACCTGAAGACGGTATTACTTTTCCACCCTTTATTCGTCCTGAATATCCTGTCAATCCAGAAGCCACGCGCAACCCATTTAGATTTAATTACACCAAAGGTCTCACAACTTCTTCCCATAGTGAAAAGATTGATCAATTGAACCATGTCCCTTGACAACTGAGAAGAAATAAGTAACAAATACTCAAAGAATCAGATTACAACCGAACGAATATTATGGGATAGTGGAAGCCACGAACCTTGTAAAGTAAACAAAAACATTAAATAAAATAGCAGCTTGTATAGTTAAAACTAGAATAATAAAATTGATTACGTGTATGTATTTGCATGTAGTGATTAAGACTTATGACGGTAAAATGGTAATAACCCTCTTTTTTATGACAGAAGTTTGTTTGTTATATGTAAATAGATGTTGCGTTATCAAGGGAGAGTGTTTTACAAGCAAGGTGTTAATGTAGGGGTATAAATTACGTCCTGTGGACAGATCACGCAAGTGTTTTTTAAGGAGTAAGTGATAAAATATACAGTGCTTATTAATAAAATTTGATTACTCTAATTTTTGCAGAATCCATGTTCTTTACAGGTTTGATTAAAACCGTCATTAATTATGTAATGAACCACCAATGACTCTGAACTAAACAATAGAATGCGATAACTTAGTGTCTAGAGATTTGAAATCAATTTCAAACTCGATCTTTTTATTTCGGAACACAATTATTTGCAGTTTACCACAAAAGATATAGGAGTTTCTCACAACTGGTGTTGTGTAACAGGTTTTGCTGACTTTGCATGCACAATGGTAATTATATAGCTCATTTCATTATGCCACCCGTACAGGGTTTATTTACATATTTATTTTCTTTGCGATCATGTTTAAATAAAAGTTCTGGTAAGCTATCGAGAGTACTTTAACGTAAGAGTTTACAAAATATTGTCATAGCACTAAAATCAAATATTGTCATCTATTAAATTCAACTATTCAATTTCAACTATAAGATTCTCACTTCAGCTTATTATATTTGATATTTACTCTTCTAATAAAAGAGTCACTTTTTAAATCTTCTATATTTCTTATATTTTTTTATATAATTTGTTTATTTATTCAAGGCAGAATTCTATTCATGTATAGCACTAAGCGAATGTTTCATCATCATTGACTTTTTAAGAGCAGCGTCTTATTTATTAAACAGTTTATAAGATCGGGGATCAAGTCATCTAGAGCATGATTTGAGTATTTGTCAGCAACAACTTTCAGTATAATATGAGATTTTATTGCTGAATCGATTAATTCGTTATGGATTATTTCTTCTTTCAGAGATGAAAGATCATTTTGAGTTGTTTTAAGTAAACGTTGCTGCGTGCACGTCGAGTCATTATTATCACAATTCAGAACGCCTTCAATCTGTGCACTACTTCAGTGCAGGTGTGCAACACACAAGAGTTAAATCTAAATCTTGCTAACGTGAATGAGTTTCAGGCTAACTTGGAAGTAGCATTTAAATAATGTTTATCACAAGATGAGATTGGGCCTTATGACGCCTAGACTCTGTAGGCAAGGTTCGGAAAACCAACCGTATATGACCCTCCAAATATCATATGTGGTATGCTTTTTAAAAGGGGCGTTTAAGAGCTGCTCTAAGTACATCTCCAAAAATTGTAGAGGCAATCTTCATCAGTGCGTGTACTTCACTATTTCTAATGCTGTATTTGTTCCGGTACTTGGCATGAAATCACACGTGATTGCTAGCCCTCCAACTGTTAATCCACAAAATTTTGATGGTCAAACATTCCCTCGTATAATTACTTTTTACAATATACTCCGGCAACGTATCGATTTAATTCATGCACCATTGGATTCGGGCAGGAAAATGCTAGAGAACAGATCAGTTTTATGGTATTAAAAGAAAGATAAGCTAATTTAGTAACACTGTGTATTTTATTGCAGATTTGCATTTTTTCTGACTGCTGCGCTTTATTACACTTTATTTTATAAACTTGGTATTTTTCATATATTTAGTGATATCTATGGTTTTATAAAACTACATCATATTTCTCATTGCTTATAAACCATAAATTGATAAATTTTGATATAGTAGAAGCTTTCAAACCCATTTTATATTTTGCCGAATGAAAATTTGAAAATGGTAAAATGTAACTTTTTTACATTTCAAAAAATAATTTATAGAAATTATTTCATTGGTGCTGTAGAGTTTATTTCATTCTGAGAAATAAAATGTGCAATATAATATGTATTCATGGACATTGTATTAGCAAAACTTGTTTTATCAAAGTCTTACGTATACACCCGATTTTCAGAATTTATGCGCATCGTTGCTTTTTGTTTTATAGCTTTATGATGCTTTCATAAATTTGTATAATGTTTATGTTTTTCTGAAACCAGATAAAATTTGACACATAATGGCTATCTCACGTTTAAATATTTCTCACTATAACTTCATTTGCTAGGTATGGTCCTTTACAAAACTTTACAAAAGTTTTTAGTAAAAATGTTTGTATGGTCAATTTTACAAAATAGTGTAATTCTATGTTTCATCCTTAACACAAAAATGTATACTAATATATATATATATATATACATATATTGCTTTTATTTTATATTTTTCATAAATTTTTAAAAAAACCCTTGTGCGAAGCTCTAAAACAGCCCGACACTACAGGATGAAATGACCGCCAGTTCTAGGGCTAGAGAATCTACGTTCATCAATTTACTACTTGAAACCTTCCAAATTCAGGAGGACTGGGTGGGAAGTAAGAAGTATCAAAAATATATAAACACTGTGTGGGAAGTAAGAAGTATCAAAAATATATAAACACTGTGTGGGAAGTAAGAAGTATCAAAAATATATAAACACTGTGTGGGAAGTAAGAAGTACCAAAAATATATAAACACTGTGTGGGAAGTAAGAAGTATCAAAAATATATAAACACTGTGTGGGAAGTAAGAAGTATCAAAAATATATAAACACTGTGTGGGAAGTAAGAAGTATCAAAAATATATAAACACTGTGTGGGAAGTAAGAAGTATCAAAAATATATAAACACTGTGTGGGAAGTAAGAAGTATCAAAAATATATAAACACTGTGTGGGAAGTAAGAAGTACCAAAAATATATAAACACTGTGTGGGAAGTAAGAAGTATCAAAAATATATAAACACTGGGTGGGAAGTAAGAAGTATACAAAATATATAAACATTGGTCTAGGTTACAGATGAATCTCTGATGGAGGGCACAATTGTTTTAGATAAAGATTATTATAAGTCCCTACAGTTTATTTTCTAGAACGGCTTTAACGTAATTGTTTCAACAGGGATATTATATACAACACGGAAACAATTATACTTATACTTATTATAATATTAGTTTACTTACTAGTTTGTAAATTTTATGAACAAAACACACTAATAAACGATTTATTATTCTAAATTAAAATGTGTAGGAAGGTATTCTATTAATACGTTCAGATTTGCATATTTAATAATCTGCTTTAAGTGAGAGAAATTATCAGGACCGTTTACCAAAATAGAGGAATAAAAATATCTACCTTCGCACGAATATGAATATTTAGTTAAAAACTTATTCTCCACCCTCTAGAAGCTACAAACGTTTATACAACATCAAGTGGTCAACACTCCACTAAAAAATTAAGGTGCTTAACATATAGATTCATTGTGAGAATCTATTATCAACTTAACAACTTTATATTGTCTTCTATCATATTGCGTAATGTCCATAATGGAAAATTGACAGAAAACACTACAAATGATAGGAGTTGTGTACTCTGCGCATACCGATGTGAGTGATGTTGAAGGTTAAGTGATAGAGATAGCTATACCTGTATCGTAATCGGTGAATGATAAAACTATTCCTATTTGTCGTTCTTTAAGCAATGGAACTTTACTTTAATATTGTTGATACTTATAAACCTTATAAAAATGTTTCGACTTACCATAAGGGTATGTTAGGGGTGAGATGGAACTAGTTTTCTTATAGAGCATGCAATACGTTTTTGTTACTTGATAATTTTGATCCATGTCACATAATTATATGGCTTAACCAAAAGGGCTTGAAGTCTTCGCACTCACCTGATCCTTCTCTACTGCCCGTAGTTTCCTGTACAACAATATTTTGTCGTAATATCACCTTGTTAGCTGCAGGCTAATGAGGGTCACACCTATTCATTGGATAATCCCACAATTACAGTAATATATTTTTTTAATTACATGCTGTAGTACTTTTGAATACATTTAATGGTCATCACAGATGAAAACTGTCATACTAATGGACGTCTACATGATATTTTCTTCTTGCACACAAGTAGTTTTTGAATGCGGACGAAAGGTAAACTTTATATTAACAACGAAACAAATACGAGTTACGATGAACAAACGTGAATATAACAATAATCTGTGTAAGAAATAATGTAACTTTCCTAAATATCCTTGAATACTTTGTAGTAAGCATTTACAACTGTCACAAGTTGGAATGTATGATTGTTCTAGAATTTCATTATGACTGATACAAGTCGCAAATATTCGCTTCTATCTCAATTTAACGGTTGAAAATGACTTAATGCAATACTTAAAAATACCTGTTTGTTATTTTATATAATGTTTTATTTTTTGTTTTAATGTTGTTATTATATATATATATATATAAAACATGTCACAATCATTCATAGAGAAAACAGCAACAAGAATATTCATACAATAAAAATTCGTTATGTATATGTTTTAAATATAAATATAATATATATATATATATATATATATATATATATATATATATATATATTAAAATGGTTTGTTCGTTAATAAACAAATAACTTTTTTCATGTATGCATTTACAATTTATTTTGATCAAACAAAGTTCTATAAGAAGATGGATGTTCCCTTCTTAAAAATAGTTCTTATATGTATGAATGTTCATAGTATGTTTATAAAAGTACTAAAATTTAAATCAAGTATAACATATATATATATTTAGATAAACATGTCACAATCATTCATAGAGAAAACAGCAACAAGAATATTCATACAATCAAAATTTGTTTTATATATATATATATATATATATATATATATATATTTTATGTGTATATACATTATATATATATATATATATAAAATATATTTATTTATTTAAGACACATATTAAGATTGGTAATAATATGATTAATTTTAATCAACAGTCATATAGAAATTTAAGATAAAATTAGGGAAAAAAATTAAAATACGAAAAGAATAAATTATTATTTTTTTAATTACATAAATTAACAATTAGTACTAGGTGTTATCAGAAATAAATTTAAAAAATGAGCCAGTTAAAAAATTATTAAACTTATCCACTTTAAATCTTTACCTCATAATAAATAGATAGCAATACACAGTAACAAAGAAATAGAAAACATATGCAAACTTACTACACAGACTCTCTCTCACTTGCTCGAACCCACTACACGCATATAATTTAAATTATTCTGAATTATAGTAGTTAGCTGGACAATATAGTATATATTTTATGTCGAATAACCAATAGAAAAACTAATATATCAGTACCTCCCTACATACACGCAAAATGAGGAACAACGAGTATGTTTTTAAGAAATTATTAAGCCAGATGAGTTATTAGTCCTCTTTAGAATTTTGTCACGAGTATCGTTTAAAACTTTTACGTTGCCAGGCACAGTGATACCTAGCCGTAGAATTATCACCAGAGTGCTGTTCATTCCTTAGTTGATGGACTGCGATAGTGTAACAAATAAGCCTCTGGATCTCGTTGCTGAAGATCTCGTCCATGAAGAGATATTCTCCCGAGTACAGATTTTCACTCAATTACAGAGTTCACTATTCGGAAGAGGGAAATGACACCTGAAATCCGTTTTTCTAGATTTAAGAGACATCAGCCCAACAAATTATACAGAGAGGAACCTTCCGATAGATATAGTCCAACCTCATTCCCAGCTGTAAAGAGCGGTTCTGTACTCTCTACGTGAGGATGAGATTCTTCTGATGAGTAGACCAGACACCTGAACAATACTGCAGTGTTGGTCTTATGTATGTAAAGAATAAAATCTTTAACATTGATGGTCTATTAAGGTGTAAAAACTGCCTCAACATAACTCCTAATATTCCCTTTGTCTTATTGCACACGTTTCCAACACGATCTTTCCAACTTAAAGATTACGAGATGGTAACTCCTAGATCCCTCGTCTGCGCATCTCAGTTGAGAACTTGACCTTGTACTTGAGCATAGTGGTACAATATATAATATTTAGAAGATTTCAGGTACACGTGTACCTGAAATCTTCAATGATTCACAGAATGATTGGCTGTTACGTTTAATGAGTACACAATAAATATCGAATTGGTGGCAAAGTTCCCGCTACAGGCAGCTTGAGGCTGCACTATACAGTACAATGTCTACCTCTGTTTATTGTTCGTTAATCAAAGGGAAATCCGGATGGAATGTTTTCACTGTTGGTCTAACCACGTTTAAAATGTATTATGGCAGTGATCGATATTAAAACTATACGATACTCTTTGTATCCCTCAAAATAGAAAGATGTGTAAAAATGAAGCAACTGTACACTAATTAAGAAATTTACACTCTACTTTTTAATATTCTCTCTCAAGGTTAAATCGTTATCACTGAAAAATATAAAATACTTATGTTACTGCAATATTTTAAAACAACCAAGCGTGCTGTAAAAGTTTCCGTCCAGTGATTTACCAATAAATCACGAATGTAACTGTATCCTCCTATATATTTTTACTTTGTTAACATATTTTTTCTATTTTAGAATTCGTCATCTTCACCATTTAATCTCCATTTAGACTTTCGCTTAGTTCAGCGTTGAATTTTTCCGCTATCACAGACTTGACTTGTTGAATCTGGCCTCCACTTATGTCTACGGCGAATACAGAAAAGTCAGCGGCGAAAAAGCTCAAAACGAATTCATTTATATCAGAAACGCCTCAACTACAAAATCAATTACAACCTAGATAAAGAGGTTTTGTTTTCAGTTGTACACTTTTAGGTAAAAATGCAAGATTACACAACTATTATAATAACTAAATTAATACCATAGTAAAAAGGACCAAGAAACTATGAATAAAATGTATGTTAATTTGAGGATGCTATTATTACCTAGATTAGTGTCATCGTTAAACAAATATTTCAATCTGTCTGTCTGCGGTATATCTCTAAAATGAAATGTGCTAGGCTTAAAATTTCTCATGCAACCTCAGCAAAGCCTGTTACGCGACACGTGGTGTGGCGTACTCCTACCTCGTATATTTTTACCAATATGAATGGATGGATATGTCTTGTTATCTCTCCCTAGTTATATTTTGTACTGTGAATTGTTTCTAAGTAGTTATAGCCATGTGAGCTCTTAAATTTGTTACTCTCTCAGATATTTGTTATCTAATTCTGCAGAATTTAGGTCTGTCATGCAACGGGTGTCACCAGGTGACACAAACGACTCGAGGAAATTTTTTATATATAAAAAACATACAACGCAACAATTGATATGTAAACTTGGTATTATTCTTTGCCGCACAGCTTTTTGAAGAATACAATTTAAATCTTACTTAAAGCGTACTAAATCATTTTGTTTCTTCACTGTATGTAAAGACAAATTTAATCATTAGCACAGTTAAATTTCTTTTAAAAAATCCCACAAAAAGTAGTAATGCAAATTTTGATAAAGAAAATTATCTACAAGAGTAATAAATTTGGGGAAATATATTAAGTAGAATCAAGTAGTTAATATGCAAGGGCCTGCGTGCTGCGTGACTTCCTCCTTTTTGTAGCTAATGTATGCAACACATTAACATTAACACTTTCCTACCCATCGCCAGGCTGTTAGTTACGCGAGACTCCTGTGTTCTAAGTGCTGTGGTGTAAGATATGTTATCTGATGATCAAGTTGTTAATATGTACAAGAGGTTGCGTGACTCCCGCTCCGTGTAATCACGTTCATACCAACACTTAGCACACCATTTGTTCATTTATTAGTCAATATCAACACAACAATAAATGTGAAATGCGGGATTCCATTTAACCATTGCAATAAATGGTTGTTGTCAGTGTGTAATTTTAGCAGCGTAAGCCACAAACAGAAACCTCACTGGAACACCGTTTGCAGCGTGGTATTATGGCCAGGCCTAGTATTACCATTCGTAGGATCTATCACACCGCTATTGAATTATCTGGTCTACTTGTGTGTACAGTGAACGTCTTTGTTTAAATTGACTTCATGAAAATCTTGTATTATGATATGGTTTTTATATACTTTTTATACACTCTCTTTTTTTCGGTCCATCTGTTACGCAATTTGTTAAGTTGGGTGATTCTGGTGATGTTTTGCCAATTCTAGAGGAATTATCATTTTTATAACTCTAAATATACGTTTTTTTTGTGTAGGCAATAACCTTGATAAAATTAAAAGTGATTCTGGTGATCACTGGAGTTTACTATTCGTTAGACTTGATTGTAAAGCAGGCATTCCATTTTGATCTCTTAAGTGCGAACATTTTGATCGAGAGACTGAATGCTGGACTTACTCTTGTTGAGGTGGATTGTGCAAAACAAAACAACAAACTATGAGTGTGGCTTGAATGTCTTGATGGTATGCTAAATTGGTTAATGAAGCTTACTGTTAATAAGATGTTGCAGATACCGTTTTCTTGATTGGTACACTGATGTGATATTGCACATGTAAATTCTGATTTAGGTGAGGTTTGTTTCTTCAAGTAGCTTGATAGTGTCGCCAACTGATCAACCTGAACTCATGAAAGTACAGCTTAAACCAGCTTCCTGGAGGCTGGAGGGGAGCAGTCAGATGAGTTAGGTTTGGGTAACTGTCCAAACTTCCAGTAAAATTCACCCCATTACCTCTCTTGAAGTCTCTTTTGAGCACAATAATCCTTACTGTATCCTCTCTTCCCTTGACGATTCTGAACCTCCCTTGTGAGGTGGTAGGGGTAACTCCAAGAGAAAGTTGGAGATTTTGGTAGTCCAATAAGATTGCACAACTCTCCTAGTCACCTTAAGAGACACAAGACTTCTAGGTCAAACAAATGTGCTAATAATAGAACAAATGTAATCAGTACGGAAGTGTTAAGCTTAACACCAGAATATTTCGATGAGGAAAAATGTCGCTCCTTCTGTTTCTGTAAGACTTCCAAGAAGGAAAATTAGGTTAGTTAACCGACAGTCATGGTAAACTGCTAAGTAACTTGTTACAAGAAAAATGTAATAGTGGTTCTGATGTACTTTTCTTTTGTCAGACCTGGTGCTAAGTTGGATCATGTTGTACATGATATAGATGATGTATCTAGTGATTTATGTAAAAATGATTATTTGATAATTTTTGGTGGGACCAATGATGTAAACTCTGGACACTGTAGTATTGAAGATTTATTAAACTCATTTAACAGATTATTAACATCGACTAGCAACACAAACGTGATTGTGGTTGGCCTTCCTTACAGACGGGGATAGGCCTGATCTAAATAGTTTGATTTCTAAGATTAATATGACAATTTTTCAAATCGTTTCACAGTTTTGTTCATGCCCATTTCCTGTCACTCAGCTCAGTATTCAAGCCTCAACTTTACAACAAATTTGGCCTCCATCTTAACATTTCAGGGAAGAGGAGGATAGCTAGTCTCTTTTTTTAACATGATGCCTGTTGATTGTAGCTCCCAAACCTCTCTTAATTCCTGTCTTAATTAACCGAGATCTCTCATATAACTATATGTCCGAATCACTCCCATTTATGTCGGATACAGTGCCGAAAGACACCTATCCCTCTTAAGAATGACTGTTTTTTGAGGGCTGTTTTGCCGAGAGTGGATAGTGTTTTAATGAATGGTAATTTTTTGGTGGGCAGGCCTCTATTACGAAGTCTCCGAGTTATCCATCAGAATGTGCAGGGTGCCAAAGCAAAAATGCCTCAAATTGAAGTTTTACTTGATCTGTACTCCCCAGATTTGCTTTGTAATCTCTGAGCATTTTTTTAATAAAGCGGACCTAGACTCTTTCAGCATGCCTGGCTACTGTATTGCTTCGGGGTACTGTCGTTTCTATCTTAAAAAGAGGAGGCGTTTTGTATTTTAGTTAAGGAACTACTTAAGTTTTATGAAATTGATATGTCTGAGTTCTCGATTGAGGGTGTTTTGTGAGTTGTGTGTTGTTAGAGTTGAGTCTGAAGCAAATAGTATTATTTTTATATGTGTCTATAGACCACCTAATCAGAGCATTTCTGAAATAAATGATTTTTTTCTATCGATTCAGCATTGCTTGTAAACCTGTATCCATCTTGAACAGATGGATTGTTTTGTCTGGTGATTTAAATATAGATTTTTCCACCATTAGTCAGTCATCTAAAATTTTTATCGATCTGATGAATTCGATCGGCTTGGTGAGCACAATAGACACTTTCACTCGAGAATTTAAATGGTTCCAGTTCACTCATTGACAACATATTTAGCAATATTCCAAAGAATATGTTTTCACCTCAGGTTCTAATTACTGGAATTTCCGATCATCATGCGCAAATTGGAGACATTGCCTCATTTTGTTCCTTCAACCCACAATATTATTAAATTTACATTCAAGCGGTGCTTCACCCCAGACGGCATTCGGGTCTTGAGGAGTCTTCTGGAGGGTGAATCATGGCAGGAGCTTTTTGGAACCGCTGATGTTGATGAAATGTTTGAACTTATTTCTTGCAATTTTGTCATTTTTATATTGATTGTGTTTTTTCCTACAAAAAAGATTAAGTTCGGTACATGGGCACTCAGATGAGGATTCCTTTGGACGAAGATCTAAAAAAAAAACTTCATAATCGCCTTTTGTTTCTCTACTCGCTGTCTAAGCATCTTGACTCTTCTCATCCTTTGAGAGTTTCTTTTATTCAAACCAAGAAGGAGTTTTAGGAATCGCATCCATTTCCGCCAAAGCGAAAAAAGTATTGACCTACATCAGCGGGGCTCAGAATAAACAGCGAGCTGCTTGGAGTGTGGTTAAGGATCTCATTCCTGATAAGAAAGCTAATGCCTTCACACATATTACGCTTAATGACGAGAATGGGCGATCTGATGAACAATCCTAAGGATGATTTCAGAGAAATTCAACATCCATTTTGCAGAAATAAGCCAGAGTTTTGAGAGATTCTGAGGATAATTCTTCATTTGTTCCTCCAAGATCATTGTCTTCATCAAGTATGAGTTTCCTCTATATTTTTTACTCCAACTGATAAGAATGAAATCATCTCAGTCGTAAAGTCCTTGAAAACAAGCAATTCATCAGGATTTGATGGAGTTTTCATCCAGGATTTTGTTGAGCTGTATAGATATATTGGCTGATCCTCTTGCACAGATTGCGAACTCGTCATTTGAATCTGGAAGTTCCCATCACACTTGAAGCTCTCAATTGTAAAACCTATATTTAAGAAAAAAGGAAGTCCAAATGAACTTAGCAATTACCGCCCCCATTTCTATCCTTTCTACATTTTCAAAAGTTCTTGAAAGGCTTGTGCTAACCAGACTTTCCAATTACCTGTCTGTCAATGGAATTTTACATGACCATCAATATGGCTTTCTCCTTGAGGGGTTGTCTACATTCAATGCAATTTTTAGTCTTCTAACTGAGGTATCAAACTCATTGGATAACAGGAATCACGTGTTTGGCCTATTTTTGGATCTTACGAAGGCTTTCGACGTTGTGGATCACGGGTTGTTGCTCGGAAAACTTGAAAACTTGGGTATTAGAGGGAAACCTTTTTGATTGGATTGCTTCTTATCTCCTGAACCGTAGACAGATTGTTGAAATTCCTTTTATTGATGATACAGGGTGCTTAAGAAAACAATTTTCTGAGGAGCGAGAAGTACGCACTGGAGTTCCCCAAGGCTCCGTACTTGGTCCTTTATTATTTTTACTATTCATAAATGACATCCCATCGAAGCGTGAAAGGTTCCAAGTTGTTTTTTGTTTGCTGATGATAACTCCTTGGTCATCTCTGGTTGCAATCGAGCCGAGCTTGAAAATCCAAACCTTTGTTCAGGCCAGTAATTTGCTGCAGTGGTTGGGTTGAAAACTCTCTGTTTTGTAAATACATCTAAAACCAATTTTCTTGATTTTGGAATTAGAAAGTCTGCTAAAACGTTGATTGAATCTCAAAACATTATGATTGGAGAGTCAGAAATGTGTCCTTCTTTGAATGTTAATTATCTTGGAATTGTTTTGGATGATCACTAAACTTTTTTAGTCACATTGATAAAGTCACGAAAAAAACTAAGCAGCTGCATATTTTTGATGTATAGACTATCCTGTTTTGCTAGTGAGGAAATTCTTTTGCTTACTTACTATGGCTGTTTTTATCCTTACCTTTGCTATGGGGTCTCTATATGGGGATACGAGAGTAAAAAAACTCAATATGTTTTTTCGTCTCCAGAAAAGATCTATAAGGATTATTTTCAAGTTGAGTCGGTTCCCAGTCTTGTAGAGGTTTCTTTCGCAGTAATAAATATCCTTACGTTTCCCATCCATTTATATCCTTCAGTGTCTTTCTTTTTACAAAAAGTATCCCCACCTTTTTTTTAGTCAACGTGTAATCCAGCCCATAATTACTCCTTAAGAAAAAGAAACAACCTAATCCTACCCTGCCATAAAACATCTTTTTTTGAAAAACAAAGTCTTTACTCCTGCATCCGCCTTTTTAACTCTTTGCCATCCTGCTTTAAAATTGTTTGTGGACGATAGAGAATTTCAAAATCGTCTGGAAAAAAATTTCTTATTTCGAGAGAATATTACATTGTCCGGAATACGTTTGAGGATAATAAATTGTAGATCACTCCTGTTATATTGATTTGGTCTTGTTGTGTTGATCTGTCAGTAGTCTATACTTTAAGTTAGGATATTATAATTTTCTTGACGAATGCCTATGCATGTTATGTGTTTGGCAATAAATGAATTGATTGATTGATTGATTGACTTAATTATAAAGACCGATTTACTCTAGTGTTTCTCAATTACTATGTAAACTTTATTCCTTGAATAAACTACATAGTTCATTTATGGCAGACATGTATTAAAGTATGGCATTCAGTAATTTGAAGTTTATTATTAATTTTAAAAGTGTGTTTTAAATGTATAAACTCTTTAGTCTATCTGAAAGAATAAATGTAGAAATCGTACAGAGATTAGTGGCATATTCAGCTCCAAGTTATTTCAAGCCATATAAATGTCGTGATAGTAACAGTAAATCGTTGGAATTGTTTGGTCAGTCTTAATCTACACACCAAAAATACTTTTATTGGTTTAAAAGAAACGTAAACTCAATAGGTAGAATTGGCTATATTCCAGCAGCTGAGAGCTTAATGTTATGGTATAAGACACAACCTGGCTTTTCATTGAAGTCTGGTTCGTTAACTTTGGTGGAGTTCAAAGTAAGACGATATCGGAGGGTTTAAAATATGAAATAACGCACATAAATATGCACACATACGAACTTTGGTAAACTCTTTATGTTGACAGAGTCTATCTGAAATATGTAAAACGTACTAATTTTACAAGAAACTGACAAGAAAAACATTTTGTTCACTATTTATTAAAACAATCCAGCGATAATATAGTTATATATAAATAATTTATTTATTGTAAGCATTCACCAATGACACAGTGTAAAATATATCACCACATTCAAAATTAGGTGTTATTAATTGAAATAAATGAAATAATGAAATTTATTCCTTTAAAAGTATGCATACAAAAACAACTTAATCATAGGAATATAAGTTGAACACAGTATCCAGTAATTGTGGTCAACGATAACTAATTTAAGAAAATTACAATATAAACAATTAATTTGTGAGTCCAGCAACAAATTAAAAACTCGCACTCCGTGGCGCCTGTGCTAAATTGAGGAACTATAGTTTATAATATTACATTATATGACAAAAGAAAAATTACAAATTTCTTACTTTCATGACTAATATAAGTCTACATGCTTGTACCGTACATTATAAGACTCATTCCAAAGTAAGTATATAAACAACTTAAGTGAGCAGATAGTATATTTAGAATATACATAGATGTAATTAATTATACAAGAGTAGCATTTAGAAAAGACACGTCATCATAAGAAAATAGCCAATTTTTATTTGATTTAAAAAGTATTTCAAGTTGGAACATGATTTAATATAAGGTGGCAATTGATTTAAATACTTAGGAGCAATATACTGAAAAGACTGTTTAAAATTAGATTTGTTGACATTAGGTAATCTAAATATTCGTTGTAAATTACTTCTTGTTTGGTAAGACAGGTTTTCTGTAACAGTGTTGCCACTACTAATATAAAAGATTTTTAAAACTTTGTAAACAAACAAATGGTTAATGGGTAATATTTTTAGATGAAAAAACAAAAGGTAGGAGCTCTCTCTTTTGTGACAGTTGAGTATTATTCTTATAATATGATTTTGGGACACTCTGAGTTTTTCCAAATAGTTTTTAAAGGTTCCCCCCCAGCATTGCACACCATATTGTAACCTGGAATCGATTAGAGCAAAGTAAAGAATTTGTAATAGACTGGGTTCACAGAAATTCTTCAAATAATAAAAAGTTCTGATTGAATATTTGATTTTCTTATTTAATAATGAAATGTGATTTTGCCAATTCAAATTTTCGTCTACTAAGTTAATACCCAAGTACTTAAAACTAGTATTTTTTTCTATCACTTCACATTTGCAATCTTTCGACAAACAGTTCAAATTGTGCAGAGTTAACCCTGCCAGAAATTCAAAACTATTAACTAAACTAAAATTTACATATCTTGTTTTCTTAACATTAATTACCATTTTGTTCACAAAACACCATGACCTTAATAGTTTTAAATCCTTATTTGTATTCACCCAGGTATTATAAATATTTTTCTCTGAATAAAAAAAAGCAATGTCATCTGCAAAAGCACTGTTTTGACCTTGAAATGGTAATTCAAGTAAATCGTTTATAAAAACTAAAAATAAGGTAGCCGATAGCACCGATCCTTGTGGCACACCAGCTTGGACAGTTAGTGGTGCGCTTAATTGATCTGCAATTTTGACTTTTTGGACTCTATTACTTATAAAACTATTAAAACAATTGAGTGCAGTTCCCCGTACTCCAGCTGCTTCCAATTTAGATAGTAGTATATTATGATCGAAAAGATCAAAAGCTGTTTTGAAGTCAATAAAAAGACCCGCTACTTTTTTGTTCGTGTTGAAATTGTTGTAAATATTTTCTGTAACTGATAACAACGCATCTTCTGTTCCCATTCCTTTCCTAAACCCATATTGAGACGGGCTGAAAAACGTTATGCTGTCTAAATACTTTACGAGTCTGGTCCTCATTATTTTCTCAAACATTTTAGATAATATGGATAATAGACTGATTGGTCTTATATTGTCAATTTTAATAGATGAATTATTTTTAAATATTGGAACAACAGTACTAATTTTAAGTTTATCAGGAAAAACGCCGTTCTGAAAGCTTAGATTTATAATATGAACCAAAACTGGAGCAATCGTTTCCGCTGTCTTTTTACGAGGTTTACGGAAATGCCATCAAATCCAGTTGATTTTTTGTTTTTTAAACATTTAATAGTGATCAAAACTGCATTTATATTAGTTGGCGCTATGAAAAAAGAGTTGTGACGTTGTCGGTAATGCCCCCGATGGTAGGCTGATAGCGGCGGCAGTGGCGACCGCGCGGGCGGACCGGGACTTACTCGACCTTGGATTCCGATAAGGTGATCATTGATATTATCAGCCACACTTTTAGGATTGTTGACAATTTCACCATTGCAAAACTCCACTTTATCTACATTTTTCCTTATTCCCGAACCTAATATGTTATTTATTACTTTCCAATATTGTGAAGAATCGCCATTACAGTTGTTCTTATAAGTGAAATATGCATTTTTTGATTAATCGATTTCCCCTTTTAGTTTATTACAGAATAAATTGAAATATAATTTGAAGGATTGGTCGTATGGGGGCTTTTTATAAATTGTGTATAGTTTTTCCTTTTTTTTATTTTGAAAAGTAAATTTGCATTTAACCATTGCAATTAAATTATTTTCAACTCCAATATTACACGGAACTAGAAGAAACCTCAAACCGCATTCCATACTGTTTCTAAAATGCTGCCAAAACCATAACAAACACAAATAAAATAGATTGTTAGTTAATTGATTCGAATAAAATACATTTAAATACCCTAAACAATGGATAGTTTATTAACTTAGATATTTATTTTATTTATAATAAATTGATTTACAAGAAAGTGTTCTCATAGTTAAAATATTTAATTGTACTTTGCATATATAAACTAAAGAATCTATGGGTCATTAAAAATTACTTCTAAAGTTAAATACAATTTTAGGTAATTGATTTATAAAATTCAGATGGAAGTGTTTCTAATTTTAAATGGATTAATACCACCAGATAGGTAGTCACTGCGCCTGCCATTCCGATTACGGCAGAATTTTGAAGTTGGAAAAATCCAAGTGCAGAAAATCTTGATTTACGTTTCCCCAACTGTAACAAAAACTCTTCAAGGCGGTTCACCAGAATTGGGTCCAAACTCGTGTTGATCAACTTGCAAATCATAGGTGCCATGCCGTCGGCCAGTTCAGCCACCAGTGTGCTCGGCCGCACCAACAGAACCAGATGAGCAATGTGGGCGAGAGTCAACCCTCCTAACACAGTGATAGCGGTTGACTGTCTTAGTATTACACTGCCGATTAAGTAGTAAATACTGATCGTGATATGGACAAGCGAGGTAAAGAAGACACTCAGCAGCTGGTCTCCGTAGAAGCTGTTAGCCTGATGAACAGCGTCGCATAGCAACCAGAAGGCGCTCATGAGGGACTCGACCTCGTGGATGGTGGAGAGCCCGTTGTTATTGTGGGGGACATTAACAGTCCTGAGATAGCGAGTGTTCATTGGTCGATCCCGTCTGTTTCTTAAAACTTCGTCTTTGACCCTGGCTTTGATAATACCAAACCTCGTGGCGATACTCTGAGCTACTTGAGTGAAGTGGAGGAACAAAGATGCTTGAGAAAAAAGCATGATCAGCGGGGGAATGTAGCAAAGTGACGAAATGTAATCTTTATTGCCTACGTAAAAGACAGATCTTTGGAAATCCAACACAACTATGCCCGTAATTAGAATTATGATAAAGATAAAGACTAGTAACACCTTTGCTTTGGCGTTCACTTCCGGTACGTATTTCCGAAGCTTTTGATCCACCTTCTCCAGGGTATCAAAAATATTGATTAACTGTTCGTGTTTACTGGAACAGCTGATGAATATAACAACAGACATCAAGTTAAGAGAGACGAAGTCCAGAACTACAACGATGATTGAAATGTCCTCAAACATTCGTAAAGGCACACCAGCAAGTTTCTTCCTGTAGTCCGTGTACAGTCCTATCTCCGTTGTCAGTATCTGTAGTATAGTTAATACTAG
This sequence comes from Homalodisca vitripennis, assembly GCF_021130785.1. NCBI lineage: Eukaryota > Metazoa > Arthropoda > Insecta > Hemiptera > Cicadellidae > Homalodisca > Homalodisca vitripennis. The sequence goes on along the minus strand of NC_060211.1, from coordinate 41,711,726 downwards.
GCCCCACAAGAAAACCGGAAGTGAAAATTTAAGTTTCTTGTTTCCCACAGTGGATGTCAAAGGGAAACCACCAAATATTTGACTAAAAATAAGCACTTCTTTAGACAAAGGAGACACTTTATATTCCATCTCGTAACTATTTTCACTGATTACTAACATTCATACTGACTCTTGCCATTTCAGTCACCAAGCGTTGACACAAAACATGGTTTGTTTTGGCAACAAGAATCTATAAATTATAGTTGAATATTTTATCAATCAATTTCAATTGCTTGCGTTTTGAGAAATGTTATAAATACATTACAACATTACGTAACGTATTGTGTTACTTTACTATAGAAATATTTATATGAGCGTTCTGCAGAGGCGCTAAAAGAAAAATGATCTAAATTGATACTTTTAGCTAATTCGATATAGATCGAGTACATTAGAGAATTATTATTCTTTAACGATTGACTTTGCATGTCGTCTATTTCTATGTCCTACCACCATAACGTCCAATTTGTCATTCATTTACAACAATTGTTGGCATAGTTGATTTATTTCTTTTGAATATGCCGATCAACACGAATATTTTTTTACTGTTTTACTACACTTATTACTGTTTTTATACTGATGAATTTTAAAATTGAAATATGATATGAAGGATTATTTTGCAATTCGAGTCCTGATCGATATATAGTCAAGTGAACATATTGGCATCTTATTTATTTCTATGTCCCTCCACCATAACGTCCAATTCTCAATCATTTGCAACTGTTGCAATTGTTGGCACGATTGATTAATTCATTTTGAATATGGCGATCAATACTATATGCATCGTCTACTTCTTAGACTGGGGATGAAGTTCTTGTTTTCATACTGAAAGAATTATAAAATTGTAATAAGGTGTGAAGAAGGATTGTTTTGCAAAGAGTCCTGGTCGAAATACAATCAAGTAAAATTCTTTCGACAAATGTTGAGATTGTTTTGTAAATTAAACAAATATCTGGCCTCTATTATCTAGGGTTTAATTATTATAAAATACTAACATTGAAATATTAATTATTCATTACGACCTTAGAAAGTCACAACACACATATTAAACATATTAAATTATTTCTCGTTTAACCTCCACCTTCTTATCCCTGAATTTTTGATGTTATTGAATAATTCATTAACAACGGTATTGTCTACTCTGCAAATTTTCCCGCAATACCCCTCATAATCTGAGTTATAAAACCAAACGCTTAGTGTCCACCCCTTTAATAATCACCAACTTATGTGTAATGGTTTGAGTTCTAGAAGTCAAATCAAAATCAAAAAACATCTTTATTTCCATTATGGTACAAAAATTTAGAAATCATAGGAGCACAATTTTTAAATTTATAATATAAAATTACTTAATGTAATTAACACCAAAAACATAAAACTGCAAACAAAATAAATACTTATATATATATATATATATATATATATATATATATATATATATACACACATACATATATACACACATATACATACAGTAGTGTATAGACTGCTCTAATGATTATGGAAATGTTTCCTCACATAGGTGCATAGCACCTGTGCGTGAGAGAATGAGTCCCATTAATTCAAAAATAATTTTCTTAGGGAAATAAGATGTTAAAATAATGTTGTTTAGTAAAAAAATATATAATAGAAAAATAATTAATTTAATAATTATTAAATAAAAGATATTTATAAGTAAAAGATTATTATGCTTAGTGCGAACTTCCTGCGTTTCTCACATGATATAATTTTCAAACCATTGATATTACCTTACCCACCTCATTCTTATCTTGCCACTCACAACGGTCGATTGGTTCGGCGAGGATCTTTAATAATACTCCAGGGGCCGCGGTTCACTGGTCAGAATGTACCAAAGTTGCACCTGCAGTAGTGATAATCTACTATTACACCCGAATGAAACAAATATTAAGTTTTTAATTTTAACTTTTTTCTATTTTTTTGGCAGTTTAGAAAAGTCTGTTGGTGTACCGTCGAGCATTAAGATCGTGTCTAAAACATCGCAGTTCACTCAATTAAGCACTTAATGATGAAAATGTTTAAAGGATAACAGGATTTCACCATTATTTTATGTTACAAAAGGTACATCACCATTTGATAAAATCAAAGTTCTTTTTTAGTTTAGGTGTGATGTCGAAACAATAAAAAGTTTGTTTTCAACATCTTCGTATCCCTTCGGACGGACGTGGACCCCAGATTCCAGGAGGCAAATCTGTGATAGTGTCAGATTCCAGAGGCTGCCCTAATTGGATAGTTAAATGAGGCTAATCTCGAAATTTGCATTGATTAGACTAATTAGCTATAGTTATGGTCTGAGTTACTGAGGAAAGGTAAATCCAGTTATTGATTGAAAGTTTTTAAAGTCCTAAAATTAATTTTCGACTACTACTAATAAAGTGTATTTTAGATATACTATTACTTTCATTTATTATACAATATTAAATATTAATGACAAAAAGCACAAAATTACATTATTGTTTTACCATACTGTACAAAAGGGCGAATTTAGGGCCATTTGTTACATCTTACCCTAATGACAACAATGTGATCACCATATTGAACACTGACAACAATCAATATTTTAAACATTATTATCGTGTGAAGCCTTCGGATAGCAAGACTATCTTCGTATGACAATTCACAAAATATATTAAATATTGTGATTACAAGTAAGTAATGTGATAAGATCCATCTTCAACATGATTATTGTGAATATGGTCTAAACTGTTGATTGCCCAGCATTTATCTGTAACCAACACAGAAATACTTGAATTTATGTATGTAATATTTATTTATATATGAGATTTTTATGATCAAACAAATTAAAAATAGTTTCATCCATTATAACTATAGCGGCTATTTTTACTTATATGTAACAAATGCATTAGCTTCTGCTGTTAGCCATTTACTGAAATGTACTTCCCACATACGCATACCTTGTGTTATTGATTAACTGCATTATAATGTTTACATGAAGGCTGCTGCAAGATTTAAATAGTACTAGGAATGAATGATTTTAAAAATTAATGAGTGAAGAACATAATATTTATTTCAACTGTAACCCGCACTACCAGCTGTAGACTAAGGCGCCAAGAAGGTCCGGAAATCGGTTGATAATATTTTAGGTAATTTCTCATCTATTAATTAATACTTATTCTATTATTTTGCTTACTATGATAGTAAAATTAGGTTGTTATTAAAACATAATCTATTATTGATATTCTTGATATATTTGTATAAATTCAGGACGCAAAGTTAGTGGATTATTTTTGGACATAAAGAAAGCTTTCGATACTGTAGATCATGACATTCTTTTAAATAAATTATACTGTTGCGGTATCAGAGGAAACGTTCTTTCCTGGTTTTCAAGTTACTTAAATAATAGGAGACAATGTGTAAAAATTAGCAATACTTTCAGTGACTTTGGTATAATAAAAAGTGGAGTACCCCAAGGGTCAGTATTAGGTGCAATATTGTTTATAGTATATATTAATGATCTCTGTAATTCAAATTTATATGGTAGAATAACATCATTTGCTGACGACACAGCATTAACTTACATAAAGGATGACTGGAATGATATAGAAGAAGCAATGAGTATAGATTTAAAAGCCCTTCAATGGTGGTTCTCAAAGAACAATATGTTATTAAGTCCCGAAAAAACAAAGTACTTAAATTTTAGCCTGAAAAAAGATCCACAACATTTTACCAAACAAATTTTATACAATTGTGTGAGTTGTTTGTGTACAAACAAAGAGTGTCCTGAGTGTGCAATTGTGTCTCAGGCTGACAATTTGAAATACCTGGGAATCTTGCTGGATAGGGAAATAAACTGGAAAAAACACATAGACATGGTAAAGAAAAAACTTAATGGTATTTTAAGAACCTTTTATTTTCTACAAAATATGTGTACAGAGGAAGTTATGAGAATGTTATATTTTTCATTAGTAAATAGTAGATTAGAATACGGAATATTTTGCTGGGGTGGAACCTATGAAACCAATTTAAAGCCTCTTTTAATGCAACAAAAGAAATTCATTCGATTAGTTAAAAGAAAATGTAGGTACGAGCCATCTCATCCATTATTTATAAGTTTAAACATTTTTCCAATTACATATTTGTTTGTGTATAAGGTTTTAAAAATATTTTATGTCACTAGTGGTAATTTGCCTGTATTAATTAATATATACAAAAATAAATTAAGGCACACAGACAAAATAGCAGTTCCAAAACCTAATTTAACTATTTTTAGAAAAAGCTATTGTTTTTTAGGACCTAAAATGTTTAATACAATACCAAAAGATATAAGTAATTCAAAAAATATACATATTTTTTCAAAACTATTGAAATTATGGTTATTAAGTAAACAAAATATAAATTGTCTTCTGCATACCATAAGTTAAAAAGTTTTATTCGGATCAAAGTTGCACATAAGTATACATTTAGAATTAACATAGATATTTGATAAACAGGAGTTTTTCTAATCAAAATTAATTGTCAACATTCTATCTGAGCTATCATGAATTTAATTTAGCATGAAGGAACCTCTGCACAGGCTTTGCCTTTAGAGGCCCTATATATTCATAAAAGTATGTTTCATTAAAATATTTGTTAGTATAATCATATAACTGAAGTGTTTCCTTTTTTTACTTTTAGTTTATTTTGATGTAAGAGTCATCATGCAAGTGGTATATTTAAATGTGTGCTAAGTACTACATATTGTTAAATTGATTTCTTAAGTTATTAGTATACAATTCTTGTACTTGTTTAAAAAATATGTACGGAACACTTTTATGAATAAAAATATTCTTATTCTTATTATTTATTATTATTATTATTATTTTATTTCTGTTTTGATTTTAAATGTTTAATTTATTATTCGTTTGTTTTTATATGAGATATGGTTTAAATGCCCTGGCTATATACAGTAGGTTTAGATAAATAAATACAAAATCTGTCTTTCCCCAAATCCCCATACATACCTAATGTCGCACATATAAAACATTTTTACTTATCTCTAGTTTAGTTCTAAATTAAGTAAACATCAAGTTTAATACTATTTAAATAATTAATAATTGTTAATATTCGATTAAAATAATTAATTTATATTGAATTTTGAACAAAAACTTAATTAAAATCGATTTATCTCGAAAATATGAATTAAATATAGAGTAACCATCTGTACGTGTGAAACATAGGTGCTAATTGTAGTTTGTAAACATAAGATTGGTTTTAATGTAACTTTGAAGTAAATAATAAGGGTTTACTCTTTTCACTCTAAATCAATTTCAACATAATCAAGTTTATGGAAGACGTGGGGCGAAGATTGAATCTTAACTTGTTTAACGAGATGAGCTCAAGAACGTTCATTTCACTGTTATTGAAGTAAGAAAAAATGAATATTATATTTCCTTATAAATATTAGAATTAATAATTTGAGGATTACTTATCTTAGATATCACAGTGTTTTTGAGTTTTTTATATTAAATGTGCTGTTGATCATCATCGTTAAAATATTTATACATCAAAGATATCAATGAAATGTTTAGAAATATCGCTATTGATCTGTTATTTCAGAACTTGAATTCAGGAAGAAAGCAATATAACTGTCATTGCGCGGTCAGTACCTTTGTGAAAAATGTTTTAAGATAAGACAAGAAACCATAATAAATTAAACCATATGCATAAAAAATTCTGTCGATCATAAAAAATTTATGAAATAAACTTAAAGGACTGTGGATCTGAGATAGACATAGCACAGGTTAAAATATTTCGTAGTACTTCTTATCAGTACCATTGACCTTGTATTATATCGGCTCTCCTTCTTATTATATTTATAAATACTCTCCATGAGGTCCATGAGGACGGGCAGAATAAAACTTAAAAGGGGATCGACTTACTAAAAAAAATTATTGTCGACATATTAAAAGTAGTGGCTTCCAATGATTAATTAGTGGTATCTGCAAGAAAAACTTAAAGAGAAATATAGTTGATTGTATGTATATATAGTATACGTAATAGTAAATTATTAATTTTTTAAACCAAGATTTATATATTTCATTGATTGATTCATGAATTAATTTGCCTAAAAAATTGATAATGTCATTTTATAAGGGCATAGTAATATAAAACTGTAAAACCGATTAACAATTTTGCTGTATTCCTTACAATCTTTATGTACTATAGGCTCCAAGTCGATGTTTCCCAGACACAAAGATGTGAAAGCTAACAAAAGAAACCCTGAAATAAATATTGGTAACGTTTCACATTTAAATACATTTCATCACACTTGCTTCACTTGTGTGAACCATTTAAATAACAGAGACAGGGGCTATTAAATAGCATTAAAGTGGTAGAAACATATTTACGATTGAGTGAAAACAGTCCGTGCTGATTGTCGCTTTGATTAACGAACGGTAAACAGAGGCGGACTACATCCACACGATGCTCTCGTATCCTATAGCTCCGGGATACTCGTCACTGACTGGTGTACGTGGTTCAGTTATTCAGTAGATAGATCTACACGGCACAGAATTATACAAGGCATAGTGTACGTGGTTCTGATTCATTCGTTCCTGTCTTCAGGGTGTTTATCCAAATATAAAAAAATTTGGATGGAGTGCAGTAAATAGGATACCTCCAAAGGCCATTGTGAATACCTATGGATATCTTTCCATCTATATCAAGTTTGCTAAATTACCCAATAAGCCTATTTACATGTACAGGATATTCAGAAGGTGTGTCTATTGATTTTGAGGTCAATAGGCAATAGAGTAAGTCCATGTGACTGTCCCTTTGAATAAAAACCCTTAAGAATTGAAAATTCTAGAAACTTTAGTCAATCTCAAGGAATTTTATTATATCCCAGCAACATAAACATGAATGAAGATACTTTGTTGCATTGGTTGTTAAGACCTTTTGTTATACTAGTTACTACTAAAATCAAACGTAATAACTTAATTTCGTTCTGTCTTTTTATTATCAGCTGTTTCTCCGCTCAAACAAAAAACTCTTTTAATAATCTCCAGATTCAGATACAACTTGAAGGTAAAACCTGGTTAAATACTGTGTAATCGAATCAATTTAATTCCACCAATGTATAAACAACAGCACAACGGGATGGGAGGTTTATGTTTGAGGGATTTTTCCTCATCTGTTTAGCGTGATTTAATAAAAGGGGAAATCGGGGACGGAAGTTTTCCATTAAAAGTCTGAATACATATAACATTCACACACTTAATTAAGAGCATGATTAGTTCTTGTAACAACATTCGATAATACACATAAATGTCCACTCTCTTAAGATGATGTCATTAAGCATGAACGTGCTATTTTATGGCAAGACTTGGCTATGAGGTAATATCCTTGTATTTAGTGAACACTTTCCCCCGTTTTAATGCCTATCGCTATATGTAAAAGCTAAATCTGACATAGAAATGATCAACTAGATCACATCCATGTATAAAAGAACCCGTTTTTTAGTCATGAGCTACATTTTCATTTATTTACAGATTAATAATCCGTTTTATTAGGTTTATTCAGAGTTAGTTTTTCAATTGAGTTATAATAAAATCTGTTGGTATAATTCCGTATATTCAAAAACATTATTTCAAATACATTACTTTGTGTGGCGTGATATCAAAATCAAATCAAATCAAAAAACATCTTTATTTCCATTATGGTACAAAAATTTAGAAATCGTAGGAGCACAATTTTTAAATTTATAATATAAAATTACTTAATGTAATTAACACCAAAAACATAAAACTGCAAACAAATTAAATACTTATACATATATACACACATACATACAGTATTGTATAGACTGCTCTAATGATTATGGAAATGTTTCCTCACATAGGTGCATAGCACCTGTGCGTGAGAGAATGAGTCCCATTAATTCAAAAATAATTTTTTTAGGGAAATAAGATGTTAAAATAATGTTGTTTAGTAAAAAAATATATAATAGAAAAATAATTCATTTAATAATTATAAATACTGATAACGCTCATAGTGGTAAAGAAGAAAAAGCAATATGAGGTTACAGAAGAGACGCAATAGCAAACATACTTATCAGTGAATGTAGGTAATTAAAATAAGGATAAACTACGAAATATTAGTTGATAAGAAATAAACAACCGACAGAAAAACGGACTCCTCAGTCAGGACAATGCTTGAGGCCTCTGCCCCTCCTTTCAATTAGCCTACCCCAAACTCTCATAACATAACATAACATAAGATATCAAATATCTTGTGTCATGTTAAAAACTTATGTTTATTTTAGTCTTATCCGTTCACTACAAGTACTTGTTGAGTTTTAACTTAACACATTAAATTGAGCTATTCAAGGATAAAGATTTTAAACCTTTCGTAGTTTGTAAAAGAGCTAAAAATAGACGAAAAAACAATTTATTTTAAACTATTGTTAATATTTTGAGAGCAATAGAATATAAAGTACAATGGGATAGAGCAACGGGTTCACTATTAAAAGTAATACATAATTAATTATGTATTAAATTATTTGCACCATTTATTTATACAAAATAAGTCAGTTAAAATATATTTACTTGAGCATAAAAGCGGTATATGTCAATACTGTCACACTATTTAAGCGTTTCCTAACTAAAAAAGAAGTTAGTATGAATTCGATGTTGAAAAACTATAATTAGAAAAAAATGTTTCATCCAGTAGTTTTTTTAATTTGTAGTTTTATGCATTTCTAAATTTGCTCATATTTCATTTTAACAAAGCAATCAGTGTCTTGGTGTGTATTTTTAAATTTGAATCCTCAACGAAATATATTTAAAAAAGAATTTAAAACAAAACATTAAAACATTAGTCGTGAAACGTTTACGGCACTGTATTAAGCAAATTCAAAACTCCAAGTTTGTTAAAAAATGAGTGGGTATTTATTAGCGGTTAATTAACTTAAGGATGTTTATACTTTACAAGTTAATAAAAAAATATATATATACATAGTATATATATATATATATAATATATATATATATATATAGTAGTACATAAGTATATATATATATCGAGCGTTGTCAAAGCAGTGTACTGCTAAATAATTAGCTGATAGTATGCTGATAGTATATCACTGAATGTATTGATTAGCAGTTCTAAGCTTAGACTTGTACTTTTGATTTACTATCACTATTAAATGAATAAAGATTTTTCAATAATAACTTTATTATTGTGCAAAGCCTTTCGGAATCAATTATTCCATCGTCAGGCAATTAAAAAATTAACTAAGTCCAGTGATGGTAAGTTAAACCATTTTTCAATGCTCGAAGATTTTCCAGTCATTGTGGCACTCAAGCCCATTTAGCTAAACAGGCTTTGTTCATTTTTAGAGTGCCTGATGACGGAATCATTGATTCCGAAAGGCCTTGCGCAATAATAAAATTAATATTGGAAAATGTTTTATTAATTTACCAGTGATACTAAATTTAACATTTTTTCCAATACTCCAGGATTCTTTTTTTGAATTTTCAGTTGAACGAGACGATTCGGAGTAGGCCTACATAGGGAAGACATTTTTCTAAATTTCATGATAACAAGTTTTGTATATATTACTGAAATTATTTGTAAACGTATAACTGAAAGGTTTGTGATCACATGTGTGAAAATGATTGTGAATATATATATATATCCCATAATTTATGTGATAATATCACTGATAATGGTTTGTAAATATCACCAAAAATGTCTATAAACGTGTTATCGAATGTGCTTGTCAGTCTATTACTGAATGTATTTGTGAACATATTACTGAAAGTGTTTGTGAATATATCACTGAAAGTGTTTGTCAGCATCTCTCTAAAGAAAGTTTATAAACATATTACTAAATATGCTTCACAAATGAAATGTCCGGAAATAATGAGACTCTTAATGGCATCGAATTAGGATATCCAATGGTTTTATTGGCTTGTGTTGTCACTTATATCTGGGTAACGCAATGGATTCCAGGTACGACGCAATGATGTGCGCTTATCTCCAGGAGATTTGAGAATTTTTTGAGAACTATCGGGATAAAAGGATCGTATTTGCAGCAAAATATTATTTTTTTAGTAGATAGAGGTGCATTTTTTAAAGATTGTACCCAGTCGAAACGTGAGATTCACTTTCCCTTGTAATTTGTATTACCATAAGTAAGAGCAGAGTTAGCCTTCGCTTCTTCAAAGTTGGCAGAACTGATATATCCCACTCTTATGGTAGATCTACCTTGGGATATCACGGTACCAATCGTCCACCTTTTTCTTATCTCCAACATCCCGTCAATTGAGAAGCCAATCGGGAGGCGTTTTAGATTTAATTACACCAGAGGTTTCACAGCTTGTTCTCAGATTGTATAAAACATTGATCAGTTGAACCATGTCCCTTAACAACTGAGAATACATAAATATAAAATACTCAACCAATCAGTGTACAACAAGACACATATTATGGGATAGTGGAAGCCAAGAACCTTGAAATAAACAAATACTTTAATAAATAGTACCAGATTGTATAATTAAAAACTTGATTGATGAAGTTGATTATTTCATTCTATTTGCATGCAGTGATTAAGACATATGAGGGTGAAAATGTTAGTAACCCTATGTTTTTATTGCGGAAATATGTTTGTGATTATGTAAATAGAAAGTGCGTTATCAAGGCAAGTTGTTTTACAAGCAAGGCGTTAATGTTGGGATATAAATTAAGTTCTGTGGACATATCACAAGTGTCGCTTTGGGTGAAAATGATATAAATTATACAGTGCCATTACTATAATATTTTTCTAGAATATATGTTATATATATTATCAGGTGATTCAAAACTAAACGGCAATCTCTCAAGAGCTAATTCCTATATCTAAAAACAAGTAAAAAAGTTCATATAACCATATGCCCGGAAACTCTAAGTTTAGCGAGTTTACGCCTAGCGAAAGCGATTTCGCCCGTATTTCAGAACCCTGGAGAAGTCAGGAGCCGTATAAAATAGTAAAGGTAAGTTACAAAGAATACAAATACGATTGTCTTTTTTATGTTTTTATATCTGACAAATTTATTAAAATTCGTCCCAAGCAGTAAAATGCAAGTACGTTCAGAGATATCTTACGTACAACACAAAGAATTTGAGGTGCAAAGAAATAACACAATTTTGTGTTTAACGTAAGGAATACTTCCATAAATTTAAATAAAGGTCATTTTTTTTTTCTTAAACAGATTTGTAGAAAAATTAATTCTGAAATGTTCATGTGAAATACTTAGGAAAAACAAATAATAATCGGTTATTGAAATTAGCTTTAATTAAAAATCAAACCGACGCACAAAATTGCATATTCTTATCTGCAATAAAATATTTACTATGTTTTTAGGTTGTGATAACCAGCTGATCATTTATTCTAGACTGAACATTAACATAAATGTATTTACCTATTATAAAACTGTATAATCACCAGATAATATGGTGCTCACGAGGGTCCTCCGTTGTTTGCAATGCACTTTTCGCACGACGAAATCCACTCTTTTCCTAGCTGTGTTTTCATAACGTTTGGAGCAGTTCTTGATAGTTTTCTGCCGCCTCTGTAATGCATTTTACGTAACTCCAGTTCCTTCTATGGTGTTTTAATCCGTTTTGAATAAAACAATTGAACTTCATCCAACCCCAAAAGAAAAAGTCTGCTGGCGGTGAGGTCAGGAGAACGGGTGGCCATTTTACTGTCCAATTCGACCAATCCATTGACCTAACCGTATGAATCATTTAAATAGTTTTTTTCACATCCATTAGAAAATGTGGAGGTGCATACGTCGTGCATAAACCTCCATGCATTTTATTCTGTTTTGAACAGGAATATCCATCCAAGAGGTAGGCAGTTTGTTCTTAAAAAATTTAAGTACGCTACCCATTAAAGTCCGATTAGGTGAGGGACAAATGGACCAAATTAATCACCCCCGAACACCAAGGCCATATCATTGACTGAAAATGAATGTTTGAAAATGCCTCTTCGCAGTTTATTCATGTGGGTTGTCGAATGCCCAGTATGGGTATTACGAAAATGTTACAATTCCATATTCTAGTAAAACAGGATTCATCATAACGATAATACGGCCGAAGAAAAATACTGATGTCGTAAACAATTTCTTCTTAACCACGGGCAGAACATCTTCCGTTTATGAATATCTTACGGTAATATGGCTTGAACACGTGTTTATATGGAAAATGGTACAACTGTGCTTCAATGAAGTGTCCGCCATACGCTTTGACTGGCAAATATTAAACTGACGATTGATAATCGTCCTGGTGCTTGTGGGTTTGGTGATATTCTACAGCATTTATTATGCTTGTTCATTATTATAGATCCCTTGCGCTACGTTGACGACCAGTATCTATTCGCTTTTCGGTTTAACGCTACCAGTTTTCTCTAAGTCCGTCTCTCCACAATTCAAATGTTTTGCGATCATCAGGTGATCTTACTCTTCGATGTGGAAAGTATCACGATATTCCTGAACTGCAGCAAAACCATGCTTTTAACTTTGCCGTAAATCAGTATCATATCCGAATACTCTTCAAACGAATACATACCATTTACATTATCTGCCCATATTTAACTAAGGATAATATACATACACTTTTATAAAATATTAATAAAAATATTTAAAAAAAAAAATTTAAAATAAAATATTTTATACACTTGTATAAAATATTTCCAATAATCACAGGGATCTCACAAAATACAATCTTCACAACCCACAATACAAAAAAAAAAAAAAAAAAACAATAAAAAAAAAAAAAAAAAAAAAAAAAAATAAAAAAAAAAAAAAAAAAAAAAAAAATAGAACAAAAAAAAAAAAAAAAAAAAAAAAAAAAAAAAAAAAAAAAAAGAAAAAAAAAAAAAAAAAAACAAAAAAAAAAAAAAAAAAAAAAAAAAAAAGAAAAAAAAAACCTTAGCAAAAAAAAAAAAAAAAAAAAAAAAAAAAGAAAAAAAAAAGCAAAAAAAAAAAAAAGAAAAAAAAACAAAAAACCAAAAAAACAACAACCCAAAAAACCCACCCCCCCCCCCTCCCCCCCCCCCCAGCCCCCCCCCCCCCCCCCCCCCCCCCCGCACCCCCCCCACCCCCCCCCCCGCCCCCAACCCCACCCCATTTGGGCATGCGGCCTCGTACGAAAGGTTATAACAAATATTACTTTCATGACACTTAATGTTGATCAGCTGATATAGCCACACCATATGCAACAGAAAATATACGATAAAAAGAGTTGAATAAAAGATCTCAGCTGTTTACTCCACAAACCCTAAACTTAGTTAATATTTTATGACAGATAAAAAATGCATTTTTGTGCGGTCTGTTTTATTTATAAATAAAGCTAAAATTTTTACCATACGCTATTTATTTATTTTTTTATTTCCTAACGTAATTTCACATGAAACTTTCAGAATTAAATTTTCTACAAATCTGTTTAAGAAAAAAATGACCTTTATTTAACATTTATGGAAGTAATCTTACGTTAAACACAAAAAATGGTTTATTTCTTTGCACCAATTCTTGTGTTTTACCGTAAGATATCTCTGAAAGTATTTTAATTGCATTTACAGCTCTGGGACGAATTTTAATAAATATTGTCCAGATATAAAAACAAAAAAACTATCGTATTTGTATCTTTGTAACTACCTTTTACCATTTTTTATACGCCTGGACTTCACCAAGGGTTTCTGAAATCCGGGCGAAATTCTTTCGCTAAGGCCGTAACTCGCAACGAAGCGTTTCCGGGCAATATGGTTATATGAACTTTTTTACTTTTTTTAGCTATAGAATAAGTCTTCCCCGAGAGATATGCCGTTTAGTTTTTGGAATCACCCTGTATATTGAAGAATATTTATAGAATATATACATAATAGAACCTTTAATATATATATATATATATATATATATATATATATATATATATATAATATATATCAAAGTTTTGGTTGAGTTTGACAAGAAATGCAGTTATTAAATACAACAGTTAATTATCTAACGAATTACCAAAGTTCCTTAATTAAATAATAAAAAGCGATAACTGAGTTTTTGGTGATTTAAAATCGGTTTCACCCTTGATATTTTTATTTAGGAATAACAATCATTTGAAATTTGATGCTAAAAAGGTATGAGTCCATTGTGCACGTAACAGGCTTCGCTGACATTACACGCAAAATTTCCATTACATAGATTATTGTATTATTCTACAAGTACTGATAAGTCACTTATTACAATTTTTATATTTTTGTAATGAGTTTATTTAAAAGTTTTTTTGGCCCTGCGATTTTGCCATTGCCATCTTATTCAAATTAAAATGCCGCTAAGCTATTTATTTATTCACGGTAAACTCATTACATACAAAAATTACACAAATTGGTAGAAAAAGCTGAATAGAATAATCAAAGTAAGAAGGTTAAAATAATTATGATTATATTAGAATAATAATAATACCATAGTAAAAATAATTAAATGCAGACAACTTATTAATATTAACATATCAATAACGTAATAAAAATAAATAATATATAACAACGTAATAAAAATAAATAATATATAACAACGTAATAAAAATAAATAATATAATAACAACAATATAAAATAAATAATATAAATAGCAATAACAGCAGTAAATAATTAGAACATTTTTAACTTAACAATAAATAATTTGATAACAATAGTTTAAAAATGAAGCAATATCATAACAATATTAAAAAAATAAATATCTATAATAATAAACTATGTTTTACAAAAAAAATTATAAATAACAGCATGCTGTGTTGCGAAAATGCGTTAAGGAGGGTGATGCTGTTCTAGGATGGCCAAAGGAAGTTCTCTTAAAGGAGGCGATGCCATCATGAAAGAAGTCAACGTCCCCAGCAATAAGATTCCCAAGTCTCTGAATTCCTAAATAATAGATTCAAGTTAATCGTGGAGTTCATCTCGTAGTTAGTAGCATGATGAAGACGTCCAAACAGGTCCCTTGATCTAGTGTTAGACGGTACATGAAGATTGATCGAACCAAGGATTTCTGGACAGTCGACCAAACCGTTCAAAAGTCGATAGAGGAAGAGAACATCCTGAGCCACACGCCTGACACCAAGAGTCATCAGTCCGAGCAGAGCAGCAATGTCATTGAGCGGAACATCCCGGTATCCAAACCCAAGTTTCAGTCCAACCAGATGAAAGAATCTCCTCTGGATACGGTCCATGTCGTCAATAAGGTATTCTTGATGAGGTGACCAGACAGTACTGCAGTACTCAAGGTGGGGCCTGACAAAAGAGAGATCTTAGAGCATAGGGACAGTGTAGATTTCTTGAGAAGCGGAAAATCATTCCAAGACTTCGAGAAGCAGAAGCACAGGTACGCGCGACATGAAGAGCTGGACTTAGGGTAGGGGATAAAACAACCCCAAGGTCCCTAACCATCAGACGTCTCTCCACACTCTTCTGGTGCAATATGTAATCAAACACAACCGGTTGATGAGATCTTGTGAAGGAGACTGTTACACACTTGTCAGCGTTAAGGATCATGAGATTATCCACACACCAAATCTCGATAGCTAACAGACTTTCTTGTAGAAGATGACAGTTGCCAACTGAGGAGACAGAAGTATACAGTTTAATATCATCAGCAAACAATAAATGGCTCACTTTAATAACTTCCGATATGTCATTAACAAAGATGTTGAAGAGAGTAGGGCCAAGATGGGAACACTGTGGAACACCAGATGTTGCAACGGAGTCCCCGGAGAATGCACCAGCAAATCGTACACGGAGCCGTCGATTATGCAGATAGCTTCCAAACCATTCCAAGAGGGCCCCTATATTCCATGAGCGTGCAGCTTTTTTAAAAGATGCGGGTGACTGACCTTATCAAACGCCTTCGAAAAATCAAGGTAAACAGCATCAGTCTGAGCTCGAGTTTTAAATGAAGTTACTATATAATTCATTTATTTAATGAACTACAACGTAAAAATGTGCTAAGTCAAATATTGTGGCCAAGTTTCAATTATTATGCTTCACATTCCAGTCTATTCTATTTTATTTTACCTGTTTAAATATAAGTATAACTAGTTTAAATTTCGTATGATTGTACAAAGCTTGTTTATAAATTTATTTATTCTGCTATCTTCTCGATTCCATCATCGATACCAATGAGAGCAATTTAAAAACATTTGCCAGCGTACAATGGTGTTACATATACAATCAATAATTACGATGTTGGCTATTTATAAATGAAGCTTTATGGACTATTATAAGTCTATATGTTAGTTCGTTTTCAAGATATATTGCGGGCAGAGAGAGAGAGAGAGAGAGAGAGAGAGAGAGAGAGAGAGAGAGGAGAGAGAGAGAGAGAGAGAGAGAGAGGGAGAGAGGGAGAGAGAGAGAGGGGGGGGTGGAGAGGGGGAGAGAGAGAGAGAGAGAGAGATAAATTAATTTTTTCAGCCCATCTAAAGATAGGCTTCTCTTTAGTTTAGCCGATAAGGTAATAATCCTATACCACTTAATGCATACTAATGTATAATAGACAATATCTAATCAAATATGTAAACCAGTCTAAATGGTTTAATTTTAACTTCAATTACAAGCCCTTGAGAAAAGAAGATCTGAATCCCGTACAGATTGGTTTAAAATCAATATTAAGCGATTCTTAATTTAAAATTTTGAATATCTTAGTAAGAAATGTTTTTTTTTAAGTACGTAAAATTTCATGACCTAAATCTATTATAAAAAAGGTTTTACACTATCTTGTAATATAACACTCCAAAATAAGGCACAGATTAAACATTTCCCTTCCTTCATAGAAGTGTATATAATACAATATGTCAATGAAACTTTATATTTCGAAGTGTTGTGAAATAAAAACCAATGTGGTATATGTGGTATATCAACATTACCTTTCATGAGTTATCTCAAGAGTTAATGCCACGATAAAAGAGGCAGTATATAAAATGAGCGCTGCCAGATCTTACCGTGTCTTAACAAACATTCAAGTGACAGAAGAGTGTTACTCGCTGCCGAGATGTCTGCTAAGTTGACCAAGGACTCTGTATTTACCGCAACCTCTGGCATGAGGATGCCTGTCGTGGGCCTCGGTACATACGCCAGGAGCACGGAGGAGAGGGTGAGTACAACGAAATTATTGTCATCTTTACAACAGAGGCGCAGAAAATTGGTTTCTTTTTCGTAAATACATAGGATGTTTATGAAAATATCAAAAATTTTGAAAAAAAAATAGTTGTATAATCGTGTGTATGTGTGTGTGTGATTGTTTTATACCTACAAGATATTAATGATATTTATTGAACGTTTGTATTTAATAGTGTATAAAAATGAATGTGATTGATATTTATTCAGCTTTTACCCAACATTGCAAATCAAATATTTTTATAATATATAATATACTTATCTTATTAATATAATATTTCTTATAACAAATTAAATTTAAAATTTGTTTTAAAATGAAATAAAATTTTACTAAAAAACTGGCAAACGGATAGGTAGATTTGTTAAAGTTTTATATATTCAATTTGTGATTTTATTTGTTTATTACCTTTAAAGTTTACTAACAAAAAGTACTAACTATAATTAGAAAAAAAGTTTGTGAAAAGAAATAATAGATTTACATTTTTAATTAAATTATTAACCTCGTTGTTTTAGCCTAAAACCTATAAATTTGCAACAAATAGTTTAAAAATTATTCAACCGTAATAATAAGGAATCAGAAAAAAAAGATTTAAATGGATAGGCGTAGTTAACGGTATTTTCTCACAATATTTAGATACAAACGTCTAGTATATAAAATACAAAAAACATTTTTTTAAGCAATTGCTCAGTTTAAATTGTACAAAGATCGTAAATTTGTCTTATAAGTTTACGAATACAACTGAATCCTGTAGCAAGTTTTGGAGACAACATGTGAACAGTAACTTTTGAATGAAAAGTAATCAAATACAAACAAGTTGTAGTAGAGATATTGTTGCTCAAAAAAATCCATGATATTTAAAATTTTAGATTTTAACATCCTAGAAACTTTATTGGTAAATTTATCAAGAAAATATAACAGTAAAAGTAAATAAAAAACCATTAATTTAATTAATTATTATTATTAATTTTCTCTGAACGATAAAACGTAGTGATATAGTTAATGTTTTATAGTCGTCAGACGAGGACATTACAAAGGCTGTGGAGTATGCCCTAGAGGCTGGCTACAGACACTTCGACACCGCCTACATGTACAGGAACGAGAAAGCAGTGGGGAATGCGTTCAAGAAGTGGTTGGATAGCGGCAAAATCAAAAGGGAGGAGTTGTTCGTCGTTACTAAGGTGAGAAGATATGTTAGTAGATCTTTAAATAACCTAATATTTCTAACTCCTTTTGTAATAAACGTAATTAATTTAAAAGTCTTTACAAAATTATAATCTTTGACAGGAAAATAGAGTACACGTCATGAATGTGTTATTTCCTATCATTTCGTACGTAATATGCAGTTAGACTGCAAAAAATTCAAAATATTGTCTAACTCATGAAAATATTTACAGTATATTGGTTACAGTTGCCTATGGTGGGGAACAATGAAAAGTTGGTAGAGAGGTACCTGAAGGAATCCCTGGAAGACCTTCAACTAAGCTATGTAGACCTGTACCTGATCCACAAACCCGTGGGTTTCCAGCCTGGAAAGGAACTGTTTCCTACAGACGAAAACGGATACTTGAAACTCGACTATGACACAGATCATATCGCTTTGTGGAAGGTGATTACATGTTATTATTCGTATATTGTGACACCGAAATTAATTCATCAATAACAATAGTTATTGATGAATAATTGTTGTTTTTTACCACCATCGGCTTCGCACGCAATTTAAAAAATTGATGTCTAATATATACAACTTAATAAAAGCGCTTAAAATGTAATATGATGGATTCCTATGAGATTTTCAAACATAAGTAGACATATTTCAGGCACATATTATTGTAGTAATCGTTGTTAAGAGGATAAGAGTTTAATATCTAAGAGCATTTCTGGTTGGAATTAATGATATTACCGTCGCCATAGCGATGTCTGATTTGTTGCCTCAATAAAAAAAGTACAAATACGTAGATATCTTAACGCTAATTTTTTCAAAAATCGTTTACTTCTAACCATTATCATTTAATTTCGGTCTAAAATAATTCCTGTTCCATAGTTGAGTTTGCCTTGTTGTTTTGACAACGAAAAAAATGTACACACTTAAGGAGATATTAATCTTGTCTTTGCTATATGCCTGACACTACTTTTCAAGAACTGTACACTTTTAATTTTATAACGTTTGAGTTAACAAATGTTCTATCCACTTTGTTAAACTTCAGCTGGAAATTTCAACATACGTTTCATGTTATTTAACATTGGATTACGTAACATAATTTTTACAATTTTTTTCAGAATTTCAAATTATTCCAGGTAACTTTTTCAATATTTCTATTCATATACAAGTACCTCAGATTTTATAGTATATTCCACAATAAAATTAGCCCAATTCTCAAGATTAGCGCACAGTAGTAAGTTTAGTAAAGTAACATTATTTTTGAGGTGATTAAGTAAAACGTTTCGTTCAGTCCTAAAACTATTAGACGTTCATTTAGTCTACAAACCCTATTTTTAATTTGTGATCTCAATTATGACTAGGTCTACAATTATGAGAACGATATAGTGAAAGTTCCATGATTTCATATTCATCACCATCAATAATCATCTAGAGAAATATCTCCCCAGCTATTTATAATGTTGTTATTTCGTATTCTTCTTCTTATTTATACAAAGAGTCATGTTATGAAAGATTTAATTTGAGACACATGCATATTTTTATGGGGCTTTGAGTTACTATAAAGATATCATAATGATATACAAAAATTTCTTGTGAGCTGTATGTAATAAACATTATATTCACGTTGTAGCAATGCCATTTTCATTATTTGCCATTTTTAATAGTATTTAGTAAGAAGACATGACTTCGATTTCGAAAAGAAACTGCAAATACAAAAAGTAAAAGTACCGAATGTAAAATACTATAACTGTGAATTAACATTGCAGGCGATGGAGGCCCAAGTGGACGCAGGGAGGGCCAAGTTTATCGGCCTGTCCGACTTCACAATTGTCCAGATGGAGCGGATCCTGAAGATCGCGAGGATTCGCCCCTCTACGGACCAGGTCGAGTGCCATCTCTAATTCCAGCGGAAAGAGCTGCGCGAGTGGGGTAAGAAAAACGGGATCCCAGTCACATCTTTTGCTACACTGGGCTCTGGTGCTGCCGTGCCTCTCTTTGATAAAGGAGGACACATGACTGAGTGAGTATAACGTGAGTTTAAAAACTGATTAGTATATATCTTGTACTTCGCTAAACTGTTTCTAGAGTTATGAACTTGACAGTTGATCTTTTGTAAGATCAGCCGCAATCGAGCTTCATGCTTAAGGTTGTAAATGACATAGTCCTGATGTTGCAAAGAAAAATATTTTCAATGTTGTTGAAATCATGAATTGCTTTATTGTTTTTATACACGGATTTATAAATAATGCCTTGGTGCGAAGTTGTTATTTATTTGTAAATTCAACTTTGCTATTTTCATACATGGAGTCATAAGTTATGAAATCTTACTAAGACATGTATTAATAGTCCTCTTCACCAGAAACACCAACATTAAGTCTATTTCCTGATTCAGATTG
This sequence comes from Homalodisca vitripennis, assembly GCF_021130785.1. NCBI lineage: Eukaryota > Metazoa > Arthropoda > Insecta > Hemiptera > Cicadellidae > Homalodisca > Homalodisca vitripennis. The sequence continues at coordinate 41,690,981 of NC_060211.1, read as the reverse complement.
GGTGTCACGTAGTGTATGGTCACAAATTAATGTATAATCAGTAAATATGTAGCGCTGAGTTTGGGTTTCAGGATAACGTCGAAGGAGCATTTAAATAACGTAATCACAAGGTGAGATGGGTTGTTATGGCGCCCAACCGTTGTGTAGGTGAGTTTTGGAAGATAACACCGCATAAGGACCTCTGACTATTATATGTCATGTGTTTTTCAATAACAGGGTACTTTTAGAGCTGCTATTTTGATTCTTTTAATACAAAATAATTATGGGTAATCTTGTTCCATGCGAGTAACTGAATATTTCTAAAGCTATATTTTTAACAGTACTTGGCATGAAATCAAACGTGGTTGCTAGAGAATTTGAGTTGAACAAGCTATTTCTTGAAACTTTCGGAAATCAGGAGGACTGGCGAAGAAAATATGATCAGAATAGTTAAAAATTTGTCTAGGTCATAGATGAATTTCTGACGGAACGCATAATTATACTTAATTAAGACTAATATGGTAAATCTCTAAAATTATTTTTCTGGAATCCGTAGCATTCAATGATTTATAGACTTAGTAACTAATACAATCAAAGTTAATACTATTACTAAATTTCCCATAGTGATACTTTAAATATAGAAACGTTTTTTAGTAAAATTCCTCCATATGGTCAAGGTAGATTGTGATAGCATTTTTCCAAAAGTTTGAAAATATCAATATCAAAATTACACTTGCACTGCTAATAACGTTATGAGATTTGTCATGTGTAGGCTCAAATAATTTTTTTGACTAGTGATTAAAAGTGATAATCTCATTTCTTAATAAGAAACTATGTGACAGACAGCAGAAGAAGAACCCCTTGACGGAGGAGGTTGTGATACGCATAGCCCAAGCTCACGGCAAGAGCCCGGGCCAGGTGTTGTTGAGACATATGGTGCAGCTCGGTGTCGCCGTCATACCCAAGAGCTCCCACCCCGACCGCATCAAGCAGAACATTGACGTGAGTCCACAATCTCCATTTAACAAAAAAATGTATAATAAATCAAATGTAATACTTGTACAATCCTTCATTGTATTTTATATCAAATTAATTTATTATACTACAAGATGTATAATGAAAACCCAAATACGCATACAAACAGTTGCCATGGTAATTTAAAAATAATTTTCGTTTTTCAGATTTTCGATTTTGAACTAACGGACAAAGATATGGCTGATTTGGGTGCTTTCGACTTGGGTGAAGGTGGAAGGAAATTTTTCATGTCCAATACGATGAAAGGATACGAGACACATCCTGAGTGCCCCTATGGAAAACCATAACCTGCTTCCAAACAGACAACAGTGAACAAGGATTACTGAGCTAATATTTATTTATTACTTGCAAGACTCAAGTGTGTGAATTTTTATATTTTCTGATATGACATGTCATATATTATTGTCATTTTGTATTAGTAGTGTTGCTGCTATATTACAAATACAATTTGTATATGTATCTATGTTAACATTTACTTTAGTAACCATTACCTAATAAATATTAGGATAAATAAATATTGTAGGTCATATCGTACCATTATCAGTAAACAAATTATCAGGTTTTTATAAGATAGCCCTCCAAGCTGAAATCTAGATCAACAACAATTTGATAGCTAGTTGCATTAAGCAAGGAGAAAAGACAATCAATTTATCACAACACCAATGGGCGCTGCAGTATACAAATTCTGTTTTGTTCGAATTATCTAATCAGACGCTATTTAAAGGTATTTGTTGCAATAGAAATGTACAACGTAAAATTTAGTGAAAACATTTCGTACCAATTGTCGCTTTGATTAACGAACAGTAAACAGTTTTGGACCAAATCCACACGATTTACTCGTATCCTATAGCCCCGGGATACTCGTCACTGACTCGTGTACGTTGTTCAGTCGTTCAGTAGATTTAACATGGCACACGACTTGCCATAGGATCATGAACGTGGTTCAATCAACAATTTATATAACTCGGCACATTATTAGAATTGAAACCTCGAAATACACCTCTTAAACTCATGAATGTGTTACAGTTGAATGTAATCTCGGAACACATGTCACCGATTCGTAGTCACATGCAACATGTTCAGTAGACATGACGTGGTTATAGGCTCAGCGTGGTTTACTTGTTGAATAGATCTTATATGGCCGTCTTCACTGATTCGTGATCGCAAGTATCTCGTCCAGTAGATATAATACTGAGACGCATATTATGACTGAACTATAATTGAAGCATAATTGGACGTAGTTATGCAAAAAGGATCCATCCCACAAATTTTAGCATTATGAGATAGGACTACGATGCTATTCAGCTCAGACGTCTATATTTTTTTGCAAAACAGAACCAAGCCTCATCCGAAGCTGTATTAATAGTAAAAATCATATGAAAATCAACCTTTTTATTTATCACCATTCTATATTTTACAAAAAGGTATCAAGTGTTTTGGTTCCTTCTATCTAATGAGTTTTTATAATTTCCCTATGCAACCAAGTGGCTTGGTTCTTTATTGAAAAATGCCAGTTACTATTTATATCCATGAAACCATATGGCTTGGTTTCTGTTTATGCAAATTAATAAAACGTCTTTTATAAGGATGACCAAGCATCTTGGTTCCTTATAATAGTTCCTCATAAATGCAAAGAGAATGTTTCTGTTGATATTCGTCACAAGGAGTTCGAAAAATTTAAAGACCTTGGCAACTACAATGACCAAAAACATGTACATTAATGCGAAAGTAAAAGAAGTTCCAAAGAAACGTTCCTACTCAATAGTAAAAGAAGAATAAAAAATCTAGGCCGAGAAATTTTCCCCGTATTTATTGTTTAAATAAAACTGTTGTCTGCAGGGAGATGTTTGTCAAGACATTACATATATCATCAAAAAGAGTCAACACAGCCTTATCTAAAATGAAATCTGAAACACTGCTTGATCAACGAGGGAAACAAGGCGGGTGGAACTCGATTCCAGAATGCAAAATAAAAAGATACTAAGGAATGTATAGAAAAAAATTCCCTAAATACACCTCACACTACCGAAGAGGCGAAACCAAATTTTTGTTCTTACCTCCAGAATTGACGATTAACAAAATGTACGATCTTTATGTTAACAATAGTTCAGAAGATCAAATTGTTAGTTTATCCTCATTTAAAAAGATATTCTACAAAAATTACAATTTTAAAATTTAAATCTTTATAAAAGGACACATGCAATAAGTGTGATCGCAGCCAAGATTATAAGTGCCGAAAATGATTGAAGAAGAGAAGAATGTTGCCAAAGGAGAACATGACAAGCACTTACTAATGGCAGAAAGTGCACAAACAAGACTAAAGACAGATATGAAATCTGCTTCTTCTAATGAAAATCTAGAATGCCTAACATTTTGACCTTCAAAAAACACTGCAATTCCTCGCATAGCTACCAACAATTGTGTTTTATAAAAGGCAGCTGTGTGTGTACAACTGCGGGATACATTCAGGGAAGACTGATAAAGAGGTATTGTTATACTTGGGTTGAAGGTGAGGCAGGTAGAGGTTCACAGGAGGTTGGCTCATGTATGTTAAAACATATTAGGGGAAAGGTACCTGTGGGTACAGAGCATTTGATTTTATGGAGTGACTCCTGTGGGGGACAAAACCGGAACATAAAGATAGTGTTGATGCTCAAAGCTGGCCTCCAGGATCATCCAACATTGAAAACAATAACACAGAGATATCTGATCCCTGGTCACAGTTTTCTTCCAAACGACGATGATTTTGGAAAAAATTGAAAGAAATTGAAACGTCTTAAAAAGACAGCAATATTTGTACTGTCCTGAAAATGACTTCCGTATCATGGAAAACTGCAAAAAGAAAAATCCTCTAACAGTTGTCCGAAATGAATAAGGAAGACTTTAAACTCATGCTCAGAAATTGAAAAAAGTATTACTAACAGAAAAAAGGATGTTGAGAAAGGAGACGTCAGTTGGTTAAACACAAGAGAAATAGTTATTAGGAAAGAAAACCCTCTGGCTATATTTATTAGCAATAAGTTTGATGGACCCCATCAGGAACTAAACATTTCGAAAAGAAAGGCGAGGGCGTCAGCTGTCGACGATAGATATGACACAACTTGTACCTTTGTGGCCTAATGGAAAACCCATCGCTGAGGCAAAGTTAAAAGACTTAAAATCTATGTTTCATCTCATCCCAAAGAACCATCATGGATTTTATCACTCACTCACTGCTGAACCTCAAGTCGAGGATGATATAGATGGTTTTTGGAGGTGAACCTGGTTTTGAAATTTTACCGGATGAGTGAGATTGTTTATGGGTGTTTATAATATTACCTGGAAGTTTTAAAGTAGTTATTTTTAATTTTTTGATACTTATATTACTATGCAAAAGTGATAAAATAATTTTAAAAATTCATATTTTTTATTATTGGATTAATATTTTATTTCCTTTCAAATAAAACTAATTTTGAAAAAAAGAACCAAGTTGTCTGGATTATTCCTAAAAATAACTAAAATTAAAATACAAAAAAGAACCAAACAACATGGGCATATTTTGTCTCTAATTAACAGAAAACCCAAAAGGAACCAATCCACATTTCAATCCATATTTTAAAAATTAATTGAAGTTTGTAAATTGTATTGTATCTAATATCTAAATAAAAATATAGTCCTTCATTTAAAATACAGATCATATTATTCACAAAATAAACAGAATAACAACTAGCTGTTAACTTTGACCTCATTTATCTCAGATTAGAGGTAGTGTGGGATGGTTCCATTTTGTATAAACTATGTCCAATTGAAGTGTTTCAAACAAAAATCCAACCCTTAAATTAATTATAACAAATAAATATTTCTTAGTATTGTATTAAGTAATGCTCAGCTATCCAATTGAGAAGTAACAAAACTTATGTTACTATTATCAGTTAGAATTTAATTCAAGAACAATGATACACTTTAGCTTGTGACAGTTGTAAGTGCTTAAGACAAAGTATTCAAGGTTATTTAGGACAACTACACTATTTCATACACAAGTGATTGTTTTATAATTATGTAATATGGACCAACACTTACTAAGTGACAAAATCTTATTACGTGTTCCATGAAAGAAACTAGTTACATCCCACTCAAATGCACTATCCTTGCTATGTTAAACATGTTCATATTATTTTTAAGAGTGTAGCAAATACGAGTGCAAGTAAGGTTCCCTTCGTTAAACAACAACAAATCGGAATTGTTTTATCATTTACAGATTACGATGCAGATATCTTTGATGTCCATTACACTTGACCTTCAACATCAATCACCTCCTTTATCTTCTAACTGTTCAGTTTTATATATATATATATATATATATATATATATATATATATATATATATATATATATATATATATACATATTCATGCGTTCTATATTGTAGTATTATTTATTGATTTTTCAATTGCTGTTTCAACTATTAAAACGTCAGTATCATCACGTAATTGTCTTGTAGAAATACCAACTTTTCAGAAATTCTGAATAAGCATTTCAATTAATTTTCTTTCATTAAATCGATTAGATACAAATTTGTCTTGACTGACAGGAACTTCAATCGATTCATTGGAGTGCACTTCACAATATTTAGAAACGATATGTCACAGTATTCAAATATTCAATGTTACCATCACTTCTAGCGACACTAGCAAGTTTTAATGTTTGTAGAAAACGTCTAAATTCTCAATTATGCTGCTTGAATTTCATTTTTGTATTTTTATGAACATACTGTGAACATCTAAAAGTGCAAAGAGAACTGTTACGAAAGAGCATCATACCTGTACGGCCAAATAACACATAAATAATTGGTTACTTATGGCCAATACAAGTCAGTGAAATGAAACAGTTAAAGACTTAATATTACACTTTGTATGTATCGTGTATCTACTACCGGAAGTGACTGTGAAAGGGTTAAATGTTACATAATTGTGGAATATACCATATGATACCCTTCTCCAAAGTTTAAGAGTAAGACTGGGGCTTTAACAGTGAGCTAGACGTTCGATTTCTCGAGATCGATAAACATTTTGAAATGAAATTTAACAGATATCACTTAAGATGTCGGCTGATCCCCAGAGGGTTTATATACTCGTTCACTTCTGGCTTGTTTAAACCTTCCACTTAAACCAAAACTGGGTACAGCATAAACCGATGAGTCATTTAAATATGGGAAACCTAATGAATGTTCAGGAGTGGCACAACACTAACCACAAATGTCGAGATTCTGGGGCGCAATACCCTTGCAATACCAATTCAAAATGTCTAGTCTATAGGTCTCGTCAATGGCTGTTGGAGTTGGTAGGTTCGTTCCCTAAGAGCGAAAGGTTCTTGATAGCCTAGACATAAGGGTAAGCCACCCCTTCCTACCTTGACTGCTGGTTCAGAGCTGGCTTACCATTCTTACGCGGGAACATGACGAGATTAGTGGCCTAACCGTTTCCTCATGAGTAAGGAGGTGGCTCCTATCCCTACCTTACTCACCTAGTATATCCTGTCACTATGATAGCAGCACAAAGGTCATTATAGAACTAGGCGAAATTTTCAAAGCTTCTTGTCTTAAGAGAGGACAGAAGAGCCGGCTGTACTTTCCGGCTGTAAAAGAGGCAAAACTTTTTTGGTGGAAAGACCGATCTCCTTTTAAGCCTTATTCTGCATGTGCTACTGGACCATGGGACTCTGCGAGGATCTTATCAAACACATTAAGGGGAAGAGTTACACAGTAAAAGATCGATGGTATTTATAAAAAGTGCTACGGTCACAGACTGGATTTGAACGTACGCTATCTCTAAGTATAATCCATAGTACGATGTCTTATACCGCTCGCCCATCGGCACTCCCAAAGTAAACAGTATCACCTTTACCACTACCTTATTTTTAGCTATATTTGCGTTATTTTGTTTTAACAAAGAATATAGAAGATTCTCTTAAACATAAACATACTAAACACCGGTTGGATGTCTATTAATTGTGGTATAAAATGAGAAACCTCCTATATCGTTACGATTAAAATAAGGGCTTAAATGTGCATGAGCGATAACATTGTTCTTGTGGGGGAAAGCTACAGCGACTCTTACAAACGTTTAGTGCTATCAGTTAAAACTGGTATAGGCGTTGGAAAACCTACACAACACACAGTACCGACCTTACAGTAGTAAAAGTCGCAGCTTTCACAGTAATCACAGGGAATCCACCTCAGGACAGTTCCCGCAGCAGCAAGAAGAGATCTAAGGAAGGATCTAAGCAATAAAAGTGGCCCCAGGACGAACATAAGCAATGGTTACCGTTCCGGCTAACATTCCCACCCTAGTCTCATGGTTGGTTATTTCCAAGCTCTTGTTCTTTATACACCATTACTGACTGACAGCATTAACTTAGCTCCACCAATAAATTGTTTAGACAGTCATATGAAATTAAAAACTATATAAGGATCATAAATATGAACTAAAATGGTACTAATAACTTTTACGAAATATATTATTGTTTTGTCTAATATTAATATGTATATAGTATATATAAATAGAACAATCATACAATCTGCTATTATGTTATTCAAGGAATAATTCTGTTTACACAAACGTCAATAATAGTATTTTGAATATTTTTTCCAGTTTTCCAATTGTTAATATCAAGTAATAAAGTTGTCTCATAAGAAAGTTTTTGACGGAAATTATACACATCGCTGTATGAAAACTTTCAGTACTTACGAACAGCACGTGAAATTATTTTTATAATTATTTAAATGTAACTTAAATATAAAAATACATACAAAGTTACCATTACTACGAAAATTATCGTACATAACTAATTATATTGTAATAAAAGTCATCTTTTCTCATTTTCAAATTCAAAATTTGGAATAAGAACAGTTATTTTGATATAAATTGATAATAATTACTAAAAGAGTCGAGTGCCTGCGTAAAAATCATAGAGCATTAATTAATAATATTGTAATCAACGCCTGCTACATTGAAATACTTACTGTATCGCACAATGAACCAGTAGAAGCTTATACTTATTTGAAGGCGCAAAGATTGTCCAGTTGTCTTGTTAAATCATGAACGCAGCCTTTATAAAGATAATTATAAATGTAAAAAATATTTGTAGAATATGTATGGTTATAATGTATAATATAATAAATTAAATCTTTTAGTGTTATTGACGGAAATGAATCACATACACGAAATTTATAAATAGTGATGAGAATGGGATGGGTCATAATCTATTCTGGATATCAGTTCAAATAAAATAAAATCAAAAGATAAGTATAAAAACAATAACTCGCCTACAAGATTTACAAAACGGCGAACTTCAATTATCTATCTTAAAAGTGTTGAGCAATGTGCTAACCTGTATAATATACACGTGGTTTGAGGCTACCACTTATAAATCTAGAATGTGAATCAATCTTCACAAATCTATATTATTAAAAGAATTTCTTGATTTTATGCCAAAATTTCGGTATTTGAATATAATATTCTATACTTGTGTTTTATATCAATTGTGTTTTTACTATGGTGGATCCTTTTGTATATCTGAAATAAATTCGACTATGGGGCTCGGTCCCAAAGTTCCATCGTTAATGTACGTATTCAAAGTGCTCTATTGTCTGCTAGTGACTCCTATACAAAATGACGACAGTTTGAAGGTTCAGTATCAAATGTTTTAAATGCTACCATTTTGTAATGAAGCTCATGAAGTGTGATTTGCGGTGTTAGGTTCTAATAATAAACACCTTCTGAATGTTATGTATATTGACATAGGCTTGCATTTGAAATTTTCTGAACATTCGACACGGACCTCTCTAAAGTAGATGTGTGATAATTTTACACGAAAAATAGTAACGACAGCCATATATAAATGTGCAAAGTTCTTAGATTGCATCTGCTATAGGTGTAAAAAATTGTTTCAGATGTTTTTACAAAGCCTGAATTTTACAATCACTTTACTTTACAATTACTTTAATTAAATAATTAAAGTTATACTTCAGACTGACGTCAAGAGTAACGGAATTGAATTTTCATTTCAAATTTGTATAATCGACAATAAATGACTTGTAGATAAAAAAATCATTTGATCTCATAGGTTAATATAATTGTTATTTGACTTCTTAGACAATATAAAAAAACCATTACAAAATAATAACGTTTTGCAGAGAATTCGTCTAAAAGGTCTTCCGATCATATGTTAGTTTGCTTATTTAAACGCATATGTGTCAGATACGGCCAAATACAAAATAATTTAATCGGAAAAAGTGAGGGCTCTGTGGTGTAATGGTAGCACATTCACCCGGCAAGTGAGAGATCCGGGTTCGAGTCCCGGCGGAGCAAGTACTTTTTGCGATTCAATGTTTATTGAAATTAAATAAAGCTATTGACATTTATACAATTTAAATAATTTAATCGGAAAAAGTGAGGGCTCTGTGGTGTAATGGTAGCACATTCACCCGGCAAGTGAGAGATCCGGGTTCGAGTCCCGGCGGAGCAAGTACTTTTTGCGATTCAATGTTTATTGAAATTATATATATTTATTTATATATACCTAACCCTCAAGTCCGGCAAAGGTGTTTCAAACAGCCACAATTCCTTGGTAGCTTAGATGCCATCCTTTGATTTTTACGACAATAATTAATCTAAAGAGAACTGCGAAGCTCCGAGTCTCCAGGGATCGGAGCCGACATCTTAAGTGCAAGCTCGAGGAGTCATATTGAGGCGATGCAGGTTGCTATTTCCCCGTTGGTAGCTATTAATAGGACAGAACCTTTAACGGGGCACCGATGGCAGAAACGCACCAAGCGAGCAAAAACTTGTCCGACCCGACATCCTTAATCTAGGCTCGCGATTGTTTGCTGCTGGACAAGCCTATGTAGCACTTAGTCGTATAAGATCTTTAGACGGTATTCGGATTGAAGAATTTGATTGCTCTAAGTTAACAGGAAATACCCCATGCAATAGTGAAGCTTTAAATGAAATGATGAGATTGCGGAATGATTCGTAAGAAATGCCACATTTCCACAAGAAACTAATTTTATTGATACTCGAACTAAAAAATGAAAAATAAATAGTAGTTTAAAAAACAAAAAAACACGCTTTTATAGCTAACCAAACTAAAAATAGTATATAATTTTTAATTACAAAGTGTTTATATTATGGAAGTAGAAGGCAAAACAATCATTCATAGTCAATCACTTTAAAATAAAATTATAATAAAATTTAAGTATTTAACAGAATAAATTAATTCATAGTAAAAAGCGTGGGGTGCTTTTTTACTACATTTCATAAGTCTCCTCTCAAAGATAATTACACATAGAATGATTGTAATATTTAATATATTAAGCACCCCACACTTTTTACTATGAATTAATTTATTCTGTTAATAACTTAAATTTTGTTATAATTTTATTTTGAGGTGATTGACTATGAATGATTGTTTTGCCTTCTACTACCATAATATAAACTCTTTGTAATTAAAAATTATTTTCTATTTATCAGTTTGGTTAGCTATAAAAGCGTTTATTTTAGTTTTTTAAACTATTATTTATGTTCTATTATCTGTCCTCAATTTTGTTTTGTACTTTTAATTGTTTTCAAGTAGTTATGGTCAGGTGATCTCAAAATATTTGTTACTCTCTCAGACATTGTTATCAGATCCTCTAAAATTTTGTTCAGTCATATAAGAAGTGTCCGCAGTTGTCACAACGTCTAGAGATAGGTATAAGAAAGAAAAATTCTCCGTAATCGTGTTTATACAGTCATAAAAACTGCTTAATTTTAAACCTTGTAGGACGACACGGGCTTTAACATAATGGTGTTATAAATAATGCAACTATCTGTAAATTAACACACATATTTCACATTGATTCACTAAAGAAAAATTATTATTTAGTAGTGGTTTCTAAATAAATATATTACGTATAAGTTGACATGAAAATATGATAATATTATTTTCTTCACATCTTTTTGAAGAATACGATTAAAATCTTCCTTATTGCATTCTATACCATTGTGTTTCTTTATTCTATGTAAAGACAAATTTAAGCATCATCATAGTTAACTTTTATCTAAAAATGTCCATACAAAATATAAATAACAAGTTTTGATCAAAAAATATTATCGTCGTGAGAAATTAATACAAATGGAGGAATACATTAAGAGGAATCAAGTAGTTAGTATGCAAGGGCCTGCGTGGTGCTTGACTTCCTCCTTTTTGTAGCTAATATATGCAACACATTAACATTAACACTTTCCTACCCATCGCCAGGCTGTTAGTTACGCGAGACTCCTGTGTTCCAAGTGTAGTGGTGTAAGATATGCTATCTGATGATCAAGTTGTTAATATGTACAAGAGGTTGCGTGACTCCCGATTCTTGTAATCACGCCCATACCAACACTTAGCACACCATTTGATCGTTTATTAGTCAATATCAACACAGCAATACATGTGAAATGCGTGGTTGTATTGCAATAAATGGTGTTTTGGGTGTAATTTTAGTAGCGTAAGCAACAAAACAGAAGCCTAACTGGAACAACCGTTTCTAGCGTTGTATAATGGTCAGGCCTAGTATTACAATTCGCGTGATCTAACACATCTGTATTGAATTCTATAGATTACTTGTATTTACTACCATCTGTGAGCTTTAAAATTAAAATAACTCTAGTACTTGATTTGTCCTAAAAGTAACTGTTGAGTAACAGTAATAAAGTTTATATTACCTATGCTATTTCTTTAATTTACTATACAGTATTAAATAGTAACGATAAAAAGCACAGAATGACATCATTTTCTTTATCATACTATACAAAAGGGCGAATTTAGGGCCATTTGTTACATCTTACCCTAATGATAACTATGTGATCACCATATTGAAAACTCACAACAATTAATATTTTAAACATTATTATCGTGTGAAGCCTTCCGATAGCAAAACTATCTTCGTATGAAACTTCACGAAATATTTTAAATATAGTGATTACTAGTAAGTAATATGATAAGATCCATCTTCAACATGATTATTGTGAATATGGTCTAAATTGTAGATAGCCCAACATTTAACTGTAAGATATACAAAAATACTTGAATTTATGTATGTAATATTTATTTATATATGAGATTTTTATTATTATAAAAATCAAAAATAGCTTCATACATTATAACATATGCAACATCAATAGCAGCTATTTTTACTTATATATAACAAACGCATTAGCTTCTGCTATTAGTCACTTATTGAAATGTACTTCCCACATAAGCATACCTTGTGCGTGGGAAGGGTCGCTATTCATTAATTACATTATAATGTTTACATGAATTTATAAGGCTGCTGCAAGATTTAGGAATGAATGATTTTGAAAATGAATGAGCGTAGAACACAATATTTATGACAACTCTAACCAGTACTACCAGCTGTAGACTAAGGTGCCAAGAAGGTCCGGAAATCGGTTGATAAAAGATGAGGTAATTTTTAATATATTAATTAATACTTATTCTATTACGTTTACTGGGATAGTAAAATTAAGTTGTTATTTATAAGTAATTACAACGTAAGATATTTTTTATATTGTTGATCTAGTTCGCTTCTGTGTTTGGATTTTTATTTTTTAATGTATTGTTCTTTTATTTTTTATATAAGATGTGGTTTAAATGCCCTGTCTAGTTTTAGATGAATAGATAAAAAACCTCTCTTTCCCAAAACCCCAAACATGATAATGTCGCGTGTAGAACCATTATTACTTACCTCTAATTTATTTCTAAATTAAGTAGACATCAAGTTTAAACCTGAACAATAAAAATTAATACTTACTGTTGATCTTGTTTTAAAATAGAAGTAAAACCAACTTATCTCGCAAATATTAATAAAATATGGAGTAACCGTCTGTACGATTGAAGTATTAATAAAATATGGAATAACCATCTGTACGATTCAAATATTAATAAAATATGGAGTAACCGTCTGTACGATTGAAGTATTAATAAAATATGGAATAACCATCTGTACGATTCAAATATTAATAAAAAATGGAGTAACCGTCTGCGTCTGTACGATTGAAACATTGGTGAAAATTTTAGTTTGTAATCATAAGATTGATTTTAATATAACGTTGAAGTAAATAATATGGCTTTACTCTTTTCACTCTAAATCAATTTCAACATAATCAAGTTTATGGAAGACGTGGGGCGAAGATTGAATCTTAAATTGTTTAACGAGATGAGCTAAAGAACGTTCATTTCACTGTTATTGAAGTAAGAAAAAAAATTATATTTCCTTATACATACACACATATATATATATATATATATTATAATTTATAATTTGAGGATTACTTATCTTAGATATCATAGTCATTTTGAATTTTTTTAAATGAATGTAATTTTGATCATCATTATTCTTATCATATCATAGTCTTATAATTGGAGATACTTAGTAACAATATAAACCAATAGTAAATACAGCATGCATTGAAATGTTTAAAAATATCGCTATTTATCTGTAATTTCAGAACTTGAATTTAGGAAGAAAATAATGTAACTACCATTGTGCTGTCACTGACTGTGTGAAAAATGTTTTAAAATGAGAAAAGAAACCATGATAAATTAACCATGTGCATGAAAAAATTCTGCTAAATATAAGCAATTGCTTAAATAACCTTAACGGATTTTACAGCATTGTGACATATATTTCAGTATAACTTGTATTGTAATAATTTATACAAGCGGGAAGTGCCGATGCCGAGCGGTCTAAGACGTCGGACTATAAATCTGAGATAGACATAGCACAGATTAAAATATTACGTAGTACTTTTTATCATTACCATTGACCTTCTATTGTATATCGGCTCTGCTCCTTATTCTGTTTAGAAATACTCTCGCACATATTAGAGGTCCATGGATGAGGACGGGCAGAATAAGACTTAAAAAAAACTTAAAATTGGGTCGACCACATCCATAGATGAATATAAATCTGTATTTGCTGTTATTGTCGACATATTTAAAGTAGTGGCTTCCAAATTATTAATTAGTGGTATCTGCAAGAAAAACTTTTAGTGAAATTGAGTAGATTATAAATATCTATATATATGGTATACGTAATATTAAATTAATAATTTGTAAAATATGAATTAATAAATTTAATTGATTGATTCACGAATTACAAAAATGAAAGCGTCGTTCTATAAGAGCATATTATTATAAAACTGTAAAACTTATTACGAATTTCGCTGTATTCCTTATAAGCTTTATGTAATGTAGGCTCCAAGTCGATGTTTCCCAGACACAAAGACGTGGAAGCAAAAGAAACCCTAAAATAAATAATGTTGATAACGCTTCACATTGAAATACATTGTATCACACTTGCTTCACTTGTGTGAACCATTTAAATAACAGAGGCAGAGACTATTAAATAGTATTAAAGTGGTAGAAACATGCAATTTACTATTCAGTGAAAACATTCCGTACCGGTTGTCGCTTTGATTAACGAACGGTAAACAGAGGCGGACTACATCCACACGATGCTCTCGTATCCTATAGCTCCGGGATACTCATCACTGACTCGTGTACGTGGTTCATTCGTTCCATAGATCTGTACAAGTACTGATAAGTCACTTATTACAATTTTATATTATTGTAATGAGTTTATTTAAAAGTTTTTTGGCTCTGCGATTTTATCACTGCCATCATGTTCAAATAAAAATTCCGCTAAGCTATGTAATTAATTACAACTTAAAAGTGTGGTAAATGAAATATTGTGCCAAAATTTTAATCATTATATATCCACTCCAGCATATTATATTTGTATTTTACCTGTTTAAATATAAGTATCACTAGTTTAAATTCCATATGATTGTAAATAGCTTGTTTATAAATGTATTTATTCTGCTTTCTTCTCGTTTCCATTAATGATAGCACTGAGAACAATTTAAAAATGTTTTCCAATGTCCTATCGATGTTACATGTACCATCATAAATTAAGATGTTAGCTTTATAGAAATGAAGCTTTATAAAAAAATTACAAGTGTATATGTTAGTTCGTTTTCGAGATATAGTGCGGACAGAGTGACAGACAGACAGACAGAAATTATTTTTTTTAGGCCATCCAATGATAGGCTTCTCATTTGTTTAGCCGATAAGGTAATAATGATATACCAGTTAATGCATACAAATGTATAATAGACAATATCTAATCAAAATATATAAACCGATCTAAATGGTTTAATTATAACTTTAATTACTAGCCCTTGAGAAGATCTAAATACAGATTGGTTTAAAGTCCCTATTAAGCGATTCTTAATTTAACATTTTGTATATCTTAGTAAGAAATGTTTTTTGTTTAAAAGTAAGTAAAATTGCATTACCTAAATCTGTTATAAAAGGTTTTACACTATCTTATAATATAAAACTCCAAAACAAGGCACAGCTTCCACATTTCCCTTCCTTCCTAGAAGTGTATATAATATAATATGTCGATGAAACTTTATATTTCGAAGTGTTGTGAAATAAAAACCAATGTATTAAATTAGCAATGTTATCTTTCAAGAGTTATCTCAAGATTTAATGCCACGATAAAAGCGGCAGTATATATAGTGAGCGCTGCCAGAGCTTACCGTGTCGTAACAAACGTTCAAGTGACAGAAGAGTGTTACTCGCTGCCGAGATGTCTGCTAAGTTGACCAAGGACTCTGTATTTACCGCAACCTCTGGCATGAGGATGCCAGTCGTGGGCCTCGGGACACTGGCCAGGAGCACGGAGGAGAGGGTGAGTACAACGAAATTATTGTCATCTTTGAACAGAAGTGCAGAAAATTGTTTTCCTAAATATTCATAACTTTCGTAAATAGATAGGATATTTATGAAAATATCAAAAATGTAGAAAAAACATTTCTTGTATAATCGTGCGTGTATATGACTGATTTAGAGCTACAAGATATTAATGAAATTTGTTAAATGTTTGTATGTAATACTCTATAAAATATTAATGTGATTGATAACTATTCACCTTTTACCAAATATTGAAAATCATATATTTTTTAATATAGCACATATCTAATTAATCTTTTAACATAATCTTTCTTATAACAAATTAAATTTAAAATTTGTTTAAAAATGAAATAAAGTTTTACTAAAGAAGTGACGAACGGATAGTTAGACTTGTTAAAGTTTTATATATTCAATTTGTGATTTTATTTTTTTATTACTTTTAAAATTTACTAACGAAAATTACTAACTATAATTAGAAAAAAATGTTTTTGACAAAGAATAGTAGATGTACATTTTTATTTAAACTATTACCCTCGTTGTTTTGGCGTAAACCTTTAAATTTGCAACAAAGAGTTTCAAAAGCATAGAACCGCAATAATGAGGAACCAGAAGAATAAGTTTTAAATGGATATGCATAGTTAACGGTATTCTCTCATATTTATAACATTTAGATACAAACGCCTAGTATAAAAAATACAAAAACATTTGTTTAAGCAATTGCTCAGTTTATATTATACAAAGATCATAAATTCCTCTTATAAATTTACAAATACAACTGAATCCTGAAGCCTACAAGGAGACTACTTGGGACCAGTAACTTTTGAATTAAAAATAATCAAATAAAAACAAGTTTTAGTAGAGATATGGTTGCTCAAAAAAATCTATGATATTTACAATTTTACGTTTTGACATCTTGGAAACTTTAGTGGTAAATTTATCAAGAAAATATTAAAGTAACAAAAAATAAAAAACCAGTTATTAATTTGCTCTGAACGGTAAAAAGTATTGTTATGGTTAATTTTTTACAGTCGTCAGACGAGGACATTACAAAGGCAGTGGAGTATGCCCTAGAGGCTGGCTACAGACACTTCGACACCGCCTACATGTACAGGAACGAGAAAGCAGTGGGGAATGCGTTCAAGAAGTGGTTGGATAGCGGCAAAATCAAAAGGGAGGACTTGTTCGTCGTTACTAAGGTAAGGAAACTAATTAGATCTTCAAATAGTCTAATATGTCTAATTCCTCTGGTAATAACCGTAATTAGTTGTATAGTCTTTACGAAATTGTAATCTTTAACAGGAAAGTAGAGTACATGTCATGGAGGTGTTATTTCATACCATTCCATACGGAATGTGCAGTTAGATTGCAAGAAAATACAAAATATGGTTTAATTAATTCATGAAATTATTTATGATGGTTACAGCTGCCTATGGTGGGGAACAATGAAAAGTTGGTAGAGAGGTACCTGAAGGAGTCCCTGGAAGACCTGCAACTAAGCTATGTAGACCTGTACCTGATCCACAAACCCGTGGGTTTCCAGCCTGGAAAGGAACTGTTTCCTACAGACGAAAACGGATACTTGAAACTCGACTACGACACAGATCATATCGCTTTGTGGAAGGTGATTACATTTCATTATTTGTATATTCTAACGTCGAAATTAATCCTCAATAACAATAAATAAATACCTTTGGCTTCGCACGCAACTTAAAAAATTAAAGTCTATATACAATTTAATAAAAGCGCTTAAAATGTAATATGATGGATTCCTACAAGATTTTCAAACATGAGTAGGCATAACTCAGGTACATATTATTATAGTAATTATTGTTAAAGAGGCTTAGTTTAATATCTACGAGCATTTCTAGTTAGAATTAATTATATTACCGTCGCCATAGCTATGTCTGATTTGTTGCCTCAATCAAAAAAGTACAAATAGGTAGATATCTTAACACTAATTCGTTCAAAAATCGTTTACTTCTAGCCATTGTCATTTAATTTCGATCTAATATAATTCCTGTTCCATAGTTGAGTTTGCCTTGTTGTTTTGATAACGAAAAATATATACACACTTATGCAGATATTAATCTTGACTTCGCTGTATGCATTACACTACTGATCAGGAACTGTATACTTTTTATTTTATAACGTTTGAGTAAACAAATGTTTTATCTACTTTGTTAAACTTCAGCTGAAAATTTCAACAACTGTTTCATGTTAGTTAACATTGGATTACAAAACATAATTTTTACCATTTTTTCCGAATTCCAAATTATTCGAGGTAACTTTTTCAATCTTTCTATTCATATACAAGTACCTCAGATTTGAAAGTATATATCACAAAAGAATTTACCCAATTCTTAAGATTAGCGCATAGTACTAAGTTTAGCAAGTATTTTTGTGTGGTCGTTAAGATTATAAATCATTTTACTTAACATACTCAAAATGCAAATCTTTAAGTGTTCTGGAGGATTAAACGAATGACATATCTCCTAATTTATGAAATTTTATTAATGGTAATATCCTTTAAATGTAATTAACATTAAAAATAGTTATTTAAACTTAAGATGAATTTTTGATCAAATTTTCAGGATCGAATAATATTTTTGTTTCACATATTTTATATTTTAATATAAAATATACAACACATAAAACATATTAATTTAAACCTAAACAAATAAGGGGTTTCGTGAGGTCGGTGAGGGTGGTTTGTCTCATGTTTACATTAGGGATAACCTACTACAAAACATTCGAATTACATTCTTGTTTTTTTTGTTTAATTCCCTGATACTATCTACTGTCAAATTATTTTTGTGTTAATAAAGTAAAACGTTTGGTTCAGTCCTAAAATGATTTAGTCTAAAATACCTATTTTTTATTTGCGTTATAAATTATGACTCGAGCTAAAATTATTATCATCCATGAATCATCGATAGTAGGATAGCAGGACGGTGGCCAATCTCCCCTGCTTTTTATAATGTTGTTATGTCATATTCTTCTTATTTAAAATAAAGAACACGTTATGAAAGATTTAACTTGAGACACAGGCATAGTTTTATGGGGGCTTTGAGTTACTATAGAGATATTATAATGATAAACTGAGACATTTTTTTGGGCTTTATGCAATAAGTATTATATTCAAGCAGTAGCGTTATTATAATGGTATTAAGGAAGCAGAATTGATTTCGATTAAAAAAATGCAGTTTCAAAAACTAAAAATAACAAATATGCAAGACAATAACTGTGAATTAACATTGCAGGCGATGGAGGCCCAAGTTGACGCAGGGAGGGCCAAGTTTATCGGCCTGTCCGACTTCACAATTGCCCAGATGGAGCGGATCCTGAAGATCGCGAGGATTCGCCCCTCTACGGACCAGGTCGAATGCCATCTGTACTTCCAGCGGAAAGAGCTGCGCGAGTGGGGTAAGAAAAACGGGATCCCAGTCACATCTTTTGCAACCCTGGGCTCTGGTGCTGCCGTGTCTATCTTTGACAAAGGAGGAAACATGACTGAGTGAGTATCGTGCGTTTTAAAACTGATTAGTAGAGATTTTGTACTTAGAAAATATGTTTCTAAAGTTATGAAATTGTCAGTTGAGGATCTTTTGAAAGATCAGCCGCAATCGAGCTTCATGCTCAAGGTTAATGTAGACGACATAGTCCTGATGTTGCAAGGAAAAGTTTGCAATGGAAACAGTTGTTTAAATCATGAATTGTTCAAGTATTTTATTTTCATTCACAGAGTCATGAGGCATGAAATCTTACTAAGACACTCATTACTAGTTCCCATTACCAAGAATAACAACAGTGTATTTTCCGATTGAGATTAGGTGCCACCTACCATACTGTTACAAATTAATGTATAATCGGGATGTCTATGAGTCCGTCAAGTATAAAATAGACTTCAGCTATTCTCTTACCCTTGGACCTTACAGGAAATTTCTTTCTACTAATTTATTATGAAATACTGAACTCTTCTAATGTATAAACGTGCCATCTGAGTCCGTCATGTAAAAATAAAATACGTCAGCTGTTGTGTTCGGATTGCACTTATGACTTCTTAAATATATATTTTTCAATATTTTGTGTTGTTGGTTCTTTTAATTTTTAGTTATATTTTAGTATTTTACTGCCCGATAATCGCTTAAAATTTCTACTGAACTCTAAATTGTTATTGTGATGGACATAAAGTACAGAATATATTTATGAATATATTTTTTATTATTTCTAATACTGAAATGGAAAAAAAACTTTACGAAATTTATATCTTTTCAGCAGTCGAATCCGTTTTCCAAAAATTACATTTTCTTCCAACGTATATAGAAACCTTACTTAGTGAACTGTACTTCGCGAAATAGTATTATTGGTCACAGCTATCATCACTAAGTCTTATTTATCTAAGTTCGAGTCCCGGCGGAGCAAGCACTTTTTGCGATTCAATGTTTATTGAAATAAATTAAGTCTTATTTATGTAACATTTCATGAATTCAATTTCGAAAACAGGATTAGTAAATTTACTGAAGCACAGTGAATTTTATGTAATATTTTGCTTTTTTCGTCGGTATAGTGGCTGTAACATAAATTCCTTATAAATTACTGACACATATATCAAGTAACATAATGTATTCCACTCACTTTCTAAATGAAGCGAGTTGCTGTAGTAAATCCTGATTAATATCAGATGGCATTACCACGCAGCTGTAGTAGTACCTTTGGTTGTATTAACTGCACAGGATATTGTGCCTATTCACATGGCATGGTATGCCGAGGCTTGATGGATCATTTCAGTTAGTTCTGAGGTCCGCCGCTAGGGCTGCGCTACGTAACTTGACTGTTTCAATATATGCTACCTGACATTTCACTCCTTCACTCCACCATACATTAGCAATCCGATCGCTCAATTCGTAGCATTGGACGATTTATCTCTTGTGTGACTAATACAATCAAAGGTATTACTGTTGCTAGATTTTCCAGGTGGTGCGATTGGTAACACATTAAGTATAGAATACAAAATAAATATATTTTAACTTGATACCTTTTAGTGTATGTAATAAGTTACTGAAGTATTTTGGAAAAAGACCGCCTTGCGATCAAGGTAAATTGTGATAGGATTCTACCAAAACTTTTGAAAACAACAATAATAAAATTATAATGAAACTACTAATAACGTCATGAGATTTGTCTTGCATAAGCTTAAATAAATTTCTTTACTAGTGGATTAAAAGTTATAATCTCATTTCTTAATAAGAAACTATGTGACAGACAGCAGAAGAAGAACCCCTTGACGGAGGAGGTTGTGATACGCATAGCCCAAGCTCACGGCAAGAGCCCGGGCCAGGTGTTGTTGAGACATATGGTGCAGCTCGGTGTCGCCGTCATACCCAAGAGCTCTCACCCCGACCGCATCAAGCAGAACATTGATGTGAGTATACAATCTAATTAAATCAAATGTAATACTTGTACAATCCTTCATTGTGTTTTAGATCAAATTAATTTATTATACAACAATACGTATAATGAAAACCCAAATACGCATACAAACAGTTGCCATGGTAATTTAAAAATAATTTTCATTTTTCAGATTTTCGATTTTGAACTAACGGACAAAGATATGGCTGATTTGGGTGCTTTCGATTTGGGTGAAGGTGGAAGGAAGTTTTTCGTCTCCAATCTGGTGAAAGGATACGATAAACACCCTGAGTGCCCCTATGGAAAACCATAACCTGCTTCCAAACAGAGTATAACTAACAAGGATTACTGAGTCAATGTTTATTTATAACATGCAACACACGAGTGTGTTAATTTTTATATTTTCTGATATAACATGTCATGTATTATTGTCATTTTGTATTAGTAGTGTTGTTGTTATTACAAATACAATTTGTAAATGTATCTATGTTAACAATTATTTTAGTATCCACCACCACATAAATAACCTTAATATTGTTGGTCATATCGTATCATTACTATCAGTATAGAAAATATCAGTTTTGATAAGATAACGTCCCTCCAAGCTTAATTTATAACAACTAACAATTTAATAGCTAGTTGCACTAAGTGAGGAGATAAGACAAGAAATTTATCATTACACTAATGGGCCCCGCATTTCAATAACAACAATGCATTTCATTTCAATAATGCAAATTCTGTATTTGTGCAAATGTTTTAATCAGAGACAGAGATTATAAAAAAGTATTTAAATTATTATAAATGTACAATTTGGAATTCAGTGAAAACATTCCTTGCCGATTGTCGCTTTGGTTAACGAACGGTAAAGAGAGGCGGACCAAATCCACATGATGTACTCGTACCCTACAGCTCCGGGATACTCGTCACTGACTCGTGTACGTGGTTCAGTCGTTCAGTAGATTTAACATAGCACAGGATTTTTCACAGGCTCGTGAAAGTTGTTTAATCAACTATTATATGTAACTCGGCACATTATTCGAATTGAAACCTAAAAATACACTTCTAAAACCCATGAATGTGTGATAGTTGTTAAGAAGAATGGACACAACACACGAGTTACAGCTTACTATAACTTCGGAACACACTTAACTGATTCGTGTTTAAATGCAACATGTTCAGTTACCTAACGCGGCACGTCATAGGCTTAGCGTTGTTTACTTGATCAGTAGATCAAATATAGCACACGAATTGAAGCTGAACTATAGCCTCGAGAAACCCGTCGTCAATAATCCTGAAACACGACTAAAATTGAAATTATGACTAAACTGTAAATCTATCAGTGGATGCTTCTGATTACAGTCATCTGTAGGTCTCGTCTCTCAACTCAACAGCAAGTCGTTTTTTGTTGGTACCTTCCGGCTTTTGGGATTACAGTTTTATATCCAGAGTTTTTGGCTAGATCTTTTAGTCTCCTTTAATGTCTTGGCTTCAAAAGGGTTGAATCTTCTGGAAGATTTTGATTTTTAAAGCCATCAAAAATTTGAAATCTTCTCTATTATCACTTACACCTCTGTAGCGTTCACAACCAGAACTTCCAACAGGTAAAAATATATACAAAGGCTTAGAAGCTCCAAAGCACCAAAGGAAACCAGTGACTTCAAGGTGCCTACGTTTTGAGGTTCCCCTAGGAATGTTTTAATTTGGCTGCTTTATACCTTCCAATTGAATCTACAAGGGGTGCAGCAAAATTGTGTCACTTAAATGTGGACTAAATGCAACTTTTCAGCTTAGACAACAAAGCTCTCAGAGCGTAGATGATACCATAAACTAGAGCTCTCTGAGAATGGAGTCAATTAAAGACCCGGTTTATAAGAAATTAAGTAATACTAGATGGATGAGAGTTCTAGGGTATGTTTTAGAGAAGTGTGATTACAGATATTAGGTATTATTTAACATGCCTGTGACCCTGGGTGCGCACACAATCAATTAAGACTTCTCTAGGGCAATCACCTCTATGACAGATGAATAACGTAACCAGTGTGAAGGGTCCTGGCAGGAGACCATCATCCATGTACCGTCTTCTTTTTGCTCCCATATGTATCTCTACCTGATTCCGAAGGAATGTCCTCATAGCACTTATCGGATATGAGTGTCTGAACAGTGTAAGACTAAATAATGATGCATATCGGTGGAACCAAGTAAAGACGTAAATTATTTATTATATGGACTTTTCTTTTATTCCAGAACAATGTCATGATCAATATGGGTAAAAATTTTTGGTTCCACCTTTATGCTGTTAAAATAGTATTTATAGCACCATCTCTTTGATTAACAAGCGCGGATCAGAACAACGGGGTCCAATGAATGTTAGGGTTGCAGGAAGTGTGATGACTATTATGTAATTATGAGAATTATGAATGTTAATTTGAGTAAGCTTCTTCAACCAATCAACGTCATTACATGATCTTTCCTGAAATAAAATAGTTTCAACATAGATAATTAAGAAATAAATAAGTTTGCAAAGCTTCAAGGTTTATAAATAAATCACGCCAAAAAACAATTTAATATCTTCAATGGATTTATGTAAAAATATATTGTATAAATTCGATTAGATTTAGATATTTACTGATTTAGTCTAGGCGACAGAATTTATCTGGCTGTTTATCAAGTGGAAAAATAAAAATGGTGATGTACTAGCGATTATGAATATCTAATTAAAACAGTTCCTCCCCCGTCTTGGAGCTGCCAAAATTTGCAAAACATCAAGTATGTGTATGAGTACCACAACTAAAGAGCTAAACATATAGATTCTTGTACTGTGGTAAAAACCCCTTTATAAACTTAGTACCTTGCTATTATCTTGTCTGTGACCCTTGCACTTTTTATCAGTAACATTGACCTTGTACTGTATCGACTCTCCCCCTTATTCTGTTTGATAAGATCCTCGCACAGGCCAGTGGCCCATGAGGACGGGCAGAATAAGGCTTAAAAGGGGAAAAAAAAATCGTTTATCATATTACGATTTCAATAGTAATCTTTTACTAGCCATGTCCACAGCGGGACATAGAAAGAAACATTACAAAATGAGAGAGAGGTTTACTCTGCGTGTGCTGATATTATATTAACAACCAAAGCTGAACGGTTAGAAGATAAAGGAGGTGAGTGGTGTTAAAGGTTAAGTGATTGCTATAACTTTATTGTAAGCGGTAAGTGATAAAACTATTCCAGTTTGTCGTTGTTTAAATAAGGGAACTTTAATGTAGTATTCTAGATACTTAATATTTTTAGACTTATAAAGGGTAGTGTATATGAGTGAGATTGATCTAGCTTTTCATTGAGGGCCTAATAAGTTTTAGTAATAATAACACAGAATTATATTGCTTGACCAAAGGCCTAAATTAATTTCTCTCTTACCTAATCCTTCTCTACTGTCTCTAGTTTCCTCTACCAAAATATATTTTCCGTAAGATGACCTTCTTAAATGACTAATGACGACGTCAACCCTTGTAAAACTTATGCATTGGACAAACCCCACAATCACAGTGATCTTTTTAATAAACATTACATTTTAGTAGTTTTTATTAAATATCTACCATCTTCAAATCTACCATATCAATTGACGTTCAAATGCTATTTCCTTTTTGTCGCACATGTCATCATTTTAATTTGGAAGAAAGGCAGACTTTCCATTATCAGTGTTATGCCTTTCTATGATTTATGACGAAGAAACGTAAAGCTAACAATCGTTTGTGTATTAAATAATGTAAATATCCTAAGTACCCTTGAATACTTAGTCTTAAGCACTTAAAGCTGTCACAAGCTGAAGTGTATCATTGTTCCTGAATTGAATTATAATTATTTGATAGTTGAGAATTATTCAATACAATACTAAGAAATACGTATTTGTTTTAATCCACTTTAGGGTTGTATTTTGTTGTCAAAAACCTCAGTTACGCTACTTGATTTTTGTGTGTGTTTTTATGAACATCGAAAATGCATAGAAAATTATTGTTAGAAAGAGACAAACATCTGATAAACGAATTTTGTGTGTTCAAAATAATTTGTAAACGCATATATGAAACACTTTATTTTTTTATCATTAGTTATAATTTAGAATAACTTGTATAGAAAAAACAAGCAGTTACCCGCGGCTTCGCACGCAATTTCGTATGTATATTCACTTTGGTTCACATGTGAATTATATTTCCGATGCTAATTTTCTGTTTACCTTCTCCCTAAGAGCAAGAAAATGTGTTAAAAAGTGCATATTTATGGTCATTTTAATTTGCTTCGATGTTAGTATTTTTTTTTAAACAATAGTTGGTTTTGCATCTTCCCTGATCAAGAAAATATGTACACATACATAGCTCAGAGAAGCCTAATTTTGTGAAAACACAACTGATTTAGGTTTCTAATAGTCCTTTAACACTGTAAATGTCAGCTAAGACGTCTAACACTGTTTAAAATATTTATGACATTACATTTGTTATGTTTGATTAATGAACAATATTATCAATGAAACAAATAGATTCTGTATTATTTAACATATCTATCAACGCAATGAAAGTAATATAGTTGGGTAGAAAATAAAACAAAACAATTTATAAAATTAAAGAATTATTTTAGAATACACAATATAAACCTGAAAAGTTAACTTGGACATATTTGTTGATTATTTAACCGGTAAAAATAAAACCTTATGCGTAAGGCGTTACCGTTTACTGGTTGAAAGACCAATCGCAGCTTCACCATACATTACGGTAAACGCTAACTCTACACGACTGTAACGTAGTTGCCTTATATATGGTCAGACGAGAAGGGGCATGTTGACATCGGTTCATGGTCGGCGCTTTGATTAATTTTGAAAAAGATGCTACCCGAATGATACCCGAGAACAAGCTATTTAACAACATTATTTAACAATCGCTTTACTAACATTTGACAAATAGATTTCGATCCGCCACTGTAAATGTCACTTAAATGTAAATCATACTTACAGTTTTTCAAACAATTAAACGAAGAATCACAACTACTCACAGTCTTTCTATATTAAATTTAGTCTTAGACAAAATGAAGGATAATTAAAACTAATTACGTTTATGTATGATATATATGTTACATGATATAAGGAGACAGAATCCCTTATGTTTTAGGAATACAAATTGATCGTGAGCTATCTTGGAACAATTATATTATGATATTCGTAATTTGGAAAAGTATTTCGTATTTGATATATTATAAAAGGCCTTAAAAGGCCATCGCAAGGCAGCTCATGGATCACTGGCCTTTGTGGGAATTTGATCAAAAATATTAAGGGATGAGTTCGTCATCGGCACTCCCAAACTTGATGGTAGAACTTTTACAACTACCTTATTTTTAGCCATAGCTGACGTCTTAGACCGCTCGTCCATCGACACTCCCCACTTTCATAACATATTATAATACAAATTATACAGAAATATGTGTCACAATGCTGTAAATGCATTTAAGGTTATTTCAACATTTATTTTGTCGACGGATTTTTTTTATGCACATGGCTTAGTTCATTATGGTTCTTTTCTTATCTTAAAACATTTTAACATAGGTAGTAACAGCGCAATGATAGTTATATTGTTTTCTTTTTAAATTCAAGTTCTGAAATAACAGAGCAATAGCGATATTTTTAAACATTTCAATGCATGCTGTAATTAATATTGGTTAGTACTGTTACCAGGTATGTTCTATTATAAAACTTTTAATGATGATGATCAAAATTAAATATAATTTCAAAAACTCAATACAACTGTGATGACTAAGATTATTAATCCTCGAAATATTAATTCTAATATTTATAAGGAAATATTATTTTCATTTTTTTCTTACTTCAATCTGTGAAATGAACGTTCTTGAGCTCATCTCGTTAAACAAGTTAAGATTCAATCTTCGCCCCACGTCTTCCATAAACTTGATTATGTCGACATTGATTTAGAGTGAAAAGAGTGAACCCTTATTATTTACTTCAACGTTATATTAAAACCATTCTTATGATTACAAACTACAATTACCACCAATATTTCACTCGTACAGACGGTTACTCCATATTTAATTAATGACTTTAATTCTGTTTAAAAAATATTAATTAATTATTTTAATTGTTAAGTTTTAAACTTGATGTTTACTTAATTTAAAACTAAATTATAGATGTGTGCTACTGTTTTATATACGCGACATTAAATATGTGAGGGGTTTGGGGAAAGAGAGGTTTTGTATCTATTTATCCAAACCTATATAGTCAGGGCATTTAAACCATATCTCATATAAAAGATTAATAAATTACAAAATTAAAATCGAAACACATAAATATACTATATCAAGAACATAGATTATGTTTTGATACTTATAAATAACAACTTGATTGTACTTTCCTGATAAGCAAACATAATAGAATAAGTATTAATTAATAGATGAGAAATTACCTCATATATTATCAACCGATTTCCGGAACTTCTTGGCACCTTAGTCTACAGCTGGTAGTACGGGTTAGAGTTGCCATAAATATTATGTTCTACACTCATTAGTTTTAAAAATCATTCATTCCTAATACTTTTTAAATGCTTGCAGCAGCCTTATGAATTCATGTAAACATTATAATGTAATTAATGAATAGCGACCCTTCCCACGCACAAGGTATGCTTATGTGGGAAGTACATTTCAGTAAATAACTAATAGCGGAAGCTAATACATTTGTTACATATAAGTACAAAATATGTGCTATCAATGTTAAATATGTTATAATGTATGAAACTGTTTTTTATTTGATTAATAATAAAAATCTCATATACAAATAAAATATTACATACATACATTCAAGTATTTTTCTATATCTTACAGTTAAATGTTGGGCTATCTACAATTTAGACCATATTCACAATAATCATGTTGAAGATGGATCTTATCATATTACTTACTTGTAATCACTATATTTAAAATAATTCGTGAAGTGTCATACGAAGATAGTCTTGCTATCGGAAGGCTTCACACAATAACAAAGTTTAAAATATTGGTTGTGAATTTTCAATATGGTGATCACGTTGTTATCATTAGGGTAAGATGTAACAAATGGCCCTAAATTCGCCTTTTTGTAAAGTATGATAAAGAAAATGATGTCATTCTGTGCTTTTTGTCATTACTATTTAACACTGTATAATAAATGAAAGAAATAGCATATGTAATATAAACTTTATTCCTATTACTCAAAAGTTATTTTTAGGACAAATCAATTACTAGAAGCTCACAGAGGGTAGTAAATACAAGTAATCTATAGATTTCAATAAAGTTGTGTGTTAGATCACGCGAATAGTAGTACTAGGCTTGGCCCTAATACCACGTTGCAAACGGTTGTTCCAGTTAGGCTTCTGTTTTGTGGCTTACGCTGCTAAAATCACACATATAATTCCATTAATTTCAATACAATCCCGCATTTCACATTTATTGCTGTGTTGATATTGACTAATAAATGAACAAATGGTGTGCTAAGTGTTGGTATGAACGTGATTACAAGGAGCGGGAGTCACGCAACCTCTTGTACATATTAACAACTTGATCATCAGATAGCATATCTTACACCACAACACTTGGAACACAGGAGTCTCGCGTAACTAACAGCCTGGCGATGGGTAGGAAACTGTTAATGTTAATGTTGTACCGTTGGACGATAACACATGGGAGTGGTGACTTCTGAGGTCGTAGTACTAAATACTCGAATTGCAAAGTTTACTCATAAGTTCAATTTAATTTATTAAAACTTACAAGCACCACTTTTAGATGGTAAATGAAAATGTATGTAATGCCACGTTGCTGCCATTTAGAATATAAGAACTAAAAATGTATATCTTCTAGGTGGGCCTAAAATATCCAATGTTCTTTGAAATTATGCCTACGATGTTTTACTTTATAAGACATTAAGATTTTACTTCCCTTCGCAATGTGTAGACTCACAACCCGGGTGTCGGCGTCTTGGCACGAGACAATGGCACTGTAGTCTAAGAAGGGTTATGTCTAGTCGGTGGTTACTAGACGATGAGTAGAAGTTAATAAACTGGTAGCCCAAATACAAATAATACTCAAATAATATGTGCCCTGTGAGCCGTGAGACACGTGGGGACACGTAAACTCGCCTAAAACAAATTCGCGACGGTATTAGCCATTTAATGATACAAATTACTATTTATAACAACGTGCTAGGACGACGCCACCACTTTTATCTATTTCGATCAATCAAATAAAAGATCTTCAAGGGTACGTTACTTTACTATTTACAACTTTACTTTACGTTACATTCGTTTTTATATGTTAGGCATCAAAGGGCTAATTTAATAATACGAAAAGATAAATTTTACTTACGGACAAAGCGCGCGAGGTCTGCTCGGTCACATAGTTGGGCTGCTACAAAGGGTTAGAAGAAGATATTCATACGCGTGCCAATTAGGTAGTTACTACGCCCAATAATTTAGTTCCGGAACATTGGATAAAAATAATATTAAATTATACTGGCTGACTAGGTTGCGAAATTTACATTATATAAAATTTAATTAACCAATTAACGGTACAATGTGTTGCATATATTAACTACAAAAAGGAGGACGCACGCACCACTCAAGCCCTTGCATATTAACTACTTGATTCTACTTAATGTATTCCCCCAACTGTATTTCTCATGACGATAATATTTTTGATCAAAACTTGTTATTTATATTTTGTATGGAAATTTTTAGATAAAAGTTAACTATGATGATGCTTCAATTTGTCTTTACATAGAATAAAGAAACACTGTGGTATATGCTATAAGTAAGATTTTAATCGTATTCTTCAAAAAGATGTGAAGAAAATAATATTATCATATTTTCATATCAACTGATACGTTATATATTTATTTATAAACCACTACTACAGTAATAAATAATTTTTCTTTAGTGAATCAATGAGAAATATGTGTGTTAATTTAAAGATAGTTGCATTATTTATAACACCATTATGTTAAAGCCCGTATCGTCCTACAAGGTTTAAAATTAAGCAGTCTTTAAGACTTTATAAACACGATTACGGAGTATTTTTCTTTCTTATACCTACCTCTAGACGTTTTGACACCTGCGGACACTTTTTATATGACTGACCAAAATTCTAGAGGATCTTATAACAATGTCTGAGAGAGTAACAAATATTTTAAGATCACCTGACCATAAATACTTGAAAACAAAGTACAAAAAATGATAGGGACAGATAACAGAACATAAACAAGTAATCATATTACAAAGAGATAAGCGAGCTAGGAGTAAGCCACACCAGGTGTCACGTAACAGGCTTCGCTGAGGTCGCATGTGAAATATCAAGTCTATAGCACATTTTATTTTCGAGATGTACTGCAATTGTATACAAATTAAAAATCGAACGTCTAATTTGGTACAATATTCCCGCACGTGCAAGATAAAACTGTGTATTTGGCCTAAGATAACACAAAACTCAAGAACACCTTCAAGAGATTGTATCTGTCTTCATCGGCTTATCTTGGTCCTGTTAATCCTCGATAACAGCGGATAGAAATGCTTACCGGCCTCGATGTCATTTCCTATATTTTTAACCTTGCTATTATTGTACAAGGAACCTTATTTATCAGCTTTCTTACCAGACAAACACACTGCATTAATGATATAATGATACTTTGTTCATTTTCAATTTTAACCAACGTAATACATTTGTTATTTGTAATTCTTTGGTACTTTTGTGAATATGATTCGGTTGTGTAATTTTAGACGAATTTTCTGCAAAACATTATTATTTTGTAATGATTCTTGTTTATACTGTCTAAGAAGTAAAATAACAATTATACTAACCTCTGAGATCAAATGATTTTTTTATCTACAAGGCATTTATTGTTGATTATACAAAATTTAAATGGAAATTCAATTCCGTTACCCTCGATGTCAGTCAGGAATATATCTTTAATTACTTAATTATTTAATTGTAAAATTCAGGGTTTGTAAAAACAGCTGAAAACATTTTTTTACACCAATAGCAGATGAAATATGAGAACTTTGCACAGTAATATATGGCTGTCTTAACTATTTTTCGTGTAAAATTATCACATACCTACTTTAGACATGTGCCTACCTACTTTAAACATTCCAGATGCCTGTGTGGAATGTTTTGAAAATTTAAAATGCAAGCCTATGTCAATATACATAACATTCAGAAGGTGTTTATTATTAGAACCTAACACCGCAAATCACACTTCATGAGCTTCGTTACAAAATGGTAGCATTTAAAACATTTGATACTGAACCTTCAAAACGGTCGTCATTTTGTATAAGAGTCACTAGCAGACAATAGAGCACTTTGAATACGTACATTAGCGATGGAACTTTGGGACCGAGCCCCATAGTCGAATTTATTTCAGATATACAAAATCATCTACCATAGTAAGAATTATAATTGATATAAAACACAAGTATAACATATTAGATTCAAATACCGAAATTTTGGCATAAATTCAAGAAATTCTTTTAATAATATAGATTCGTAAAGATTGATTCACATTCTAGATTTATAAGCGGTAGCCTTAAACCACGTGTATATTATTATACAGGTTAGCACATTGATCAACACTTTTAAGATAGATAATTGATGTTCGCCGTTTTCTCAATCTTGTTAAATAGATGTATCAAGCAGGTGAGTTATTGTCTGTATACTTATCTTTTGATTTTATTTTATTTGAACTGATATCCAGAAGAGATTAAGCCCCATCCCATTCTCATCACTATTTATAAATCTAGTGTATGTGATTAATTTCCGTTAATAACACTAAAAGATTTAATTTATTATATTATACATTATAACCATACATATTCATACAAACATTATTTACATTTATAATTATCTTTATAAAGGCGTTCAAGTTTTAACAAGACAACTAGACAATCTTTGCGCCTTCAAATAAGTATAAGCTTCTACTGGTTCATTGTGAGATACAGTAAGTATTTCAATGTAGCAGGCGTTGATTACAATTCTTAATGTTCTATGATTTTTACGCAGGCACTCGACTATTTTAGTAATTATCATCAATTTAAATAAAAATAATTATTCTTATTCCCAATTTTGAGTTTTAACATTAGGAAAGATGAATTTTATTACAATATAATTATTTATGTACGATAATTTTCATAGTAATGGTAACTTTGTATGTATTTTTATATTTAAGTTACATTTAAATAATTGTAAAAATAATTTCACGTGCTGTACGAAAGTGCTGAAAGTTTTCATACAGCGATGTGTATAATTTCCCTCAAAAATTTACTTAAGAGACAACTTTATTACTTGATATTAAAAATTGTAATTGGAAGAATTGGAAAAATATTCAAAATACTATTATTGACGTTTGTGTAAACAGAATTATTCCTTGAATAACATAATAGCAAATTGTATGATTGTTCTATTTATATACTATACACATATTAATATTAGACAAAACAATAATATATTTCGTAAACATTATTAGTAGAATTTAATTATTATTTATGATTTATATATTGTTTTAAGTTTCAAATTACTGTGTAAACGATTTATATGTAGAACTCATAAGTTAATGCTGCCAGTCAGTAATGGTGTATAAAGAACAAGAGCTTGGAAATAACCAACCATTAGACCAGGGTGGGAATGTTAGCCGGAACGGTAACCATTGCTTATGTTCGTCCTGGGGCCACTTTTATTGCTTAGATCCTTCCTTAGATCTCTTCTTGCTGCTGCGGGAACTGTCCTGAGGTGAATTCTCTGTGATTACTGTGAAAGCTGCGACATTTACTACTGTAAGGTTGGTACTGTGGGTTGTGTGGGTTTTCCAACGCCTATACCATCTTTAACTGATAGCACTAAACGTTTGTAAGAGTCGCTGTAGCTTTCCCCCACAAGAACAATGCTAATTCTCATGCACTTTTAAGCCCATTAATCGTAGTGATATGGGAGGTTTCTCATTTTATCATATGGTATATTCCATAATTATGTAATATTTGACCCTTTCATAGTCACTTCCGGTAGTAGATAAACGATACATACAAATTGTCATATTAAGTTTTTTAACTTTTTAAATCATTTCACTGACTTGTATTGGCCCTAAATATTTCACTGACTTGTATTGGCCCTAAGTAACCAAATATTTATGTGTTATTTGTCCGTATGATGTTTATCTCTTTCGTAACAATTCTCTTTGCACTTTTAGATGTTCATAGTATGTTCATAAAAATACAAAAATTATAGTCAAGTAGCAAAATTAAAGTGTTTCAAACAAAAATCCAACCCTCAAAATAATTATAACAAATACATATTTCTTAGTATTGTATTAAGTCATTCTCAGCTATCAAATTGAGAAGAAAAACAACTTATGTAACTATTATCAGTTAGAATTCAATTCAAGAACAATGATACACTTCAGCTTGTGACAGTTGTAAGTGCTTAAGATAAAGTATTCAAAGGTACTTAGGACAATTACACTATTTCATACAAAAGTGATTGTTAGTTTTACGTTTGTTCGTCATAAATCATTTCAAAGTAGAACTGAACAGTCTGCCTTTATTCCAATTTAAAATTACTGCACTTGTGACAAGAAGGAAATAGCATTTGGACGACAATTGATATGGTATATTTGAAAACTATTATATGTAATCAAAAGTAATGTAAAGTATTACAAACTCAAATTTAACTACAAACAATAATTAAATACGAAATCAAAATTAATCAAAATTCACCTTATTACATATAAAACTCAAAAATTATAAAGTGAACTAAAGTCAGTCAGTGATACAGTGTTGCAGGGATGATTGTTGAAGAGGAGGAGAGCAGAGATATTATTGAAAGGTGAAGAGGAGAGAGGGATCTGGAAGAAGTGAAGCAAGATTATTATTATAAAGAAACTGGTTACATTTATTCAGCAGTATTTGAAAGGTTACTTTATTAAATTCTTATCACTGAAGTACAAAGAAGCAGAAGACAGACATTGGGTGAGAAAATTCCTTTTAAGTTTACTAGTGATTCATTGGAAGAACATAAAACCCAGGAACATTCGATTTGCTAATAATTCAAAATTAATATAATTAAAAAATTTAACAACAATTATTTTTCAAAATTACAACATCTTTTATAAAATAAAATACCCAATATTTTCTATTTCATTAAGCCAGCACGACCACCCTGCCCTAAAAAATTAAGAATTGTATTTAAAAATTTACCATTATTGTATCCTCCATCTTGTTTCAAAATTCAAACTTGTATGTCAATTAATTTATCATCATTAAATTTCACATTTATATCATACTGAGTTATTTGTTATTTCTAACTATAATCAGAATACAAATAAGTTTAACCATTTATTTTAAAGTGTATAATAGTAATAGTATATTACAAAGTATTCAAGGGTACTTAGGACAATTACCCTATTTCATACACAAGTGATTGTTAGTTTTACGTTTGTTCTTCATAAATCATTTCAAAGTAGAACTGAACAGTCTCTGCCTTATTCCAATTTAAAAATTACTGCACTTGTGACAAGAAGGAAATAGCATTTGGACGACAATTGATATGGTATATTTGAAGACTATTATATGTAATCAAAAGTAATGTAAAGTACTACAAAATGTAATGTTTATCAACAAGATCAATGTAATTGTGGGCTTTTCCAATGCATAGGTTTGATAAGTATTGACGTCGTTATTGGCCAGTAAAGAAGGATATGTTACGGAAAACATATTTTGGTAGAGGAAACCACAGACAGTAGAGAAGGATCAGATAAGTGCAAAACTTGTAGGCTCTTGGTTAAGCCATACAATTCTGTAATGTGGATCAAAACTTAGTAACTAACAAAATCTTATTACACGTTCTATAAAAAGAACTAGTTATATCCCACTCAAATGCACTATCCTTGCTATGTTAAAAATGTTCATATTAGTTTTAAGAACGTAACAAACACAAGCAAGGTTCCCTTCGTTAAACAAAAGAAATGGAATAGGTTTATCATTAACCGATTACGATGCAGTTATAACTGTCTATTACACCTGAACTTCAACATCAATCACCTCCTTTATCTTCTAACTGTTCAGCTTAGGTGTTAGTATAATATATGTGTGAACAGAGGAAACAGATTGCTTCATTTTGTAGTGTTTTCTCTAAATTTCACGCTGTGGAAATGACCAGACACTAATTACTAAAGAAATCGCCATATGATAGAAGAAAATATTAAGCTACTAAGTTAATAATGGATTTTCACCACAGTATATAAATCTATATGTCGAGCTCTTAAGTTGTGGTACACATACTCATGCTTGACGTTTTGTCAAATTTGGCGGCTCCTAGAGGGTCGAGAAACTGTCTTAAACTAGATATTTTTAGTCGCTAATAGATCACCATTTTTATTCTTCCATCTTTCCAACAACTAAATGATATCTGATGCCCAAAATAATCAATATTTATCCAAATCTTAACGTAATAAAACAATATGTTTTACACGATTCCATTGAGGATAATAAATCGTTTATTACTGTGATTTGTTCATAAACCTTAAAACTTTGCAGAATTACTTATTCGTTTCTTAATTAGCTATTTTGAAACAATTGTATTCCAGATCAAAATCAATTAATGCCATTGACTGGTTGAGGAAGGTTTCTCAAATTAATACTCACATAATAGTCATCACACTTACTGCAACCCTAACATCGTCATTGGACACCCTTCTATTCACCGCTTGTTAATAAAAAAGTTGGTACTAAAATATTTTGATAGCATACTGGGGGAACGAAAAATGATTATTCGTATGTATCATGAGGTTCTTCCGGAATAAATAATGTCCATATAGTAAATAAATTACATCTTCAATTGCTTCCACCTCCATACATCATTATTTAGAAAAGTCTTACACAGTTCAGACACTCAAATCCGATAAATGCTGTGAAGAAATTCCTTTGGAATCAGGTAAAGGTACGTTTGGGGTGGAGAGGGTGGCAAAGATCAGTAATTAGAAATAAAACTGTAATCCCTAAAGCCAGAAGATACCAGCAGAAAAGAAGTTCCTGTTGAGTTGAGAATATAAGGGTCCTATAGCTCACAGCAGTCAAAAGCGTACACTGACAGGTTTATAGTTCAGTCATAATATGCGTCTCAGTATTATATCTATTGGATGAGAAGCTTGCGATCACGAATCAGTGAAGACGGCCATATAAGATCTACTGAACAAGTAAACCACGCTGAGCCTATAACCGCATCATGTCTACTGAACATGTTGCATGTGAGTACGAATCGGTGACATGTGTTCCGAGATTACATTCAACAGTAACACATTCATGAGTTTTAGTGTTGTATTTCGTGGTTTCAATTCTAATAATGTGCCGAGTTATATAAATTGTTGATTGAACCACGTTCATGATCCTATGTGACAAGTCGTGTGCTATGTTAAATCTACTGAACGACTGAACCACGTTCACGAGTCAGTGACGAGTATCCCGGAGCTATAGGATACGAGTGCGTCGTGTGGATTTGGTCCGAAACTGTTTACTGTTAATCAAATCCACAATCGGTACGGAATGTTTTCACTGAATTCCAAATTGTACATTTCTATCGCAACAAATACTTTTAAATAGCCTCTGTCTTTGAGTAAATAATTCGCAAAAAAAGAATTTATATTACAATTCATTGAAATGTTATATTGCAGCGCCCATTGGTGTTGTAATAAATTGATTGTCTTATCTCCTCGCTTAATGCAACTAGCTATCAAATCGTTAGTTGATCTAGATTTCAGCTTGGAGGGACGCTATCTTATAAAAACCTGATAATTTTTATACTGATAATAATAACACGATATGACCAACAATTATTAGGTTATTTATTAGGTAGTGGTTATTAAAATAAATGTTAACATAGTAATACATATACAAATTGTATTTGTAATATAGCAGCAACACTACTAATACAAAATGACAATAATACATGACATGTTATATCGGAAAATATAAAAATTCACACACTTGTATCTTGCATGTTACAAATAAATATTGACTCAGTAATCCTTGTTAGTTATTCTCTGTTTGGAAGCAGGTTATGGTTTTCCATAGGGGCACTCAGGGTGTTTATCGTATCCTTTCACCATATTGGAGACGAAAAATTTCCTTCCACCTTCACCCAAGTCGAAAGCACCCAAATCAGCCATATCTTTGTCCGTTAGTTCAAAATCGAAAATCTGAAAAATGAAAATTATTTTTTAATTACCATGGCAACTGTTTGTATGAATATTTGGGTTTTCATCATGCATATTGTAGTATAATAAAGTACAGTAATTTGATTTAAATTTAATGAAATATAATGATACAATTATTAAACTTGATTTATTATACATTTATTTTTTTGTTAAATTGAGATTGTGGACTCACGTCAATGTTCTGCTTGATGCGGTCGGGGTGGGAGCTCTTGGGTATGACGGCGACACCGAGCTGCACCATATGTCTCAACAACACCTGGCCCGGGCTCTTGCCGTGAGCTTGGGCTATGCGTATCACAACCTCCTCCGTCATGGGGTTCTTCTTCTGCTGTCTGTCACATAGTTTCTTATTAAGAAATGAGATTATCACTTTTAATCTACTAGTAAAGAAATTATGCAAGACAAATCTCATGACGTTATTAGTAGTTTCATTGTAATTTTATTATTGTTATTTTCAAAATTTTGGTAGAATGCTATCACAATCTACCTTGATCACAAGGCGGTCTTTTTCCAAAACACTTCAGTTACTTATTACAAGCACTAAAAGGAATCAAGTTAAAATATTATATTTATTTTGTTTTCTATACCTAAGGTATTAGTAATACTTTACTTCTCGTACCACCTGAGAAATTTAGCAGCAGTACTACCTTTGATTTTATTAGTTACATAAGAAATAAATCATCCAATGCTATGATTTGAGTGAGCAGACTGCTACCTGTATCTACCGTATGGGAGTGAAATGTCAGATAGCAAATATTGCAACAATCAAAGCTACGTAGCGCAGCCCTAGCGTCGAACCTCAAAACTAACTGAAGTAATCTATCATGCCTCATCATACCATGTCCATGTAAATGGATAATACAATCTCATGTACAGTTAATACAGTCAAAGGTACTACTACAATTGCGTGGTAATTCCAACTGATATTCATTATTAACTACAGAAACTGATTCATTTAGAAAGTGTGTGGATTGCATAATATTATTTGACATGATATGAATATTTTAAAACGAAATTATATTACAGCCTCTACACTGAGAGAACAAGCAAAATATTACATAAAATCAGTAAATTCACTAATCATGTTTTAAAAACTGAAGTTATGAAATGTGTCATATAAAAATTGGTGATAACTGTGACTAATAATTATTTTGCGCGAAGCTGTAGTTGACTAAGTAAGGTTTGTAAATACGGTGGAAGGAAATGTAGTTTTAATACAAAACTTGTTCGAAAAACTTATTCGATTGCTAAATTTGTTAAAACATTGCTTTCCATTTTAGTTTTAGAAATAATAATGATTATATTTACATATATCTGATAATTCTGTACTTTATGTCAATAAAAATAACAAATTATGACTTGAGTAAACATTTTCAGAGATTATCGGACAGTAAAATACTAAAACAGTATTAAATATTGAAACTACCCAGAACACAAACTGTGGAGGAAAATTCATTTAAGAAGGCTCACAATACCTGAAGTAAATATTACACTTTACAGATGATAGGATTATGCATTTAATGAGTTGTGTATTTCATATCAAATAGAAGAAACATACTAAATTTTCTGTAAGGTCCAAGGATAATGATAATTCGGAACAATCCTTCACGCACTGAAAATTCTGAATACGAATTTGTGACAAAATGTATTGTAACTAGCGAGTTATTTCATTTAACGATGAAGATAAAGAATGAGTCCATCAAATCAAATCCTCCAACGCGATCGCAATTTTGTAATCTATTGAAACTACTCAAATTGTTGATAATGATTGTAAACCAGCATGATCAGGAACTCAACTCTAGTAAGTACGCAGTTAAGACTATGTAGAATGTCTTCCATACTAGCCTTAAAGTAATTATATTGAGTCAAGCATTAAAGTATGCTGGCTATCAGATGAAATCACTATTCTTTGGTTGATCGATGTAACGCCTAGTCAATCCGCAGGTAAGATAGCACAGATTTCAGAGTGGACCCTGTGCAGTGATCTCTCTGAGTTACGCTGAAAGCCGTTCTAGAAAATTAACTGTAGGGACTTACTATAATGGTATTTTTTAACAACTATGCCTTACATCAGAAATGTACATGTAACCTAGCCAAATTTTTATATATTCTGACCTTTTTCCTTTCCCACGCTGGACATCCTGACTTGGGAAAGTTTCATTAATTTATGACCAAATGCTATCTGAAACCGAACCTCAATCGGAAAATAAATTCAATGTTCTTATTCTTGGTGACGGGAACTACTAAAGAATGTCTTAGTAAGATTTCATACCTACCTTATGACTCCGTGTATGAAAATAACAAAATTGAAGAATTCATGATTTCAATAACTTTTTCTATTGCACATTCTTTCTTGCAACATCAGGACTATGTCGTCTACATTAACCTTGACCATAAAGCTCGATTGCGGCTGATCTTACAAAAGATCATCAACTGTCAAGTTCATAACTCTAGAAACAGTTTGCGAAGTACAAGATCTCTACTAATCAGTTTTAAAACGCACGATACTCACTCAGTCATGTTTCCTCCTTTGTCAAAAATAGACACGGCAGCACCAGAGCCCAGGGTTGCAAAAGATGTGACTGGGATCCCGTTTTTCTTACCCCACTCGCGCAGCTCTTTCCGCTGGAAGTAGAGATGGCACTCGACCTGGTCCGTAGAGGGGCGAATCCTCGCGACCTTCAGGATCCGCTCCATCTGGGCAATTGTGAAGTCGGACAGGCCGATAAACTTGGCCCTCCCTGCGTCCACTTGGGCCTCCATCGCCTGCAATATTAATTAACAGTTATTGTCTTGTATATCCATTATTTTTAAATGGTCAAATCGAAATCATTACTGCTACTAAATACCATTAAAATTGTTGATAATGAAAATAGCTTTACAACTACATGAATGTGATACTTATACATACAGCCCAAAAGCCATACAGCCTCAGTATGTCATTATAATGTCTTTATAGTAACTCAAAGCCACCATAAAACTATGCCTGCCTCTCAAGTTAAATCTTGCATAGTGTAATTGTTTATTTTAAATAACAAATAAAATATGGCATAAGGACTTTATAAATAGCAGGAGAGATATTGCTGTCAATGATTCATTAATGGTGGTGAATATGGAATCGTGAAACTAGCATTATTTCGTTCTAATAATTGTAGGCTTAGTCATAATTTAGAACGCAAATTAAAAAAGGGGTTTTTGAATAAATGAACATCTAATCATTTTAGGACTGAACCAAACGTTTTATTTAATTACCACAAAAATGTTACAGTAATTAGTATAAGGGAATGAAACAAAAAACAAGAATATAAGTTGCATGTTTTTATAGCAGGCTATCTCTAATGTAAATGTGAGACAAACTACCCCCTCACCCCCTTGCAAGACCCCTTATATCGATAGGTTTTACATTATTATGTTTTATATATTTTACATTAAAGTATGAATGTGTGGAACAAAAATATTATGGGATCCTGGTAATTTGATGAGAAGTTCATTAACGTCAAATATTAAGCTTAAATAACTGTTCTTAATTCCGTTCATGGTTTTTATAGTATATTACCATTACTAAAATTCCATAAACAATGGACATACAACACATTCGTTTAATCCTTCAGAAAACTTAAAGATGTGCATTTCAAGTACATTAAGTAATATGATTGATAATCGTATCTACTACATAACAACAATCACTAAACGTGTTACTATGCGCTAATCTCGAGAATTGGGCTAATTTCTTTTAGTAAAATTATAATTAAAATCCGAGGTGATTGCATATGAAGAAAAAGGATTTGAAAACTTTCCTTGAATAATTTCTAATCCTGAAAAATGGTAATACTTGTGTTTCAAAATCCAATGTTATCTCACATTAAACAGCTGTTGAAATTTTCAGCTGAAGTTTAGCAAAGTGATTGAAACATTTGTTTACTCAAAGGCCATAATAAGCTTCTCAGTCTTATGTATGTATATTTTCTTCGTCGGGATAACAAAGCAAACTAGACTTTTTCACTGGGAATATGTTAGACCGAAAGTAGATTAAAGGACCTGGAAATAGAGGCTTTTTGACCGAAGTATGTGTCCGAGAGCTACATCGAATATTGTTTTTTCATCGGGGTAATAAGCACCAACGAATACAGCTATGACCGCAAGTAAATTTAAATGACCAGAAGTAGACACCTTTCAACCGAAGTAGGGTTCTCAGTCCTAAGTGTGTATATATTTTTTGTTTTCAAAACAACAAGGCAAGCTCAAACTGAACTATGGGGCTGAAAATATCTTAGACCGGAAGTGCATGACAATGGCAAGTAAACTATGTTTGCCGAATTAGGTTTAAGAGTTCTATGTATTTGTACTTGTTTATCAAAGCAAAAAGGCAGTCTCAGCAATGGCGGCAGAAATACAATTAACTGCAACCCGATATGTACATACACGTTCAAAATATAATATAAGAGTATCTCTGATCCTATTTAACCATAATTACTAAAATTATATGTACTTGATGTTTACCTTCATTTGTTTGAAAAATACCATAAGGCCCCATCATATTACATCATAAGCGTTTTTATTATTAATTAATAAGGACTTCAATTTCGAAAATTTCTTGCAAAGCCGTGGGTAACGGATAGTGTTTATTTATTATTATATTATTGTTTAGTTAATATCAGGGTTACATAATACAAATAATGGCATATGATTACCTTCCACAAAGCAATGTGATCTGTGTCTAAGTCAAGCTTCAGGTATCCGTTTTCGTCCGTAGGAAACAGTTCCTTTCCAGGCTGGAAACCCACTGGTTTGTGGATCAGGTACAGGTCTACATAGCTTAGTTGCAGGTCTTGCAGAGACTCCTTCAGGTACCTCTCTACCAACTTTTCATTGTTTCCCACCATAGGCAGCTGTAATAAAACATAAATAATTTCTTGAATAAAACCATATGTTTTTATTTTCTTGCAATCTAACTACATATTTAGCAAGAAATGATATGAAATAGAACTCTTATGACGACATGTACTCTAATTTTATGTGAAAGTTGTTAATTTCGTAAAGGCTGATAAAAGTAATTACGGTTATCAAAAGACGAATTAGAAATATTAGTTTATTTGAAGATCTCAACCTCCTAATTTATTTCCTCACCTTAGTAACGACGAACAACTCCTCCCTTTTGATTCTGCCGCTATCCAACCACTTCTTTAGTGCATTCCCCACTGCTTTCTCGTTCCTGTACATGTAGGCGGTGTCGAAGTGTCTGTAGCCAGCCTCTAGGGCATACTCCACTGCCTTTGTAATGTCCTCGTCTGACGACTGTAAAACATTAACCATAACAATACCTTTTTATTATTAAAAGCAAATTAAACACTGGTTTTTATTCACTGTTACTATAATATTTTCTTGATAGTTTTTTTCTAAATTTTATAGGATGTCTAAATATAAAGTTTTTAATACAATAGACTTATTTCTGAGCAACCAT
Source organism: Homalodisca vitripennis (assembly GCF_021130785.1). Classification (NCBI taxonomy): domain Eukaryota; kingdom Metazoa; phylum Arthropoda; class Insecta; order Hemiptera; family Cicadellidae; genus Homalodisca; species Homalodisca vitripennis. Next base: position 41,648,061 of record NC_060211.1, on the reverse strand, counting down.
ATCTTTACTAAAACTCTCTTTTATTTGAATATTTTTCATTCAAAACTTACTAGCCATAAGTAGTTTTCTAAACGTGCTATAGAATTTAGTTGTATTTGTAAATTTAAAACAATTTTTGGAAATTTATGAACTTTTTATTATGTAAACTGAGTAATTGCTAAAAAAAAGATATTTTTTTTATTTTGTATATATTTTGTATATTTTGTATCTTAATGTTATAAATACAAGATAATAACGTTAACTTTACCTATTCATTCAAACTTTAGTCTTCTGGTTCCTTATTATTATAATTCTTTAACTTTTATTGTCTTTGTTGCCAATTTAAGAGTCTAGGCTAAAAAACAAGGGTACTGATTTAATTAAAAATGTACATCTACCATTTCTTGTCTAAATCGTGTTTTTCTAATCATAATTTAGTACTTTTAAAAGTAATAGACAAATAAAATTACGAATTGAATCAATCAAACTTCAATAAGTTCAACTTTCCTTTTGTCAGCACTGTAGTATAACTTAATTTTTATTTTTAACTCATTTCAGATTTAATTTGTTATAAACAAGATTATGTTAATATATTGATGTGATATATGTCATAAAACCAATTTTCTGCACTTCTGTTCAAAGATGACAGTAAAGTTGTTGTACTCACCCTCTCCTCCGTGCTCCTGGCCAGTGTCCCGAGGCCCACGACAGGCATCCTCATGCCAGAGGTTGCGGTAAATACAGAGTCCTTGGTCAACTTAGCAGACATCTCGGCAGCGAGTAACACTCTTCTGTCACTTGAACGTTTGTTACGACAAGGCAAGCTCTGGCAGCGCTCACGATATATACTGCCACTCTTATCGCGGCCTTTACTCTTATAGATAACTCATGTAAGATAACGTTGCTAATTTACCTCAATGATTTTTCTTTCACAACACTTCGAAATTAAAGGTATCATTAAACATAGGTTTCATAGACACATCAAAGACGTAAGGGAAATATGTGAGTTTGTCCATATTTTTAGAAGTATTAATATTATAAGATAGTATAAAACCTGAATTAGGTAATATAATTTTTACAACCAGTTTTAGGTAATACAATTTTACTTACTTTTTCAACCGAAAACATTTTTCCTTAGAGATACAACATTTTAAAATAAGACACGCTTAAATAGGGATTTCAAACCAATCTGAACTAGTTTCAGATCTTTTCTTAGTTACTAATTAAAGTTATAATTTTACCGTCAGGTTCGTTTTCTATATTCTGACCGGATACTGCCTATTGAATATCCCTTATACATTTTTATACATTAACTGGTAAATCATTATTACGTTGTTGGCTAAGTAAATGAGAAGCCTATCACTCGATGAGCTCAAAAATTAATTTCTGTCTAACTGTCTGTCTCTCTGTCGAAAGTGAACTGAGACATAGACTTGTAATTATTCATGAATCTTTATTCCTACATAGGTAACATCATAATTAATTATTGGTATACGTAACAATATAGAATTTAGCTGATTATTGGCAAATATGCTCACTGTTATCATTGCTATCCGTGATGGAAACAAGAAGATAGCAGAATAAATATTATAAATAAATAAACAAACATTTATAAAAAAGATCAGTACAATAATATGAATTTTAACTAGTGATACTCATATTCAAAGAGTTAAAATAAAACATAATAGGATGGAGTGGAAATATAATAATACAAATTGTATAATAATAAGTTATATTTGACTTAGCGCAATTTCACGTTATACTTCACTCGATAATTTAGCGGAACTTTTATTTAAACATGATGGCAACAATAAAATCGCACGGTTAATAAACTATTACATAAACACATTAAAATAATATGAAATTTTAACATGTGACATCAGAACTTGAAATGATCTATGTAATTGAAACTTTCCGAGCAATGTCAGCGAAGACTCTTACGCTACACAGTAGACTCCTACCTTTTATGTGGTAAATTCGTTGGATAATTAATTGTTGTATTTGGTAACTACATATACTATCGGTCTCAACCAAACATGTAATGAACATATACTGTACAAAAAGTTTATAGTAACGGCACTGTATAATTTATATTACTTTCACCCAAAGCGACACTTGCGTGATCTGTCCACAGCACTTAATTTATATCCCTACATTAGCACCTTGCTTGTAAAACAACCTCCTTTCATATCGCATCGTCTATTTACATATCACAAACATACTTCTGTCATAAAAACAGAGGGTTATTAACATTTTTACCGTCATAAGTCTTAATGACTTCATGCAAATAGATGAAAATTGTCACATTCATCAATCAAGTTTTAATTATACAAGCTGCTATTTTTTCGTTTTGTTTACTTCAAGGTTCGTAGCTCCCACTATTCCACAATATGTGTCCTGTTACGCTGATTGGTTAAGTATTTTTATTTATTTATTCTCAGTGGTTAAGGTATATTTTTCTATTGGTCAATGTTTATTACAAACAGAGAAGGAGCTATCAACCTCTGGTGTAATTAAATCCTAAATTAAGGCCTCCTGATATGTAAAAAATAACCCATGATATCATGACATTTTGAATGTCTTACCTATGTACTCCGAATCGTCTTTTTCAACTCAAAAGTCAAAGTCTAAGCTTAAGGCTGCTAATCTAATAGTTCTATTGCGTACACTATCAACTAATGATTTAATAGTACACTTCTTTGACAGAACTATAACTGATAATTTATGTAATTATTAATTGTATTGCTCTTTTAATAGAAAAATAATATTCATTCATAAAAACAAACACATGTTCATTGCACTGAAAACTGTAATAAGATCAATCTTGACATATATTAGTACGTATTTATTAACTGGAAAAGTATTAAGATCGTCAAAGTAATTAATCACAAATACATTTTTTAGCCAATTTGTAGTTTTGCATTTTCTTAATGTATCGTTAACGTTTCACGTACAATGTTCTCATGTTCTGTTTTAAAATTTTGAAAAATATATTTCTTTGAGGATTTAAATTTAACGATAAATAACAAAAAATTATTGCATTGTTTCAACTTAATATGAGAAAATATAGAAATTTTTAAATCTACAAAATAAAATAGTAGTTGACGTTCTTAGTTATTTTTCCTATAATTGTGTTTTTCAACATCGAACTCTTACATTCTTTTTTATTAGTTAGAAAATGCTTAAATATTTTGACACTATTGACATATATTGCTAATATCCTCAAGTAACTATATTGTAACTGATTATTTGTAATACATAAATGGTGTAACGTATTTTAATGCATGATAATGTATTACTTAATTGGTAAACACGATGTTGTATCTCATGTTACTTTATGTCCTATTGCTCTGAAGATATTAATTATAGTTTAAAATCGATTAACTTTTCGTCTATTTTTATTTCTGTCACGAAATACGAATGTTTCTCCTTGTATTGCCGAATTAAAATGTGTTGAGTTAAAACTCAATAACAAGTACTCGTATTAAACGGATGTGACTAAAATAAATATAACTTCATAACATGACATAAGATATCTGATATCTTATCACACCGCACAATTGTATGCATTGGAGATAATGGTATGAAAGTACGGGAGTATACTGACTGATTATATTAGAAATTAATTTAAAACTCTGGAGTAAATCTAATAAATTGGATCATTATTCTGTAAATTAATAAAAACATAGCTCATGACTATAAAAAGGTTTTTTAAAACATGTATATGATCCGATTGATCAAATCTGTGTCAGGTTCAGCTTTTACATATGGAGATGGGCATTCTAACTCAAGAGACTGATTACTAAATACTAATATAGTTTCCCCATAACCAAGTAACGCATGGTTACTAAGTACTAATATAGTTTCCCCATAACCAAGTCACGCATGGTTACTAAGTACTAATATAGTTTCCCCATAACCAAGTCACGCATGGTTACTAAGTACTAATATAGTTTCCCCATAAGCAAGTAACGCATGGTTACTAAGTACTAATATAGTTTCCCCATAACCAAGTAACGCATGGTTACTAAGTACTAATATAGTTTCCCCATAACCAAGTAACGCATGGTTACTAAGTACTAATATAGTTTCCCCATAACCAAGTAACGCATGGTTACTAAGTACTAATATAGTTTCCCCATAACCAAGTAACGCATGGTTACTAAGTACTAATATAGTTTCCCCATAACCAAGTAACGCATGGTTACTAAGTACTAATATAGTTTCCCCATAACCAAGTAACGCATGGTTACTAAGTACTAATATAGTTTCCCCATAACCAAGTCACGCATGGTTACTAAATACTAATATAGTTTCCCCATAACCAAGTCACGCAATGAATTAGCACGTTCGTTTTTAATAGCGTCATTTGTCAAGTTTCTTAAGAGAGTGGACATAACTGTGTATTAACCTAAAGCTTTTACAAGAACTAATCATGCTCTTAATTAAGTGTGTAAATTTTACATACATTTAGAGTTTTAAGCAAAAACATTCTATCCCCGATTTTTTCTTTTATTAATGAAGGATAAACAGAGGACTAACAACCCGGATAAATACAAACCTCCACCTCCCTACGATGCTGATGTTTTTTACATTGTTGGAAATAAATTGACTCGATTACATGGTAGTTAACCACGTTTTTCCTTCAGGTTGTATCTAAATCCGGAAATTATAGAAAGAGTTTTTTTCTATTGGAGCAGAGAAACAACAGCAGCTGATAATAAAAATAAAGTCTTACCTTTGCTTATAGTACTAACTGGTATAAATAAGCAAAGCACCTACCAACCAATCCAGCAAAATAACGTCATTGTACGTTTATGTTACACAGACGCGCTGAATGACAAGACACATGGACTTACCTCCGGCCTATTGACCTGAGAATCAATAGGTACGCTTTCTTAATATCCTGTACGTGTAAAGTGGTTTACTGTGTACTTTAGCGAACTTGATATAAGTGTAAAGATATCAATAGGTATACTGTACACAATGGTCGCTTGGAGATATCCTGATTTCTGCACTCTATCCAGATTTTCTTATACACCCCCAGGATACGTAAGGTCTTGAATTGGGGGAACATTGGAAATCCTTATTTAAATAATTTTACATTTCTAACTTTAAAGATGTTATTAGGAGATCTCATGATTTCTAGACACTTGAACGTTGAAATCTCTAGAACCTTTCTATCATCTATCACCAAGGGAAGACAAACTGACAGATATATGGATTATTTGTTCTCAAATCAATAACGCTGTTCTTTGGGCCAAGAGAAAACCATGTGCCAAGTTTGAAGTTTAGAGGACCTTTCTATCATCGCACCGAGGGAAGGCAGACAAACAGACAGACTGACGGAAGGACTGCTCCCTGACCTTTTGACCCCGAAATAAACAACATTTTCTTTGAACAAAGAGGAATACATTTAGCAAGTGTCTAGTCTTCAGGACCTGTATACTTAGTTATCGCAGAAATGGACGGTCAGACTGGTGACCAACGATACCTGCCCGTAAGGCCCTGTTGGGTTCTTAATAATCCGTTATCCAGGGAGTTATCCGTCAGTGAGGAGGAATAAGTTATAAATTAAAATATAACTTTAAATAAGTTTGTTTACTATACACAAGCCAGTCTTCTAAGCGATAAAACTTATTTCTCTGAGAGTATGATAAGTTAAATAATAGCCTATTCAACTCGTATATAAACCCAATATAGCATGCGACGTCACTTATCTTATTATTATATTATCTTTTTCATTAACACAATGGACATTTAAAATTGTATTGATGATATTTCAATCATCAACCACGACCTCAGAAACACGTATTATTATTTACACTACGATTTATTGTATGTACCCCTTGTAATAAGTAGGTTTGACTATCCCTATCAATGCACTAGTACAGAATACTGTCAGTAGATAATATATATTCAGTCTATAACTTGCGACAATAATGGTTATTACTGATTGCCACCATTCGGAAGTAGCGTCAATTCAATACCGATTTCTTCAATAATACGTTTTAAACATGTTTAGACATGTCTAAACATTCCATGCGAATTTCTCCTTTGATTAACGAACGGTAAATTGACGCGGACATTGTACTGTATAATGTACCCTCAGGCCGTCTGTAGCGGGAACTTCGTAACCAGTCGATATTTATTGTGTGCTGATTAAACATAACAACCAATCATTTTGTAAATTGTAGAAAATTAGTAAAGAGAAAATATTTACACCTTAGTATATCATCAACGTTAAAGATGTTATTCTGTACATATCTAAGACCAACGCTGCAGTATTGATCAGGTGTCTGGTCTACTCATCAGAAGAAACTGATCCAAGAACTGATAGTGTTCAGAACCGCTCTCTACGTCAGGTGGGACTGAGACTGGGCTGTACCTATTGGGAGGCTCCTCTCTGTCTAATGTGTTGGCCTGATGTCTCTTAAATATAGAAGACGGATTAAAGATGTTCTTTCCCTCTTCCGTATAGTGAACTATCTCATTGACTATCTTTTTGTGAACTTTCAGCAACGAGATCCAGAGCGTTATTCCTTAGATCCTCACATTCCACCAACCAAGAGATGAACAGCACTCTGGTGAGGATTCTACGGCTGCGTAACACTGTGTCTGAGAACGTGAACTTTTTGAACGATACTCTTGAACAATTCATAACAGGACTAATGATTCTTTTGCGTCAATAATTTCTTAAACATACACGGATTGTTGTTTGTTCTGTATTTTGCTTGTATGAAGGTTAAATCTATTAGTACCTTGGTTACTATCTACAATCTATTTTTCTATTGGTTACTCGACGTAAAATAGATCCATCTATTGTATACTTTACTACTATAATTCAGAATAATATAAGTTGTGTGCGTGGTATTAGTGTGAGTGTGTTGCAAGTTTGCATCTATTTTTTTATTATCTGTATTTCACCATTTATTTATTATCTGGTTTAGAGTTGTAAAGGATAAGTTCAATATTACTGCTCTATTTTATTAGGTTTATACCAGACTTTTCAATTACTTTATAATATAATCAGTCGGTATAATCCATTCCTTCATAAACACTATTTCCAATGCATACAATTGTAGTGTGATTAGTACTAATTCGTAATTTATTGCAATGTATTTATTATTAATTATTTATTCTAATATTTTTATTTTTATTTTAAATTTTTTACCTAATTGTGGCAACAGTTTTTCTGTTCAATTGTAGCATTAACCTTATATGTCGTCTTATATGGCTACATCAATGTTAATTGATATTAATTCTGTAATTATCAACCTAAATATGTATATATATACATTAAATTGTATATATATATATATATATATATATATATATATATATACATACACACACACACACATATATATATATATATATATATATATATATATATATATATACATTAAATTGTATAAATGGCAATAGCCTTATTTAATTTCAAAAAACATTGAATCACAAAAAGTACTTGCTCCGCCGGGAGTCGAACCCGGATCTCTCACTTGCTGGGTGAATGTGCTATGCTATCATTACACCCACAGAGCGCTTACTTTTTTCCGATTCAATTATTTTGTATTTGGCCGTATCTGTCACATATGCGTTTAAATAAACAAACTAACATATGATCGGAAGACCAAATACCTGTCAAACGACTTTTATTTACATTAAATTGTATACATAATGGCAATAGCCTTATTTAATTTCAATAAACATTGAATCACAAAAAGTACTTACTTCGCCGGGAGTCGAACCCGGATCTCTCACTTGCCGGGTGAATGTGCTATGCTATCATTACACCACAGAGCGCTTACTTTTTCCGATTCAATTATTTTGTATTTGGCCGTATCTGTCACATATGCGTTTAAATGAGCAATATTGTTTTGTGTGTGTGTATATATATATATAATATATATATATAGTAAATTATACCTGTATATTCTTGTATATTATATGTATATTCTTGTTGCTCTTTTTTTTCTATACATAGTTATGACACGTTATTCTTGATATAAAATGGATTGTCCCTTGGTAAATAGATTATAAAAAAATAGTCGTTTTAAAGTATCGTATTAAGTAATTGTTACCTACAGTATCAACTAGAAGCGAAAATTGTGCAACTATTATCAGTTATAACTCAATCCAAGGAAAATTATACACTTTAGCTTGTGACATTTTTAAGTGCTTAGAACAAAGTATTCAAGGGTACTTAGGAAATTTAAGACACAAGAGATTGTTAGCTTTAAAGTCATAAATCATAAGAAGACATTACTGATAATTTAAAGGTCTGCATTTCTTACCCATTTAAAATCTACGAGTGTTATAAGAAAGAAATGGCATTAAGACGTCAAATGGTATGATAGTTTTTCAAGACAGTGATTGGGAGTTTGTCTAATACATAGGTTTGTTAAAGAATGACGTCATCATTGGCTTTAAAAACATGATGGTACGTTGTTACGGAAAACATATTTGGTGTAGGAAACCACAGACACAGTAAAGAAGGATCAGGGAAGTGCGAAGACTTTAGCTCTTTGGTTAAGCCACATAACTCTGTAATCTGGACCAAAAATACTAAGTCATAAAAACTTATTACACGTACTATAAAAATGTTAGTTAGTTCCTTCTCAGTGTACATTTTCATAAGTATTGCAAGTATCTAAAATATTTAAGGAAGTTCTCTTGGTTAACAAAGACAATTTTGAATAGTTTTATCATTTACCGATACAGTTATAGCTATCTCTATCATTTAACCTACATCAATTACCATCAACTTCTAACTGTTCAACTTTGGTTATTAATTTCCACCACGGAATATACAATTCCTCTCTTTTGCGGTGTTTTCTGTCAATTTCCCGTTATGAATGTGGTTGTAAGAAAAAAATAAAGGAATCACAATACGATAGAAGAGGATATTTTCATTGCTCGAAATGACAGTTTAATGGTAATTTATTATTTTTCTTAAATTAAAGTTCTAAAATAACAGATCAATAGCTATGTTTCCAAACATTTACAAAGCTTTAATTAAGATTGGTGTGTATTTCTGCCAAGTATCTTCTGTTATAAAGGTTTTAATAATGATGATCAAAAGTAGGCCTACATTTAATTTCAAAAACTCAAAACAACTGTCATGACTAAGATAATTAATCCTCAAATTATTTATTCTAATATTTATAAGGATGTATTATTATACTTTTTCTTACTTAAATAATTGTAAAATGAACGTTCTGGAGTTCATCTCGTTAAACAAGTTAAGATTCAATCATCGCCCCACGTCTTCCATAAACTTGATTATGTCGACATTGATTTAGAGTGAAAAGAGTGAACCCTTATTGTTTACTTCAACGTTATATTAAAACTATTTTTGTTATTTCAATTAGCACAAATGTTTCACTCTTGAAGATAGATACTCGATATTTAATGGAAATTTTGGAGATAAATTGAGTTTACTTCTATTTATAAAACAATTACAAGATTAAGTATTAGTTTTTATTGTCTTCAACACGTTTTGAACTTGATATATATTTCATCTAGAACTAAATTAGAGAAAGCACTAATTGTTTTATAGGTGGAAATTATTATTAAACATTTTATCGATAAATAAATATTACATATATAAATTCAAGTATCTTTGGATGTTTTACAGTTAAAAATTGGACAATCAACAAACGAGACCCCATTCACATTATTCATGTTAAAGATGAATCTTATGACGTTAGTTTCTAATAATCATTATTTTAAAAATATTTTGTTAAGTGCGTGACAAAAATAACCTTGCTATCAAAAGACCTAACACAATTAAAAGTTTAAAATATTGCTTTTTGTGAGTTTTCAATATGGTGATCACATTCATCAATGAAGTTCATTATTAATATTATTCAAAAATAACTTATTGCCATTGTCGTCATTACGGTGAATTTTAAGACAGGGCCTCATTGCCCTCAATTTGCCCATTTGTACAGTATGATAACAAAATAATGTCATCTTGTGACTTTTTGTCATTACTATTCAATGCTATATAGTAAATGAAAGTAATGGTAGATGTAAAATGAACTTTATTATTAGTACTCAAAAAATTACTTTAAGAAAATTAAATATTTTAAATGACTTACTCAGTTTTACTCCTATCCCTTTCTTGTAATCCATTTCACTTTCCAATTAGTAGTGCATCCTCTGAAATCTGGCACTATAACAAACATACTGCAACCTGCCTCCTAGCATCTGCGGTTTGCGTCCGTCTGGTGAGATCCACCGCTTTCATTTCCAACGTCGGATACTAAGACGTTGGAAAAAACTCTTTCATTTTTCGACGTCACACCTACACTAAAAAAGAGCTTAGTCATGTTTACCTGAAAGCCACCCAGTGAGGTCTAAATTAAGAGGTGTTTTCTCATCAATTGCATTGCGATGTTTCATTTGCGATGCCAATGCTGGTGACTGTTGTACACTCTGAAGAGTTAATCGTGGCCCCTGGAGTGTTTTACAGATCCTCGCCGAACAAATCGGCCGTTGTGGGTGACAGGACTTAAATTTGGTGGGTAAGGTGATATCGATGGTTTGAAAATTAGGTAATGTGGGAAACGATGAATTAATTAACGTTAATGAATTATTCAATAACATCCAACATTTAGGGATAAGAATGTGGATGAAAAGCGAGAAAAAAATAAATATGTTCAATATGTATTAGCAGAACATACTTAGGTACTGATGAACACTTAGTATTTCAATGTTAATATATTTATAGTTAATCCTAGACTAGAGACGCCAAATATTTACTTTTTTTACAAAACAATATTTCGATCAGAACTCGAATTGCAAACCAATATTTCATATTTTAGAATTTTATAAAATTCTTACTCAATGAAAACGATAACTTCATCAATAGTCTAAGAAATGCACGATGCATATTCGTATTGAACGGCATACTCAAAATGAATAAATCAATTGTGCCAACAATATTGTTGTAAATGAATGACAAATTGGACGTTATTATTTGTGGTAGGACATAGAAATAGACGAGGTGAAAAGTCAATCATTAAAGAATAATAATTTACTTTTGCCACGATCAATATTGAATTAGCTAAAAGGATAAATTTAGATAATTTGTCTTTTAGCACCTCTGCATAACGCTCATATAAATATTTCTATAGTAAAGTAACATAATAAAATATGTAATGTAATGTATTCATAGCGTTTCTCAAAACCCGAGTAATTGAAATTGATTGATAAAATATTCAAATATAATTTATAGATTCCTGTTGCCAAAACAAACCCTGTTTTGTATCAACGCTTGGTGACTGGAATGGCAAGCGTCAGTGTGAATGTTAGTAACCAGTGAATAGTTACGAGATGGAATATAAAATGTCACCTTTGTCTAAAGAAGTGCTTATTTTTAGTCAAATATTTGGTGGTTTCCCTTTGACATCCCTGGGAAACAAGAAACTTAAATTTTCACTTCCGGTTTTCTGGTGGGGCCTACTCTTAACTGCACTTCATACACTGACAACGGAGATAGGACTGTACACAGACTACAGGAAGAAACTTGCTGGTGTGCCTTTACGAATGTTTGATAACATTTCAATCATCGTTGTAGTTCTGGACTTAGTCTCTCTTAACTTGGTGTCTGTTGTTATATTCATCAGCTGTTCCAGGAAACACGAACAGTTTATCAATATCCTTGATATCCTGGAGAAGGTGGATCAAAAACTTCAGAAAAACGTACCGGAAGTGAACGCCAAAGCGAAAGTGTTGCTTGTCTCGATCGTCATCACAATTTTAATTACGGGTATTGGTGTGTTGGATTTCCAAAGATCTGTGTACGTAGGCAATAAAGATTACATTTCGTCAATTTGCTACATTCCCCCGCTGATCATGCTTTTTTCTCAAGCATCTTTGTTCCTCCACTTCACTCAAGTCACTCAGAGTATCGCCACGAGGTTTGGTATTATCAAAGCCAGGGTCAAAGAGGAAGTGTTAAGAAACAGACGGGAACGACCAATGAACACTCATTATATCAGGATCGCTAATGTCCCCCACAACAACAAAGGGCTCTACACCATCCACGAGGTTGAGTCACTCATGAGCGCCTTCTGGATGCTATGCGACGCTGTTCATCAGGCTAACAGCTTCTACGGAGACCAGCTGCTGAGTGTCTTCTTTACCTCGCTTGTCCATATCACGATCAGTATTTACTACTTAATCGGCAGCGTAATACTAAGACAGTCAACCGCTATCACTGTGTTAGGAGGGTTGGCTCTCGCCCACATTGCTCATCTGGTTCTGTTGGTGCGGCCGAGCACACTGGTGGCTGAACTGGCCGACGGCATGGCACCTATGATTTGCAAGTTGATCAACACGAGTTTGGACCCAATTCTGGTGGAACGCCTTGAAGAGTTTTTGTTGCAGTTAGGGAAACGTAAATCAAGATTTTCTGCACTTGGATTTTTCCAACTTCAAAACTCCGCCGTAATCAAGATGGCTGGTGCAGTGACCACCTATTTGGTGGTATTAGTCCAGTTTCAATTAGAAATAGTTCCACCTGAATTCTTTACATCAGTTACCTAAACGTGTATGTTACAGTGGAACACTAGTAGTTGACATGTAAATCAGTTTATGATAAATAAATAAATATCTAAGTTAATAAGCAATCTATTGTTGCGAGTTTTTAAATTATGTAATTTATTCGAATCAACTATTTTCGATTTAATTTTTACTTTTGTTTGTTGTTGTTTCGGTTGCATTTTAGAAAAAAATATAAAATGTGATTTGAGGTTTCCTCCACTTCCGTTTAAGATTATCGTTAAAAAAAATAATAACAAGTAATTTTAATGTGTTAATTTATTTTACACAGTGTCATTGGTGAACGCTTACTTCATTATGAAGCATATGTGCAGTCGAACTAAACTTTCAATAAATCAGTTATTTTTTTGTATTATTTTACCATTTAAAGTATAACAATGAATTGTTTTGGATTTTTTTGGATTTTTCGATAACAGTGAACAAAATGTTACTCTTGTCACATTCTTGTACTATCAGTACTTTTTTAGATATTTCACGTCAAACACTATTTTCATGTACTATTTTAAGAAACCCCCCATTTTTAAATTTTATTTTGCAAACTGTGCCAAACTTTCTTAATGATAGACCCTGTCAACATAAAGAGTTTTCCAATGTTTTGTTTATACTTGTTTTTTGTTTATTACTTTTTAAAATAGGATATTTTAAATACAAAAATGCTGACAGACAAATTATAAACATGTATTTCATAGACTATCCCAAGAAACAACATCTTTTGAGTTTTGTTACACTTTTTATATTGTAAAGATACCTTCTGCCAGTCTCTTGAATTGAAAGAAATAGAAACCGATTAATTATTTAGTTTGTGGTATTTTTAATACTTCAAAGTTGTAGTGCCCAATTGTAAATATTTACATATTATTTAGGGATTTAACAGACACAAAGAATTCTTAAAACCCATCAATGGATATAATTCCGAGTTTAAATACCCGGTTCCCATTTTAACTCAGCAGATAAAACATTGTGAATAATGGAATTAATAACGAATAAGTATTGACTTTTCAAAAACATTAAAAATCACATAAAGTTATGTGTTACTTCGTAATCATTTAAAAACCTTCATATCTTCATATTACTTAATGCATAAGAATTTTATACGAATTACAAAAAAACCTTGTAAAAAACATCTTAGTGTGTTGTAAGCTTCACATAAGTATGTTATACTAAAGTTGCAAAACTGTCTCTGTACATTTTACAACGATGCTCAGGGACGGTTTTCACATCACATCCTGCAGGAAATTCGTCTGGAATCTTAACTCGAACTTCATGAGCCTTAACTCTATGTTAGCACTAGGTTCCCTGAAGCCTATTTGTACAAAATTCCACCGATTTAACTTATTTTATTTTATTGATTACAATCATTTCCAAATGCTCTATGTCTGCAATGAACCGGCATCTGGAGATCTGACGTATAAAGTAGAGCTTATATTTGGTGAATGTATTACAAATGTGCGGTAGCAATAAACATTAACTGCAATTAACATTACTGAATAACAGCACTAACAGTATTAGCGAAAAATTATAACATCAAAGATAATTATAGTTATCTAAAACCTATAAAAGGCCAATCTCTGTACAAATTATTCCGTGAGGTCCAAACATGTACCGCAGATGTAACAACGTATAGGGGACATTGAAGGAATAATATGAGCCCAATATCGAGGTCAAATACTTTTAGACGATTTTCAAGCTGTTTTGTTGATTGGAGGTAATTTTAGCGATAATCTTCCTTATAGGTGACAACACAGACTAAATCGATTGTCGAATTCAGATGAAGGCTACTGTTTGTTATAAAACCATTTGCGGATTTGTAGTTTGTGTTATTTTTATATTATCATAATCACTGGAAAACACAGGGTTAATTATTAAAGAAGTTTAGTTTAGACGTAACTATCGCAATATGTATATAATTATGTAAACAGCCGATATACTAAGCAAGTATAATAGACAGCTTTAAAAGAATTTTAAAATAAAATTAAAAAGTATCATAATCTTTTCATCATTGTCGGGAAAATGCACCCACAAACGGTTGTTTCAGTTTTGCTGGTAAAATTACACACAAATCACCATTGATAACAATAATATCGCGCATTTCACATGTATTGCTGTGTAGATAATGACTACATATAAATGAATGGTGTGCTAAGTGCTGTGTGCTAAGTGTTGGTATGGACGTGATTACAAGAATCGGGAGTCATGCAACCTCTTATACATATTAACAACTTGATCATCAGATAACTTATCTTACACCACAACACTTGGGACACAGGAGTCTCGCTTAACTAACAGCCTGGCGATGGGTAGGAAAGTGTTAATGTTAATGTGTTGCATATACTAGCTACAAAAAGGAGGAAGTCACGCACCACACAGGCCCTTGCATATTAACTACTTGATTCATTTTCATGTTTTTCTCCAAATGTAATTCTTATGTTAATAATATTTTTATAATAACTTGCATTTATGCTTTTTGTGGAAATGTTTCAAAGAAACTTAACAATTCTAATGCTTAAATTTGTCTTTGCAAACAATAAAGAAACAAAATGGTATATGCTTTAAGTAAGATTTACATAGCATTCTTCAAAAGGATATGAATGAAAAAATAATACGTATCGACTGATGTATTATATGTTTTTTTATATATACAACATCCCTCTAGCGTTTGTATTCACCTGGGGACTCCTGTAAATTCAAGAGGATCTGATAACAAATGTCTGAGAGAGTAAGAAATATTATGAGCTCACCTGACCATGACTACTTGGAAACAATTCAAAGTATAAAAAATGATTGGGGGCAGATAACAGGACATAACCAAAAATTTTTATTAATTTTATTAATAGTTTTTTCCTGTTTTCTACATTGATGGTATTTAGTTTGATAAATAATGTTAACTATAAAAGAACTGACTATTCGTATACTAATAAAACCTTGTAGTTCAGTTGTAATTATTAGTGTTCTTTTTTTTTATTAAGTGCATGTTTTAGAGTTAGTGAAGTTGACACACAACATGGTGGTTGTGATTCCTGACATAGGTGTGTCACAACATTCTGGTATTATTTGTTTATATTAACCTAGTATGTGATTATGTGTCAGGTTAGAGTTATTTACGTGAAGAAGAGATCAGATTGTAGGTCTCGAAACGTAGTGTTACTGATTTTTTTTGCATCCTTGGACGATGGCAAATATCCGGAAAAATCTTGTTTTCTTCACAATCCTTCCATCGTCAGTAACAAACTTCAAATAAAGGTGTTACGTATTTCAACCGCTACTCACCAGACGCCTGCAAACTTGGTGATACTCCCTAGCGTACGACCTGTATAGTAAGTAGTACCATATTTTAGAAGGCTTTAAAGCTACAATAAAACAATTTTGAAAGGCCCCAATATCAAATGTTGACGTTATGCTTCCTTCCGTTGTAATCATTAAATGTCCTCATTACTCATAATATGGTCATTATATGTATCGAATCTGTAAATTGACCAGCCTTATACAGTAAAATGTTTATGGTACTAAACATTACTTTTGGGAATATCTTATTTATGTCACATATATTAATTAGTGAAAAAATGTTAAATATTTTTACAAAACAATAATTTATTAATAATGTTTTTGGGGAAACTGATATAATTAGGGATATAATTTCTTGGCTATATCTTGGCTGGAATTGTTGAAACCAGACAAAAGATTTTCTTGAAACTTTGAGGATTAAGTACGTTGAAGCGGCCACGAAATAATCCGTTCCGGTTTCAATAATACATGAATGAACTTAGGTAGAAGTACTGGACTACTTATATATTTGTCAATAAGGGTGGTATCTATTGGCCCGTAGTTAGTAGTATTTCTTCGGTTACCTTTCTCATGTATTGGAATCATAAACCCCTTCTTATTTTACATATTTTTTTTAAGTTTATAAGTCACATTATGGCAATCCCGTTTAAGAGTTTAAATCGCCATATTTGGCAGTTGGAGTCAAGTAAATTTACTAATTTAACCTAATGCCATTAATCAAATTGCACGTTGTATATGAAAAAGCTGTTATTTTTGTCCTCATATTTTGTATCTGAAATTACTTATTTTGTATAAATAAATTTATAAAATAGGTGTTTACTGCATTCAATAAAAAGATGTTTGCATTAATGTGTGAATTGTGAATAAAAGTTAGCAAATGTGTTTAAAATCTTAAAACATTATTAGATAATTATCAACATCCGTTTCCTTTGAAAATTCTGTTGCTACTTTAGCTATAGTCTAATCAGATATTTTATCTTATACAGGGTTTACTGCATCACAGTAAATTAGTCCTAGTGGAGGTTACAATATTAATTTCTTCTTGAGATGAAGAAGTTTCTTACATTTTTTTTTTCAAGACGCTGTTGCGCAGGGGGACAGCAATAAAAGTTCCCTTCGTTTATAAGTTTGCTGCTCTCACTACTTAAGAAGTATTTGATAACAACTTCTCGAGTAGCAATATCAATTTAGACCGGGGCAAGGTTGTTACTCCAGTTTAAAATAATTTCTACATAAACTTTGATATCGCTTCTTAACTTCCAGCTCTATCTCATCTATCTTACCGACGAATCCTTATCTGGAGAGAGATTAAATTTTCTGAAAATAGTAATCAGGACTTCAAATCAAGCAGTACGGATGTACTATGTTTTGTAACTGCTATGCTAAAAAGGTTTTTATTTATCTCAGTAGATTCACTTGAAATTAAACATTCTTTATTTACCTATAAATTTAGAAAAACCGTGATTCTACCTTACATCTACCTACATCAACTCACTTACTGACTCGTCTACCTCTAATAAGTCATAAAGAAAGGGCTATGTGAATGTCGAGTTTAGCTCCAGTTCACCTTCCAAAGCGGCGTCTGGAATCTGACGCTGTGTCTGACTTAATTCCTAGAATCTGGAGCTCAAAATGGTAAAAAAAAAGTAAAAAATGCCTTATTTTACCAGATAAAGTTAGGGCTAAGAAGAGCTTTCTAACACTTAACCTAACAAAATGTTCATTGCATCGCTCGACATCAGAGACACCAAACAAAACACTACAAAACATAATGTAATCTATGTGAGTTCCCTTTGAGTGTATCCGATGTTTTTTGATCCCTTCAGAAAAACATGAGTCCATATTCCAGGAGTCAGGTCCGTGACAGCGTCAAACTCCAGTCGTTACACTAACAGGAAGGTGAACTGGATGTAAACTCAACATTCACATTGAATCAACTATTACCACCATATCTACGTTACGTATAGAAAATACTATAGTTTTGTTGTTTGCATTAAAAGCTACTCTACTAAAACAAATTAGAAAACACGTCATAGTAACTGAAATTTATAAAACTTACAACGATAAAAGTAACACAACACGATAATTTATAATGGTCAAAAGCTGTTACATGACCAAAAGACGTGCAGTCTCGGAGCTGCGTGTGCACACTGTTACTAATACGGAAGTGCCCACGTGACTTCCTTAATATATACTATAAACTGTAAATTAATGACAAGAACAGACAGATCACGTGCACGCGTCCGGATCAGGAACGTTCTCACGCGTGCGGTTTAAAGCCATGCTGGCAGTTGCAACGTTACAGTTATCTTTACAGTGATAAAAGGTTGCATTAGGATGTTTTCACTGGTTAAACAGGAATCTTATCGTTAGTAGTCGTTAAGACAATGTATGTTAATGTTAGCATCTGTTTTGGATTTCAATAAACTTATAGACAAAATGTGTTGACCATTCCTAGCGACTTGTTCTGTCTGTGAACCCGGTTACGATGTTACTGTCGGATTTATGGAAAAATGATACTTAGCTGGATACTCGGAAATTCTATCCAAATTCATTTTACTCTTATTTTGAACACAATACACCTTGGAAATGCCTTTCCCAAGATACAAATTTTGGACATGAGTGTGGCCTATATTTTGTCCTTTGTCATACAAATTGTCATACACAGAGTGAAGATTTCTGAAATGAAGGAAACAATACACATTATCCAGACTGTCATTCCATTCTTACCCTAAATAATATTTTAGAAATAATAAGTTGTCACAAGAAATATGTAATTTTATTACCGTTAAAGATTTTAAAATAGGTGGACGTGAATTTAGATTGACTATACTGCAGTATAATTTGTAACAAGCCTTTAGCTTAGATGTCACGAGATTAAAATAATTTTCCTTGTAATTTATAAGATATGTAGTGATTATTTCGCTTATGCCCGAATTGTACTTAGTATCTAAGAGCTAAATCATATTCATCATTGATAAAATAGAACAGGACTATCTGCCAAGTTGAATACCTCGTTCCAACCTTGTCCTCTAGGAGCTCGTGGTGTTTTTGTAAGCTCTAACTTCTAGAAGTTTTCTGGATACGTTAGCCTCTCCCTCTGACCTCTAGAAGCTCTTAGTATTTTAAGAACCAAATTTTGTAAACTTTTACCTCTAGAAGTGTTATGGAAATATTAGCCTCTCCCTCTGATCTCTAGGAGCTCTTGATGTTTTAAGCACTTAGTTTTTATAAGCTCTAACTTCTAGAAGTTTTCTGGATATATGGTAGCCTCTCCCTCTAAGAGCTCCATAAATCTGGAAGCTCTTACCTTCGGAAATTCGCGGTCTCTTGGAGTTTCCCATTTTAACAAATCATTAACACCTGGGAGCTCGTAGTCTGGACACGTATCACATTACAAAACAGCTTCAAAAATAAAATTACGATATCACTGGCCGAATATGTACCGTGATATCCTCCAATATACAAAAACTTGTGCAGAATGTCAACTACGTAGGCCAAAAAGAACAAAAATTACGACCTACTACAACCTATTGCACCCTCCATAAAACCCTTTGACAGAATAACAATAGACTTTGTAGGTAATATTACACAAAGTAATGGTTACAAATATATCCTAGTTGCAACCGATGCCTGCACTAGAATGGCATTTGCAACCCCTTGTAGAAATGCAGATGCGAACACGGTAGCGCAAAAATTATTAAATCTATTCTGCACATTTGTATTTCCTAGAATTATTAATCATGACAGAGGAACACACTTTATGAATTCTGTAATTTCACAGTTACTAAATGCACTCGGGATTGAACAAAGGCCAGGCGCTGCTTATATGTCACAAGTACAAGGTGCGGTTGAAAAATACAACCACACGCTAATAAAGGCAATATCTCATTACGTTGTGGAAAAACCCCAAACTTGGTCAAAATATGTACAAATAGTTACATTTGCCTACAACACGTCAGTAAACATTTCAACAGGCTACACACCGCACTACCTCATGTTTGGTTACGAAGCTAACTTACTATCTGATTGTATATATTTACAGGTTAATCCCGAAAAAATGGTGTTGGAAAATAGAGAAATTTTAGAACAAATACGCAAAGATATGCCGAAAATCATGAAAAAAGCCCAGGAAGCGCAAAAGAAATACTTTGACCGTGACAAAACTCATTTGGATTTAAACCCCGGCGATGAAGTCTTGGTCCATTTCCCGAAAGACCACACAAGAAATATAGTAAATTTCAAACACCATTTAGAGGTCCTTTCGTTGTCAAGAAAAAAATTAACGAAGTGACATATGTAGTAGAAATTTACCATAGGGGAAGGTTAACAGAACAACCAATACATGTTGCTAGAATGAAATTATTCTATAAGAGAATATAAATCAAATATGAAGGGACTTGAGCAATAATAAAATATTCAAGAATAAAATATACAATATTTCTCATGAACATCACTGTGCACTCACTGCCTTGTAGTAATATTTGAAGAGAGTGAAAAGTATCTTCGCAATACTTTCATAATATATGAGGGTAAAAAGCTAATACATAGTCACGCAAGAATCGCTTTAAAGAATAGGTATTATACTCCAGGAGTTGAGAGACCGGTTATCTTGATTACGGTTTGAATGATTCATTATAACGTTATATAACCTTGAGAGTCACTGAAGTAAGTCTAACAGAAATAAAAATGTATATTAAAATCTCGATGTTGTGTCGGAAAACGATAGAGAATAAAGACATAAAAGATTTACAAAACTAAAACGCCTGACTTTGTATTTTAATTTGAAGTTTAGTGTAATTTAGTGATTAAGTGATAGGTTAGACGTACCAAAGATATTGGTATAGGTAATCCTAAAACACAGGACACTAACACAGCACACACGACACAACACGAGACTCTCTCTGTAACCCAAGGTAACCGTACTTAGACTGGCTAGTAAGACTTGACCGTGACTCTGGTATGTCTCCCAGGCAGATAAGTTTTCTGCTAACTCAACTAACTTCCCACGCTATACTACACCGACTGTGTTGTGACTATGACTAGGGGGCATTGCCTTGTACCAGCGGTCTGGGTCGCCAAGGGCCCTGGTGGTTCAGACAGCTTAGTATGCAAGTAATGTTTCCAACGTACTCGTTTACTACAATAACAAAGCGTACTCTAACTTGACACAACCTACATATTATACTTACCTGAGCGATACGTGTATATATAGCCTAGTAATAAAGAATATAAAATATGATAAAGTGTACTACATATATAATATTTATTTAAGTTAGTAGATAACAGTGTTAACATAATATACCCTACAAGGACTCAATTTTCCTGAGATGCATCTCAAAGAAAGAGACATAGATGTTCTATATTATATAATCCTAGGATAAACAAATACTTCAATATATGGCATGTAAATGACTTAAATGACATGTTTAAATATTACATATCTAATATACCATTGAAGGAAAGTAACACATATCTAAATAGCATGTATTAGCACGGCAATATTGCTCATAAACAAACTATACAGCCTTCATTTGGCAACATATATTATGATCATAATAATGACTAGGGACAATAAGCACAATGAAGGGACATTATATATTCCTCAGAAACAAAAGTGCGTAGTATCGTTTTGTAATATAATAAATTAACATAATATCGAACCTTATTTAAGAACACTAGAGATTAAGATGCTTAGTAAACATTATTACATAAAGCTTGGGAAATACGACACACCATCGAGAGGTCATTAAAAGATTTCTGTAAATACAAACCTTAGGCATAAATATGTATTAATTATAAAATATTAACCTAAAATGTATATGTAACCTGTAGATATTAAGTTTTAGAATTATGACACCAGAAAAACCAACTACAACCTGAGAAACCAGTCTACAAGACACCAATCTACAAGACACCAGTCTAAAGCATATTAACCGTCCCGACCACCCACGAGACAGATGAAGTCCTTACAGCACTTCCTACTACTACTACTGACAGAACTTGCCATGCCTCTTCTGACCACCTTTGCAAGCACATCAACCCACAACACAGGAGAACCCAATAAGCCTCTAGTACAAATCTTCACAGGAGCGTACTTTACTCCAATGCCTCAGACACTAACTACCTTATACCAGTTCCATCCCTATGTTGTACAAAATTACTTTCAACACACAGCAAAATTTACCTAAAAACGAACCCTCTCTAAATTTCTGCCCTATCAACCTCCCAAACCTATTGCAAGATACAGAACAACCTTTCCACATTACAAACCCTCATACATCAACAAATGGTAGCAGAACACCTCCCATTCATCCAAAGACAGCAACCAGATAGAAACAGAAGATCGCTCACGTTCGTCGGAGATTTCTTCGAATGGTGTTGTGACATTGCGACAGAACACCAAATACATGACTTGGCAGACAACAAGGAAGATGTCTACACAGCATTTCTCAACACAACAACACTACCTACTCTCCGAGCTACCTGCGCATTCACCTACTTCGTTTACAATCCACAAAGACAACACCACTTCCAGCTAAATCACGACGACAAAAACATAGTAAACAACACGGAACTCATTTTGTACATTTTATTAGCCTGGACTTCTATAATAACACTACTTCTTTTTATAGCCCTCTACTTCATCCACATTAACAACATCAAAATAAAATTTCTGAATCCTACAGTACATGAACGTGACTACCCAATGGATAACCTCAATTAGACAATAAGTACGATTCGTAGGTAGAATCGTCATTAAGCCAGGGGAATGTAAGACATATGTAGTAAAATAAAATTCATAGAATCGATGTACAGATAGTTGCTGGTAAGGAAGTTTTGTATTACAATTCGAGACAAACATTCTCCGGAAGCTCAACAAGCTCCCTGAAAGTGTCAAACATTCCGCCAATCAACATCAATTCAAAACTTTTGGTGTCCAAAGCGTTTTATTCTGTCGATGAATTCATGGTCAGCCGCTGGGATGTCTAAATTTAACTTGGATCTGAAGTCAGTTTTGAATGTGTTTGAGTGAATGCATGAATTGTAAGTATGAATGTGTTTTGAACGTCTAAGCCTGTGGTTTATCTTACTTACTTCTGACTTTTGCAATACAATGTCCATTGTCAAAATGCAATAAAGAGATTGATTTGATTTGATTTGATTTGATGTAAGTGGATACGCACATACGCCCAGACGCCGATGGTGAACAAACAGGAAATGCTTGCTTAAGCAGCGGAAATGCTTATATATAAAAAAAACCGTGCGACGATGTAAGGGGCAGCCATGCTGATATGAAAAATTGGTACTCACCAATTACGATGGAGAGATTTGGCATAGGCGTGGCCATTGGAGAGCTGGCGGGAGAACAACATCAAAAACTGAAGAACAAGGAAGAGAGGGAGAGGTGAAGGACGGGAAGTCGAAAAGCGAGGTTCGGGAGTGCTAGTGTTGGTGTTCGTGTGCGGAAAAATATCTCTAGGCGTAATAAGTGTGAAGTGGAATAAAATGTAAGTAATTTTAAGAGCTTAGTATATTTTAGGGTTCATTAATCATTTTCAATTCCATATCTATTTAAATGTTCACAATTTCGAAAATGTAAATTCATGTATATGTTTAGCTATTTAAAAGAAAGTTTCTCACGTTAGTCCATGAACTCATAATTATTGCAACACTACAAAATTACTAGTAAATGTTATAATGAATTAAATTTAAAATAAATTGTAATGAGTAATTTAATATTAAATATGTCTTCAAAGTATTAAGGTATTAAAATTTGTGCTTATATATCGGTTGACCCAATCAATTGTTAATTAAAATTTTTAATCAATTTGATGAGATGTTGTCACAAAATAAAATATGTGTTGGTTCATTTGAGGGTATTGTACTGCCAATCTAACGTATTATTAAATCCTCTCACAGCAGCCCTTGCTCATAATATGTCACAACCTTAATCTTAAACTAAACCAAACTTAAAAACCTTACAACATTGATTTAGAGCGAAAAGAGTGAACCCTTATTGTTTACTTCAAAGCTATATAAAAACATTTTTTTTTATTGGAACAAATGTTTTACTCGTATAGATAGATACTCGATATTTAAGGGAAAATAACCTTGCTATCAAAAGACCTAACACAGTAAAAAGGTTAAAATATTGGTTTTTGTGAGTTTTCAATATGGTGATCACATCCATCAACGAAGTTCATTATTAATATTATTCAAAAATGATGTATTGACATTGTTTTTATTACGGTGAACTGTAAGACAGGGCCTTAACTGGGCCTTAACTGGAAAATGAAGGGCCTCATTGCCCTTAATTTTCCCTTGTGTATAGTATGATAACAAAATAATTTTAATTTAAGATTTTTTGTCATTACTATTCAATGCTATATAGTAAATGAAAGTAATGGTAGATGTAAAATGAACTTTATTATTAATACTCAAAACATTACTTTAAGAAAATGAAATATTTTAAATGACTTACTCAGTTTTACTCCTATCCCTCTCTTGTAATCCATTTCACTTTCCAATTAGTGCATCCTCCGAAATCTGGCACTATAACAGACATACTGCAACCTGCCTCCTAGCATCTGCGGTTTGCGTCCGTCTGGTGAGATCCACCGCTTTCATTTCCAACGTCGGATACTAAGACGTTGGAAAAAACTCTTTCATTTTTCGACGTCACACCTACACTAATAAAGAGCTTAGTCATGTTTACCTGAAAGCCACCCAGTGAGGTCTAAATTAAGAGGTGTTTTCTCATCAATTGCATTGCGATGTTTCATTTGCGATGCCAATTCTGGTGACTGTTGTACACTCTGAAGAGTTAATCGTGGCCCCTGGAGTGTTTTACAGATCCTCGCCGAACAAATCGGCCGTTGTGGGTGACAGGACTTAAATTTGGTGGGTAAGGTGATATCGATGGTTTGAAAATTAGGTAATGTGGGAAACGATGAATTAATTAACGTTAATGAATTATTCAATAACATCCAACATTTAGGGATAAGAATGTGGATGAAAAGCGAGAAAAAATAAATATGTTCAATATGTATTAGCAGAACATACTTAGGTACTGATGAACACTTAGTATTTCAATGTTAATATATTTATAGTTAATCCTAGACTAGAGACGCCAAATATTTACTTTTTTTACAAAACAATATTTCGATCAGAACTCGAATGCAAACCAATATTTCATATTTTTGAACTTTATAAAATTCTTACTCAATGAAAACGATAACTTCATCAATAGTCTAAGAAATGTACGATGCATATTCGTATTATCGGTATATTAAAAATGAATAAATCAATCGTGCCAACAATTGATGCAAATAAATGATAAACTGGACGTTATTTGTGGTAGGACATAGAAATAGACGAGGTGAAAAGTCAATCATTAAAGAATAATAATTTACTTTCGCCACGATCAATATTGAATTAGCTAAAAGGATAAATTTAGATAATTTGTTTTTTAGCACCTCTGCATAACGCTCATATAAACATCTCTATAGTAAAGTAACGTAATACTTTACGTAATGTAATCTATTCATAGAATTTCTCAAAACGCGAGTAATTGAAATTGATTTATATAATTTATAGATTCTTGTTGCCATAACAAACCCTGTTTTGTATCAACCCTCGGTGACTGAGATGGCAAGAGTCAGTGTGAATGTAGTAACCAGTGAATAGTTACGAGATGGAATATAAAATGTCTCCTTTGTCTAAAGAAGTGCTTATTTTTAGTCAAATATTTGGTGGTTTCCCTTTGACATCCCTGGAAAACAAGAAACTTAAATTTTCACTTCCGGTTTTCTTGTGGGGCCTAGTATTAACTGTACTACAGACACTGACAACGGAGATAGGACTGTACACGGACTACAGGAAGAAACTTGCTGGTGTGCCTTTACGAATGTTTGATAACATTTCAATGATCGTTGTAGTTCTGGACTTAGTCTCTCTTAACTTGGTGTCTGTTGTTATATTCATCAGCTGTTCCAGGAAACACGAACAGTTTATCAATATTCTTGATATCCTGGAGAAGGTGGATCAAAAACTTCAGAAAAACGTACCGGAAGTGAACGCCAAGGCGAAAGTGTTGCTTGTCTCGATCGTCATCACAATTTTAATTACGGGTATTGGTGTGTTGGATTTCCAAAGATCTGTGTACGTAGGCAATAAAGATTACATTTCGTCAATTTGCTACATTCCCCCGCTGATCATGCTTTTTTCTCAAGCATCTTTGTTCCTCCACTTCACTCAAGTTACTCAGAGTATCGCCACGAGGTTTGGTATTATCAAAGCCAGGGTCAAAGAGGAAGTGTTAAGAAACAGACGGGAACGACCAATGAACACTCATTATATCAGGATCGCTAATGTCCCCCACAACAACAAAGGGCTCTACACCATCCACGAGGTCGAGTCACTCATGAGCGCCTTCTGGATGCTATGCGACGCTGTTCATCAGGCTAACAGCTTCTACGGAGACCAGCTGCTGATTGTCTTCTTTACCTCGCTTGTCCATATCACGATCAGTCTTTACTACTTAATCGGTAGCGTAATACTAAGACAGTCAACCGCTATCACTGTGTTAGGAGGGTTGGCTATCGCCCACATTGCTCATCTGGTTCTGTTGGTGCGGCCGAGCACACTGGTGGCTGAACTGGCCGACGGCATGGCACCTATGATTTGCAAGTTGATCAACACGAGTTTGGACCCAATTCTGGTGGAACGCCTTGAAGAGCTTTTGTTGCAGTTAGGGAAACGTAAATCAAGATTTTCTGCACTTGGATTTTTCCAACTTCAAAACTCCGCCGTAATCAAGATGGCTGGTGCAGTGACCACCTATTTGGTAGTATTAGTCCAGTTTCAAATAGAAATAGTTCCACCTGAATTCTTTAAGTCAGTTACCTAAACGTGTATGTTACTGAGGAACACTAGTAGTTGACATGTAAATCAGTTTATATACAATCTATTGTTGCGAGTATTTGAATTATGTAATATACTCGAATCAACTAATTGACGATTGAATTTTTACTTTTGTTTGTTGTTGTTGCGGTTGGAATTTTGAAACAAATATGAAATTTAATTTGAGGTTTTCTCCAGTTCCGTTTAAGATTATCGTTAAAAATAACTAATAACAATTAATTTTAATGTGTTAATTTATTTTACACAGTGTCATTGGTGAACGCTTAGTTCATTTTGAAGTATACGTACCGTTGAACTAAACTTTCAATAAATCCGTTATTTTTTGTATTATTTTACCATTTAAAGTATCATTGGATTTTTCGATAACAGTGAACAAAATGTTACTCTTGTCACTTTCTTGTCCAATCAGTAATTTTTTAAGATATTTTAGGTAAAATATTTAAGAAACACCCCGTTTTTTAAGTTTATTTTGCAAATTGTACCAAACTTTCTCAATGATAGACCCTGTCAACATAAAGAGTTTTCCAATGTTTTGTTTATACTTCTTTTTTGTTTATTACCTTTTAAAATAGGATATTTTAAAATACAAAAATGCTGACAGACAAATGATAAACGGAAATACATGGACTGTCCAAAGAAACAACATCCTTTAAGTTTTGTTACATTTTTTATATTGTAAAGATACCTTCTGCCAATGTCTTGAATTGAAAGAAATAGAAACTAATTAATTATTTAATTTGTGGTATTTTTAATACTAATGTAGTGTCCAATCGTAAATATTTACATATTATTTAGGGATTTAACAGGCACAAAGAATTCTTAAAACCCCTTAATGGATATAATTCCGAGTTTAATCCCTGGTTCCCCTTTTTAACTCAGCAGATAAAAATATTGTAAATAATGGAATTAATAACGAATATGTATTGGCTTTTCAAAAACAGAAAAAAATCACTAAGTTACGTCTTACTTTGTAATCATCTAGAATACCCTCATATCTCATATTACTTAATGCATAAGAATGTTATACGAATAACAAAAAAGCTTGCATAAACATCGAAATGTGTCGTAAGCTTCATAGTATAAGTATGTTATGCTAAAGTAACAAAATTGTATCTGTACTACATTTTACCACGATGTCCCAGGACGGTTTTTCACATCACATCCTGCAGGAAACTCGTCTGGAATCTTAACTCGAACTTCATGAGCCTTAACTCTATGTTAGCACTAGGTTCCCTGAAGCCTATTTGTACAAAATTCCACCGATTTAACTTATTTTATTTCATTGATTAAAATCATTTCCAAATGCTCTATGTCTGCAATGAGCTGGCATCTGGAGATCTGACGTATAAAGTAGAGCTTATATTTGGTGAATGTATTACAAATGTGCGGTAGGAATAAACATTAACTGCAATTAACATTACTGAATAACAGCACTAACAGTATTAGCGAAAAAACATAACAACAAAGATAATTATAGTTATCTAAAACCTATAAAAGGCCAATCTCTGTACAAATTATTCCGTGAGGTCCAAACATGTACCGCAGATGTAACAACGTATAGGGGACATTGAAGGAATAAAATGAGCCCAATATCGAGGTCAAATACTTTTAGACGATTTTCAAGCTGTTTTGTTGATTGGAGGTAATTTTAACGATAATCTTCCTTATAGGTGACAACACAGACTAAATCGATTGTCGAATTCAGATGAAGGCTATTGTTTGTTGTAAGACTATTTGCGGATTTGTAGTTTGTGTTATTTTTATATTATCACAATCACTGGAAAACACAGGGTTATTATTAAAGAAGTTTAGTTTAGACGTAAGTATCGCAATATGTATATAATTATGTAAACAGCCGATATACTAAGCAAGTATAATAGACAGCTTTAAAAGAATTTTAAAATAAAATTAAAAAGTATCGTAATCTTTTCATCATTGTAGGGAAAATGCACCCACAAACGGTTGTTTCAGTTTTGCTGCTAAAATAACACACAAAACACCATTGATTACAATAATATCATGCATTTCACATGTATTGCTGTGTAGATAATGACTAAATATAAATGAATGGTGTGCTAAGTGCTGTGTGCTAAGTGCTGTGTGCTAAGTGTTGGTATGGACGTGATTACAAGAATCGGGAGTCATGCAACCTCTTGTACATATTAACAACTTGATCATCAGATAGCATATCTTACACCACAACACTTGGGACACAGGAGTCTCGCGTAACTAACAGCCTGGCGGTGGGTAGGACAGTGTTAATGTTAATGTGTTGCATATATTAGCTACAAAAAGGAGGAAGTCACGCACCACACAGGCCCTTGCATATTAACTACTTGATTCATTTTCATGTATTTCTCCAAATGTAATTCTTATGTTGATAATATTTTTATAATAACTTGCATTTATGCTTTTTGTGGAAATGTTTCAAAGAAACTTAACAATTCTAATGCTTAAATTTGTCTTTGCAAACAATAAAGAAACAAAATGGTATATGCTTTAAGTAAGATTTACATAGAATTCTTCAAAAGGATATGAGTGAAAAAATAATACGTATCGACTGATGTATTATATGTTTTTTTATATATTATACAACATCCCTCTAGCGTTTGTATTCACCTGGGGACTCCTGTAAATTCAAGAGGATATGATAACAAATGTCTGAGAGAGTAAGAAATATTATGAGCTCACCTGACCATGACTACATGGAAACAATTCAAAGTATAAAAAATGATTGGGTACAGATAACAGGACATAACCAAACATTTATATTAATAAAAATATACGAGCTAGGAGTACGCCACACCACGTGTCGTGTAACAGGCTTCACTGAGGTTGCATGAGAAATGTCGAGTCTATAGCACATTTTATTCTCGAGATTTTTGCAGACAGGCAGATTGAATGGTAGCATTCACAAAACACACAAATTTATTTATGATTTAGTGGTCAGTTTTACCGTATGAATTACTATACTGGCTGTGTAACGTTATATCTTTACCTGAACGTGTACTTTGGAGTCACAACTGACAAAAAATAATATCTCTTCAACCATATTACACTTGATTTTGTAGTGTAGGTGTCTCTTAATGTAAAAGAGTTCCCTTTGAGCTTCTTCGTCACTGACTTTTTTATATCTTTAGACAAAATTAAACTCCAGATTCAAGTTTGTGACAGCAGCAAATTTCAGACGCTGTGTTAAGCGGATGGTGAAATGGAGCTGAACTTAATATTGGCATAAAATAAGATTGACCATCGAAATCCGGAACCACAAACCGCTAAAATTCCACATAGTCGGTGTTACATCTGTGTTATGCTGTGCTGTATATTGTTACTTAAGAGAGGCAGAAGACCTTTAGGTGAGGTGCAGAGCGCTTGGGCTAACAACCCTATTTGAACTGGTAATACTACAAATTTAATAAAGCGTATAATTTGGTACAGTATTTAAACGCCGCAATTTCACGATAAAACCGTGTATTTGGCTCAAGATAGCACAACACTCAAGAACAGCTGCAAGAGATTGTATCCGTCATCATCGGCTTATCTTGTCCCCTTAATCCTCGATAACAGCGGATACAAATGCTTACTGGCCTCGATGTCATTTCCTGATTTTTTTACTGTTGCTACTACTGTACATGGAACTTATTTCTCAGCTTTCTTACCAAACAGACACACTCCTTTAATGATACTTTCTTCAGGTTCAATTTTAATCAACGTAATAAATTTCTTATTTTGTTTGCTACTTTTGTGAATGTGTTTCGGCTATGTAATTTTGGTGAACTGTAAGACAGGGCCTCATTGCCCTTAATGTTCCCTTGTGTATAGTATGATAACAAAATAATTTCAATTTGTGATTTTTTGTCATTACTATTCAATGCTATATAGTAAATGAAAGTAATGGTAGATGTAAAATGAACTTTATTATTAGTACTCAAAAAATTACTTTAAGAAAATGAAATATTTTAAATGACTTACTTAGTTTTACTCTTATCCCTTTCTTGTAATCCATTTCACTTTCCAATTAGTGCATCCTCTGAAATCTGGCACTATAACAGACGTACTGCAACCTGCCTCCTAGTCCTGCGACGTTTCAGTTGCGATGCCAATGCTGGTGACTGTTGTACACTCTGAAGAGTTAATCGTGGCCCCTGGAGTGTTTTACAGATCCTCGCCGAACAAATCGGCCGTTGTGGCTGACAGGACTTAAATTTGGTGGGTAAGGTGATATCGATGGTTTGAAAATTAGGTAATGTGGGAAACGATGAATTAATGAACATTAATGAATTATTCAATAACATCCAACATTCAAAGATAAGAATGTGGATGTATAGCGAGAAAAAAATAAATATGTTCAATATGTATTAGCAGAATATACTTAGGTACTGATGAACACTTAGTATTTCAATGTTAATATATTTATAGTTAATCCTAGACTAGAGACGCCAAATATTTACTTTTTTTACAAAACAATATTTCGATCAGAACTCGAATTGCAAACCAATATTTCATATCTTAGAATTTTATAATTCTTTCTCAATGAAAACTATAACTTCATCACTAGTCTAAGAAATGCACGATGCATATTCGTATTGATCGGCATATTCAAAATGAATAAATCAATCGTGCCAACAGTTGTTGCAAATGAATGACAAATAGAGGTTATTATTTGTGGTAGGACATAGAAATAGACGAGGTAAAAAGTCAATCATTAAGAATAATAATTTACTTTTGTCACGATCAATATTGAATTAGCTAAAAGGATAAATTTAGATAATTTATCTTTTAGCACCTCTGCATAACGCTCATATAAATATTTCTATAGTAAAGTAACATGATAAAATATGTAATGTAATGTATTCATAGCGTTTCTCAAAACCCGAGTAATTGAAATTGATTGATAAAATATTCAAATACAATTTATAGATTCCTGTTGCCAAAACAAACCCTGTTTTGTATCAACGCTTGGTAACTGGAATGGCAAGCGTCAGTGTGAATGTTAGTAACCAGTGATAATAGTTACGAGATGAAATATAAAATGTCACCTTTGTCTAAAGAAGTGCTTATTTTTAGTCAAATATTTGGTGGTTTCCCTTTGACATCCCTGGGAAACAAGAAACTTAAATTTTCACTTCCGGTTTTCTGGTGGGGCCTAGTCTTAACTGCACTACAGATACTGACAACGGAGATAGGACTGTACACAGACTACAGGAAGAAACTTGCTGGTGTGCCTTTACGAATGTTTGAGGACATTTCAATCATCGTTGTAGTTCTGGACTTCGTCTCTCTTAAATTGATGTCTGTTGTTATATTCATCAGCTGTTCCAGGAAACACGAACAGTTTATCAATATTCTTGATATCCTGGAGAAGGTGGATCAAAAACTTCATAAAAAATTACCGGAAGTGAACGCCAAAGCGAAAGTATTACTAGTCTCTATCGTCATCACAATTCTAATTACGGGTATTGGTGTGTTGGATTTCCAAAGATCTGTCTTTTTAGGCAATAAAGATTATATTTCGTCACTTTGCTATATTCCCCCGCTGATCATGCTTTTTTCTCAAGCATCTTTGTTCCTCCACTTCACTCAAGTAGCTCAGAGTATCGCCACAAGGTTTGGTATTATCAAAGCCAGGGTCAAAGAGGAAGTGTTAAGAAACAGACGGGAACGACCAAGGAACACCCATTATATCAGGATCGCTAATGTCCCCCACAACAACAAAGGGCTCTACACCATCCACGAGGTCGAGTCACTCATGAGCGCCTTCTGGATGCTATGCGACGCTGTTCATCAGGCTAACAGCTTCTACGGAGACCAGCTGCTGAGTGTCTTCTTTACCTCGCTTGTCCATATCACGATCAGTATTTACTACTTAATCGGTAGCGTAATACTAAGACAGTCAACCGCTATCACTGTGTTAGGAGGGTTGGCTATCGCCCACATTGCTCATCTGGTTCTGTTGGTGCGGCCGAGCACACTGGTGGCTGAACTGGCCGACGGCATGGCACCTATGATTTGCAAGTTGATCAACACGGGTTTGGACCCAATTCTGGTGGAACGCCTTGAAGAGCTTTTGTTGCAGTTAGGGAAACGTAAATCAAGATTTTCTGCACTTGGATTTTTCCAACTTCAAAACTCCGCCGTAATCAAGATGGCTGGTGCAGTGACCACCTATTTGGTGGTATTAGTCCAGTTTCAATTAGAAATAGTTCCACCTGAATTCTTTATATCAGTTACCTAAACGTGTATGTTACAGTGGAACACTATTTGTTGACATGTAAATCAGTTTATGATAAATAAATAAGTATCTAAGTTAATAAGCAATCTATTGTTGCGAGTTTTTAAATTATGTAATTTATTCGAATCAACTATTTTCGATTTAATTTTTACTTTTGTTTGTTGTTGTTTCGGTTGCATTTTAGAAAAAAATATAAAATGTGATTTGAGGTTTCCTCCACTTCCGTTTAAGATTATCGTTAAAAAAATATAATAACAAGTAATTTTAATGTGTTAATTTTTTACACAGTGTCATTGGTGAACGCTTACTTCATTATGAAGCATATGTGCAGTCGAACCAAACTTTCAATAAATCAGTTATTTTTTTGTATTATTTTACCATTTAAAGTATAACAGTGATTTTTTTTTTTTTTGGATTTTCGATAACAGTGAACAAAATGTTACTCTTGTCACATTCTTGTACTATCAGTACTTTTTTTTAATATTTCACGTCAAAAACTATTTTCATGTACTATTTTAAGAAACCCCCCATTTTTTAATTTTATTTTGCAAACTGTGCCAAACTTTCTTAATGATAGACCCTGTCAACATAAAGAGTTTTCCAATGTTTTGTTTATACTTGTTTTTTGTTTATTACTTTTTAAAATAGGATATTTTAAATACAAAAATGCTGACAGACAAATTATAAACATTTATTTCATAGACTATCCCAAAAAACAACATCTTTTGAGTTTTGTCACACTTTTTATATTGTAAAGATACCTTCTGCCAATCTCTTGAATTGAAATAAATAGAAACCGATTAATTATTTAGTTTGTGGTATTTTTAATACTTCAAAGATGTAGTGTCCAATTGTAAATATTTACATATTATTTAGGGATTTAACAGACACAAAGAATTCTTAAAACCCATCAATGGATATAATTCCGAGTTTAAATACCCGGTTCCCATTTTAACTCAGCAGATAAAACATTGTGAATAATGGAATTAATAACGAATAAGTATTGACTTTTCAAAAACATTAAAAATCACATAAAGTTATGTGTTACTTCGTAATCATTTAAAAACCTTCATATCTTCATATTACTTAATGCATAAGAATTTTATACGAATTACAAAAAAACCTTGTAAAAAACATCTTAGTGTGTTGTAAGCTTCACATAAGTATGTTATACTAAAGTTACAAAACTGTCTCTGTACATTTTACAACGATGCTCCGGGACGGTTTTCACATCACATCCTGCAGGAAATTCGTCTGGAATCTTAAATCGAACTTCATGAGCCTTAACTCTATGTTAGCACTAGGTTCCCTGAAGCCTATTTGTACAAAATTCCACCGATTTAATTTATTTTATCTCATTCATTAAAATCATTTCCAAATGCTCTATGTCTGCAATGAACCGGCATCTGGAGATCTGACGTATAAAGTAGAGCTTATATTTGGTGAATGTATTACAAATGTGCGGTAGCAATAAACATTAACTGCAATTAACATTACTGAATAACAGCACTAACAGTATCAGACAAAAATTATAACAACAAAGATAATTATAGTTATCTAAAACTTATAAAAGGCCAATCTCTGTACAAATTATCCCACGAGTTCCGAACATGTACACGTACATGTCACACCGTATAGAGTACATTGAAGGAATAAAATGAGGTTAATCTTAGTATCGAGGTTAAGCACTTTAGACGATTTTCAACCTGTTGTGTTGATTGGAGATAATTTTAGCGATAGTCTTCCTTATAGGTGGCAACACAGACCAAATCGATTGTCGAATTCAGACGCAGCCTACTGTTTGTTGTAAGACCATTTGCGGATTCGTAGTTTGTGTTATTTTTATGTCATACTCTAAAGCACTGGAAAACACAGGATTGTTATTATATTATGACCTATATTGTTATTAAGATTCACGATGTGAGGTTTAGTGATGTTTCAACAAAGAGTTTTAGTTGAAACGTAAATGTAGTAATATGTATATAATTATGTAAACAGCCGATATACTAAGCAAGTATAGAAGACAGCTTTAAAAGAAATTTAAAATAAAAACAAAAAAATTCTTTGTTTTTTCATTATTTTCGGAAAATGCACCCACAAACGGTTGTTTCAGTTTTGCTGCTAAAATTACACACAAATCACCATTGATTACAATAATATCGCGCATTTCACATGTATTGCTGTGTAGATAATGACTAAATATAAATGAATGGTGTGCTAAGTGCTGTGTGCTAAGTGCTGTGTGCTAAGTGCTGTGTGCTAAGTGTTGGTATGGACGTGATTACAAGGAGCGGGAGTCACGCAACCTCTTGTACATATTAACAACTTGATCATCAGATAGCATATCTTACACCACAACACTTGGGACACAGGAGTCTCGCGTAACTAACAGCCTGGCGATGGGTAGGAAAGTGTTAATGTTAATGTGTTGCATATATTAGCTACAAAAAGGAGGAAGTCACGCACGCAGGCCCTTGCATATTAACTACTTGATTCATTTTCATGTATTTCTCCAAATGTAATTCTTATGTTGATAATATTTTTATAATAACTTGCATTTATGCTTTTTGTGGAAATGTTTCAAAGAAACTTAACAATTCTAATGCTTAAATTTGTCTTTGCAAACAATAAAGAAACAAAATGGTATATGCTTTAAGTAAGATTTACATAGCATTCTTCAAAAGGATATGAGTGAAAAAATAATACGTATCGACTGATGTATTATATGTTTTTTTATATATACAACATCCCTCTAGCGTTTGTATTCACCTGGGGACTCCTGTAAATTCAAGAGGATCTGATAACAAATGTCTGAGAGAGTAAGAAATATTATGAGCTCACCTGACCATGACTACTTGGAAACAATTCAAAGTATAAAAAATGATTGGGGACAGATAACAGGACATAACCAAACATTTATATTGGTAAAAATATACGAGCTAGGAGTACGCCACACCACGTGTCGTGTAACAGGCTTCACTGAGGTTGCATGAGAAATGTCGAGTCTATAGCACATTTTATTCTCGAGATTTTTTGCAGACAGGCAGATTGAATGGTAGCATTCACAAAACACACAAATTTATTTATGATTTCGTGGTCAGTTTTTCCATTTGAATTACTATACTGGCTGTGTAACGTTATATCTTTACCTGAACGTGTACTTTGGAGTCACAACTGACAAAAAATAATATCTCTTCAACCATATTACACTTGATTTTGTAGTGTAGGTGTCTCTTAATGTAAAAGAGTTCGCTTTGAGCTTCTTCGTCACTGACTTTTTTATATCTTTAGACAAAATTGAACTCCAGATTCAAGTTTGTGACAGCAGCAAATTTCAGACGCTGTGTTAAGCGGATGGTGAAATGGAGCTGAACTTAATATTGGCATAAAATAAGATTGACCATCGAAATCCGGAACCACAAACCGCTAAAATTCCACTTAGTCGGTGTTACATCTGTGTTATGCTGTGCTGTATATTGTTAGTTAAGAGAGGCAGAAGACCTTTAGGTGAGGTGCAGAGCGCTTGGGCTAACAACCCTATTTCAACTGGTAATACTACAAATTTAAAAAAGCGTATAATTTGGTACAGTATTTAAACGCCGCAATTTCACGAGAACACCGTGTATTTGGTTCAAGATAGCACAACACTCAAGAACAGCTGCAAGAGATTGTATCCGTCATCATCGGCTTATCTTGTCCCCTTAATCCTCGATAACAGCGGATAGAAATGATTACCAGCTGTGATGCCATTTCCTGATTTTTTTTATTGTTGCTATTATTGTACATGGAACTTATTTCTCAGCTTTCTTACCAAACAGACACACTCCTTTAATGGTACTTTCTTCAGGTTCAATTTTAATCAACGTAATAAATTTGTTATTTTGTTTGCTACTTTTGTGAATGTGTTTCGGCTGTGTAATTTTAGTGAATTTTACTGTGAAACGTTATTATTTCGCAGTTTTTTTTTTATTATCTAATATGTAAAAATACATTCTCTATTGCCCTCGAGTTTTATAAAACTGTATTTACTTGTTCTACTTCTAATAAATACACTCTGAGATTTTACGATAATTTATTATACACAAGGTATGTATTGTTGATTAAATAAATGACAAATTTCGTAATTCAATCCAGTTACTCTCTCGATATCAGTCAGAAATATAACTTTAATTACTTACTTTTTTGTTGTAAAATAAAGGGTGTGTAAAATAATTTAAAATGCCTTAATATTTATGTTTAAACCATAGCAGATGACATCTATTAACTTTGCACAGTTGTATATGAATGTCTTAATTATTTTTCTTTTAACAACTATCATTTGCCTACATTGAAGGGGCGGTGAAGAATATCGTGAAAATTTAAATGCAAACCTAGGCCAATATGCATATCATTTTCAAGGTCTTTATAAGAATCTAACACCGCAAATCATACTTCGTCAGCGTCATTACAAAAAATATTGATATTGAACCTTTAAACGGCCGTTATGTTGTATAGAAGGAGTCACTAGCAGAAAATAGAGCACTTTGAGAACGTAGATTAACAATAAAACACTTAGAGTCAGAACCATTCGAATTCCTTTAAAATTGACAAAAGTGACTACCATAGTGTAAGACCTCACCTGATATAAAATATAATTATTCATTTTATATATACAAACACACACACACACACACACACACACACACACACACACACACACACACACACACACACACATATATATATATATATATATATATATATATATATATATATATATACATATACATACATACATACACATACACATACATATACATATATATATATATATACATATACTGTGTGTGTGTGTGTGTGTGTGTGTGTGTGTGTGTGTGTGTGTGTGTGTGTGTGTGTGTGTGTGTGTGTGTGTGTGTGTGTGTGTGTGTGTGTGTGTGTGTGTGTGTGTGTGTGTGTGTGTGTGTGTGTGTGTGTGTGTGTGTGTGTGTGTGTGTGTGTGTGTGTGTGTGTGTGTGTGTGTGTGTGTGTGTGTGTGTGTGTGTGTGTGTGTGTGTGTGTGTGTACAATTTTTATTCATGTTCTATATTTAAAAGTGGTAGCTATTACGTGTACGATGTTAGCACATGTCTCTACGCTTTCAAGATAGATAATTGAAGTTTGTCGTTTCGGCTGTTATGTTTATATTTTCATTATTCTAGTTAAAGACATGCATCAAATAGATGTGTCCTTGTTTTTATACTTACCTCTTCTGATTGTTGTTTTCATTAAACTAATATCCAGAAGAAATTTAGCGTTATCTCATTCTCGTCACTATTTATAAATTTACTGTGTGCGATTAAATCTCCGTTAATATAACTGAAAGATTTAATTTATTACATTACACATTATTACTACACATATTCAAACAAAGATTAATTACATTTATAATTATCTTTATAAAGTTTACTGTTATGACTAAACACGACACCCGGACAATTTTTGCGCCTTCAAATACGTAGAAGCTTCTAATGGTTTGCATTGCGTTACAGTAAGTATTACAATGTGACAGGCGTTTATTAAAATAATAATACATACTCTGTGATTATTATGCAGGCACTCGGCTCTTATAGTAATTATTAGAAATGTATTTTAAAACAACTCTAAAGTGTAAATACATTAGGATATTTTCTAATCTTGATTTTGATTTTAAGAATAAAAAGATTGTTTTTATTACAATGTAATTATTTATTTAGGTTAATTTTAATGGTAGCTGTAATTTTGCGTACGTATGTATATTAAATGTTTCTCTTATTTTAGTTTCATTCAAATATATGTAAAAATTAATATTGCTTTTTGCTTAAAATGACTTAAAATTTTCATTAAAATGTGCATAGTTGTCCTCAGACTAGGTATAACTAAAAAATCACTATACAATTACTTAAATACTTAATAACTGTGACTGGAATAATTAGGAAAAAAACTATTAAAGATGGATTTAAAAACTAATTTATTCTTTTAATAAGATTGAAGCTGAGTGTATTATTGTTCTCTAAACGTACTATATAAATATTAATATTAGATAAAACAAAAATATATTGCGTAAAAATTATTAGTGGCGTTTTAGTTATTTGAGTTTATGATGCTTATATTATCATGTTTAATTTGACATGATTGTCTAAACAATTTATTGGCAGAACTAAGTTAATGCTGTCAGTCAGTAATGGTGTATAAACAACAAGAGCTTGGAAATAACCAACCATTAGACTGGGGTGGGAATGTTAGCCGGAACGGTAACCATTGCTTATGTTCGTCCTGGGGCCACTTTTATTGCTTAGATCCTTCCTTAGATCTCTTCTTGCTACTGCGGGAACTGTCTGGGACTGTCCTGAGGTGAATTCTCTGTGATTACTGTGAAAGCTGAGACATTTACTACTGTAAGGTTGGTATTGTGTGTTGTGTAGGTTACACTATCTAGCGTGTTAATATAAAATTTTCTCTTAAGGGGGTTTTGCAACGCCTATACCATTTTTAATTGATAGCACTAAATGTTTATAAGAGTAACTGTGGTAAAACTACCTGCTGTTTTCTCCCAAACAAACCTTCAGGCAATTCCTATGGCCATATTTTATCGTAGAGATATGGGAGGTGTCTCATTTTATAGATATAGTCAATACGCATTCAAACGGTGTTTCATTGTTTACCCGTATATTTTATAAATATTTGAACTAGGCTGTTAAATAATTATTTTTATGAAAAGATTGCTTGGAAAGTTCCTTGCTTCATATATTAGGATTCATTTTTACTGGTTGAATACTCAAGTAATATTTCCTAAATGTTCAGGTTTATACTATGTATTTTAAAATAATTCTTTAATGTTTATTAATAGTTTTTTTCCTGTTTTCTACATTGATGGTATTTAGTTTGATAAATAATGTTAACTATAAAAGAACTGACTATTCGTATACTAATAAAACCCTGTGGTTCAGTTTTAATTATTAGTGTTCGTTTTTTTTTTTCATTAAGTGCATGTTTTAGAGTTAGTGAAGTTGACACACAACATGGTGATTGTGATTCCTGACATAGGTGTGTCACAACATTCTGGTATTATTTGTTTATATTAACCTAGTTTGTGATTATGTGTCAGGTTAGAGTTATTTACCTGAAGAAGAGATCAGATTGTAGGTCTCGAAACGTAGTGTTACTGATTTTTTTGCATCCTTGAACGATGGCAAATATCCGGAAAAATCTTGTTTTCTTCACAATCCTTCCATCGTCAGAAACAAACTTCAAATAAAGGTGTTACGTATTTCAACCGCTATTCACCAGACGCCTGCAAACTTGGTGATACTCCCTAGCGTACGACCTGTATAGGGAGTAGTACCATATTTTAGAAGGCTCTAAAGCTACAATAAAACAATTTTGAAAGGCCCCAATATCAAATGTTGACGTTATGCTTCCTTCCGTTGTAATCATTAAATGTCCTCATTACTCATAATATGGTCATTATATGTATCGAATCTGTAAATTGACCAGCCTTATACAGTGTAATGTTTATGGTACTAAACATTACTTTTGGGAATATCTTATTTATGTCACATATATTAATTAGTGAAAAAATGTTAAATATTTCTTTAATTTGTAAGATGAAAACGTCTTTAATATCTTAAGGACGCAATGCGTTGGTTGGTGACATTAGGTTAAGATATTTTTCGTCTTGTGAGTCAATAACACGAATTTGAATTTGATCTTTAACTGATCTTGATCAGTAAATTTGGTTCTGGTTTTTATATAAAAACCAATAAACTCACGCAAATTCCCGTGTCTGCCACTTTTATTTATGTATTTAATTACTTTCAAATTCTTAAATATTTTTACAGATAATTCATTATACACTATTGCCGACATAATAATAATAACGTACTCATTACTCATAATCATTGTATGCATCACATATTTCAATTGATGAGCCTTATAAAGTTAAATGTCTCTGTTACAAAACAATAATTTATTAATAATGTTTTTGGGGAAACTGATATAATTAGGGGTATAATTTCTTCGCTATATCTTGGCTGGAATTGTTGAAACCAGACAAAAGATTTTCTTGAAACTTTGAGGATTAAGTACGTTGAAGCGGCCACGAAATAATCCGTTCCGGTTTCAATAATACATGAATGAACTTAGGTAGAAGTACTGGACTTCTTATATATTTGTCAATAAGGGTGGTATCTATTGGCCCGTAGTTAGTAGTATTTCTTCGGTTACCTTTCTCATGTATTGGAATCATAAACCCCTTCTTATTTTACATATTTTTTTTAAGTTTATAAGTCACATTATGGCAATCCCGTTTAAGAGTTTAAATCGCCATATTTGGCAGTTGGAGTCAAGTAAATTTACTAATTTAACCTAATGCAATTATACAAATTGCACGTTGTATATGAAAAAGCTGTTATTTTTGTCCTCATATTTTGTATCTGAAATTACTTATTTAGTATAAATAAATTTATAAAATAGGTGTTTACTGCATTCAATAAAAAGATGTTTGCATTAATGTGTGAATTGTGAATAAAAGTTAGCAAATGTGTTTAAAATCTTAAAACATTATTAGATAATTATCAACATCCGTTCCCTTTGAAAATTCTGTTGCTACTTTATCTATAGTCTAATCAGATATTTTATCTTATACAGGGTTTACTTATCACAGTAAATTAGTCCTAGTGGAGGTTACAATATTAATTTGTTCTTGAGATGAAGAAGTTTCTTACATTTTTTTTTTCAAGACGCTGTTGCGCAGGGGACAGCAATAAAAGTTCCCTTCGTTTATAAGTTTGCTGCTCTCACTACTTAAGAAGTATTTGATAACAACTTCTCGAGTGGCAATATCAATTTAGACCGGGGCAAGGTTGTTACTCCAGTTTAAAATAATTTCTACATA
Organism: Homalodisca vitripennis; assembly: GCF_021130785.1. Classification (NCBI taxonomy): domain Eukaryota; kingdom Metazoa; phylum Arthropoda; class Insecta; order Hemiptera; family Cicadellidae; genus Homalodisca; species Homalodisca vitripennis. Next base: position 41,606,176 of record NC_060211.1, on the reverse strand, counting down.
AACTTTGATATCGCTTCTTAACTTCCAGCTCTATCTCATCTACCTTACCGACGAACCCTTATCTGGAGAGAGATTAAATTGTCTGAAAATAGTAATCAGGGCTTCAAATCAAGCAGTACGGATGTACTATGTTTTGTAACTGCTATGCTAAAAAGGTTTTTATTTATCTCAGTAGATTCACTTGAAATTAAACATTCTTTATTTACCTAGAAATTTAGAAAAAAACGTGATTCTATCTTACATCTACCTACATTATCTCACTTGTTGACTCGACTATTTCAAATAAATTATAAAGAAATGGCTATGTGTATATTGAGTTTAGAACCAGTTCACCTTTCAGAGCAGCGTCTGGAATCTGACGCTGATGTCTGATTTAATTCCTAGAATCTGGAGCTCAAAACGGTAAAACAAAGTAAAAAATACCTTATTATGCCAGATAAAGTTAGGGCTAAGAAGAGCTCTCTAACACTTAACCTAACAAAATGTTCATTGCATCGCTCGACATCAGAGACACCAAACAAAACACTACATAATGTAATCTATGTGAGTTCCCTTCGAGTGTATTCGTTTCCGATGTTTTATCTCTTCAGACAAACATGACTCCTGATTCCAGAAATTAAATCTGTGACAGCGTCAGAATACTAGAATACACTAACAGGAATGTGAACTGAAGGTAAACTCAACATTCACATTGAACCAACTATTACCACCATATCTACGTTACGTATAGAAAATACTATAGTTTTGTTGTTTGCATTAAAAGCTATTCTACTAAAACAAATTAGAAAACACGTCATAGTAACTGAAATTTATAAAACTTACAACGATAAAAGTAACACAACACGATAATTTATAATGGTCAAAAGCTGTTACATGACCAAAAGACGTGCAGTCTCGGAGCTGCGTGTGCTCTCTGTTACTAATACGGAAGTGCCCACGTGACTTCCCTAATATATACTATAAACTGTAAATTAATGACAAGGAACAGACAGATCACGTGCACGCGTCCGAGTCAGGAACGTTCTCACGCGTGCGGTTGCGAGTTCAGCTGACCGTTGCAAGTCCTTACAGTTATCTTTACAGTGATAAAAGGTTTTATTAGGATAGTTTCACTGTTTCAACAGGAATCTTATCGTTAGTAGTCGTTAAAACAATGTATGTTAATGTTAGAATCTGTTTTGGATTTCAATAAACTTATAGACAAAATGTTTTAGCCATTTCTAGCGACTTGTTCTGTCTGTGAATCCGGTTACGATGTTACTGTCGGATTTATTGGAAAATTATACTTAGCTGGATACTCGGAAATTCTATCCAAATTCATTTTACTCTCATTTGGAACACAATACACCTTGGACATGCCTTTCCCAAGATACAAATTTTGGACCTGAGTGTGGCCTATATTTTGTCCTTTGTCATACAAATTGTCATACACAGAGTGAAGATTTCTGAAATGAAGGAAACAATACACATTATCCAGACTGCCATTCCATTCTTACCCTAAATAATATTTTAGAAATAATAAGTTGTCACAAAAAATATGTAATTTTATGACCGTTAAAGATTTTAAAATAGGTAGACGTGAATTTAGATTGACTATACTGCAGTATAATTTGTAACAAGCCTTTAGCTTAGATGTCACGAGATTAAAATAATTTTCCTTGTAATTTATAAGATATGTAGTGATTATTTCGCTTATGCCCAAATTGTACTTAGTATCTAAGAGCTAAATCATATTCATCATTGATAAAATAGAACGGGACTATCTGCCAAGTTGAATACCTCGTTCCAACCTTGTCCTCTAGGAGCTCGTGGTGTTTTTGTAAGCTCTAACTTCTAGAAGTTTTCTGGATATGTTAGCCTCTCCCTCTGACCTCTAGAAGCTCTTAGTATTTTAAGAACCAAATTTTGTAAACTTTAACCTCTAGAAGTGTTATGGAAATAGTAGCCTCTCCCTCTGACCTCTAGGAGCTCTTGATGTTTTAAGCACTTAGTTTTTGTAAGCTCTAACTTCTAGAAGTTTTATGGATATGGTAGCCTCTACCTCTGATCTCTAAGAGCTCTTGATGTTTTAAGCACTTAGTTTTTGTAAGCTCTAACTTCTAGAAGTTTTCTGGATATATGGTAGCCTCTCCCTCTAAGAGCTCCAAAAATCTGGAAGCTCTTACCTTCAGAAATTCGCGGTCTCTTGGAGTTTCCCATTTTTACGAATCACTAACACCTGGGAGCTCGTAGTCTGGACACTTATCACATTACAAAACAGCTTCAAAAATAAAATTACGATATCACTGGCCGAATATGTACCGTGATATCCTCCAATATACAAAAACTTGTGAAGAATGTCAACTACGTAGGCCAAAAACGAACAAAAATTACGACCTACTACAACCTATTGCACCCTCCATAAAACCCTTTGACAGAATAACAATAGACTTTGTAGGTAATATTACACAAAGTAATGGTTACAAATATATCCTAGTTGCAACCGATGCCTGCACTAGAATGGCATTTGCAACCCCTTGTAGAAATGCAGATGCGAACACGGTAGCGCAAAAATTATTAAATCTATTCTGCACATTTGGATTTCCTAGAATTATTAATCATGACAGAGGAACACACTTTATGAATTCTGTAATTTCACAGTTACTAAATGCACTCGGGATTGAACAAAGGCCAGGCGCTGCTTATATGTCACAAGTACAAGGTGCGGTTGAAAAATACAACCACACGCTAATAAAGGCAATATCTCATTACGTTGTGGAAAAACCCCAAACTTGGTCAAAATATGGACAAATAAGTTACATTTGCTTACAACACGTCTGTAAACATTTCAACAGGCTACACACCAAACTACCTCATGTTTGGTTACGAAGCTAACTTACCATCTGATTGTATATATTTACAGGTTAATCCCGAAAAAATGGTGTTGGAAAATATAGAAATTTTAGAGCAAATACGCAATGATATGCCGAAAATCATGAAAAAAGCCCAGGAAGCGCAAAAGAAATACTTTGACCGTGAAAAAACTCATTTGGATTTAAACCCCGGCGATGAAGTCTTGGTCCATTTCCCGAAAGACCACACAAAAAAATATAGTAAATTTCAAACACCATTTAGAGGTCCTTTCGTTGTCAAGAAACAAATTAACGAAGTGACATATGTAGTAGAAATTTACCACAGGGGAAGGTTAACAGAACAACCAATACATGTTGCTAGAATGAAATTATTCTATAAGAGAATATAAAACAAATATGAAGGGACTTGAGCAATAATAAAAATATTCAAGAATAAAATATACAATATTTCTCATGAACATCACTGTGCACTCACTGCCTTGTAGTAATATTTGAAGAGAGTGAAAAGTATCTTCGCAATACTTTCATAATATATGAGGGTAAAAAGCTAATACATAGTCACGCAAGAATCGCTTTAAAGAATAGGTATTATACTCCAGGAGTTGAGAGACCGGTTAACTTGATTACGGTTTGAATGATTCATTATAACGTTATATAACCTTGAGAGTCACTGAAGTAAGTCTAACAGAAATAAAAATGTATATTAAAATCTCGATGTTGTGTCGGAAAACGATAGAGAATAAAGACATAAAAGATTTACAAAACTAAAACGCCTGACTTTGTATTTTAATGTGAAGTTTAGTGTAATTTAGTGATTAAGTGATAGGTTAGACGTACCAAAGATATTGGTATAGGTAATCCCAAAACACAGGACACTAACACAGCACACACGACACGACACGAGGCTCTGTCTGTAACCCACGGTAACCGTACTTAGACTGGCTAGTAAGACTTGACCGTGACTCTGGTATGTCTCCCAGGCAGATAAGATTTTCTGCTAACTCAACTAACTTCGCACGCTATACTACACCGACTGTGTTGTGACTATGACTAGGGGGCATTGCCTTGTACCAGCGGTCTGGGTCGCCAAGGGCCCTGGTGGTTCAGACAGCTTAGTATGCAGGTAATGTTTCCCACGTACTCGTTTACTACAATAACAAAGCGTACTCTAACTTGACACAACCTACATATTATACTTACCTGAGCGATACGTGTATATATAGCCTAGTAATAAAGAATATAAAATATGATAAAGTGTACTACATATATCATATTTATTTAAGTTAGTAGATAACAGTGTTAACATAATATACCCTACAAGGACTCAATTTTCCTGAGATGCATCTCAAAGAAAGAGACATAGATGTTCTATATTATATAATCCTAGGATAAACAAATACTTCAATATATGACATGTAAATGACTTAAATGACATGTTTAAATATTACATATCTAATATACCATTGAAGGAAAGTAACATATATCTAAATAGCATGTATTAGCACGGCAATATTGCTCATAAACAAACTATACAGCCTTCATTTGGCAACATATATTATGATCATAATAATGACTATGGACAATAAGCACAAAGAAGGGACATTACATATTCCTCAGAAACAAAAGTGCGTAGTATCGTTTGGTAATATAATAAATTAACATAATATCGAACCTTATTTAAGAACACTAGAGATTAAAGATGCTTAGTAAACATTATTACATAGAGCTTGGGAAATACGACACACCATCGAGAGGTCATTAAAAGATTTCTGTAAATACAAACCTTAGGCATAAATATGTATTAATTATAAAATATTAACCTAAAATGTATATGTAACCTGTAGATATTAAGTTTTAGAATTATGACACCAGAAAAACCAACTAAAACCTGATAAATCAGTCTACAGCACATAACCCGTCCCGACCACCCACGAGACAGATGAAGTCCTTACAGCACTTCCTACTACTACTACTGACAGAACTTGCCATGCCTCTTTTGACCACCTTTGCCAGCACATCAACCCACAACACAGGAGAACCCAATAAGCCTCTAGTACAAGTCTTCACAGGAGCGTACTTTACTCCAATGCCTCAGACACTAACTACCTTATACCAGTTCCATCCCTATCATATACAAAATTCCTTTCAACACACAGCAAAATTTACGTAAAAACGAACCCTCTCTAAATTTCTGCCCTATAAACCTCAACAACTTCCAAACCTATTGCAAGATACAGAACAACCTTTCCACATTACAAACCCTCATACATCAACAAATGGTAGCAGAACACCTCCCATTCATCCAAAGACAGCAACCAGATAGAAACAGAAGATCGCTCACGTTCGTCGGAGATTTCTTCGAATGGTGTTGTGACATTGCGACAGAACACCAAATACATGACTTGGCAGACAACAAGGAAGATGTCTACACAGCATTTCTCAACACAACAACACTACCTACTCTCCGAGCTACCTGCGCATTCACCTACTTCGTTCACAATCCACAAAGACAACACCACTTCCAGCTAAATCACGACGACAAAAACATAGTAAACAACACGGAACTCATTTTGTACATTTTATTAGCCTGGACTTCTATAATAACACTACTTCTTTTTATAGCCCTCTACTTCATCCACATTAACAACATCAAAATAAAATTTCTGAACCCTACAGTACATGAACGTGACTACCCAATGGATAACCTCAATTAGACAATAAGTACGATTCGTAGGTAGAATCGTCATTAAGCCAGGGGAATGTAAGACATATGTAATTATTAGTAAAATAAAATTCATAGAATCGATGTACAGATAGTTGCTGGTAAGGAAGTTTTGTATTACAATTCGAGACAAACATCCTCCGGATGTAAGTGGATACGCACATCCGCCCAGACGCCGATGGTGAACAAACAGGAAATGCTTGCTTAAGCAGCGGAAATGCTTATATATAAAAAAAACCGTGCGACGATGTAAGGGGCAGCCATGCTGATATGAAAAATTGGTACTCACCAATTATGATGGAGAGATTTGGCATAGGCGTGGCCATTGGAGAGCTGGCGGGAGAAGAACATCAAAAACTGAAGAACAAGGAAGAGAGGGAGAGGTGAAGGACGGGAAGTCGAAAAGCGAGGTTCGGGAGTGCTAGTGTTGGTGTTCGTGTACGGAAAAATATCTCTAGGCGTAATAAGTGTGAAGTGGAATAAAATGTAATATAGTAATTTTAAGAACTTAGTATATATTAGGGTTCATTAATCATTTTCAATTCCATATCTATTTAAATGTTCTCAATTTCGAAAATGTAAATTCATGTAAATGTTTAGCTATTTAAAAGACAGTTTTTCACGGTAGTCCATGAACTCATAATTATTGCAACACTACAAAATTACTAGTAAATGTTATAATGAATTAAATTCAAAATAAATTGTAATGAGTAATTTAATATTAAATATGTCTTCAAAGTATTAAGGTATTAAAGTTTGTGCTTAATATATCGGTTGACCCAATCAATTGTAAATTAAAGTTTTTAATCAATTTTATGAGATGTTGTCACAAAATAAAATATGTGTTGGTTCATTTGAGGGTATTGTACTGCCAATCTAAACTATTATTAAATCCTCTCACAGCAACCCTTGCTCATAATATGTCACAACCTTAATCTTAAACAAAACTAAACTTAAAAACCTTACAACATTGATTTAGAGTGAAAAGAGTGAACCCTTATTGTTTACTTCAAAGCTATATTAAAACATTTTTTTTTATTAGAACAAATGTTTTATTCGTATAGATAGATACTCGATATTTAAGGGACATGTTCGAGATAAATAGATTTTACTTCTATTTATAAAATAAATTCAAGATTAAGTATTAGTTTTTATTGAACACGTTTTGAACTTGATATATATATTTCATCTAGAACTAAATTAGAGAAAGCATTAATTGTTTTATACACAGAAATTATTATTGAAAATTGTATAGATAAATAAATATTACATATATAAATTCAAGTATCTTTGGATGTTTTACAGTTCAATATTAGACAGCCAAAAATCGAGACCCCGTTCACAATAATCATGTTAAAGACAGATCTTATTACCTTAGTTTCTAATAATCATTATTTTAAAAATATTTTGTTAAGTGCATGACAAAAATAACCTTGCTATCAAAAGACCTAACACAGTAAAAAATTTTAAAATATTGGTTTTTGTGAGTTTTCAATATGGTGATCACATCCATCAACGAAGTTCATTATTAATATTATTCAAAAATGATGTATTGACATTGTTTTTATTACGGTGAACTGTAAGACAGGGCCTCATTGCCCTTAATTTTCCCTTGTGTATAGTATAATAACAAAATAATTTCAATTTGTGATTTTTTTGACATTACTATTCAATGCTATATAGTAAATGAAAGTAATGGTAGATGTAAAATGAACTTTATTATTAGTACTCAAAAAATTACTTTAAGAAAATTAAATATTTTGAATGACTTACTCAGTTTTACTCCTATCCCTTTCTTGTAATCCATTTCACTTTCCAATTAGTGCATCCTCTGAAATCTGGCACTATAACAGACATACTGCAACCTGCCTCCTAGCATCTGCGGTTTGCGTCCGTCTGGTGAGATCCACCGCTTTCATTTCCAACGTCGGATACTAAGACGTTGGAAAAAACTCTTTCATTTTTCGACGTCACACCTACACTAAAAAAGAGCTTAGTCATGTTTACCTGAAAGCCACCCAGTGAGGTCTAAATTAAGAGGTGTTTTCTCATCAATTGCATTGCGATGTTTCATTTGCGATGCCAATGCTGGTGACTGTTGTACACTCTGAAGAGTTAATCGTGGCCCCTGGAGTGTTTTACAGATCCTCGCCGAACAAATCGGCCGTTGTGGCTGACAGGACTTAAATTTGGTGGGTAAGGTGATATCGATGGTTTGAAAATTAGGTAATGTGGGAAACGATGAATTAATTAACGTTAATGAATTATTCAATAACATCCAACATTCAGGGATAAGAATGTGGATGAAAAGCGAGAAAAAAATAAATATGTTCAATATGTATTAGCAGAACATACTTAGGTACTGATGAACACTTAGTATTTCAATGTTAATATATTTATAGTTAATCCTAGACTAGAGACGCCAAATATTTACTTTTTTTACAAAACAATATTTCGATCAGAACTCGAATGCAAACCAATATTTCATATTTTAGAACTTTATGACATTCTTACTCAATGAAAACGATAACTTCATCAATAGTCTAAGAAATGTACGAAGCATATTCGTATTGAACGGCATACTCAAAATGAATACATCAATTGTGCCAACAATATTGTTGCAAATGAATGACAAATTAGACGTTATTATTTGTGGTAGGACATAGAAATAGACGAGGTTAAAAGTCAATCATTAAAGAATAATAATTTACTTTCGCCACGATCAATATTGAATTAGCTAAAAGGATAAATTTAGATAATTTGTCTTTTAGCACCTCTGCATAACGCTCATACAAATATTTCTATAGTAAAGTAACATAATAAAATATGTAATGTAATGTATTCATAGCGTTTCTCAAAACCCGAGTAATTGAAATTGATTGATAAAATATTCAAATACAATTTATAGATTCCTGTTGCCAAAACAAACCCTGTTTTGTATCAACGCTTGGTGACTGGCATGGCAAGCGTCAGTGTGAATGTTAGTAACCAGTGAATAGTTACGAGATGGAATATAAAATGTCACCTTTGTCTAAAGAAGTGCTTATTTTTAGTCAAATATTTGGTGGTTTCCCTTTGACATCCCTGGGAAACAAGAAACTTAAATTTTCACTTCCGGTTTTCTGGTGGGGCCTACTCTTAACTGCACTTCATACACTGACAACGGAGATAGGACTGTACGTGGACTACAGGAAGAAACTTGCTGGTGTGCCTTTACGAATGTTTGATAACATTTCAATGATTGTTGTAGTTCTGGACTTAGTCTCTCTTAACTTGGTGTCTGTTGCTATATTCATCAGCTGTTCCAGGAAACACGAACAGTTTATCAATATTCTTGATATCCTGGAGAAGGTGGATCAAAAACTTCAGAAAAACGTACCGGAAGTGAACGCCAAAGCGAAAGTGTTGCTTGTCTCGATCGTCATCACAATTTTAATTACGGGTATTGGTGTGTTGGATTTCCAAAGATCTGTGTACGTAGGCAATAAAGATTACATTTCGTCAATTTGCTACATTCCCCCGCTGATCATGCTTTTTTCTCAAGCATCTTTGTTCCTCCACTTCACTCAAGTTACTCAGAGTATAGCCACGAGGTTTGGTATTATCAAAGCCAGGGTCAAAGAGGAAGTGTTAAGAAACAGACGGGAACGACCAATGAACACTAATTATATCAGGATCGCTAATGTCCCCCACAACAACAAAGGGCTCTACACCATCCACGAGGTTGAGTCACTCATGAGCGCCTTCTGGATGCTATGCGACGCTGTTCATCAGGCTAACAGCTTCTACGGAGATCAGCTGCTGAGTGTCTTCTTTACCTCGCTTGTCCATATCACGATCAGTATTTACTACTTAATCGGTAGCGTAATACTAAGACAGTCAACCGCTATCACTGTGTTAGGAGGGTTGGCTCTCGCCCACATTGCTCATCTGGTTCTGTTAGTGCGGCCGAGCACACTGGTGGCTGAACTGGCCGACGGCATGGCACCTATGATTTGCAAGTTGATCAACACGAGTTTGGACCCAATTCTGGTGGAACGCCTTGAAGAGCTTTTGTTGCAGTTAGGGAAACGTAAATCAAGATTTTCTGCACTTGGATTTTTCCAACTTCAAAACTCCACCGTAATCAAGATGGCTGGTGCAGTGACCACCTATTTGGTGGTATTAGTCCAGTTTCAAATAGAAATAGTTCCACCTGAATTCTTTAAGTCAGTTACCTAAACGTGTATGTTACAGTAGAACACTAGTAGTTGACATGTAAATCAGTTTGTGATAAATAAATAAATATCTAAGTTAATAAGCAATCTATTGTTGCGAGTTTTTAAATTATGTAATTTATTCGAATCAACTATTTTCGATTTAATTTTTACTTTTGTTTGTTGTTGTTTCGGTTGCATTTTAGAAAAAAATATCAAATGTGATTTGAGGTTTCCTCCACTTCCGTTTAAGATTATCGTTAAAAAAAATATAATAACAAGTAATTTTAATGTGTTAATTTTTTACACAGTGTCATTGGTGAACGCTTAGTTCATTATGAAGCATATGTGCAGTCAAACCAAACTTTCAATAAATCAGTTATTTTTTTGTATTATTTTACCATTTAAAGTATAACAGTGATTTTTTTTGGATTTTTGGATCGATAACAGTGAACAAAATGTTACTCTTGTCACATTCTTGTATTATCAGTACTTTTTTTTAATATTTCACGTCAAAAACAATTTTCATGTACTATTTTAAGAAACCCCCCATTATTAAATTTTATTTTGCAAACTGTGCCAAACTTTCTTAATGATAGACCTGTCAACATAAAGAGTTTTCCAATGTTTTGATTATACTTGTTTTTTGTTTATTACTTTTTAAAATAGTATATCTTAAATACAAAAATGCTGACAGACAAATTATAAACTCGTATTTCATAGACTATCCCAAGAAACAACATCTTTTGAGTTATGTTACACTTTTTATATTGTAAAGATACCTTCTGCCAGTCTCTTGAATTGAAAGAAATATAAACCGATTAATTATTTAGTTTGTGGTATTTTTAATACTTCAAAGTTGTAGTGCCCAAATTGTAAATATTTACATATTATTTAGGGATTTAACAGACACAAATAATTCTTAAAACCCATCAATGGATATAATTCCGAGTTTAAATACCCGGTTCCCATTTTAACTCAGCAGATAAAACATTGTGAATAATGGAATTAATAACGAATAAGTATTGACTTTTCAAAAACATTAAAAATCACATAAAGTTATGTGTTACTTCGTAATCATTTAAAAACCTTCATATCTTCATATTACTTAATGCATAAGAATTTTATACGAATTACAAAATAAACCTTGTAAAAAACATCGTAGTGTGTTGTAAGCTTCACATAAGTATGTTATACTAAAGTTACAAAACTGTCTCTGTACATTTTACAACGATGCTCCGGGACGGAAATCACGAATCACATCCTGCAGGAAATTCGTCTGGAATCTTAAATCGAACTTCATGAGCCTTAACTCTATGTTAGCACTAGGTTCCCTGAAGCCTATTTGTACAAAATTCCACCGATTTAATTTATTTTATCTCATTCATTAAAATCATTTCCAAATGCTCTATGTCTGCAATGAACCGGCATCTGGAGATCTGACGTATAAAGTAGAGCTTATATTTGGTGAATGTATTACAAATGTGCGGTAGCAATAAACATTAACTGCAATTAACATTACTGAATAACAGCACTAACAGTATCAGACAAAAATTATAACAACAAAGATAATTATAGTTATCTAAAACTTATAAAAGGCCAATCTCTGTACAAATTATCCCACGAGTTCCGAACATGTACACGTGCATGTCACACCGTATAGAGTACATTGAAGGAATAACATGAGGTTAATCTTAATATCGAGGTTAAGCACTTTAGACGATTTTCAACCTGTTGTGTTGATTGGAGATAATTTTAGCGATAGTCTTCCTTATAGGTGGCAACACAGACCAAATCGATTGTCGAATTCAGACGCAGCCTACTGTTTGTTGTAAGACCATTTGCGGATTCGTAGTTTGTGTTATTTTTATGTCATACTCTAAAGCACTGGAAAACACAGGGTTGTTATTATATTATGACCTATATTGTTATTAAGATTCACGATGTGAGGTTTAATGATGTTTCAACAAAGAGTTTTAGTTGAAACGTAAATGTAGTAATATGTATATAATTATGTAAATAGCCGATATACTAAGCAAGTATAATAGACAGCTTTAAAAGAAATTTAAAATAAAAACAAAAAAAGTATCGTAATGTTTTCATCATTGTCGGGAAAATGCACCCACAAACGGTTGTTTCAGTTTTGCTGCTAAAATTACACACAAATCACCATTGATTACAATAATATCGCGCATTTCATATGTATTGCTGTGTAGATAATGACTAAATATAAATGAATGGTGTGCTAAGTGCTGTGTGCTAAGTGTTGGTATGGACGTGATTACAAGAATCGGGAGTCATGCAACCTCTTGTACATATTAACAACTTGATCATCAGATAGCATATCTTACACCACAACACTTGGGACACAGGAGTCTCGCGTAACTAACAGCCTGGCGATGGGTAGGAAACTGTTAATGTTAATGTGTTGCATATAATAGCTACAAAAAGGAGGAAGTCACGCACCACACAGGCCCTTGCATATTAACTACTTGATTCATTTTCTTGTATTTCTTCAAATGTAATTCTTACGTTGATAATATTTTTATAATAACTTGCATTTATGCTTTTTGTGGAAATGATTCAAAGAAACTTAACAATTCTAATGCTTAAATTTGTCTTTGCAAACAATAAAGAAACAAAATTGTATTCTTTAAGTAAGATTTACATAGCATTCTTCAAAAGGATATGAGTGAAAAAATAATACGTATCGACTGATGTATTATATGTTTTTTTTATATATACAATATCCCTCTAGCGTTTGTATTCACCTGGGGACTCCTGTAAATTCAAGAGGATCTGATAACAAATGTCTGAGAGAGTAAGAAATATTATGAGATCACCTGACCATGACTACTTGGAAACAATTCAAAGTATAAAAAATGATTGGGGACAGATAACAGGACATAACCAAACATTTATATTGGTAAAAATATACGAGCTAGGAGTACGCCACAGCAAGTGTCGTGTAACAGGCTTCACTGAGGTTGCATGAGAAATGTCGAGTCTATAGCACATTTTATTCTCGAGATTTTTGCAGACAGGCAGATTGAATGGTAGCATACACAAGACACACAAATTTGTGTATGGTTTCGTGGTCAGTTTTACCGTATGAATTACTATACTGGCTGTGTAATGTTATATCTTTACCTGAACGTGTACTTTGGCTGCATAACTGACAAAAAAGAATACCTCTTCAACCAGATTACACTTGATTTTGTAGTGTAGGTGTCTCTGATGTAAAATAGTTCGCTTTGAGCTTCTTCGTCACTGACTTTTTTTATCTCTTTAGACAAAATTGAACTCCAGATTCAAGTTTGTGACAGCAGCAAATTTCAGACGCTGTGTTAAGCGGATGGTGAAATGGAGCTGAACTTAATATTGGCATAAAATAAGATTGACCATCGAAATCCGGAACCACAAACCGCTAAAATTCCACTTAGTCGGTGTTACATCTGTGTTACGCTGTGCTGTATATTGTTAGTTAAGAGAGGCAGAAGACCTTTAGGTGAGGTCTTGGGCTAACAACCCTATTTCAACTGGTAATACTACAAATTTAAAAAAGCGTATAATTTGGTACAGTATTTAAACGCCGCAATTTCACGAGAACACCGTGTATTTGGTTCAAGATAGCACAACACTCAAGAACAGCTGCAAGAGATTGTATCCGTCATCATCGGCTTATCTTGTCCCCTTAATCCTCGATAACAGCAGATAGAAATGATTACCAGCTGTGATGCCATTTCCTGATTTTTTTTTATTGTTGCTATTATTGTACATGGAACTTATTTCTCAGCTTTCTTACCAAACAGACACACTCCTTTAATGATACTTTCTTCAGGTTCAATTTTAATCAACGTAATAAATTTGTTATTTTGTTTGCTACTTTTGTGAATGTGTTTCGGCTATGTAATTTTGGTGAATATTACTGTGAAACGTTATTATTTCGCAGTTTTTTTTTATTATCTAATATGTAAAAATACATTCTCTATTGCCCTCGAGTTTTATAAAACTCGTATTTACTTGTTCTGCTTCTAATAAATAAATTCTGAATTTTATGATAGTTTATTATACACAAGGTATGTATTGTTGATTAAATAAATGACAAATTTGGTCATTCAATTCAGTCATATCAGTCAGAAATATAACTTTAATTACTTAATTTTTTGTTGTAAAATAAAGGGTGTGTAAAATAAATTAAAAGACCCTAATATTTATGTATAAACCATAGCAGATGAAATATATTAACTTTGCACAGTTGTATATGAATGTCTTAACTATTTTTCGCGTAATACCTATTATACAGCTACATTGAAGGGGCCGTGGAGAATGTCGTGAAAATTTAAATGCAAACCTAGGCCTATATGCATATCATTTTCAAGGTCTTTACAAGAATCTAACACCACAAATCATACTTCGTCAGCGTCATTAAAAAAAATATTGATATTGAACCTTTTTAAACGGCCGTTATGTTGTATAGAAGGAGTCACTAGCAGAAAATAGAGCACTTTGATAACGTAGGTTAACAATAAAACACTTAGAGTCAGAACCATTCGAATTCCTTTCAAATTGACAAAAGTGACTACCATAGTGTAAGACCTCACCTGATATAAAATATAATTATTCATTTTACACACACACACACACACACACACACACACACACACACACACACACACACACACACACACACACACACATATATATATATACATATACATACATACACATACATATATATATATATATATATATATATATATATATATATATATGTACATATACTGTATGTGTGTGTGTGTGTATGTGTGTGTGTACAATTTTTATTCATGTTCTATATTTAAAAGTGGTAGCCATTACGTGTACGATGTTAGCACATGTCTCTACGCTTTCAAGATAGATAATTGAAGTTTGTCCTTTCGGCTGTTATGTTTTATATTTTCATTATTCTAGTTAAAGACATGCATCAAATGGATGTGTCCTTGTTTTTATACTTACCTCTTCTGATTGTTGTTTTCATTAAACTAATATCCAGAAGAAATTTAGCGTTATCTCATTCTCGTCACTATTTATAAATTTACTGTGTGCGATTAAATCTCCGTTAATATCACTGAAAGATTTAATTTATTATATTACACAATATAATCATACATATCCCTACAAAACTTAATTACAATTATAATTATCTTTATAAAGTTTACTGTTATGACTAAACACGACACACGGACAATTTTTGCGCCTTCAAATACGTAGAAGCTTCTAATAGTTTGCATTGCGTTACAGTAAGTATTACAATGTGACAGGCGTTGTTTAAAATAATAATACATACTCTGTGATTATTATGAAGGCACTGGGCTCTTATAGCAGTTATTATAAATGTGTTTTAAAACAACTCTAAAGAGTAATTATATTAGGATATTTTCTAATCTTGATTTTGATTTTAAGAATAAAAAGATTATTTTTTATTACAATGTAATTAATTATTTAGGTTAATTTTCATGGTA
This sequence comes from Homalodisca vitripennis, assembly GCF_021130785.1. NCBI lineage: Eukaryota > Metazoa > Arthropoda > Insecta > Hemiptera > Cicadellidae > Homalodisca > Homalodisca vitripennis. The sequence goes on along the minus strand of NC_060211.1, from coordinate 41,590,902 downwards.
ATTGTAATTTTGCGTACGTATGTATATTAAATGTTTCTCTTATTTGAGTTTCATTCAAATATATGGAAAAATTGATATTGCTTTTTGCTTAAAATGACTTAAAATTTTCATTAAAATGTGCATAGTTGTCCTCAGACTAGTTATAACTATAAAACCACTTTGACTATTTAATATTTAACTGTGACTGGAATAAATAGGATAAATGGAAAATACTATTAAAGACGGATTTAAAAACTAATTTATTGTATAAATAATATTGCAGCTGAGTGTATGATTGTTTTATAAACGTACTATATGCATATTAATATTAGCTAAAATAATAGAGGCTATCTTCAGTGGTATATGAGTTTAGATGCTTATATTATTATATTTAGTTTCAAATGATTTTAAAAATGATTTATCGGCAGAACTAAGTTAATGCCGTCAGTCAGTAATGGTGTATAAAGAACAAGAGCTTGGAAATAACAAACCATTAGACTGGGGTGGGAATGTTAGCCGGAACGGTAACCATTGCTTATGTTCGTCCTGGGGCCACTTTTATTGCTTAGATCTCTTCTTGCTACTGCGGGAACTGTCTGGGACTGTCCTGAGGTGAATTCTCTGTGATTACTGTGAAAGCTGAGACTTTTACTACTGTAAGGTTGGTATTGTGTGTTGTGTAGGTTACACTATCTAGCGTGTTAATATAAAATTTCCTCTTAGGGGGGTTTTGCAACGCCTATACCATTTTTAATTGATAGCACTAAATGTTTATAAGAGTAACTGTGGTAAAACTACGTGCTGTTTTCTCCCAAACAAACCTTCAGGCAATTCCTATGGCCATATTTTATCGTAGAGATATGGGAGGTGTCTCATTTTATAGATATAGTCAATACGCATTCAAACGGTGTTTCATTGTTCACCCGTATATTTTATAAATATTTGAACTAGGCTGTTAAATAATTATTTTTATAAAGAGATTGCTTGGAAAGTTCCTTGCTTCATATATTAGGATTCATTTTAACTGGTTGAATAGTCAAGTAATATTTCCTAAATGTTCAGGTTTATACTATGTATTTTAAAATAATTCTTTAATTTTATTAATAGTTTTTTCCTGTTTTCTACATTGATGGTATTTAGTTTGATAAATAATGTTAACTATAAAAGAACTGACTATTCGTATACTAATAAAACCTTGTAGTTCAGTTTTAATTATTAGTGACCGTTTTTTTTATTAAGTGCATGTTTTAGAGTTAGTGAAGTTGACACACAACATGTTGGTTGTGACTCCTGATATAGGTGTGTCACAACATTCTGGTATTATTTGTTTATATTAACCTAGTTTGTGATTATGTGTCAGGTTAGAGTTATTTACCTGAAGAAGAGATCAGATTGTAGGTCTCGAAACGTAGTGTTACTGATTTTTTTTGCATCCCTGAACGATGGCAAATATCCGGAAAAATCTTGTTTTCTTCACAATCCTTCCATCGTCAGAAACAAACTTCAAATAAAGGTGTTACGTATTTCAACCGCTACTCACCAGACGCCTGCAAACTTGGTGATACTCCCTAGCGTACGACCTGTATATTGAGTAGTATTATATTTTAGAAGGCTCTAAAGCTACAATAAAACAATTTTGAAAGGCCCCAATATCAAATGTTAACGTTATGCTTCCTTCCGTTGTAATCATTAAATGTCCTCATTACTCATTATATGATCATTATATGTATTGAATCTGTAAATTGACCAGCCTTATACAGTGAAATGTTTATGGTACTAAACATTACTTTTGGGAATATCTTATTTATGTCACATATATTATTTAGTGAAAAAATGTTAAATATTTCTTTAATTTGTAAGATGAAAACGTCTTTAATATCTTAAGGACGCAATGCGTTGGTTGTTGACATTAGGTTAAGATATTTTTCGTCTTGTGAGTCAATAGCACGAATTTGCATTTGATCTTTAACTGATCTTGATCAGTAAATTTGGTTCTGGTTTTTATATAAAAACCAATAAACTCACGCAAATTCCCGTGTCTGCCACTTTTATGTATGTATTTAATTACTTTCAAAGGCATAAATATTTTTACAGATAATTCATTATACACTATTGCCGACATAATAATAATAACGTACTCATTACTCATAATAAATAAATAATAAATAAATAATCTTTATTTTGCCAAAAAACAAGTACAAAACAGTACATTTTCATATACAAGTACACAACACAGTTTTTACAATACCATGAGTTCAAAATATAACAATAAAAAGGTAGAATAAATTTAACACAATAACAATATAAATAAATATAAGGCAAAATAAATAGGAATCCCCTAGGCAAAGCCTGAGCTGGGATCTCCATCACTTGTTTTAAACAAAAAGAATGAAACGGCTAGCAGCGAAACGTAACACATAGTTTAAAAATTATGTATGAAAAAGAGATTGATTAAAAAACATACTGTGCCATTGAATGGAAATTATTTCTTTGTAACTTCAATGGTAAAAATCTCCTTCACCAACATACCAAGTAATTATATTTACAATTCAAAGAAATAAAAAGACACTAAAGAGATAGTGACAAATACCAGTAAGCAAACAAATAGATGTACCAAAAACACATAGGAAATTCAGGCAAGAAGTAAGTGCAAGCGATTCAAAATGTTCAAGACTCAACCTACTTTACTATTTTTAATATTTTATCGACAGCTTCTTGTTCAAAAAGCCATTTTTTCAATTTTTTCAAAAACTCTCTCTGTGTTGTGAAGTCGCCAATTTTATAACTAATTATGTTAAATAATCGTGGTGCAAAACTACTGTAAAATATTTTATGTATATTTAAATTTGATTTAGGCACACTAACGACTTGGTACCGCCTAAGATTGTAACTAGGCTGTCTTGTTATTGAAAAAGCAGAGCTTCTAATGTAAAAACATTTTTAGGACTTTAAAAATGTATAAATACCGTAGAGGAAGAATTTTCATCTCAACAAACAGTGGCCAAGTATGTTCAAACCTTGTCCTTTTCGAAATAAGTCTGATGAATCTTTTTTGAAAAATTACTATCGGATATAAGGTAGTACTGTATGTCCCACCCCAGCATGTGATACCATAGCTTATCCTGGATCCTACAAGAGCGTGATACACATTGACTAAAATTTTGTTAGACCCACACAACTGATTTAATAGGTAAAACTTTCTCAAACTGAAATAAAGCTCTTTTTTTAATTTTGAAATATGGTTTTTCCAGGTCAATTGATAATCAATGATTAAACCTAAATATTTCATATTATTGACTTGCTGTAATTCCAAACAGTCACAATCAGGAACAAGCGGAACAAGGCATTTAGTTTCATGAAATTTAAGTGGGAAATTAAATTTGGAGTCGAATCTCAGACTGAATAACATGAACTTAGTTTTTTCGCTTAATATCATTGTATGCATCACATATTTCAATTGATGAGCCTTATAAAGTTAAATGTCTGTGTTACAAAACAATAATTTATTAATAATGTTTTTGGGGAAACTGATATAATTAGGGATATAATTTCTTGGCTATATCTTGGCTGGAATTGTTGAAACCAGACAAAAGATTTTCTTGAAACTTTGAGGATTAAGTACGTTGAAGCGGCCACGAAATAATCCGTTCCGGTTTCAATAATACACGAATGAACTTAGGTAGAAGTACTGGACTTCTTATATATTTGTCAATAAGGGTGGTATCTATTGGCCCGTAGTTAGTAGTATTTCTTCGGTTACCTTTGTCGTGTATTGGAATCATAAACCCCTTCTTATTTTACATATTTTTGTAAGTTTATAAGTCACATTATGGCAATCCCGTTTAAGAGTTTAAATCGCCATATTTGGCAGTTGGAGTCAAGTAAATTTACTAATTTAACCTAATGCAATTAATCAAATTGCACGTTGTATATGAAAAAGCTGTTATTTTCGTCGTCATAATTTGTATCTGAAATTACTTATTTAGTATAAATAAATTTATAAAATAAGTGTTTACTGCATTCAATAAAAAGATGTTTGCATTAATGTGTGAATTGTGAATAAATGTTAGCAAATGTGTTTAAAATCTTAAAACATTATTAGATAATTATCAACATCCGTTCCCTTTGAAAATTCTGTTGCTACTTTATCTATAGTCTAATCAGATATTTTATCTTATACAGGGATTACTGCATCACAGTAAATTAGTCCTAGTAGATGCAACAATATTAATTTGTTCATGAGATGAAGAAGTTTCTTACATTTCTTTTTTCAAGACGCTGTTCCGCAGGGGACAGCAATAAAAGTTCCCTTCGTTTATAAGTTTGCTGCTCTCACTACTTAAGAAGTATTTGATAACAACTTCTCGAGTGGCAATATCAATTTAGACCGGGGCCAGGTTGTTACTCCAGTTTAAAATAATTTCTACATAAACTTTGATATCGCTTCTTAACTTCCAGCTCTATCTCATCTACCTTACCGACGAACCCTTATCTGGAGAGAGATTAAATTGTCTGAAAATAGTAATCGGGACTTCAAATCAAGCAGTACGGATGTACTATGTTTTGTAACTGCTATGCTAAAAAGGTTTTTATTTATCTCAGTAGATTCACTTGAAATTAAACATTCTTTATTTACCTAGAAATTTAGAAAAACCGTGATTCTACCGTGACATCTACCTACATCATCTCAATTACTGACTCGTCTACCTCTAATAAGTGATAAAGAAAGGGCTATGTGAATGTCGAGTTTAGCTCCAGTTCACCTTCCAAAGCAGCGTCTGGAATCTGACGCTGATGTCTGACTTAATTCCTAGAATCTGGAGCTCAAAACGGTAAAACAAAGTAAAAAATGCCTTATTTTGCCAGATAAAGTTAGGGCTAAGAAGAGCTCTCTAACACTTAACCTAACAAAATGTTCATTGCATCGCTCGACATCAGAGACACCAAACAAAACACTACAAAACATAATGTAATCTATGTGGGTGCCCTTCGAGTGTATTCGTTTCCGATGTTTTTGGATCCCTTCAGACAAACATGACTCCATATTCCAGGAGTCAAGTCTGTGACAGCGTCAAATTCCAGTCGTTACACTAATAGGAAGGTGAACTGTAATTTACCTCAACATTAAAATTGAATAAATTATTACCACCATATCTACGTAACGTATAGAAAATACTATAGTTTTGTTGTTTGCATTAAAAGATATTATACTAAAACAAATTAGAAAACACGTCATAGTAACTGAAATTTATAAAACTTACAACGATAAAAGTAACATAACACGATAATTTATAATGGTCAAAAGCGGTTACATGACCAAAAGACGTGCAGTCTCGGAGCTGCGTGTGCTCACGGTTACTAATACGGAAGTGCCCACGTGACTTCCCTAATAATATATACTATAAATAAATAAATTAAATAAATAAATAAGGCCTTTATTCTTGAGCGGATTTCACAATCTGTTTTACAAATCAAATCACGTCAAACTAATCATAACAGTACAATTCGTATTTTAAAACTGTGACACCCAAATATTGCGTGCTGGTAATTTACATAGAAAATTCATACTTAAACAATACATCATTAAGGTACCTATACAGTTTTAACTTCCTTTTTGAAAGTTTTAACAGACAAAGTCTTTATAACTGGTGGTAAGGCATTGTACTCCTTGAGTCCAAAGTACGAGAAGGACCTTTTTGTAGCCTCCAACCGCACACGGGCCGTTGCAGCTTGTCGTCCTGTCGAGTGTGCCGTTCTCTTAGAGTCGCTCGCGCCACTAGTTTCCGTCTCAGGTAAGAGGGTTCATCAGTTACCAAAACCTTATGCACCAATGTCACAGTTTGGAGCCTACAAATATCTTGAACAGAGTGAAAATTTGCTCTTTTGCGATAAGGTGAGATGTGGTCAAATTTTTTTAGATTATAAACAAACCTCAGCGCACTGTTCTGTATCCGTGCAAGGATGACATTTGCCTCTTGAGTTAAGCAGCTACCAAACACTGGAAGGGCGTAATATATTGATGGAAATACCAGAGAATTTACAATATGCAGCTTTGAAAGCATTGGAATTAACGCTCTGTATCTATTCAAAACTCTCAATTTACACATTGCACGTTGAGAAATCAATTCAACATGTTTAAGAAAGTTTAGCTGATTGTCAATTATAACTCCCAGGACTTTAACAAAAAACACGATCCTCCAAACAAATACCCTCAACAGAAACAGAGAGAATCCTCCTGTTCATGGTCTCTTTAATGGATGGTGAGCAAAAATGCACCACAGAACACTTATCTGCATTCAACTTTAGGCCATGTCCCTCCGACCACTCTTTAACCCTACGCAGATCAGCATTGAAACACTGCACCGCTTCATGGACACCTGGAGGGGGATATGTTAGAAGCATCTGAGAGTCATCCGCATAGGAGTAGAGTGAACACGAGGACAATGCAAGTTCAAGATCAGCAGTATATAAAATGAACATAACAGGCCCTAAACATGACCCTTGAGGAACCCCTGTATCCTTCGACAGCGAGGAAGAGCAGTTTTCTTTTACCTTCGTCACCTGACTCCGTCCGCTCAAATATGAGCCAAACCATTTTATAGCGATTTCATTAAACCTATAGAAATTTAATTTGGCAAGAAACAGTTCATAATTCACTGAGTCGAACGCTTCAGAGAAATCAAGCGTCGCCAAAATACTTCCAAAACCTTTATCTTTCGCTACATGCAGCTCATCCATATTGTTTATCAAGGCGGAGGTAGTGCTGAAAGACTTCCTAAAACCAGACTGATGTACAGGAAGAATATTTTCAGCCTCAATGAAAGCTGTAAACTGATTCACCACTACCTTCTTAAGGATTTTTGACATGGCCGGAAGGATCGATATCGGCCTAAATTGGGAAATCACACTTGGATTCTTTATTTTGGGTATGGGAATAAACTGTAAATTAATGACAAGGAACAGACAGATCACGTGCACGCGTCCGGGTCAGGAACGTTCTCACGCGTGCGGTTTGAAGCCATGCTGGCAGTTGCAACGTTACAGTTATCTTTTCAGTGATAAAAGGTTGCATTAGGATGGTTTCACTGGTTAAACAGGAATCTTATCGTTAGTAGTCGTTAAGACAATGTATGTTAATGTTAGAATCTGTTTTGGATTTCAATAAACTTATAGACAAAATGTGTTGACCATTCCTAGCGACTTGTTCTGTCTGTGAACCCGGTTACGATGTTACTGTCGGATTTATGGAAAAATGATACTTAGCTGGATACTCGGAAATTCTATCCAAATTCATTTTACTCTTATTTGGAACACAATACACCTTGGACATGCCTTTCCCAAGATACAAATTTTGGACTTGAGTGTGGCCTATATTTTGTCCTTTGTCATACAAATTGTCATACACAGAGTGAAGATTTCTGAAATTAAGGAAACAATACACATTATCCAGACTGCCATTCCATTCTTACCCTAAATAATATTTTATAAATAATAAGTTGTCACAAAAAATATGTAATTTTATGACCGTTAAAGATTTTAAAATAGGTGGACGTGAATTTAGATTGACTATACTGCAGTATAATAATTTGTAACAAGCCTTTAGCTTAGATGTCACGAGATTAAAATAATTTTCCTTGTAATTTATAAGATATGTAGTGATTATTTCGCTTATGCCCGAATTGTACTTAGTATCTAAGAGCTAAATCATATTCATCATTGATAAAATAGAACGGGACTATCTGCCAAGTTGAATACCTCGTTCCAACCTTGTCCTCTAGGAGCTCGTGGTGTTTTTGTAAGCTCTAACTTCTAGAAGTTTTCTAGATATGTTAGCCTCTCCCTCTGACCTCTAGAAGCTCTTAGTATTTTAAGAACCAAATTTTGTAAACTTTAACCTCTAGAAGTGTTATGGAAATAGTAGCCTCTCCCTCTGACCTCTAGAAGCTCTTGATGTTTTAAGCACTTAGTTTTTGTAAGCTCTAACTTCTAGAAGTTTTATGGATATGGTAGCCTCTCCCTCTGATCTCTAGGAGCTCTTGATGTTTTAAGCACTTAGTTTTTGTAAGCTCTAACTTCTAGAAGTTTTCTGGATATATGGTAGCCTCTCCCTCTAAGAGCTCCAAAAATCTGGAAGCTCTTACCTTCAGAAATTCGCGGTCTCTTGGAGTTTCCCATTTTTACGAATCACTAACACCTGGGAGCTCGTAGTCTGGACACTTATCACATTACAAAACAGCTTCAAAAATAAAATTACGATATCACTGGCCGAATATGTACCGTGATATCCTCCAATATACAGAAACTTGTGAAGAATGTCAACTACGTAGGCCAAAAACGAAAAAAAATTACGACCTACTACAACCTATTGCACCCTCCATAAAACCCTTTGACAGAATAACAATAGACTTTGTAGGTAATATTACACAAAGTAATGGTTACAAATATATCCTAGTTGCAACCGATGCCTGCACTAGAATGGCATTTGCAACCCCTTGTAGAAATGCAGATGCGAACACGGTAGCGCAAAAATTATTAAATCTATTCTGCACCTTTAGATTTCCTAGAATTATTAATCATGACAGAGGAACACACTTTATGAATTCTGTAATTTCACAGTTACTAAATGCACTCGGGATTGAACAAAGACAAGGCGCTGCTTATATTTCACAAGTACAAGGTGCGGTTGAAAAATACAACTACAAGTTGTAAAGTACAAATTTACATTTACATTTGTTGTAGGCATATGTAGTTACATTTGCCTACAACACGTCTGTAAACATTTCAACAGGCTACACACCGCACTACCTCATGTTTGGTTACGAAGCTAACTTACCATCTGATTGTATATATTTACAGGTTAATCCCAAAAAATGGTGTTGGAAAATATAGAAATTTTAGAGCAAATACGCAAGAATATGCCGAAAATCATGAAAAAAGCCCAGGAAGCGCAAATAAATACTTTGACCGTGACAAAACTCATTTGGATTTAAACCCCGGCGATGGAGTCTTGGTTCATTTCCCGAAAGACCACACAAAAAAATATAGTAAATTTCAAACACCATTTAGAGGTCCTTTTCGTTGTCAAGAAAAAAAATTAACGAAGTGACATATGTAGTAGAAATTTACCACAGGGGAAGGTTAACAGAACAACCAATACATGTTTCCAAAATTAAAAATTATTCTATAAGAGAATATAAAACAAATATGAAGGGACTTGAGCAATAATAAAATATTCAAGAATAAAATATACAATATTTCTCATGAACATCACTGTGGACTCACTGCCTTGTAGTAATATTTGAAGAGAGTGAAAAGTATCTTCGCAATACTTTAATAATATATGAGGGAAAAAAGCTAATACATAGTCATGCAAGAATCGCTTTAAAGAATAGGTATTATACTCCAGGAGTTGAGAGACCGGTTAACTTGATTACGGTTTGAATGATTCATTATAACGTTATATAACCTTGAGAGTCACTGAAGTAAGTCTAACAGAAATAAAAATGTATATTAAAATCTCGATGTTGTGTCGGAAAACGATAGAGAATAAAGACATAAATGATTTACAAAACTAAAACGCCTGACTTTGTATTTTAATGTGAAGTTTAGTGTAATTTAGTGATTAAGTGATAGGTTTGACGTACCAAAGATATTGGTATAGGTAATCCCAAAACACAGGACACTAACACAGCACACACGACACGACACGAGGCTCTGTCTGTAACCCACGGTAACCGTACTTAGACTGGCTAGTAAGACTTGACCGTGACTCTGGTATGTCTCCCAGGCAGATAAGTTTTCTGCTAACTCAACAAACTTCCCACGCTATACTACACCGACTGTGTTGTGACTATGACTAGGGGGCATTGCCTTGTACCAGCGGTCTGGGTCGCCAAGGGCCCTGTTGGTTCAGACAGCTTAGTATGCAAGTAATGTTTCCAACGTACTCGTTTACTACAATAACAAAGAGTACTCTAACTTGACACAACCTACTTATTATACTTACCTGAGCGATACGTGTATATATAGCCTAGTAATAAAGAATATAAAATATGATAAAGTGTACTACATATATAATATTTATTTAAATTAGTAGATAACAGTGTTAACATAATATACCCTACAAGGACTCAATTTTCCTGAGATGCATCTCAAAGAAAGAGACATAGATGTTCTATATTATATAATCCTAGGATAAACAAATACTTCAATATATGACATGTAAATGACTTAAATGACTTGTTTAAATATTACATATCTAATATACCATTGAAGGAAAGTAACATATATCTAAATAGCATGTATTAGCACGGCAATATTGATCATAAACAAACTATACACCCTTCATTTGGCAACATATATTATGATCATAATAATGACTATGGACAATAAGCACAAAGAAGGGATATTACATATTCCTCAGAAACAAAAGTGCGTAGTATCGTTTTGTAATATAATAAATTAACGTAATATCGAACCTTATTTAAGAACACTAGAGATTAAGATGCTTAGTAAACATTATTACATAGAGCTTGGGAAATACGACACACCATCGAGAGGTCATTAAAAGATTTCTGTAAATACAAACCTTAGGCATAAATATGTATTAATTATAAAATATTAACCTAAGATGTATATGTAACCTGTATATATTAAGTTTTAGAATTATGACACCAGAAAAACCAACTACAACCTGAGAAACCAGTCTACAAGACACCAATCTACAAGACACCAGTCTAAAGCATATTAACCGTCCCGACCACCCACGAGACAGATGAAGTCCTTACAGCACTTCCTACTACTACTACTGACAGAACTTGCCATGCCTCTTCTGACCACCTTTGCAAGCACATCAACCCACAACACAGGAGAACCCAATAAGCCTCTAGTACAAGTCTTCACAGGAGCGTACTTTACTCCAATGCCTCAGACACTAACTACCTTATACCAGTTCTATCCCTATCATGTACAAAATTACTTTCAACACACAGCAAAATTTACCTAAAAACGAACCCTCTCTAAATTTCTGCCCTATAAACCTCAACAACTCCCAAACCTATTGCAAGATACAGAACAATCTTTCCACATTACAAACCCTCATACATCAACAAATGGTAGCAGACCATTCATCCAAAGACAGCAACCAGATAGAAACAGAAGATCGCTCACGTTCGTCGGAGATTTCTTCGAATGGTGTTGTGACATTGCGACAGAACACCAAATACATGACTTGGCAGACAACAAGGAAGATGTCTACACAGCATTTCTCAACACAACAACACTACCTACTCTCCGAGCTACCTGCGCATTCACCTACTTCGTTCACAATCCACAAAGACAACACCACTTCCAGCTAAATCACGACGACAAAAACATAGTAAACAACACGGAACTCATTTTGTACATTTTATTAGCCTGGACTTCTATAATAACACTACTTCTTTTTATAGCCCTCTACTTCATCCACATTAACAACATCAAAATAAAATTTCTGAATCCTACAGTACATGAACGTGACTACCCAATGGATAACCTCAATTAGACAATAAGTACGATTCGTAGGTAGAATCGTCATTAAGCCAGGGGAATGTAAGACATATGTAATTATTAGTAAAATAATATTCATAGAATCGATGTACAGATAGTTGCTGGTAAGGAAGTTTTGTATTACAATTCGAGACAAACATCCACCGGATGTAAGTGGATACGCACATCCGCCCAGACACCGATGGTGAACAAACAGGAAATGCTTGCTTAAGCAGCGGAAATGCTTATATATAAAAAAACCGTGCGACGATGTAAGGGGCAGCCATGCTGATATGAAAAATTGGTACTCACCAATTACGATGGAGAGATTTGGCATAGGCGTGGCCATTGGAGAGCTGGCGGGAGAACAACATCAAAAACTGAAGAACAAGGAAGAGAGGGAGAGGTGAAGGACGGGAAGTCGAAAAGCGAGGTTCGGGAGTGCTAGTGTTGGTGTTCGTGTGCGGAAAAATATCTCTAGGCGTAATAGTGTGAAGTGGAATAAAATGTAAGTAATTTTAAGAGCTTAGTATATTTTAGGGTTCATTAATCATTTTCAATTCCATATCTATTTAAATGTTCACAATTTCGAAAATGTAAATTCATGTATATGTTTAGCTATTTAAAAGAAAGTTTCTCACGTTAGTCCATGAACTCATAATTATTGCAACACTACAAAATTACTAGTAAATGTTATAATGAATTAAATTTAAAATAAATTGTAATGAGTAATTTAATATTAAATATGTCTTCAAAGTATTAAGGTATTAAAATTTTTGCTTAATATATCGGTTGACCCAATCAATTGTTAATTAAAATTTTTAATCAATTTAATGAGATGTTGACACAAAATAAAATATGTGTTGGTTCATTTGAGGGTATTGTACTGCCAATCTAACATATTATTAAATCCTCTCACAGCAGCCCTTGCTCATAATATGTCACAACCTTAATCTTAAACTAAACCAAACTTAAAAACCTTACAACATTGATTTAGAGTGAAAAGAGTGAACCCTTATTGTTTACTTCAAAGCTATATTAAAACATTATTATTTTATTAGAACAAATGTTTTACTCGTATAGATAGATACTCGATATTTAAGAGAAAATAACCTTGCTATCAAAAGACCTAACACAGTAAAAAGTTTAAAATATTGGTTTTTGTGAGTTTTCAATATGGTGATCACATCCATCAACGAAGGTCATTATTAATATTATTCAAAAATGATGTATTGACATTGTTTTTATTACGGTGAACTGTAAGACAGGGCCTTAACTGGAAAATTAAGAGCCTCATTGCCCTTAATTTTCCCTTGTGTATAGTATGATAACAAAATAAATTTAATTTGTGATTTTTTCTCATTACTATTCAATGCTATATATAGTAAATGAAAGTAATGGTAGATGTAAAATGAACTTTATTATTAGTACTCAAAAAATTACTTTAAGAAAATTAAATATTTTAAATGACTTACTCAGTTTTACTCCTATCCCTTTCTTGTAATCCATTTCACATTCCACTTATTAGTGAATCCTCTGAAATCTGGCACTATAACAGACATACTGCAACCTGCCTCCTAGCATCTGCGGTTTGCGTCCGTCTGGTGAGATCCACCGCTTTCATTTCCAACGTCGGATACTAAGACGTTGGAAAAAACTCTTTCATTTTTCGACGTCACACCTACACTACAAAATGAGCTTAGTCATGTTTACCTGAAAGCCACCCAGTGAGATCTAAATTAAGAGGTGTTTTCTCATCAATTGCATTGCGATGTTTCATTTGCGATGCCAATGCTGGTGACTGTTGTACACTCTGAAGAGTTAATCGTGGCCCCTGGAGTGTTTTACAGATCCTCGCCGAACAAATCGGCCGTTGTGGGTGACAGGACTTAAATTTGGTGGGTAAGGTGATATCGATGGTTTGAAAAATTAGGTAATGTGGGAAACGATGAATTAATGAACATTAATGAATTATTCAATAACATCCAACATTCAGGGATAAGAATGTGGATGTATAGCGAGAAAAAAATAAATTACGTTCAATATGTATTAGCAGAACATATTCAGGTACTGATGAACACTTAGTATTTCAATGTTAATATATTTATAGTTAATCCTAGACTAGAGACGCCAAATATTTACTTTTTTTACAAAACAATATTTCGATCAGAACTCGAATTGCAAACCAATATTTCATATCTTAGAATTTTATAATTCTTTCTCAATGAAAACTATAACTTCATCACTAGTCTAAGAAATGCACGATGCATATTCGTATTGAAAGGCATACTCAAAATGAATAAATCAATTGTGCCAACAATTGTTGCAAATGAATGACAAATTAGACGTTATTATTTGTGGTAGGACATAGAAATAGACGAGGTGAAAAGTCAATCATTAAAGAATAATAATTTACTTTTGCCACGATCAATATTGAATTAGCTAAAAGGATAAATTTAGATAATTTATCTTTTAGCGCCTCTGCATAACGCTCATATAAATATTTCTATAGTAAAGTAACGTAATAAGTTATGTAATGTAATGTATTCATAGCGTTTCTCAAAACCCGAGTAATTGAAATTGATTGATAAAATATTCAAATACAATTTATAGATTCCTGTTGCCAAAAACTAACCCGGTTTTGTATCAACGCTTGGTGACTGGAATGCCAAGCGTCAATGTGAATGTTAGTAACCAGTGAATAGTTACGAGATGGAATAAAAAATGTCACCTTTGTCTAAAGAAGTGCTTATTTTTAGTCAAATATTTGGTGGTTTCCCTTTGACATCCCTGGGAAACAAGAAACTTAAATTTTCACTTCCGGTTTTCTGGTGGGGCCTACTCTTAACTGCACTTCATACACTGACAACGGAGATAGGACTGTACGTGGACTACAGGAAGAAACTTGCTGGTGTGCCTTTACGAATGTTTGAGGACATTTCAATCATCGTTGTAGTTCTGGACTTAGTCTCTCTTAACTTGATGTCTGTTGTTATATTCATCAGCTCTTCCAGGAAACACGAACATTTTATCAATATTCTTGATATCCTGGAGATGGTGGATCAAAAACTTCAGAAAAACGTACCGGAAGTGAACGCCAAAGCGAAAGTGTTGCTTGTCTCGATCGTCATCACAATTTTAATTACGGGTATTGGTGTGTTGGATTTCCAAAGATCTGTGTACGTAGGCAATAAAGATTACATTTCGTCAATTTGCTACATTCCCCCGCTGATCATGCTTTTTTCTCAAGCATCTTTGTTCCTCCACTTTACTCAAGTCACTCAGAGTATCGCCACAAGGTTTGGTATTATCAAAGCCAGGGTCAAAGAGGAAGTGTTAAGAAACAGACGGGCACGACCAATGAACATTCATTATATCAGGATCGCTAATGTCCCCCACAACAACAAAGGGCTCTACACCATCCACGAGGTTGAGTCACTCATGAGCGCCTTCTGGATGCTATGCGACGCTGTTCATCAGGCTAACAGCTTCTACGGAGACCAGCTGCTGAGTGTCTTCTTTACCTCGCTTGTCCATATTACGATCAGTCTTTACTACTTAATCGGCAGCGTAATACTAAGACAGTCAACCGCTATCACTGTGTTAGTAGGGTTGACTCTCGCCCACATTGCTCATCTGGTTCTGTTGGTGCGGCCGAGCACACTGGTGGCTGAACTGGCCGACGGCATGGCACCTATGATTTGCAAGTTGATCAACACGAGTTTGGACCCAATTCTGGTGGAACGCCTTGAAGAGATTTTGTTTGCAGTTAGGGAAACGTAAATCAAGATTTTCTGCACTTGGATTTTTCCAACTTCAAAACTCCGCCGTAATCAAGATGGCTGGTGCAGTGACCACCTATTTGGTGGTATTAGTCCAGTTTCAATTAGAAATAGTTCCACCTGAATTCTTTATATCAGTTACCTAAACGTGTATGTTACAGTGGAACACTAGTAGTTTGACATGTAAATCAGTTTATGATAAATAAATAAATATCTAAGTTAATAAGCAATCCATTGTTGCGAGTTTTTAAATTATGTAATTTATTCGAATCAACTATTTTCGATTTAATTTTTTACTTTTGTTTGTTGTTGTTTTCGGTTGCATTTTAGAAAAAAATATAAAATGTGATTTGAGGTTTCCTCCACTTCCGTTTAAGATTTGCATGAGGTTGCATGAGAAATGTCGAGTCTATAGCACATTTTATTCTCGAGATTTTTTGCAGACAGGCAGATTGAATGGTAGCATTCACAAAACACACAAATTTTATTTATGATTTCGTGGTCAGTTTTACCGTATGAATTACTATACTGGCTGTGTAATGTTATATCTTTACCTGAACGTGTACTTTGGCTGCATAACTGACAAAAAAGAATACCTCTTCAACCAGATTACACTTGATTTTGTAGTGTAGGTGTCTCTGATGTAAAATAGTTTCGCTTTGAGCTTCTTCGTCACTGACTTTTTTTATATCTTTAGACAAAATTGAACTCCAGATTCAAGTTTGTGACAGCAGCAAAATTTCAGACGCTGTGTTAAGCGGATGGTGAAATGGAGCTGAACTTAATATTGGCATAAAATAAGATTGACCATCGAAATCCGGAACCACAAACCGCTAAAATTCCACTTAGTCGGTGTTACATCTGTGTTACGCTGTGCTGTATATTGTTAGTTAAGAGAAGCAGAAGACCTTTAGGTGAGGTGCAGAGCGCTTGGGCTAACAACCCTATATTGAACTGGTAATACTACAAATTTTAAAAAGCGTATAATTTGGTACAGTATTTAAACGCCGCAAGTGCACGATAAAACCGTGTATTTGGCTCAAGATAGCACAACACTCAAGAACAGCTGCAAGAGATTGTATCCGTCATCATCGGCTTATCTTGTCCCCTTAATCCTCGATAACAGCAGATAGAAATGATTACCAGCTGTGATGCCATTTCCTGATTTTTTTTTTTATTGTTGCTATTATTGTACATAGAACTTATTTCTCAGCTTTCTTACCAAACAGACACACTCCTTTAATGGTACTTTCTTCAGGTTCAATTTTAATCAACGTAATAAATTTGTTATTTTGTTTGCTACTTTTGTGAATGTGTTTTCGGCTATGTAATTTTGGTGAATATTACTGTGAAACGTTATTATTTCGCAGTTTTTTTTTTATTATCTAAGATGTAAAAATACATTCTCTATTGCCCTCGAGTTTTATAAAACTGTATTTACTTGTTCTACTTCTAATAAATACACTCTGAGATTTTACGATACTTTATTATACACAAGGTGTGTATTTCTGATTATACAAAAGACAAATATCTTAATTCAATCCAGTTTACTCTCTCGATATTAGTTTAAAGAGGTGTGTAAAATAATTTAATATTCCTTAGTATTGATGTTTAAAACCATAGCAGATGACATCTATTAACTTTGCACAGTTATAGCTGTAATTATTTTTTCTTTTAACAACTATCATTTGCCTACATTGAAGGGGCGGTGAAGAATATCGTGAAAATTTAAATGCAAACCTAGGCCAATATGCATATAATTTTCAAGGTCTTTATAAGAACCTATCAACGCAAATCACACTTGGTCAACGTCATTACAAAAAATATTAATATTGAACATTTAAACGGCCCTCATGTTGTATAGAAGGAGTCACTAGCAGAAAATAGAGCACGTTGAGAACGTAGATTAACAATAAAACACTTAGAGTCAGAACCATTCGAATTCCTTTAAAATTGACAAAAGTGACTACCATAATGTAAGACCTCACCTGATATACAATATAATTATTCATTATATATATATATATATATATATATATATATACACATATATATGTATATATACTGTATATATGTGTGTGTGTGTGTGTGCGCGCGCGCGCGCGCGCGTGTGTGCGTGTGTGCGTGCGTGTGTGCGTGCGTGCGTGTGTGTGTGTGTGTTTGTGTGTGTGTTGTGTGTGTGTGTGTGTGTTGTGTGTGTGTGTGTGTGTGTGTGTGTGTGTGTGTGTGTGTGTGTGTGGTGTGTGTGTGTGTTCAAGTTCAAGTTCAAGTTCAAAAGATCTTTATTCAGAGAATTACAAAAGTTGAATACATGCAAAACATTAACAGTACATGCAGTTTAAATATCTATCATTACATGCATTTTTAACCGTACATTCCCAATGCCCCTATAATGGCGCGTGCGGGAATTAAAGTTGGCTTACTAAATTACATTGCTTATTTTTTGACAGTCATTCCTTTACTTTTAATAGTTATTTAAGATCTTCTCCATGCACAAGTCATTTACCATTATTCCAACTAAGCACTACATTCAAAAAGTGATATTTGATACAAATGCTTTTTTTCCAGTATATTAATATGTTTAAAATATAAATGCTTAAATTGTACTATAGTAAATTTATTATGACACAAATTAATTGATTGAGCCCACCATGTTTCTCCAATTTGCTACTGCTAACAACTAACACGCATGAATACATACTTATATCCTTCAATAACAATGTTTGTATATATGCATGTAAATCTACATACATATAGGCCACACACCTACTTACACACATCTGTATATAAATAACAAGAGATAAATAATATAAGCAATTAACAAGGTATAAACATAGAAACAAATCAACAAATAACAACAATAAATTAACATAACAACAATAACAGTACATATAATTTTATAAATAAATAATAAATATTTAATAAATAATAAAATATTAAATAAACAATAAATATATCAACAACAAAGGACAGAAAACAGGTTAAATTCCAGACTTACTCCTAATATGAACTTTATACATTTTTCCATTATTAAATTTTAAACATTTCATCTTAAATTTAGGCTTTCGTTCAAAATATATACCATTGCCATATCTCTCAACCAATTTATTAAACATCTTTGGGCCAACATAGGAAAACTGATGTCTGGCAATTTCTTTAAAATAATTTGGTACATCGAGAAGTGTTAATTGAGAAGCTCTTGTTTCCCTGTACGTAATTTTAAATGGGATAATCCTGCAAGTGTTTATAAACATACATCAATACGTTAGACTCATACACTTGTTTGAAAGTTAGGATATGGTTGTGTGTGTGTGTGTGTGTGTGTGTGTGTGTGTGTGTGTGTGTGTGTGTGTGTGTGTGTGTGTACAATTTTTATTCATGTTCTATATTTAAAAGTGGTAGACATTACGTGTACGATGTTAGCACATGTCTCTACGCTTTCAAGATAGATAATTGAAGTTTGTCCTTTCGGCTGTTATGTTTATATTTTCATTATTCTAGTTGAAGACATGCATCAAATGGATGTGTCCTTGTTTTTATACTTACCTCTTCTGATTGTTTGTTTTCATTAAACTAATATCCAGAAGAAATTTAGTGTTATCTCATTCTCGTCACTATTTATAAATTTACTGTGTGCGATTATAAATCTCCGTTAATATAACTGAAAGATTTAATTTATTACATTACACATTATTACTACACATATTCCAAACAAAGATTAATTACATTTATAATTATCTTTTATAAAGTTTACTGTTATGACTAAACACGACACCCGGACAATTTTTGCGCCTTCAAATAGGTTGAAGCTTCTAATGTTTTGCATTGCGTTACAGTAAGTAACGTATAAAATGTGACAGGCGTAGATTAAAATGATAATACATACTTTGTGATTATTATGCAGGCACTCGGCTCTTATAGTAATTATTAGAAATGTATTGTAAAACAACCCTAAAGGGTAAAACTACATTAGAATATTTTCTAATCTTGATTTTGATTTTAAGAATAAACTGATTGTTTTTATTACAATGTAATTATTTATTTAGGTTAATTTTTATGGCAATGGTAATTTTGTGTATGTATATTAAATTTTTCTCTTATTTTAGTTTCATTCAAATATATGTAAACATTAATATTGCTTTTTGCTTAAAATGACTTAAAATTTTCATTAAAATGTGCATAGTTGTCCTCAGACTAGGTATAACTAAAAAATCACTATACAATTACTTAAATACTTAATAACTGTGACTGGAATAATAAGGAAAAAAACTATTAAAGATGGATTTAAAAACTAATTTATTCTTTTAATAAGATTGAAGCTGAGTGTATTATTGTTCTCTAAACGTACTATATACATATTAATATTAGACAAAACAATATATATTTCGTAAAAATTATTAGTAGAGTTTTAGTTAATATTTATGATCCTTATATAGTTTTTAATTTCATATAACTGTCCTAAACAATTTATCGGCAGAACTAAGTTAATGCTGTCAGTCAGTAATGGTGTATAAACAACAAGAGCTTGGAAATAACCAACCATTAGACTGGGGTGGGAATGTTAGCCGAACAGTAACCATTGCTTATGTTTCGTCCTGGGGCCACTTTTATTGCTTAGATCCTTCCTTAGATCTCTTCTTGCTACTGCGGGAACTGTCTGGGACTGTCCTGAGGTGAATTCCTGTGATTACTGTGAAAGCTGAGACTTTTACTACTGTAAGGTTGGTATTGTGTGTTGTGTAGGTTACACTATCTAGCGTGCTAATATAAAATTTTCTCTTAAGGGGGTTTTGCAACGCCTATAAAATTTTTAATTGATAGCACTAAATGTTTATAAGAGTAACTGTGGTAAAACTACCTGCTGTTTTCTCCCAAACAAACCTTCAGGCAATTCCTATGGCCATATTTTATCGTAGAGATATGGGAGGTGTCTCTCATTTTTATAGATATAGTCAATATACATTCAAACGGTGTTTCATTGTTTCCCCGTATATTTTATAAATATTTGAACCAGGCTGTTAAATTATTATTTTTATGAAAAGATTGCTTGGAAAGTTCCTTACTTCATATATTAGGCTTCATTTTTACTGGTTGAATACTCAAGTAATATTTCCTAAATGTTTAGTTTTTATACTATGTATTCTAAAAATAATTCTTTAATTTTATTAATAGTTTTTTCCTGTTTTCTACATTGATGGTATTTAGTTTGATAAATAATGTTAACTATAAAAGAACTGACTATTCGTATACTAATAAAACCTTGTAGTTCAGTTTTAATTATTAGTGACCGTTTTTTTTTTTAAGTGCATGTTTTAGAGTTAGTGAAGTTGACACACAACATGGTGGTTGTGATTCCTGACATAGGTGTGTCACAACATTCTGGTATTATTTGTTTATATTAACCTAGTTTGTGATTATGTGTCAGTTTAGAGTTATTTACCTGAAGAAGAGATCAGATTGTAGGTCTCGAAACGTAGTGTTACTGATTTTTTTTGCATCCCTGAACGATGGCAAATATCCGGAAAAATCTTGTTTTCTTCACAATCCTTCCATCGTCAGAAACAAACTTCAAATAAAGGTGTTACGTATTTCAACCGCTACTCACCAGACGCCTGCAAACTTGGTGATACTCCCTAGCGTACGACCTGTATATTGAGTAGTATTATATTTTAGAAGGCTCTAAAGCTACAATAAAACAATTTTGAAAGGCCCCAATATCAAATGTTAACGTTATGCTTCCTTCCGTTGTAATCATTAAATGTCCTCATTACTCATTATATAATCATTATATGTATCGAATCTGTAAATTGACCAGCCTTATACAGTGAAATGTTTATGGTACTAAACATTACTTTTGGGAATATCTTATTTATGTCACATATATTATTTAGTGAAAAAATGTTAAATATTTCTTTAATTTGTAAGATGAAAACGTCTTTAATATCTTAAGGACGCAATGCGTTGGTTGTTGACATTAGGTTAAGATATATTTCGTCTTGTGAGTCAATAGCACGAATTTGCATTTGATCTTTAACTGATTTTGATCAGTAAATTTGGTTCTGGTTTTTATATAAAAACCAATAAACTCACGCAAATTCCCGTGTCTGCCACTTTTATGTATGTATTTAATTACTTTCAAAGGCATAAAATATTTTACAGATAATTCATTATACACTATTGCCGACATAATAATAATAACGTACTCATTACTCATAATCATTGTATGCATCACATATTTCAATTGATGAGCCTTATAAAGTTAAATGTCTGTGTTACAAAACAATAATTTATTAATAATGTTTTTTGGGAAACTGATATAATTAGGGATATAATTTCTTGGCTATATCTTGGCTGGAATTGTTGAAACCAGGACAAAAGATTTTCTTGAAACTTTGAGTATTAAGTACGTTGAAGCGGCCACGAAATAATCCGTTCCGGTTTCAATAATACATGAATGAACTTAGGTAGAAGTACTGGACTTCTTATATATTTGTCAATAAGGGTGGTATCTATTGGCCCGTAGTTAGTAGTATTTCTTCGGTTACCTTTCTCGTGTATTGGAATCATAAACCCCTTCTTATTTTACATATTTTTTTTTAAGTTTATAAGTCACATTATGGCAATCCCGTTTAAGAGTTTAAATCGCCATATTTGGCAGTTGGAGTCAAGTAAATTTACTAATTTAACCTAATGCAATTAATCAAATTGCACGTTGTATATGAAAAAGCTGTTATTTTCGTCGTCATAATTTTGTATCTGAAATTACTTATTTATTAGTATAAATAAATTTATAAAAATAAGTGTTTACTGCATTCAATAAAAAGATGTTTGCATTAATGTGTGAATTGTGAATAAATGTTAGCAAATGTGTTTAAAAATCTTAAAACATTATTAGATAATTATCAACATCCGTTCCCTTTGAAAATTCTGTTGCTACTTTATCTATAGTCTAATCAGATATTTTATCTTATACAGGGTTTACTGCATCACAGTAAATTAGTCCTAGTAGAGGCAACAATATTAATTTGTTCTTGAGATGAAGAAGTTTCTTACATTTCTTTTTTCAAGACGCTGTTCCGCAGGGGACAGCAATAAAAGTTCCCTTCTTTTATAAGTTTGCTGCTCTCACTACTTAAGAAGTATTTGATAACAACTTCTCGAGTGGCAATATCAATTTAGACCGGGGCCAGGTTGTTACTCCAGTTTAAAATAATTTCTACATAAACTTTGATATCGCTTCTTAACTTCCAGCTCTATCTCATCTACCTTACCGACGAACCCTTATCTGGAGAGAGATTAAATTGTCTGAAAATAGTAATCGGGACTTCAAATCAAGCAGTACGGATGTACTATGTTTTGTAATTGCTATGTTAAAAAAGGTTTTTATTTATCTCAGTAGATTCACTTGAAATTAAACATTCTTTATTTACCTAGAAATATAGAAAAACCGTGATTCTACCTTACATCTACCTACATCATCTCAATTACTGACTCGTCTACCTCTAATAAGTGATAAAGAAAGGGCTATGTGAATGTCGAGTTTAGCTCCAGTTCACCTTCCAAAGCAGCGTCTGGAATCTGACGCTGTGTCTGACTTAATTCCTAGAATCTGGAGCTCAAAACGGTAAAACAAAGTAAAAAATGCCTTATTTTGCCAGATAAAGTTAGGGCTAAGAAGAGCTCTCTAACACTTAACCTAACAAAATGTTCATTGCAATCGCTCGACATCAGAGACACCAAACAAAACACTACAAAACATAATGTAATCTATGTGAGTGCCCTTCGAGTGTATTCGTTTCCGATGTTTTTGGATCCCTTCAGACAAACATGACTCCATATTCCAGGAGTCAAGTCTGTGACAGCGTCAAATTCCAGTCGTTTACACTAATAGGAAGGTGAACTGTAGGTTACCTCAACATTAAAATTGAATAAATTATTACCACCATATCTACGTTACGTATAGAAAATACTATAGTTTTGTTGTTTGCATTAAAAGATATTCTACTAAAACAAATTAGAAAACACGTCATAGTAACTGAAATTTATAAAACTTACAACGATAAAAGTAACACAACACGATAATTTATAATGGTCAAAAGCGGTTACATGACCAAAAGACGTGCAGTCTCGGAGCTGCGTGTGCTCACGGTTACTAATACGGAAGTGCCCACGTGACTTCCCTAAAATATACTATAAATAAATAAATAAATAAAATAAATAAGGCCTTTATTCTTGAGCGGATTTCAATCTGTTTTACAAATCGACTCACGTCAAACTAATCATAACAGTACAATTCGTATTTTAAAAACTGTGACACCCAAATATTGCGTGCTGGTAATTTACATAGAAAATTCATACTTAAACAATACATCATTAAGGTACCTGTACAGTTTTAACTTCCTTTTTGAAAGTTTTAACAGACAAAGTCTTTATAACTGGTGGTAAGGCATTGTACTCCTGGGGTCCAAAGTACGAGAAGGACCTTTTTGTAGCCTCCAACCGCACACGGGCCGTTGCAGCTTGTCGTCCTGTCGAGTGTGCCGTTCTCTTAGAGTCGCTCGCGCCACTAGTTTCCGTCTCAGGTAAGAGGGTTCATCAGTTACCAAAACCTTATGCACCAATGTCACAGTTTGGAGCCTACAAATATCTTGAACAGAGTGAAAATTTGCTCTTTTGCGATAAGGTGAGATGTGGTCAAATTTTTTTAGATTATAAACAAACCTCAGCGCACTGTTCTGTATCCGTGCAAGGATGACATTTGCCTCTTGAGTTAAGCAGCTACCAAACACTGGAAGGGCGTAATATATTAATGGAAATACCAGAGAATTTACAATATGCAGCTTTGAAAGCATTGGAATTAACGCTCTGTATCTATTCAAAACTCTCAATTTACACATTGCACGTTGAGAAATCAATTCAACATGTTTAAGAAAGTTTAGCTGATTGTCAATTATAACTCCCAGAACTTTAACAAAAACACGATCCTCCAAACAAATACCCTCAACAGAAACAGAGAGAATACTCCTGTTTCATGGTCTCTTTAATGGATGGTGAGCAAAAATGCACCACAGAACACTTATCTGCATTCAACTTTAGGCCATGTCCCTCCGACCACTCTTTAACCCTACACAGATCAGCATTGAAACACTGCACCGCTTCATGGACACCTGGAGGGGGATATAGAAGCATCTGAGAGTCATCCGCATAGGAGTAGAGTGAACACGAGGACAATGCAAGTTCAAGATCAGCAGTATATAAAATGAACATAACAGGCCCTAAACATGACCCTTGAGGAACCCCTGTATCCTTCGACAGCGAGGAAGAGCAGTTTTCTTTTACCTTCGTCACCTGACTCCGTCCGCTCAAATATGAGCCAAACCATTTTATAGCGATTTCATTAAACCTATAGAAATTTAATTTGGCAAGAAACAGTTCATAATTCACTGAGTCAAACGCTTCAGAGAAATCAAGCGTCGCCAAAATACTTCCAAAACCTTTATCTTTCGCTACATGCAGCTCATCCATATTGTTTATTAAGGCGGAGGTAGTGCTGAAAGACTTCCTAAAACCAGACTGATGTACAGGAAGAATATTTTCAGCCTCAATGAAAGCTGTAAACTGATTCACCACTACCTTCTTAAGGATTTTTGACATGGCCGGAAGGATCGATATCGGCCTAAATTGGGAAATCACACTTGGATTCTTTATTTTGGGTATGGGAATAAACTGTAAATTAATGACAAAAGAAAGAACAGACAGATCACGTGCACGCGTCCGGGTCAGGAACGTTCTCACGCGTGCGGTTTGAAGCCATGCTGGCAGTTGCAACGTTACAGTTATCTTTTCAGTGATAAAAGGTTGCATTAGGATGGTTTCACTGGTTAAACAGGAATCTTATCGTTAGTAGTCGTTAAGACAATGTATGTTAATGTTAGAATCTGTTTTGGATTTCAATAAACTTATAGACAAAATGTGTTGACCATTCCTAGCGACTTGTTCTGTCTGTGAACCCGGTTACGATGTTACTGTCGGATTTATGGAAAAATGATACTTAGCTGGATACTCGGAAATTCTATCCAAATTCATTTTACTCTCATTTGGAACACAATACACCTTGGACATGCCTTTCCCAAGATACAAATTTTGGACTTGAGTGTGGCCTATATTTTGTCCTTTGTCATACAAATTGTCATACACAGAGTGAAGATTTCTGAAATTAAGGAAACAATACACATTATCCAGACTGCCATTCCATTCTTACCCTAAATAATATTTTATAAATAATAAGTTGTCACAAAAAATATGTAATTTTATGACCGTTAAAGATTTTAAAATAGGTGGACGTGAATTTAGATTGACTATACTGCAGTATAATAATTTGTAACAAGCCTTTAGCTTAGATGTCACGAGATTAAAATAATTTTCCTTGTAATTTATAAGATATGTAGTGATTATTTCGCTTACGCCCGAATTGTACTTAGTATCTAAGAGCTAAATCATATTCATCATTGATAAAATAGAACGGGACTATCTGCCAAGTTGAATACCTCGTTCCAACCTTGTCCTCTAGGAGCTCGTGGTGTTTTTGTAAGCTCTAACTTCTAGAAGTTTTCTAGATATGTTAGCCTCTCCCTCTGACCTCTAGAAGCTCTTAGTATTTTAAGAACCAAATTTTGTAAACTTTAACCTCTAGAAGTGTTATGGAAATAGTAGCCTCTCCCTCTGACCTCTAGGAGCTCTTGATGTTTTAAGCACTTAGTTTTTGTAAGCTCTAACTTCTAGAAGTTTTATGGATATGGTAGCCTCTCCCTCTGATCTCTAGGAGCTCTTGATGTTTTAAGCACTTAGTTTTTGTAAGCTCTAACTTCTAGAAGTTTTCTGGATATATGGTAGCCTCTCCCTCTAAGAGCTCCAAAAATCTGGAAGCTCTTACCTTCAGAAATTCGCGGTCTCTTGGAGTTTCCCATTTTTACGAATCACTAACACCTGGGAGCTCGTAGTCTGGACACTTATCACATTACAAAACAGCTTCAAAAATAAAATTACGATATCACTGGCCGAATATGTACCGTGATATCCTCCAATATACAGAAACTTGTGAAGAATGTCAACTACGTAGGCCAAAAACGAACAAAAATTACGACCTACTACAACCTATTGCACCCTCCATAAAACCCTTTGACAGAATAACAATAGACTTTGTAGGTAATATTACACAAAGTAATGGTTACAAATATATCCTAGTTGCAACCGATGCCTGCACTAGAATGGCATTTGCAACCCCTTGTAGAAATGCAGATGCGAACACGGTAGCGCAAAAATTATTAAATCTATTCTGCACCTTTGGATTTCCTAGAATTATTAATCATGACAGAGGAACACACTTTATGAATTCTGTAATTTCACAGTTACTAAATGCACTCGGGATTGAACAAAGGCCAGGCGCTGCTTATATTTCACAAGTACAAGGTGCGGTTGAAAAATACAACCACACGCTAATAAAGGCAATATCTCATTACGTTTTGGAAAAACCCCAAACTTGGTCAAAATATGTACAAATTTACATTTGTACATATTGTACAAATTTACATTTACATTTGTTGTAGGCATATGTAGTTACATTTGCCTACAACACGTCTGTAAACATTTCAACAGGCTACACACCGCACTACCTCATGTTTGGTTACGAAGCTAACTTACCATCTGATTGTATATATTTACAGGTTAATCCCAAAAAATGGTGTTGGAAAATATAGAAATTTTAGAGCAAATACGCAAGAATATGCCGAAAATCATGAAAAAAGCCCAGGAAGCGCAAATAAATACTTTGACCGTGACAAAACTCATTTGGATTTAAACCCCGGCGATGGAGTCTTGGTTCATTTCCCGAAAGACCACACAAAAAAATATAGTAAATTTCAAACACCATTTAGAGGTCCTTTCGTTGTCAAGAAAAAAAATTAACGAAGTGACATATGTAGTAGAAATTTACCACAGGGGAAGGTTAACAGAACAACCAATACATGTTTCCAAAATGAAATTATTCTATAAGAGAATATAAAACAAATATGAAGGGACTTGAGCAATAATAAAATATTCAAGAATAAAATATACAATATTTCTCATGAACATCACTGTGCACTCACTGCCTTGTAGTAATATTTGAAGAGAGTGAAAAGTATCTTCGCAATACTTTCATAATATATGAGGGAAAAAAGCTAATACATAGTCACGCAAGAATCGCTTTAAAGAATAGGTATTATACTCCAGGAGTTGAGAGACCGGTTAACTTGATTACGGTTTGAATGATTCATTATAACGTTATATAACCTTGAGAGTCACTGAAGTAAGTCTAACAGAAATAAAAATGTATATTAAAATCTCGATGTTGTGTCGGAAAACGATAGAGAATAAAGACATAAATGATTTACAAAACTAAAACGCCTGACTTTGTATTTTAATGTGAAGTTTAGTGTAATTTAGTGATTAAGTGATAGGTTAGACGTACCAAAGATATTGGTATAGGTAATCCCAAAACACAGGACACTAACACAGCACACACGACACGACACGAGGCTCTGTCTGTAACCCACGGTAACCGTACT
Organism: Homalodisca vitripennis; assembly: GCF_021130785.1. Taxonomy (NCBI): domain Eukaryota; kingdom Metazoa; phylum Arthropoda; class Insecta; order Hemiptera; family Cicadellidae; genus Homalodisca; species Homalodisca vitripennis. The sequence continues at coordinate 41,563,010 of NC_060211.1, read as the reverse complement.
TAGACTGGCTAGTAAGACTTGACCGTGACTCTGGTATGTCTCCCAGGCAGATAAGTTTTCTGCTAACTCAACAAACTTCCCACGCTATACTACACCGACTGTGTTGTGACTATGACTAGGGGGCATTGCCTTGTACCAGCGGTCTGGGTCGCCAAGGGCCCTGGTGGTTCAGACAGCTTAGTATGCAAGTAATGTTTCCAACGTACTCGTTTACTACAATAACAAAGAGTACTCTAACTTGACACAACCTACATATTATACTTACCTGAGCGATACGTGTATATATAGCCTAGTAATAAAGAATATAAAATATGATAAAGTGTACTACATATATAATATTTATTTAAATTAGTAGATAACAGTGTTAACATAATATACCCTACAAGGACTCAATTTTCCTGAGATGCATCTCAAAGAAAGAGACATAGATGTTCTATATTATATAATCCTAGGATAAACAAATACTTCAATATATGACATGTAAATGACTTAAATGACATGTTTAAATATTACATATCTAATATACCATTGAAGGAAAGTAACATATATCTAAATAGCATGTATTAGCACGGCAATATTGATCATAAACAAACTATACAGCCTTCATTTGGCAACATATATTATGATCATAATAATGACTATGGACAATAAGCACAAAGAAGGGATATTACATATTCCTCAGAAACAAAAGTGCGTAGTATCGTTTTGTAATATAATAAATTAACATAATATCGAACCTTATTTAAGAACACTAGAGATTAAGATGCTTAGTAAACATTATTACATAGAGCTTGGGAAATACGACACACCATCGAGAGGTCATTAAAAGATTTCTGTAAATACAAACCTTAGGCATAAATATGTATTAATTATAAAATATTAACCTAAAATGTATATGTAACCTGTATATATTAAGTTTTAGAATTATGACACCAGAAAAACCAACTACAACCTGAGAAACCAGTCTACAAGACACCAATCTACAAGACACCAGTCTAAAGCATATTAACCGTCCCGACCACCCACGAGACAGATGAAGTCCTTACAGCACTTCCTACTACTACTACTGACAGAACTTGCCATGCCTCTTCTGACCACCTTTGCAAGCACATCAACCCACAACACAGGAGAAACCCAATAAGCCTCTAGTACAAATCTTCACAGGAGCGTACTTTACTCCAATGCCTCAGACACTAACTACCTTATACCAGTTTCTATCCCTATCATGTACAAAATTACTTTCAACACACAGCAAAATTTACCTAAAAACGAACCCTCTCTAAATTTCTGCCCTATAAACCTCAACAACTCCCAAACCTATTGCAAGATACAGAACAACCTTTCCACATTACAAACCCTCATACATCAACAAATGGTAGCAGAACACCTCCCATTCATCCAAAGACAGCAACCAGATAGAAACAGAAGATCGCTCACGTTCGTCGGAGATTTCTTCGAATGGTGTTGTGACATTGCGACAGAACACCAAATACATGACTTGGCAGACAACAAGGAAGATGTCTACACAGCATTTCTCAACACAACATCACTACCTACTCTCCGAGCTACCTGCGCATTCACCTACTTCGTTCACAATCCACAAAGACAACACCACTTCCAGCTAAATCACGACGACAAAAACATAGTAAACAACACGGAACTCATTTTGTACATTTTATTAGCCTGGACTTCTATAATAACACTACTTCTTTTTATAGCCCTCTACTTCATCCACATTAACAACATCAAAATAAAATTTCTGAATCCTACAGTACATGAACGTGACTACCCAATGGATAACCTCAATTAGACAATAAGTACGATTCGTAGGTAGAATCGTCATTAAGCCAGGGGAATGTAAGACATATGTAATTATAAGTAAAATAAAATTCATAGAATCGATGTACAGATAGTTGCTGGAAAGGAAGTCTTGTATTACAATTCGAGACAAACATCCTCCGGATGTAAGTGGATACGCACATCCGCCCAGACGCCGATGGTGAACAAACAGGAAATGCTTGCTTAAGCAGCGGAAATGCTTATATATAAAAAAACCGTGCGACGATGTAAGGGGCAGCCATGCTGATATGAAAAATTGGTACTCACCAATTACGATGGAGAGATTTGGCATAGGCGTGGCCATTGGAGAGCTGGCGGGAGAACAACATCAAAAACTGAAGAACAAGGAAGAGAGGGAGAGGTGAAGGACGGGAAGTCGAAAAGCGAGGTTCGGGAGTGCTAGTGTTGGTGTTCGTGTGCGGAAAAATATCTCTAGGCGTAATAAGTGTGAAGTGGAATAAAATGTAAGTAATTTTAAGAGCTTAGTATATTTTAGGGTTCATTAATCATTTTCAATTCCATATCTATTTAAATGTTCACAATTTCGAAAATGTAAATTCATGTATATGTTTAGCTATTTAAAAGAAAGTTTCTCACGTTAGTCCATGAACTCATAATTATTGCAACACTACAAAATTACTAGTAAATGTTTATAATGAATTAAATTTAAAATAAATTGTAATGAGTAATTTAATATTAAATATGTCTTCAAAGTATTAAGGTATTAAAATTTTTGCTTAATATATCGGTTGACCCAATCAATTGTTAATTAAAATTTTTAATCAATTTAATGAGATGTTGTCACAAAATAAAATATGTGTTGGTTCATTTGAGGGTATTGTACTGCCAATCTAACCTATTATTAAATCCTCTCACAGCAGCCCTTGCTCATAATATGTCACAACCTTAATCTTAAACTAAACCAAACTTAAAAACCTTACAACATTGATTTAGAGTGAAAAGAGTGAACCCTTATTGTTTACTTCAAAGCTATATTAAAACATTATTATTTTATTAGAACAAATGTTTTACTCGTATAGATAGATACTCGATATTTAAGAGAAAATAACCTTGCTATCAAAAGACCTAACACAGTAAAAAGTTTAAAATATTGGTTTTTGTGAGTTTTCAATATGGTGATCACATCCATCAACGAAGGTCATTATTAATATTATTCAAAAATGATGTATTGACATTGTTTTTATTACGGTGAACTGTAAGACAGGGCCTTAACTGGGCCTTAACTGGAAAATTAAGGGCCTCATTGCCCTTAATTTTCCCTTGTGTATAGTGTGTGTATTCTTTCCATTCAAGTGCCCTCTCTAGACACTCCCATGCACGGACAACACTCCACATCATCCAATAGTTCGTCCCGGAGGAATTTTGACACCTACGCTGACGCCGTAGCAGGAACCTTCACTGACAGGGAAAATGAAAAATGGACGCTTTCCTAACCAAAAAAACTCAATTGTCGACACCTGTTTAAAGAAAGGTAGGAGAAACTTTGGATCCAGTTAAAATTTTAGAAAAATACCCAACTCAAAATTTGCCAAAAATTTCAAAAGTTTTCTAATTCAAAACAAAATGAAAAGTTTATATTGGTACATCAAAAAACGCCCAATGTGCAACCAATAAAATAGATGAGCTAATGCTCATGTGTGACGAACTCAAACCTGATGTATTTGTTGTCTCGGAACACGGTTTTCAAAACTGAAACAATAAATTTTTTCAAATATTCAAAATTATGAATTGGCATCAAATTTTTGTCGAACGCACTTTAAAGGGGGCGGTGTGGCAATTTTCGTGAAAGCACCATTGAAGTTTGAAAATTTTAAAATTAATCACATTACCGATCTAAACTTTGAGGCCCAGTGGTGTTAAGATCATATCTAACACTCTTGGAAAAAATATCAATCGTAGGGTTGTATAGATCACCCAATGGATGTGCTGAATCTTTTTTTACAAACCTTGAAAATCTTATAAATTGTCTTTTCTTAAACTCATCGAAATTTACTATAATTGGCGATCTAAATATCAACGTTTTGGATCCCACCGACCCCCTGACCCAGCGGCTGCGGGATGTTTTAAGCTCATTTAATCTAAATTGGTCCGTGAACTCCCCAACACGAGTGACTGCTATGACGAGTACTGCCATCGACAACGTCATTACAAACATTCCTAATGTCACGGTCTCTGTTTTGAATACGGCTGTCTCCCGATCACTTTGCGCAGGAGGTTGTGATACATGGATGTAAAATAGAAACTCAAAAATCATCTGTTAAAATTAAAAGAGCTTTCAATTTCCAAAACATTTCCAATTTGAACAATTTATTAAAAAATGAAACCTGGAGCTTTTTGAACAGCTTTGAGAATGTCAATGACATGTATCAAGCTTTCAATGACCGTTTCATTTATTATTTAGACGTTTCGTGTCCTTTTATAAAAACCAAAAAACAATTTCAAACCCAAAAAATAATTCCTGGTTAACTAAAGGGATTCTCATTTCCAGAGATAAACTCAAATTTTTTCACTCAATATTTGTCCAAAACACAAAACGAAAATTTTAAAACATTTTACAGATCATATCGAAGGATCTATAGAAAAGTCATTCAAGCTGCTAAAGCTCATGACGTCAATAGAGCCCTGAGAAAATTGTGAAAACTTTTCTAAAACTGCATGGAAAATAATCAATGAATCGGCACATAAATCAAACTTGGACCGAAACCTTGAGTTCTATATCAATCAAAATTAATGAACGCGTAATTGATGATCAGTTGCAGGTTGCCAACGAATTTAATAATTATTTTTTCTTCTGTGGCCTCGACTGATTCGTCAATTTTAGAACCTCGATATCATGAAAATTGGTGTTAGGGAACCGGTTGCATCCATGGCTCTGGCCCCTGTGTGTGTGGAGGAGTTAGCCCCGTGTCGTACAGGGGTTGAATTCAAAGAAATCGTGTGACGCTAACGGGATGTCAGTTTGGTTACTCAAACGTTGCTTTTAGGTACATTTTGAGGCCACTCACAAAATTGATAAATTTTTCATTTGAATCTGCAACTTTTCCATGTCTACTGAAAACAGCTAAAGTTATACCGATTTTTAAAAAGACGATCCTTGCAAAACCAGCAATTATCGTCCAATTTCAATTCTTCCAGTTTTTAGCAAAATTTTTGAAAAGGTTTTCTGTGAAAGACTTGAAAGCTTTCTAGAAAGCAATGAAATTCTAAATCCTGAACAATTTGGCTTCAGGAAAAAAAGATCAACAATTGACGCTGTAAACAGTCCTTTTGAACAATGTTTTGTTGATGGCTTGGAAAGGCGAGAACAAGTGCTCAGCATATTTCTTGACCTATCCAAAGCATTTGACTGTGTGCATCATGAAACACTGTTGCACCAGTTACGAAAATGTGGCGTTCGGGGTCTGCCAAACGCGTGGCTTGCTTCTTATCTTAAGAATCGAGATCAATGCGTGCAGATTTCGAATGTCATCTCTAGCAAAATTAAAATAGCCCACGGTGTCCCTCAGGGTTCTATTCTTGGGCCTAATTCTTTTTTTAGTTTACGTCTGTAGACTTAACTCAGTGATCCAGCATGGTGATCTGATTCAGTATGCCGACGACACGACTCTTTGCTTCAAAGGAAAAACTACACAAGATTTGGAAATCACATCATTTGTGGAACTGACTTCATGCATTCAGTATTTTACTGACAGGAATTTTGAAAACGAACCAATCAAAATCAAATGTCATCAATTTCTGCCTAAGACCAAGGGAATTTGCAAGGCAACCTGCTGTATTTGTGGACGATGTCCTTTTTAGAGGAAACTGGATCCACAAAATTCCTGGGGATGTACATTGATCAAGGTCTGACCTGGGACGACCACGTTAACAATATATGTGCTAGAATTTACTTCTGGCATATTTGCCTTGCGAAGCCTAGCTAAATACTGTTCCCCTGAAGTCTTAATGACGGCATATTTCGGTCTCATATATCCGCACTTTGCGTATGGCTTGAGACTGTGGGGGGGCTGTGCCAAACACAAGATGGAACGCGTTTTTCAGGCTTCAAAAAAAGGCAATTAGAATTATTGCAAAGTTGAATTACAGAGAGTCGTGGTAGGGACTCTTTTAGGGAGCTAGGTTTGCTGACATTGCCCTGTCTCTACATGTTTCATGTGATCCTGTACTGTCAATCGAAGTGCACTTTAGTCCGGGGCAGGGACTTTCATCAGTATGAGACTAGAGCCAGGGACAACTTTAGAGTCCATAGTCATAAGGACTGGCGGTATCTCAGCATTTACCGCATCAGGTTGGCGTCGGCTTAATCAACAAGCTCCCTGAAAGTGTAAAAAATGCAACTAATCAAAACCAATTCAAACTCGTCTCAAACGCCTGTTGGTGTCAAAAGCATTTTATTCGCTAGAGGAGTTTATGATGAGTCGCTGGGATATCTAAAAATATCTTAAATTACCAAAATTTAAAATCTGGATCCAAAGATAGTGTGAATTAGTGTGAATGATTGAAATGTAAGTCTGACTGTGTGTGAGTGTGTAGTATATTTTGCTGTTTGAATATATGACGACTGCTATACAATGTTATATATTGTCTAAAAGCAATAAAGAACTGATTTGATTTGAGTATGATAACAAAATAATTTTAATTTAAGATTTTTTGTCATTACTATTCAATGCTATATAGTAAATGAAAGTAATGGTAGATGTAAAATGAACTTTATTATTAGTACTCAAAAAATTACTTTAAGAAAATTAAATATTTTGAATGACTTACTCAGTTTTACTCCTATCCCTTTCTTGTAATCCATTTCACTTTCCAATTAGTGCATCCTCTGAAATCTGGCACTATAACAGTCATACTGCAACCTGCCTCCTAGCATCTGCGGTTTGCGTCCGTCTGGTGAGATCCACCGCTTTCATTTCCAACGTCGGATACTAAGACGTTGGAAAAAAACTCTTTCATTTTTCGACGTCACACCTACACTAAAAAAGAGCTTAGTCATGTTTACCTGAAAGCCACCCAGTGAGGTCTAAATTAAGAGGTGTTTTCTCATCAATTGCATTGCGATGTTTCATTTGCGATGCCAATGCTGGTGACTGTTGTACACTCTGAAGAGTTAATCGTGGCCCCTGGAGTGTTTTACAGATCCTCGCCGAACAAATCGGCCGTTGTGGGTGACAGGACTTAAATTTGGTGGGTAAGGTGATATCGATGGTTTGAAAATTAGGTAATGTGGGAAACGATGAATTAATGAACGTTAATGAATTATTCAATAACATCCAACATTTAGGGATAAGAATGTGGATGAAAAGCGAGAAAAAAATAAATATGTTCAATATGTATTAGCAGAACATACTTAGGTACTGATGAACACTTAGTATTTCAATGTTAATATATTTATAGTTAATCCTAGACTAGAGACGCCAAATATTTACTTTTTTTACAAAACAATATTTCGATCAGAACTCGAATGCAAACCAATATTTCATATTTTAGAACTTTATAAAATTCTTACTCAATGAAAACGATAACTTCATCAATAGTCTAAGAAATGTACGAAGCATATTCGTATTGAACGGCATACTCAAAATGAATACATCAATTGTGCCAACAATATTGTTGCAAATAAATGACAAATTAGACGTTATTATTTGTGGTAGGACATAGAAATAGACGAGGTGAAAAGTCAATCATTAAAGAATAATAATTTACTTTCGCCACGATCAATATTGAATTAGCTAAAAGGATAAATTTAGATAATTTGTTTTTTACGCACCTCTGCATAACGCTCATACAAATATTTCTATAGTAAAGTAACATAATAAAATATGTAATGTAATGTAATGTATTCATAGCGTTTCTCAAAACCCGAGTAATTGAAATTGATTGATAAAATATTCAAATATAATTTATAGATTCTTGTTGCCAAAACAAACCCTGTTTTGTGTCAACGCTTGGTGACTGAAATGGCAAGAGTCAGTATGAATGTTAGTAACCAGTGATAATAGTTACGAGATGGAATATAAAATGTCACCTTTGTCTAAAGAAGTGCTTATTTTTAGTCAAATATTTGGTGGTTTCCCTTTGACATCCCTGGGAAAGAAGAAACTTAAATTTTCACTTCCGGTTTTCTTGTGGGGCCTAGTCTTAACTATACTACAGGTACTGACAACGGAGATAGGACTGTACACGGACTACAGGAAGAAACTTGCAGGTGTGCCTTTACGAATGTTTGATAACATTTCAATCATCGTTGTAGTTCTGGACTTCGTCTCTCTTGACTTGATGTCTGTTGTTATATTCATCAGCTGTTCCAGGAAACACGAACAGTTTATCAATATTCTTGATATCCTGGAGAAGGTGGATCAAAAGCTTCAGAAAAAACGTACCGGAAGTGAACGCCAAAGCGAAAGTGTTACTAGTCTCTATCGTAATCACAATTCTAATTACGGGTATTGGTGTGTTGGATTTCCAAAGATCTGTCTATTTAGGCAATAAAGATTACATTTCGTCACTTTGCTACATTCCCCCGCTGATCATGCTTTTTTCTCAAGCATCTTTGTTCCTCCACTTCACTCAAGTAGCTCAGAGTATCGCCACAAGGTTTGGTTTTATAAAAGCCAGGGTCAAAGAGGAAGTGTTAAGAAACAGACGGGAACGACCAATGAACACTCATTATATCAGGATCGCTAATGTCCCCCACAACAACAAAGGGCTCTACACCATCCACGAGGTTGAGTCACTCATGAGCGCCTTCTGGATGCTATGCGACGCTGTTCATCAGGCTAACAGCTTCTACGGAGACCAGCTGCTGAGTGTCTTCTTTACCTCGCTTGTCCATATCACGATCAGTATTTACTACTTAATCGGCAGCGTAATACTAAGACAGTCAACCGCTATCACTGTGTTAGGAGGGTTGGCTATCGCCCACATTGCTCATCTGGTTCTGTTGGTGCGGCCGAGCACACTGGTGGCTGAACTGGCCGACGGCATGGCACCTATGATTTGCAAGTTGATCAACACGGGTTTGGACCCAATTCTGGTGGAACGCCTTGAAGAGCTTTTGTTGCAGTTAGGGAAACGTAAATCAAGATTTTCTGCACTTGGATTTTTCCAACTTCAAAACTCCGCCGTAATCAAGATGGCTGGTGCAGTGACCACCTATTTGGTGGTATTAGTCCAGTTTCAATTAGAAATAGTTCCACCTGAATTCTTTAAGTCAGTTACCTAAACGTGTATGTTACAGTGGAACACTATTTGTTGACATGTAAATCAGTTTATGATAAATAAATAAGTATCTAAGTTAATAAGCAATCTATTGTTGCGAGTTTTTAAATTATGTAATTTATTCGAATCAACTATTTTCGATTTAATTTTTACTTTTGTTTGTTGTTGTTTCGGTTGCATTTTAGAAAAAAATATAAAATGTGATTTGAGGTTTCCTCCACTTCCGTTTAAGATTATCGTTAAAAAAATATAATAACAAGTAATTTTAATGTGTTAATTTTTTACACAGTGTCATTGGTGAACGCTTACTTCATTATGAAGCATATGTGCAGTCGAACCAAACTTTCAATAAATCAGTTATTTTTTTGTATTATTTTACCATTTAAAGTATAACAGTGATTTTTTTGGATTTTTTTGGATTTTCGATAACAGTGAACAAAATGTTACTCTTGTCACATTCTTGTACTATCAGTACTTTTTTTTAATATTTCACGTCAAAAACTATTTTCATGTACTATTTTAAGAAACCCCCATTTTTAAATTTTATTTTGCAAACTGTGCCAAACTTTCTTAATGATAGACCCTGTCAACATAAAGAGTTTTCCAATGTTTTGTTTATACTTGTTTTTTGTTTATTACTTTTTAAAATAGGATATTTTAAATACAAAAATGCTGACAGACAAATTATAAACATGTATTTCATAGACTATCCCAAGAAACAACATCTTTTGAGTTTTGTTACACTTTTTATATTGTAAAGATACCTTCTGCCAATCTCTTGAATTGAAAGAAATATAAATAGATTAATTATTTATTTTGTGGTATTTTTAATACTTCAAAGTTGTAGTGCCCAAATTGTAAATATTTACATATTATTTAGGGATTTAACAGACACAAAGAATTCTTAAAACCCATCAATGGATATAATTCCGAGTTTAAATACCCGGTTCCCATTTTAACTCAGCAGATAAAACATTGTGAATAATGGAATTAATAACGAATAAGTATTGACTTTTCAAAAACATTAAAAATCACATAAAGTTATGTGTTACTTCGTAATCATTTAAAAACCTTCATATCTTCATATTACTTAATGCATAAGAATTTTATACGAATTACAAAAAAACCTTGTAAAAAACATCTTAGTGTGTTGTAAGCTTCACATAAGTATGTTATACTGAAGTTACAAAACTGTCTCTGTACATTTTACAACGATGCACCGGGACGGTTTTCACGAATCACATCCTGCAGGAAATTCGTCTGGAATCTTAACTCGAACTTCATGAGCCTTAACTCTATGTTAGCACTAGGTTCCCTGAAGCCTATTTGTACAAAATTCCACCGATTTAACTTATTTTATTTCATTGATTACAATCATTTCCAAATGCTCTATGTCTGCAATGAGCCGGCATCTGGAGATCTGACGTATAAAGTAGAGCTTATATTTGGTGAATGTATTACAAATGTGCGGTAGCAATAAACATTAACTGCAATTAACATTACTGAATAACAGCACTAACAGTATAACAGAAAAATTATAACAACAAAGATAATTATAGTTATCTAAAACTTATAAAAGGCCAATCTCTGTACAAATTATCCCACGAGTTCCGAACATGTACACGTACATGTCACACCGTATAGAGTACATTGAAAGAATAAAATGAGGTTAATCTTAATATCGAGGTTAAGCACTTTAGACGATTTTCAACCTGTTGTGTTGATTGGAGATAATTTTAGCGATAGTCTTCCTTATAGGTGGCAACACAGACCAAATCGATTGTCGAATTCAGACGCAGCCTACTGTTTGTTGTAAGACCATTTGCGGATTCGTAGTTTGTGTTATTTTTATGTCATACTCTAAAGCACTGGAAAACACAGGGTTGTTATTATATTATGACCTATATTGTTATTAAGATTCACGATGTGAGGTATAGTGATGTTTCAACAAAGAGTTTTAGTTGAAACGTAAATGTAGTAATATGTATATAATTATGTAAACAGCCGATATACTAAGCAAGTATAGAAGACAGCTTTAAAAGAAATTTAAAATAAAAACAAAAATATTCTTTGTTTTTTCATCATTTTCGGGAAAATGCACCCACAAACGGTTGTTTCAGTTTTGCTGCTAAAATTACACACAAATCACCATTGATTACAATAATATCGCGCATTTCACATGTATTGCTGTGTAGATAATGACTAAATATAAATGAATGGTGTGCTAAGTGCTGTGTGCTAAGTGCTGTGTGCTAAGTGTTGGTATGGACGTGATTACAAGGAGCGGGAGTCATGCAACCTCTTGTACATATTAACAACTTGATCATCAGATAGCATATCTTACACCACAACACTTGGAACACAGGAGTCTCGCGTAACTAACAGCGTGGCGATGGGTAGGAAACTGTTAATGTTAATGTGTTGCATATATTAGTTACAAAAAGGAGGAAGTCACGTAGCACGCAAGCCCTTGCATATTAACTACTTGATTCATTTTCATGTATTTCTCCAAATGTAATTCTTATGTTGATAATATTTTTATAATAACTTGCATTTATGCTTTTTGTGGAAATGTTTCAAAGAAACTTAACAATTCTAATGCTTAAATTTGTCTTTGCAAACAATAAAGAAACAAAATGGTATATGCTTTAAGTAAGATTTACATAGCATTCTTGAAAAGGATATGAGTGAAAAAATAATACGTATCGACTGATGTATTATATGTTTTTTTATATATACAACATCCCTCTAGCGTTTGTATTCACCTGGGGACTCCTGTAAATTCAAGAGGATCTGATAACAAATGTCTGAGAGAGTAAGAAATATTATGAGCTCACCTGACCATGACTACTTGGAAACAATTCAAAGTATAAAAAATGATTGGGGACAGATAACAGGACATAACCAAACATTTATATTGGTAAAAATATACGAGCTAGGAGTACGCCACACCACGTGTCGTGTAACAGACTTCACTGAGGTTGCATGAGAAATGTCGAGTCTATAGCACATTTTATTCTCGAGATTTTTGCAGACAGGCAGATTGAATGGTAGCATACACAAGACACACAAATTTGTGTATGATTTCGTGGTCAGTTTTTCCATTTGAAATACTATACTGGCTGTGTAACGTTATATCTTTACCTGAACGTGTACTTTGGAGTCACAACTGACATAAAATAATATCTCTTCAACCATATTACACTTGATTTTGTAGTGTAGGTGTCTCTTAATGTAAAAGAGTTCGCTTTGAGCTTCTTCGTCACTGACTTTTTTATATCTTTAGACAAAATTGAACTCCAGATTCAAGTTTGTGACAGCAGCAAATTTCAGACGCTGTGTTAAGCGGATGGTGAAATGGAGCTGAACTTAATATTGGCATAAAATAAGATTGACCATCGAAATCCGGAACCACAAACCGCTAAAATTCCACTTAGTCGGTGTTACATCTGTGTTACGCTGTGCTGTATATTGTTAGTTAAGAGAGGCAGAAGACCTTTAGGTGAAGTCTTGGGCTAACAACCCTATTTCAACTGGTAATACTACAAATTTAAAAAAGCGTATAATTTGGTACAGTATTTAAACGCCGCAATTTCACGAGAACACCGTGTATTTGGTTCAAGATAGCACAACACTCAAGAACAGCTGCAAGAGATTGTATCCGTCATCATCGGCTTATCTTGTCCCCTTAATCCTCGATAACAGCAGATAGAAATGATTACCAGCTGTGATGCCATTTCCTGATTTTTTTTTATTGTTGCTATTATTGTACATGGAACTTATTTCTCAGCTTTCTTACCAAACAGACACACTCCTTTAATGATACTTTCTTCAGGTTCAATTTTAATCAACGTAATAAATTTGTTATTTTGTTTGCTACTTTTGTGAATGTGTTTCGGCTATGTAATTTTGGTGAATATTACTGTGAAACGTTATTATTTCGCAGTTTTTTTTTATTATCTAATATGTAAAAATACATTCTCTATTGCCCTCGAGTTTTATAAAACTCGTATTTACTTGTTCTGCTTCTAATAAATAAATTCTGAATTTTATGATAATTTATTATACACAAGGTATGTATTGTTGATTAAATAAATGACAAATTTGGTCATTCAATTCAGTCATATCAGTCAGAAATATAACTTTAATTACTTAATTTTTTGTTGTAAAATAAAGGGTGTGTAAAATAAATTAAAAGACCCTAATATTTATGTATAAACCATAGCAGATGAAATATATTAACTTTGCACAGTTGTATATGAATGTCTTAACTATTTTTCGCGTAATACCTATTATAAAGCTACATTGAAGGGGCCGTGGAGAATATCGTGAAAATTTAAATGCAAACCTAGGCCTATATGCATATCATTTTCAAGGTCTTTACAAGAATCTAACACCACAAATCATACTTCGTCAGCGTCATTAAAAAAATATTGATATTGAACCTTTAAACGGCCGTTATGTTGTATAGAAGGAGTCACTAGCAGAAAATAGAGCACTTTGAGAACGTAGATTAACAATAAAACACTTAGAGTCAGAACCATTCGAATTCCTTTAAAATTGACAAAAGTGACTACCATAGTGTAAGACCTCACCTGATATAAAATATAATTATTCATTTTATACACACACACACACACACACACACACACACACACACACACACACACACACACACACACACACAATATATATATATATATATATATATACACACATATATATATATACATATACATACATACACATACATATATATATACGTACATATACTGTGTGTGTGTGTGTGTGTGTGTGTGTGTGTGTGTGTGTGTGTGTGTGTGTGTGTGTGTGTGTGTGTGTGTGTACAATTTTTATTCATGTTCTATATTTAAAAGTGGTAGCCATTACGTGTACGATGTTAGCACATGTCTCTACGCTTTCAAGATAGATAATTGAAGTTTGTCCTTTCGGCTGTTATGTTTATATTTTCATTATTCTAGTTAAAGACATGCATCAAATGGATGTGTCCTTGTTTTTATACTTACCTCTTCTGATTGTTGTTTTCATTAAACTAATATCTAGAAGAAATTTAGCGTTATCTCATTCTCGTCACTATTTATAAATTTACTGTGTGCGATTAAATCTCCGTTAATATAACTGAAAGATTTAATTTATTACATTACACATTATTACTACACATATTCAAACAAAGATTAATTACATTTATAATTATCTTTATAAAGTTTACTGTTATGACTAAACACGACACCCGGACAATTTTTTGCGCCTTCAAATACGTAGAAGCTTCTAATGGTTTGCATTGCGTTACAGTAAGGTATTACAATGTGACAGGCGTTTATTAAAATAATAATACATACTCTGTGATTATTATGCAGGCACTCGGCTCTTATAGTAATTATTAGAAATGTATTTTAAAACAACTCTAAAGAGTAAAATTACATTATATTACAAATTATTTTCTAATCTTGATTTTGATTTTAAGAATAAAAAGATTATTTTTATTACAATGTAATTATTTATTTAGGTTAATTTTTATGGCAATGGTAATTTTGTGTACGTATGTATATTAAATTTTTCTCTTATTTTAGTTTCATTCAAATATATGTAAAAATTAATATTGCTTTTTGCTTAAAATTACTTAAAATTTTCATTAAAATGTGCATAGTTATCCTCAGACTAGTTATAACTAAAAAAATCACTATACAATCACTTAAATACTTAATAAACTGTGACTGGAATAATTAGGAAAAAAAACTATTAAAGATGGATTTGAAAACTAATTTATTCTTTTAATAAGATTGAAGCTGAGTGTATTATTGTTCTATAAACGTACTATATAAATATTAATATTAGATAAAATAATATTGCGTAAAAAATATTAGTGGCTATTTTAGTATTTCAGTTTAGATGCTTATATTATCATGTTTAGTTTCAAATGATTGTAAAAACGATTTATTGGTAGAACTAAGTTAATGCTGTCAGTCAGTAATGGTGTATAAGAAACAAGAGCTTGGAAATAACCAACCATTAGACTGGGGTGGGAATGTTAGCCGGAACGGTAACCATTGCTTATGTTCGTCCTGGGGCCACTTTTATTGCTTAGATCCTTCCTTAGATCTCTTCTTGCTGCTGCGGGAACTGTCCTGAGGTGGATTCTCTGTGATTACTGTGAAAGCTGGGACATTTACTACTGTAAGGTTGGTATTGTGTGTTGTGTAGGTTACACTATCTAGCGTGTTAATATAAAATTTTCTCTTAAGGGGGTTTTGCAACGCCTATACCATTTTTAATTGATAGCACTAAACGTTTATAAGAGCCGCTATGGTAAAACTACCTTCTGTTTTCTCTCACAAGAACAATGCTTAACCTTCATGGACTTATATGGCCATAGTTTTATCGTAGTGATAATGGAGGTGTCTCATTTTATAGATATAATTAATACGCATCCAAATGGTGTTTAGTTTTTTTAATGTATACTTATTGAATATTTAAACAATGCAAATTTTATTATTAAAAGATTCTTTCCCCGTCATGTTAGACATCTTGCATAATTATATGACTAAAAGTACGGTAATTATATAAGATTTACTAAAACGTTGTCCGCTACGTGAATCTTCGGTAATTCCATGTGCAAATACTCCGCTATAACTTAGAAACAAATCTAATCTAATTTCTTTCCAGTAACAATACACCATACGTCAAGGGCAGTCACAGACAGTTAACCATGCTTAATGTGCGTTGGAAAATATTAGTATTAATTATAAGTATTTGATCTACTAAAAAAGTTGTGTTTGTAATTTAAGACTGACTAATGGCATTCTTTAAAACCATGTTTTAATTCTTTATTCAATGTTTCTTGCGGATGTACAGTATGTTATGTAAATATTTTTTGAAATATTAAAAACAAAACTCTTTAAACGTTATAATTTGCTTTGAATTTGTACAGTAATACATTTTGGAAACGTCAGGTATTAAACGTTAAAGTTCTAAACTAACAGCTACATCCATCCACACTTACAAGCATCTCACGCAAGCACAATCATTCAATTAGGTACATCAGATCGTAAATTTTGGATAAGTTTAGGTCAATAGCAATTAGTCATCCCAGCGACTCTCCATGAACTCAGCAACCGAGTAAAACGCATTTGCCACCAGATGGCGATTCAATCGAGCTTGAATGTGATTTGGATTTTCCGTTCATATGATGCATTTAGGGAGTTTATGAATCAGTTTAACTCCAACTTAACGACAAATTCGCAAATGCTGCTGTCCTGTGCTGTTGTACTCGCAAGTTGTCTCTGCCTCTCGCTCTATACTGGTGGATATCTCGTCTTTGTATGAAAGTACACTTTGACCAGCAGTACATAACCATCTCCAGCACATACAAAACAGGGTAAAGTAAGCAGTTTTAGTTACCTGGACGACTAAAATTTAGGATGAACATGATTTGAAATGCCTTTTTGCAGTATAAATGCCTCCAGTCTGTTTTCGGCGCAATCTCCAATAATTTCACAACATATGACAGATCTGAGTAAACCTGACCAAAATAGCATTTTTAAGAGATCAAGACAACAATACTTTCCTAAATTATGCAAAACGTAAATGCCTAAAACAAATCTAGCAATTACGGTGTTAATATGATCTTTCTACTAATGAAACCTAAACCATGTAGTGTTATACATATTTTAATTAGTGTTAAATAAATCAGCCGCTTGTTTGCTGTTTTCTACATTGTTGCTATTGTTGGCCATTAATTTGATATTAAATATATTTTTGCATCACGGAACTATGACAAAAGTCTTTAAAAATCCTATTTCCTTCACAATCCTTCCATCGTCAAAAACAAACTTCAAACAAAATAGGGTTATATATTTCAACCGCTATTACTCGCCTTCGCAAATGGTTGATACTCCCTAGAGTACGATATGTACAGCTAGTAGTATCATATTTTAGAAGGCTCTAGAGCTACAATAAAGCAATTTTGAAGGGCCCCAATATCAAATGACGTTTTGCTTCACTTCCGTTGTAATCATTAAATATCCTCATTACTCATAATCATTATATGTATCAAATTTGTAAATTAACCAACCTTATAAAGTGAAATGTCTGTGGTACAAAACAATAATTTTTTAATAATGTTTTGGGGGAAAACTGACGTATTTAATACAAACATTTAACAAAATTCTTAAATTTGTAACATGTTTAAAACGTTAGCATGAGGACGCATAACGTTGGTTGGTGAAGTTAGGATTACATATTTATCGTCTGGTAAGTCAATAACATGAATTTGCATTTGCTCTTAAAATTATCTTGACCAGTAAATTTTGGTTCTGGTTTTTATTGTAAAACCCATGCACTCATGCAAGTTCCACTTGGTGAAACGGTGGTGTCTTCCATTTTTATTTATGTATTAAATTACTTCCAATGGTAAACCAAATTATTTTTTTCAGATAATTTATTATGTACCAAACAATATTGCCGACATAATTCATTACTCATAATCATGACTTGCATATTAAGTTTCAATTCACGAGCTTTATAAAGTAAAATGAATGTTATAGAAAAATAAATTTTTTATAACGTTTTTGGGAATACTGATATAATTAGAGATATAACTTCTTGGCTATATCTTGGCTAGAATTGATGGAAGCATAAAAACATTTTCTTACAACTTTAAGGATTAAGTACGTTGAAGCGGCCACGAAATAATCACGTTCCGGTTATCGTACATAATTGAACTTAAGTAGAAGTACAGTACTTAATATGTTTTGTCAATGAGGGTGGTATCTATTGGCCTGTAGTTAGTAGTATTTCCTCGGTCACCTTTCATATATATTGTAATGATAAACTCCTTATTCTATATATTTTTGTGTAGTTTATAAGTCACATTATGGCAATCCCGTTTAAGAGTTTTAATCGCCACATTGGGCAGTTGGGATTCAAGTAAATTAACTAACTTAACCTGATGCAACTAATCAAATTTCACGTTGTATATGAAAAAGCTGTTATTTTTGTCCTCATATTTTGTATCTGAAATTACTTATTTAGTATAAATAAATTTATAAAATAAGTGTTTACTGCATTCAATAAAAAGATGTTTGCATTAATGTGTGAATTGTGAATAAAAGTTAGCAAATGTGTTTAAAATCTTAAAACATTATTAGATAATTATCAACATCCGTTCCCTTTGAAAATTCTGTTGCTACTTTATCTATAGTCTAATCAGATATTTTATCTTATACAGGGTTTACTGCATCACAGTAAATTAGTCCTAGTAGAGGCACAATATTAATTTCTTCTTGAGATGAAGAAGTTTCTTACATTTCTTTTTTCAAGACGCTGTTGCGCAGGGGGACAGCAATAAAAGTTCCCTTCGTTTATAAGTTTGCTGCTCTCACTACTTAAGAAGTATTTGATAACAACTTCTCGAGTAGCAATATCAATTTAGACCGGGGCAAGGTTGTTACTCCAGTTTAAAATAATTTCTACATAAACTTTGATATCGCTTCTTAACTTCCAGCTCTATCTCATCTACCTTACCGACGAACCCTTATCTGGAGAGAGATTAAATTGTCTGAAAATAGTAATCAGGACTTCAAATCAAGCAGTACGGATGTACTATGTTTTGTAACTGCTATGCTAAAAAGGTTTTTATTTATCTCAGTAGATTCACTTGAAATTAAACATTCTTTATTTACCTAGAAATTTAGAAAAACCGTGATTCTACCTTACATCTACCTACATTATCTCACTTGTTGACTCGACTATTTCAAATAAATTATGAAAGAAATGGCTATGTGAATGTCGAGTTTAGCTCCAGTTCACCTTCCAAAGCAGCGTCTGGAATCTGACGCTGATGTCTGACTTAATTCCTAGAATCTGGAGCTCAAAATGGTAAAAAAAGTAAAAAATGCCTTATTTTACCAGATAAAGTTAGGGCTAAGAAGAGCTCTCTAACACTTAACCTAACAAAATGTTCATTGCATCGCTCGACATCAGAGACACCAAACAAAACACTACAAAACATAATGTAATCTATGTGAGTTCTCTTTGACAGTATTCGTTGCCGATGTTTTTGATCCCTTCAGCCAAACATGACTCCTGATTCCAGAAATTAAATCTGTGACAGCGTCAGAATACCAGTCGTTACACTAACAGGAAGGTGAACTGAAGGTAAACTCAACATTCACATTGAACCAACTATTACCACCATATCTACGTTACGTATAGAAAATACTATAGTTTTGTTGTTTGCATTAAAAGATATCCTACTAAAACAAATTAGAAAACACGTCATAGTAACTGAAATTTATAAAACTTACAACGATAAAAGTAACACAACACGATAATTTATAATGGTCAAAAGCTGTTACATGACCAAAAGACGTGCAGTCTCGGAGCTGCGTGTGCTCTCTGTTACTAATACGGAAGTGCCCACGTGACTTCCCTAATATATACTATAAACTGTAAATTAATGACAAGGAACAGACAGATCACGTGCACGCGTCCGGATCAGGAACGTTCTCACGCGTGCGGTTGCGAGTTCAGCTGACCGTTGCAAGTCCTTACAGTTATCTTTACAGTGATAAAAGGTTTTATTAGCATAGTTTCACTGGTTAAAATGAAATCTTATCGTTAGTAGTCGTTAAGACAATGTATGTTAATGTTAGAATCTGTTTTGGATTTCAATAAACTTATAGACAAAATGTGTTGACCATTCCTAGCGACTTGTTCTGTCTGTGAACCCGGTTACGATGTTACTGTCGGATTTATGGAAAAATGATACTTAGCTGGATACTCGGAAATTCTATCCAAATTCATTTTACTCTCATTTGGAACACAATACACCTTGGACATGCCTTTCCCAAGATACAAATTTTGGACTTGAGTATAGCCTGCATTGTGTCCTTTGTCATACAAATTGTCATACACAGAGTGAAGATTTCTGAAATAGAAATGGAAAATGAAACAATACGCATTATCCAGACTGCCATTCCATTCTCACACTAAATATTACTTTAGAAATAATAAGTTGTTATAAGAAATATGTAATTTTATGACCGTTAAAGATTTTAACTAATAGCGGACGTGAATTTTGTTTAACTTTACTTCAGTACAATTTGTAACAAACTTTTAGCTTACTTCCCACAAGAACAAAATAATTTTCGATATAGTTTATAATATATGTAGTGACAATTTCGCTTATTTCCGAATTCACTTAGTATCTAAGAGCTAAATCATCTTCATCATTGATAAAATAGAACGGGACTATCTGTCAAGTTGAATACCTCGTTCCAACCTTGTCCTCTAGGAGCTCGTGGTGTTTTTGTAAGCTCTAACTTCTAGAAGTTTTCTGGATATGTTAGCCTCTCCCTCTGACCTCTAGGAGCTCTTCGTTTTTTTAAACACTTAGTGTTTGTAAGCTCTAGCTTCTAGAAGTTTTCTTGATATATGGTAGCCTCTCCCTCTAAGAGCTCCAAAAATCTGGAAGCTCTTACCTTCAGAAATTCGCGGTCTCTTGGAGTTTCCCATTTTTACGAATCACTACCACCTGGGAGCTCGTAGTCTGAAAATTCCTGGGTTTCTGGAAACCTTTACCCTCTAGAATGTCTCGGTCTATAGAATTCAGAACTTCTAATTTATGTGATGAACCGACCTTTAAAAACTCCCGATGTCAGAGCTGATCGGCTTTAAAAAGCTTCCCTCTTCTTGATGATTTCATCCCTACTCTCGGATCAAACAAGTTTATACCCGAGTTTGAATATAAACCTCAATCTAACTAGTACAGCTATAATAACGTGAGTTAAATTTATAATTCAGCTTCTTTAATTCTCCGTTTATACATATAAAGCATACTATTTACAAACAACAATTTCAGTTTTCATGTCACTGAGAATGAAGGTACTGTTTTTTGGCGATTTGCGACCAAACTGTAAAGAGGAAAAGCTTATAACTCAAAAACTTGTGGCCCGATTAAAATTCAATTAAAGTCCAATTTTCGTACAAGATATGTAAGTACAAGAGTGCTGTGTAAGATATGTAATGTTAAAATTTGTTATTAAATTACCATCTTAACTTTTATTCTCGAATATGCGTTAAAAAAATCCAGCATTTCCTCTTGATGGGGCTCTTAAAGTCAGCAATATTTAACATGACCAGATTTATATTTAGCCGCATCTTAGGCGTGTAAATTTGTAAACCCTTATTTTAAAAAGTTTAATTTTTAACATAGATTTAATTGAGCGGGCTTATTTCATTTACCTCGGCAGATACCTGCTCTATTAAACGCGCAAACCACCAGAATGCACAGGGCCGGGTTAATTCCGTAGATCTACTCTTACAATTATTGGTTAGTATTAAGTATGCATCTATTTTGTCAGTTGTTTACACTATTATATTTTCCTACTGCCCTTCATTCAGCTGCTGAAACTGAAGTTGGCTACAAATTAATCATTTATTAAAACGATTTATATTTTTTAGTTTATGGATTCTTTACAACACATAAAATCAAAACAAATCGAAACAAATACCAGTTTGGGTGAAAACAAAAGGATAATATGGTCTGTATATAAAGACAAAGCGAGAGTTCTAACATCAAATATAATCAAATAATAAAGGTGACACAACTTCCTCTAGAAAGTTAAGATCACCCAAAAATATTGCACATATCCTTGTAAACACTGTTTTGTGAACATTCAGATTTCCGTGAAAACCAGTAACGTTACAATTTTGTGAATGAAAATTTTGAATCCGCCAGTTTTTCAGTGAAGAAAACACCTCTTGTGTTCCACGCCTTCACAGATGAGTGCGTGAGTGGTTATTTCCTGGACTTAATTCATATAGAAGACACCCTAATTTGTTGCGCATGCGTCCACCAGCCATGTCATGCCACGCCGTGTGGTCCGTGACGATCCAGTGAAAGTTTGCTTGTTAACTCTTCCAGTCCTTAACATCCACTAGACCAAATATCTTACACAAACATCTAAAAGCCATTATAAGTCGTTAGGAAACATCCACGAGCAATATTCAGTTTTCGTGTTCCTGACTTTAACTCTCTCAGTTTTTCAACAGTTGCATCGTATTACTCCATCATGAAGCTCAAGGGAAAAGAGATATGGGGGTTATCAAACCCTCCATGATTTGTCATACGGGGACCCCAAAATACAATTTAAAAAAAGGTAAGTTTTATAAATGAATCTACTCTTAAATAGAACTACTGTATTGCCAACTAGCTAACTTTCATACTTCACATAACTAACAATTATTGGTTTTTACTGAATAATGCCTTTGTGCATACGTATGAACTTGCGTTAAAGCTCAGATTAATCCGTAAGGAGACAGCTGAGATTAATGCCCAAAATCCATCCTCGTGGATCTCGACAGGATGCGGCCCCTACCCCCGACTTTTAACCATCCAGAATATACCGTCACTCCGGAAGCAGCGTAAAAGTCCTTTTAGGACTAAGTGCAAATTCTCAGTCTCTTATCCTAAGAGAAAAAACAAAAACCATGGTAAAGTTCAACAATAAATTCTGCTCGCAGTACAGTATAATATTCAGTCAATATATACAATACGTCTAGATATACGAAGAGATAAAAAAGTAATCAATGTTTTACAGCAAATTGGTTCTTCTGGTTAAATCAAGAATACACATAATTGTTCTCGATATGGTTGAATTAATTTTTCAACGTCATATAAAGTTAATAATAAAGCAATTTGATTAAAAAAAAATTAAATTTTAGTATATTTCTTATTGTAATTGATTATTATTATGTATATGCAAGGTGAAATTTCACTAGAAAAAATAAATTAAATGTTTTTTCCTGTTTCTGAGGTGAATAAGTTTTCAGTTGTACTATTTTTTAGTTGTAAGCAATTTTTAGTTCATTACAGCTCTTTAAAATAGCATTCTTTGGATATAGGAAAAGTACAAATGTTTTATATTATTCCATGAGGAGAAGGCATTGCAAACAGAATTTAAAACATCTTATAATGAGACTGAAAGAAAGAATATTGAAAGTAAACAAACGATTTTTACATCTGCAAGAAAGATCACTAGAGTAAGTAATTTGTAAGTAATGAAAGTAATTTAATTAAGATACATTTTATTCTAATATGATATATTTCGATAAATTTAAAATTGATAAAAATAATTATTACCCTCCGAAACTGTAGTTCCTGTATATACCGTAACAATTTCACGGTTTTCGTTATTAGCAGATTTTACTTCATTTACACAAAGCAGCCTAAATTTCTCACTTTAAAATGTAATTCCTAGTGGAGTGATCAGAAAAATGTTGCTAAATTTCTGTCTTCAGGGTAATAATTTGAAATGGTTTACTTAAAAACTAAAAAAGATTCCACCAACCAAAAATAGATTACACCTCGATATAGAATTGATCAATAATTGGCGTATCGAAGCAGTGTGCTCATCAGTGAACTATCCACGGGTATCCGCTTTATCGTGTGTTTGTTCAGATAACGGTGTTGGTTAATCCATGGATCATTTGCAGTTGATTATGTCATTCGTATATAAAACGTTTAAATTTTCCGGTGCACCATCCCACGAAATCTATATTTAGGACAATTTCACACACCTACTCCACATATTAACGCAAAACGGCACATTCTTATTAATTTCACACATCCATTCAGCTCGATGACGAACTGAAAAGGGGTGATAAAACAAAAAAAAGTGAGACCAAAAGCATTCCGCTAAAGCCTACAGGCTGTAGACACTGGAAGTGCAAGTGTTCCAGATTGCCAGCAGAGTCCTAATGGGGCTGAATTCAGACGTAATCTATAATCTATGAATTCCTCCCAAATCTATACTAGCTGCTCCATGATCTATTATATTTCCTTTGTGCATGTGTTAATTTATGGAAATGTGTAAATTTGACATAAGTAAGGGTTAGAGTGTAAAATAGCGTTTTATTGCCCTGGACTGAAAAAGAGAAAATGCGAAAGGAGATAACAGTAGGAGAATGAGGGAAAGTAAGGAATAAATTCCAGTATCGATAATTGTGACCTCTTCTTTAATATATCTAGGAATAGTCCGATGGATTGACGGATGGAATACCCAAGCCCAAAAGTTTGCTAAGAACTAGTGGGAGTGCCAATTTCCGAGCGGTCTAAGGCATCGGACTTCTCATCAAAAATAGAGATAGTGTAGGTTCAAAATCCTGATTGTGACTGTAGCACTTTTAATCAGTACTATTGACCTTGTACTGTACCGACTCTCCATCTTATTCCGTTTGATAAGATCGTCGCACAGGCCTGTGGCCCTTGAGGACGGAAAAAGGAGTTCGGCCTCCCGTAAAAAATGAAGGTTGTCACGTTGTTCTATTCATTTAGATGTTTGGAAAAGTTTTGCGATTCTTCACTTAAAGAGGAATGTGGGACATAAAATTATTTACAAATCAGCATTCCAAGAGGATTTTTCACGAAGTAATCTTACACAGCCTAAAGGATATATTACTACCAGAGAGAGCTATCCTTTAAAATCTATGTTTGCCATATCTTCACGAAGTGCAAAGCTCTAAACACATACATCTCAATCGCTCGATAGCCAGTAACATTCAAGTTGTCATCTCCTTTGCGCTTTGGATGTTTTCGGTATCCCTCGTAAATCTCTAAAAGATTATCTTACGCCAAGGACAAATCAATATCATGTCGCATACAGACAGCATCGAGATGCTATCACATCTAACCATTGTGTGTTCGGTGCCAGCAGTCTGTACATTACGTACGCAGTCTGAGATACATGCCAAGCGACAGGACATGGGCATATAAATGACATCATCTACTTTTAGTTTGTATTCTTGCACAGAGACAGTTGGTTTGAACGTGACAATCTACACTATTTGTGAAAGGAACTCTAATTTCTCTGGCCTACGTATTTGAAACTCTCCCGCAGGCACTTCCAAAATAGTTATTCCTCACCGTTTCATGCGAGGAATAATATTTCAAACCCAAGCGATTCGTTTCTAAACGCAAGCTGTAATAAATGTTTACGTGCTTATTTTTGACCGTAGCGTTATAAAAGAACTTGTCTTTTAAAAAGGTTTAGCTTTTTTGAGCATACTCTTTCTGAACACTTAAGCGATCATCTACAACACAGTGTTTAAGATTTTTCTGAATTACGTAGAAAAATATCGAAAAATCAATAAGCACATAAATGCGTATTAATCATAACCTTAATATGAAATACATCCCATCATTTAACAATTAAAAGTAGTAACAATAAGGTCATAGAAGTGCACGAGATTTAACATTGTTCTTATGGGACTACAATCAACATGGCCGCCAGTACAGCTGGCTCATAACCCATTTGAGTCAAGACCCAGAATGTTTGACAATGCTGCATTTCATGGAAGACATCCCACTGATTGGAGTCATACTGCATGCAATTAAGTTTTCATTACAATAACTTCACTAAAATAAACTTCTGTAACTGGGATTTTTCCAACCAAACTAAAAACATCCAAAGTTTATCCCCTTCATAAACAGGGAAGCAAAAAGGGGTTGCATAATTTCAGGCCCATATCTCTAGTCCCAAATGTTTGAAAAATTTTAGAAAAAATAGTCTTGACTAAAATCATACACCACCTCAACTACAACAATTTTAAAGATAGAAAACACGGATTTATCCCTGGCAGGTCAACCAAAAGTGCCCTTATTGACTTATTAGAAGATATAATTGACAACTTTAATGGAGGCAGTACAGTTACAAGTGTTTCTTGGTTTAAGTTAAGCTTTCGACTGTGTCAGCCATAAACTTTCATTGCTAACAAAATCAAATTTATTGTTTTAAAGGTACTTCTGTCAAATGTTCGAAAACTATCTTACAGGAAGATAATACGTGTTTGAATTAAAACAAAACATGGGCCCTCTCTGTCCCGTGGAAGGTCTAGATCCTTTGATATTAAGAGAGGTGTTCCACAAGGCTCCGTGATAGGTCCTGTTCTGTTTGTCTTGTTTACTGCTGACCTACATAAATTCCAGGGGTGATAAAAGTATCATATATAAGATATCAGCTACCCAATAATATATGCTGATGCCACGGATCTTATTACAAGCAACAATTCCATTGAGGATCTTAACATTCTTACTTTTGTCAGTCAACAAGGCAAAACAGTATTCTTCAAACAAAGACCTTGTTGTAATACTGGGGCTAAAAGAATTTATCTTGCTTTTGGACGGTTTGAAGACAATTTAACAGACCTCCTGATCTTCAATCATTCTCCTCATTACTTATTGATTGATTCAAAGAGTCAATACTGTTATATATATATATATATATATATATATATATATATATATATATATATATACATATATATATAGGCCTAATTTTGGACCAAATCCTCTGCTGGAACGATCACACTGATGATCTGTATTCAAGACTCAGCACTGTAATACCTGCATTAAAGAGGATCAAACCTATTGTTACCCCTGGAACATTGAAAAGAGAATATTATGTTTGAGGTACACGTTAGACACGGAATAACTATATGAAGAAGCTCATCTGCTGAAAACCTTCATCGTATCTTGGTGGCAGAAGCGTGGTCTGCGAATAATGGCAGGTATGCAACCACGTGAATGCTGTCGAGAGACTTTTGGTCCTTTGGTATCCTGCTAGTGTCCATGTATTTTTTTTAGTTATCTTTAATTGTAGTTGCCAAAGGTTGCTGAAATTCACAACCTTAAGCAATCTCTTTCTGCCGGGACAGGAACAACTTTATACACAAAAACCCATCCTTCAGTGGGGCGAGACTATCATGCAGCAAGAGAATCTCAAGAAATATGACTGTAATTTTAATTTTGCTTGAATTTGATGATAACTCCAACATCCTCCCGACCATTGATAGTCCTACACAATAACAATAAAGTCAATAAAGCTTCGTTCGAATTATCCAAGTCATACAGAGAAATTCAAAGAAAACAAATATTTTTATATAAAACATAACTTTATTTATAACAAACAACAGTAGTCTACAGTAACATTACAAATTAGCATTGCAAGAAGTAATAAGACACCTTCTTAAAGCTAGTCATTTAGAGTCTCATTAATAATATGTATACATGAGCAAAGTTCTTTAAAATATTTAAAACTAGTATGTAGAATAAGTATTCTCACTAAACTTCAACTGTTGTCCATAAAAGGGTTATTTGCTTTGATTGAGTTGTTGAATGTTTGAATCAGTCCATTACCAAGATGGCTTGGTTTCGCTTTTGAGTATATTTAAAACAAAATATCTACTATATAAAAACAAGTCATCTGAATATACTCAATTACTTAAAATGTGTAACTAGCAGTAATCGATATTTCATTTACTAAATATTTCATATCAACGCACTTAAACAACCTGTAAGAGTCTTCTTCTTCCTTATCACTAGACGCGGAGATTCAACGAGAGAGACGAGAAGGTGGTGACAACGATGAAACGAAGATCACAGATAATTTTCCTGGAAAAAGCCCTTTCATTAAATAATTACATAAAAGATTACAAAATAGATTAAAAGGTCCAACTTTCACCTTTTGTGGATTTGTGGGACCTGGTCCAATGAAAGACTGAATGTGACCTGGAAAGGCAATTGAGAAAAGGATAACTGTAAAAGGTTACGTGGAAAAAGTGAACGGAAGCAGATGTTCAGAGAGACCAATAGGTCAATCGAGATCAAGTGACCTGGGAGCTAAGACAAATACTTTTAACGAACCGGATCCATTACAATTTAGGATCGTAGGGATGAAAGATTATATCGAATGCTTTATACCTTTACGCTTTTTTGCTGTTAAACGTCATAACAATTTCCGATTCGTGCATTATTCATGACTTCTTTATTGCACGTTAGTGTTAAAACTTTGGCCTTGTGACTCGGAGTAATTAAGAATAACATAAATGAACACATTAACTGATGTATTTTAATATCCGTTGCCATTTTTATCACGCTAAATTACCATATTTAAATTTTAGACGTTCAGAACTAGAAAAAACCACCTGTTTCTCTTGGAACTGTAGAGAATCAACTGTACTGAAATTAAATAGATGACTATATACAACACATCAACTTGTAATGCAATACCCACTGTTCTCCATTGACCGATATTGACAGAAATATGACTGGTTCGAACCTTTAGTAATGTAAAAATTATTATAAAAACTAAAAAAATTATAAACACATCTGAATTACTCGTCTTAAAGGAGGATATAGATCAAATAAGAAATGCATATATGCTATAATCATGTTGCAGTACATTTATACTGCATATTTAAAGCATTTTAGAAGAAACGTTTCATTTCTTAATTATTAAATTAAAATTAAAAGTTAATTAATCGTCAAACAAAGCTGAATAAAATCATATGGGATTTCAACATGAAACATAGTAAAACATGTTATTAAAGAGTTTACAGAGTTTAAAATTTTGCATGCAATCAAAACATTGCGAGGAATAGATGTTATACCGTTATTTTATGGGTATGTGATGTACGTTAGGAAAATTGAGCATTTACCTTATCAGCGTTATGGTAAGATAAGGTTAAATTTAGATCGCTCAAATTGCTGAATTCCTGGAATTCTAGCGAGTGGAGGGTTGGGGAAGTGGGCTCTTTGTTTGTATACAAACATCATAATCAGTTAGTAGGCTTGTGTTGTGAAGTTGTGCATGCATACCAACCATCACAAGTTAAAAACCGGCTGTAATAAAATAACCTTGCATTTTTATCCTTAAGACCAATATTAAACTTCATGCAGTTATACGCCTTTATTTAAAATCGTAGAAATGTAGATGTCTCATTTTAACGATACACTTATTACTTATTTTGATATTTTTTTGGTTTATTCAAAAAATAATTTATTCAGAAAACAACTAAAAAGCGTTTGGATACGTTTTAATTGGGATTTCCATAAAAAATTGGAAAATCCCAGGGTTATTTTGCTAAAGTTGGCTCTTAATTACAGTATAAGACGAACTGTAATTACAGTAATGTTGCCTCGTTTACTTTTAATAATCCTAGCTCAGAAGCTCGAATTATTTCAAACCAAATTCAAATAACCTACCCTATTTCATTAATGTAATGATACAAAGTCAATGGCCATGATGAAAAGATAAAATCACACAGTATTGTGTGCAAGAATTCTGAATTACCCATTAACCTACCACTCTATATAAATAATTCAAGAATTTTCGGTGCTGCTAGTTTCCTGTAATAGTAATAGTAACTCAAATTACGTATAATTAATTGTCATGAAGTAGCATAATACAGTATACTATGTTTAGTTCTAATAATAGTGGAATTTTTTGATTAACAATAACCTTTGTACCCTATTAAATTTCTTACACACACATATGCAAAATTTTGAAGTACCATAATTGAATGTAAAGAAGTATAAACCGTATAGAACTTATAAACATTCAAGTAAAATGTAAAAAAAACATATTTAGACCCATATCGTAAGTTAAAAATTGGTGGAAATGTGTATTAGACGCGGAAGGAAAACAGGCATCATAAAAACATTTTTTTATTGATTTTTGTAATCATCTCCTGAAATTTAGCGCATTTAGTTATAGTGCAGAATCATTAGTATAGCACATATAAGAGGAGGAAGACGATCCTTTCTAATAGTCTAGGAAAACTTTGATCATTACCCTCGCTAGTGGAATTATCGATGGAATAAGTCAATATGGTATGGTATCAAAAGGGTTAAAAATACGAAACGAAAATTCTTTTCCTAGAGTAAATTTTTTTCAAACTTTATACACTTAAAACATACCTTCTAACATTAAAAAGTGGCTCCTTTTAATCCTTATTCTGCTCATCCTCATGGCCTAGTAAAGGGTTAGATATCACCGGCAGACAACTACATAAAGAAACTAAAAGTAGCAATTATAAGTGTTTGTATATTGTTAGCTACTGCTGGTTTTATATTTATTTACTTGACTTACAATTTATTTTAAGTGTGACAAAAAAATAAAAATATTACCGGTATGTAAGAAAAGGTATCCTTACATATTGTAACCCTTCTGATACCTTTCCATTTGGAAAACCACAAAACTAGCGTGGCTGATGATATATTTATTTTTTAAGTTGTATTCCACTATCAGTTTGAAATAAAACCAGGTTTATGTTTATACAATAGATATTAGCAATCGGTTCCTGGACTACCCAAAAGGTTGATGCTATTTTGCTACACAATTAAAGATTCCTATTACACACACGTTTGAAATCGTGTGTTTGTTTGTTAATATCTGACAAAAATAATTGAGCGAACTTCTGCGGTTTCACGTATACGATTTCTTTATACTTTATTTATAATCACTCTAATCGAATTTTCTTGGTTATTTTATAACGTTTTCATATTTGTAAGATTTCAAAACTAGCATTTTCTGTCTTTGAATATTTTTGCAGAAATGTCGTTACTAAGAATCATACTTTCCAAATCATTTGGTAATCGGTAAAAGAAAATTAGTTAGAACCACAGTCATGCGTAGTGTAAAATAGTGTAACTCAATTAGTATCTTAATAAATCATTGTTAAATATAAATCGAATTTTGACAGACAAAAGCTAAATTAATTAAAATTGGACATATTTGGACTCTTTTAAGTCAAAAACTAATTCCACAGTAGTTATATAGATAGAGTTTAGAAACGCTTCGATATCATTGAAAGTCAAATTGAATACTATTGCATTGAAGAGAAAAAATCGAATCACAAAACTATTTCAACTAATGGTTTGTGTGTGTGTGTGTGTGTGTGTGTGTGTGTGTGTGTGTGTGTGTGTGTGTGTGTGTGTGTGTGTGTGTGCGCGTGTGTGCGTGTGTGTAAGTATACACACATCTATTCTATAAACAAAGTACTGTTTTAATGTTTGAAAATTTGTATAACCTCGCGTTTGAAAGGATAATCAGAGAAATATTTATTCATTAACATTAAATATTACTATAGGAATCTAAGGCTTAGAAAGGTTGAGTCACCATGGAGGTTAATGTGGTGGGTGTGGAAGGGTGGAGGGAATGGAAGGGTGGAGGGAAAGGAAGGGTGGCGGGAATCATCCCAAGGGCGGTACAAGGAGGTCCCAGTCCCTAGGGTCCTATCCCCGCACTCCAGCGACTTCTCGACCGACATTCAATCTTCTACGTGGTTTTATTGCTGCACATAAGGTTTCCGTTCGGGTTATTTCCTCGGACCGATTAAGAACATATTTTTTACCGTAAAATCGTTTTTATAGCAGTATAATTGATGTAAATGTGAAACTCCGATTCATGTGAGAGATAAACAAGTGACTGACTAACAGGAAGTATGACCACCAAAACTGGAACCTCCGGTTCACGAACGGCCATTGTAGTCAATACGGCACGGCATTGAACGCTAATACTCAAGTTCGCTGCTTAAAGTCTGCGTCAGTCGATCTTACTTGCAGGCGTTTTAATGCACTCATATTATACTGCACTACTTGCAGGCGGTTTTAAGCATTTATTATACTGCATTACTTGAAGGCATGTCTAATGCGTTTATTAAACTGCATTACTTGCAGGCATGTCTAATGCATTCCATATTATACTGCATTACTTGCAGGCGTTTTTAATGCTTCCATATTACACTGAATTACTTGCAGGAGTTTTGTAATTCATTCATATTATATTGCATTAATTGCAGGCGTTTTGTAATGCATTCATATTATATTGCATTAATTGCAGGCGTTTAGTAATGCATTCATATTATACTGCATTAATTGCAGGCGTTTTGTAATGCATTCATATTATATTGCATTAATTGCAGGCGTTTTGTAATTCATTCATATTATATTGCATTAATTGCAGGCGTTTTTTAATGCATTCATATTACACTGCATTAATTGCAGGCATTTTGTAATGCATTCATATTATATTGCATTAATTGCAGGCGTTTAGAAATGCATTCATATTATATTGCATTAATTGCAGGCGTTTAGTAATGCATTCATATTATACTGCATTAATTGCAGGCGTTTTGTAATGTATTAATATTATACTGCATTACTTGCAGGCGTTTTTTTATGAATTCATATTATATTGCATTAATTTCAGGCGTTTTTTTATGCATACGTATTATATTGTATTAATTGCAGGCGTTTTGTAATGCATTCATATTATATTGCATTAATTGCAGGCTTTTTTTAATGCATTCATATTATACTGTATTAATTGTAGGCGATTTGTAATGCATTCATATTATATTATATTAATTGCAGGCCTTTTTTGTAATGCATTCATATTATACTGTATTATTTGCAGGCGTTTAGAAATGCATTCATATTATATTGCACTACTTGCAGACGTTTTTAATGCATCCATATTATATTGAATTACTTGGAGGAGTTTTATAATGCATTAATATTATACTGCATTACTTGCAGGAGTGTTAAATGCGTTTATATTATACTGCATTACTTGCAGGAGTTTTTTTATGCATTCATGTTATGCTGCATTACTTGCAAGCGTTTCTTAATGCATTCATATTATACTGTGTATATTCACATTCCTTAAGCTAAACACAATGGATTTAGGTTTACAATTTTAGTTTCTTGTTTTAACTAACTATACATACTTGTTTTTATGAAGAAAGTTCTTTTAATAAAAATGTATTGCATTTTCTGTCTCAAGTTTCGTATGTGTTGATTTAATTAAACATCCGTTTTTTAACCTTGTTTTTGTTTATTACATCGGTCTCTTCAAAATCAAATTCTCTACAAGTTTTTGTTAACAAGTTTTAGTGTTAATTAATCATTTAAAGAAGTTAATGTACTTCAAATCTAAACAGAGCATGTTTTCCGACACCAAATTTCGCATGTTTTGTCTGATATCTCAGACATGGGAAGTTTAACAGGTCTGGGACGTATTTTATTAAATTTTTCAGTTCGTTTTACATAAAATCCGATAAATTTAACACCTAACTTTACGCCACAAAAACCTCAGTTTTGCTTTATTTCAGTCCTCTTCCAGAAAATCGGGCGAAATATTTCGCTAGCCGTTGTTCGTTAATAAAGCATTTCCGGACACATGTTTATATGAACTTTTTCATGATTTTGATGAAAGGAAACCACCTGACAAGTTTGTCGGGTTACTCGTGGGACACCCTGTAGGTATACCAATCATGCATATCTACTTGCTTTCAGTATATACTTGCAAGTATATAAATACAGTACACGTTAGCTCGATTCTTATGGGTATGCTACACTGAGAATGATTGACACAGTTGACTATATGAAAACAGCATATTCAGCTAGAACAAATAGTCCACAAACAAGCAAACCTAATTGGCAAAATCACTCTATAAGCGTTTATTTCTTACCTTATAAATTTTGTTATTTATTACTAACTGAAACCAATAGTATAATTTTTTTTAATATCGCATTTTATTTAGAGAGCATTGTGAATAGAGAAGAGATAATTTCAACTTATCCCTTGATGATGAAGTTCGGTGTCTAGTCTAATCCAACTCTTCATGTACATAAAGTGTATTTATGCTGTTATATTTAGCCAAGAAAAACTTCTTATCAGTGGATCATTTGTTCTCCATAAAAACACAAGTTTACAACTTAAATTTAATTCTAGGTTTCCATCTCACCTAAAAAATAATAAATAGCATAGTAATCATTGAAAGTGGTAAAACTATACATAACACTTTGACTTTCTTTGAAAATTTCCCATTTTTTACTCACCATCATTACGCAAAATACTATATCATGAATTATGATTAAATATGTTGCATTAAATTTCAACAAATCCTTACTAAGGTCGTACAACCTTCAAGCAATCCTTCAGCATGAACAAATACCATCATCATCTATAATTAACAACTAAACTATGTCTTGCCAGCTATAGCTTGTTAGATTCATTAATAGTTATGAGATAAATTTAAAATAACAAAAAATAACTCACACGAGAATATCGTGCTGTCTACCCATTGACCATGCCAAGTTGGGGCCTCCTCCTGACGTCAGAGGAGCTTTGGTCCTGAGAATCCTCCACAACATCCTCCTGTTCTTGGTCCTGTTCCTCCTCGTACTCGTCGAGAGGCGTGGGCCAGCAGGACGCCATCAGGAACATCTGCAGGACCACCAGGAACTCGGCGATCTTCCGCAGCAGGTTGTCCAGGAGCGACATGGCTGAGGTTGGTGCTGGAGCGAGGTGCGAGGACTGACTGAGGGCCCAGGGAAAGTGAAGGTCGCGACCGGTCTACACTCCGGAAGTGGCGGGAACGAGTGGACCTGTTGGCAAAGACGCTGGGTAACATTTACGTTCTTCCTCTTCGTTTTTATCTGGAGGCTGTAATCATGCTGGATTACCTCCGCTTTATGGCAGATGTGATGTAATTGAATTTCGCGTGATTTTTGACACGTAACTTCCTGAATGTATTTTAAGGTTATTATGGTTTTGAAGTTTTACTCTAGTATATTCATACGATAACTCCAATAATTGAT
Source organism: Homalodisca vitripennis (assembly GCF_021130785.1). Lineage (NCBI taxonomy): Eukaryota > Metazoa > Arthropoda > Insecta > Hemiptera > Cicadellidae > Homalodisca > Homalodisca vitripennis. The sequence continues at coordinate 41,528,461 of NC_060211.1, read as the reverse complement.
AAGGAAATTCCACTCAAACCTCCATCTATCCCATTTATTCCGATTGTATAAACAAGGTAATCCACGTGTCATGAAACAGGCTTAGGTAAGGTTACATGTAAACCTTCAAGTATATAGATAATTTCATTCTCTAGATGAGATATGATTTCTGCGGATAGGTAGAGAGACAGACAGAAGGTACGTTGTGTCAGCCTACTGTGCGATACGATTCAAAGACGCTCAGCCAAATCACATGTACTATCATAGGACTCAGTATTGTCTATATAGAAATTAAACTTCACGCGAAAGTCAATAGGGCGGTTTTTTTTTCGAGATATCAATCGAAAAGACAGACAGAAATGCAATTTTTTTCATCTTCTCGAGTAATAGGCTTCGCTAACGCTCAGCCAATTGCTCTACTTAAACAATACCATAATCATATTTATTTGGAATGTACACAGGCGAATACACTCGTACTTTGTGATAATTAAGGTTGTAGGCTACTTCCCTTAGATATATACAGTCTTGTAAATTAATTCAACAATGATAACGTTACTTTTTGGACAGAGCTATTGCAGAATCAATTAGAAACATGTTATTCGATGTGATGATTCCAGTCGGGAACAATCAACGAGAACAACACAGTGTTTACGTCCCTTATCAAGCACATTCAGTTACGTAATGCATTTTGCAACAAAGTTAATAGAACAGAATTATGCAGTTAGAAATAGTCGCTTACCACTCTGCAAATCTATCTTTTGCATCACCAAGAGCTTTCACTCTTGTAACACAGTCAGTCAGTTTGTAACATGTCAGAGTGTGACTGTACAATTAATACTGCTAATTTAAACCAGTACCGTTTTGTACACGGTGAACCTTTTCAGATCAAATTTTCTGCATTGTGATTTCCTATGTCTTTTTAAGTTGTATAAAATTGGATTTCCGATTAGGGAAAATAAGTAGTTTGGTGTAATTTACTATGCCATTCGTAGTGGCATATTATTTATTTATATTTATTTTTCAAAAAATTCGGTTATCTTAAAAAGTTAATCCATGTAAGAGTTTGAGGGCTAGTTAAAAGAAATTGAGTTTTACCCCACTGCCACTGTAGAATTACAGACCTGAAACACTTCTAAGCCGTTATTTATAGGAGTTGTCTCATTTTAAAGAATTGACCAATACGCATCCAAACAGGTTTTTTTCTTGTAATGTAGCCTATAAACTGTGTAAAGTGATTTGGTACAAGCAACTAATAAAATATAATTAAACCTAGAAAAAACTCGTATCTTTTAAATCAGACGTCTTCCATAAATCCACCACTAAAAATAAAAGTCTTATAGAGATAAAATCAATATGGTCATGAATACAGCTGACTCTCAACTTCCACCATCCTGAAGCAATGAATCGATCTAACCATCAAAAAGGCACATCAGACAGAATAAGCGAGGCCTTGCAGTTCATGAAATAAGCTCAGATTGCAAACTCGTGCGAAAAAGTAGCGTACACGGATAGACACCTTGGCCGACAGCTAGGATTGCACCACTGTCTGCTGATTCTAGCCGCAAAACATCCAGCCGTCCTACCTTACGCTGTGTGCAATACCCTCGTCCTCGATAATAGTGTGCCTAGGTCACTTACTTAGCCAAGTGCTTACTGCTGCAGAAAAACACGCAGACTTGTTGCCACGATGACTAGACAGCAGAGATAACCTTGCACTACGTCAGCTAGACGTCTGTAGGTCACTTGTAACACTGCATCGTTACAAAATGTGAGCAGATAAAAGGTGGTGTTATTTACATTGGAGGATTATAAAAATTCATACAGTCAATTTGATATAGGTACGGGGTGTCAATAGTTTGTTTAACAAGGGTATGATGTAAAGGTTGATTGTTGTGCTCAACGGTGAAGCTTCTTCTTCGCAACTGACCCATTGTCACAGTTTCGTGTCTAAATGACAATTTGACTTGCGAATATGGGCTCCGTAATCAGACTCAGCTCATTTGAACGCCAAGTTCCTCAAATGTTTCTCAAAACATGAGTCGCATTCAGCTCAACTGAACGCCATGTGCCTCAAAACATGAGCCACATATATTTGGCTCAGCTCATCTGAGCGTGCCTTAAAATGTTGGTCACATATTTGGCTCAGCTCACTTGAACGTCATGTACCTGAAAATGTGTCACATGTTTGACTCAGCTCAATTGAACGTCATGTGTCTGAAAATGTGAGCCAGATTTTTGGCTCATCTCAATTGAACGTTTTAAGCCTGAAAACTTAACTCACACATTGGCTCAGCTAATTTACCGTCTTGTATCTGAACTCAACCTATCTAATTAGTTATGCTTTATGACAACACAACAATGTATAATACAGTTCTCTTTGTTGCTTCATTGCCTTTAAATTGAGTCAATTTATAACTCGTTGTGACCAACAAGACAATTTTGCAGGTAAAAAATGAAAGGTAATATAAACTCAATTTCTAAACCACCAACAATGCTACTTATTGGTTATAAGGAGTCATATACTTATCGTTAACTATTACTTAACAATTTGCAGTGACGGTTATTCGTATTAAAAACACCTTCTATTCCAAAAGCAAATATAGCCGTATATAGGTGAAGGCCGAGCTGAACTGTCAACTCTTATCTTATCAACTGTATTCTGTTTGATAAGATCCTCGCACAGGCCAGTGCCCCATGAGGACGAATAGAATAAAGGCCTTAAAGGAGATGGGCCTCTCCTTAAAAATCTGACGGCGTCCCCAACACTTTTACACCCCTTTTGTGGTGGCAGAGTTGTAAAGATGTCTTGTTTTAAAAATGTATTTAACACGTACCCAAAAGCTTTTTAGTTTATAAGAATTTGTATTTGTTGTTAGAAAGTGTCTTAAATTTTATGCACTTTATCAATTATATATCCAAAAATGTGTACAGTTTGGAATAAAAGTAAAAAGGTTTTGAATCCGATATAATAGCATCTTTAAAATGAGACTCCTCCCATATTTTCGGATTAAGACTCAAGATCATTTCACTACAGCAGACTCTGAAAAGAATATTAGCACATAATAAAACTGTTATTGTAATTGATTAGCCATTTAAAAAACGTCTGCTATCTATCTAATACTACAGTAAACATTTTATTCGGACGTAATATAAGATTAAGTTGTGTATAGAAGTCACGTTTGTAATTAATGGTTAGTTTTTACTCACTCCTGAAATTCGTTGTGCCTGATTTAACACATCCACTGAAGACTTCACAGGTTGAGCGTGGGCGACAACCAGGAGTGTAACCCGTGTGATATCGCCGTGAGGTGACTACCGTACTTAGTAATAAACAACCTTTCGATTTTTATTACCAACTTCTTCCACGACAAAACCGACAAACCCCTCCAAAGCTGAACCAAGGCAAATGAAAAGGAACATAGCAATCACACAAGACGTGAGCCATTTCCACACGGTGAAAGTAAGAGTCCTAACTGAGAGTGAGCGACCTACCCACGAAAGTTGCTACATCACAACAATGACGTATATACACAAGATCTCTCTCCACACAGCGTTTGACGCTAGGCAACGTATTATGCTAAATATTTAAAGGTATTGAACGCCTCAATAGAGTTCAAAATTTCAATTCTAAGACTCAATTCGTTCTTGAGATATGTTGAGGACAATGAGGCTTACCTAATGCTCACCCAAACTACATGCAGGTACATGCACCGTTATAAGACACAAAAATGAAATTTCGAAGCCAAACTTAAAATCTGTAGCTCAATTCGTTCCTAATATATTCTTCGGACGACAGACAGACAGACAGACGACCAGACAAACATACAAAATACGAGCTCTTGAGTGATAGCCTTCACTGACGCTCAGCCAATAAATAATATTCAACGCCAACGCCAACGTCATAACAACATAAACCATAATGTATTAAGTCTGTAGTTTAATATTTTCTCGACATTCCGAGACAGACAGACAGAAAGATAACCAGCCCCCTGAGTGATAGCCTTCACTGACGCTCAGCCAATAAATAATATTCAACGCCAACGCCAACGTCATAACAACATAAACCATAATGTATTAAGTCTGTAGTTTAATATTTTCTCGACATTCCGAGACAGACAGACAGAAAGATAACCAGCCCCCTGAGTGATAGCCTTCACTGACGCTCAGCCAATAAATAATATTCAACGCCAACGCCAACGTCATAACAACATAAACCATAATGTATTAAGTCTGTAGTTTAATATTTTCTCGACATTCCGAGACAGACAGACAGAAAGATAACCAGCCCCCTGAGTGATAGCCTTCACTGACGCTCAGCCAATAAATAATATTCAACGCCAACGCCAACGTCATAAAAACATAAACCATAATGTATTAAGTCTGTAGTTTAATATTTTCTCGACATTCCGAGACAGACAGACAGAAAGATAACCAGCCCCCCTGAGTGATAGCCTTCACTGACGCTCAGCCAATAAATAATATTCAACGCCAACGCCAACGTCATAACAACATAAACCATAATGTATTAAGTCTGTAGTTTAATATTTTCTCGACATTCCGAGACAGACAGACAGAAAGATAACCAGCCCCCTGAGTGATAGACTTCGCTAATGCTCAGCCAATAAACACGATTACTTTCCCCCAAAAATTTATAACTGTGTAAACACACCAAATGCAGGTTTAGACAAAAAAAATGTTTGAAAAATATCTTAAAACGAATAGAAAGCATTAAACAAAGATGAAATGTATTAAAAAATATATTTAAATATTGGAATAATTGTTTTGATGATTTTAGGTCTTATAGTTTTTAAATGTTTTGTACACAAAAACTATTAACGAATTAGTGAAGCTGCGTTATGGAAACACTCAATAAGTTTTAAAGAGGAGATTTTAAATCTACTTTAACTGAAGAGAGGTTAGGAATTGATGTTTTTAGAATAGGATTCAAAATCATAATCGAACAACAATAAGACAAACCAATAAAAAATCTCAGTACGCATTTCCAGGAAGTATTGAACTTCAGTGAATGGTAAGTTACTTTGTAAAGTATTGGTTACTATTGCAAATGGAGGGGCAAAACATATTTCAATACTAGAATTAAATGTGTGAATTAAAACCTCTCTTGTGCTTCAGTAAAGGTTTCTTCCACTCAACTTGAAATATAAGTATGATAAAGTATTCTTCATAAATCCCTACGATAGTCATTTGCACATTTTAAAATTATTGTGAAATGTTAATGTTGGTTGATTAAACAATTGATAAAAATGAAAGTGTTTTTGAAAAATATTGTATTGTTGTTATTACGCTTATAAGATGACAGTGGGCCTATTACAAAGAACACTTATGAATAAACCAATCTGAAAAATTAATCCAGTTATTAAAACTATTAACTATTCACTAATTCATTTACAAAAGCAATGTTCGGTTTCCGGTATTTTTTATTGGTAGATTTGTAACTGAAATAACTCAGAAACAACCTGGAAGCCAACAAGAGCCGGTTTTCTGCCTCATCACTACCAACCCGCAGCCGGTTGGTTCAATGGCAATTCACATTTAATAATTGCCTTAGCCTTGGCCAAACAAGTTTTTGTAGTTTTTCTTGAACATGTTTGGAAGGTCGTAGTTAATTTGAATCGAAATTGAACACAAGATATGAAAACCGGCATGATGGCTTGGGAATTGAAGTAATTTGCAACTCAAACAACTGCTTTATCAAATGACAAACACGTTAAGTATGGCATAAAACCAAACAATAGACGTTGCTAAATTATTGTTGCTAAAACATCGTCTTAACTTCTAAATTGACTTTAATTAGATGTTTATTTGTTTATATTCAGATTAAAATCTGAGTGGTTCTGAGGTCTGCTAATTGTAAAGCCTTATTAAATCATGTTTGTTACTTAAGCAGTTAATTAGTTATTCACAACATAGTACAATCTCTACTAGACTGTAAAAGGCATACGTATTTAATGGCTGAGCGTTAGCGAAGCATATACTCGACGGGCTGTAAAATTTTATTTCTGTCTGTCTGTCTGTCCGTAGGATATGTAAGGAAAGATCTAACATACACTGGATATTTTGTATGAAGCTTCATGGGTAATCATGACAGCTGTGAGAAAATGTAGAACAAATAAATTTGTACAAACTGAGTATAAGTATGTGACACTTTACCATGTGTTATAGTAACGCATATAATTGTCCACGAAACGTGAGCGAAACCTGTTACGCGACACGTTGGCGTACTCCTATTCTTATATAGGCCTACATGCAAGAACGTAGCCAGGAAAAAGATTTGGGAAGGTCAAGACAAAAATCATTTCCTGTAGTGGACAGAAAGGAAGGCCCTATTTTGTTCCTTAAAACATTTTTGACCCGTTTCTATACTGAGAACGATCTTTCAGCAGTACAAGTCTGTAATGATGAAAAGTAATAATAATCGTTTACCAAAAAATTAATTTAAAAAATTTTAAATTGGGGGTCCGGGCTCCTTGCCGACTACATCCTTGCCCACATGCATTCTTGAATACAATACATTATCATTCCTATGCATCCAATATGAAGACCAAGATCTTAGGGAAATATGAAGAAAGGAACTTTTACAAATATAATTTGAACACTACAATACAATCATACTTGAATCAGCACAAAATATGTTTTAACATAATGTTACAAACATTTAATTCCAAACCGTATTCCAACACAAAATATTTTCTCCATATGTATACGGCTAATTTGTGAACATGAGCAGTATGATTGGGACTTTCACATTTACATGTGTATGTAAATTGCGGTTTTCGGCCATGACTCATCGTATACACGTTGTTTCTATTGCTCATGGAATTTATTGTTATGTTAACCTTAAAGTTCCAATATTCACAGACGGAAAAAGTGTGATATCTATTGATAAGTCCAAAACGGCGGTTGATCAAACAGAACATAGTAATAATTTTCTTTCTTATTAAAGCGTCTACATACGACTCTAAATAATCTTAACACAAAACATACCAAACAGTCTTAATACTAAGGAAGATCACAGCCCTATTAAGATCTATTCAATAATTTAGTTTCAATCAATGCTTCAGAAGGGATATTAACGAACGATATAGCCTATTGGATTTAATAAACTCTTCTTAGACACAAAATCTTCAAAATGTCTGCAAAACGAGATTCCAAAGGAGATATTTTATACATTTATAGTAACTTATTTTAAAACATTTGAGGAATTGTAAGGTTCATAAAACTTCTACAGCTTTTAAGTTGATTTATATATTTTTTTGAATTCAAAACACACGTACATTTAATTGAGTTCGGGTTAGTAAAATTATTTATATGAGTAATTCTTTGTAAAGTAACTATTTTTTTTTTAACTTGAGTAAATTATTGAATCCATTCTGAACTTTGATTTTACTTCCCCATTTTCATATTGTTACGTCCCACTTATATTTACACCTACTATAGTACGATAAATATCAATGCAAGCCTGGGTTGTGGCAAATAATCTGATTTTTTATGCGCTTAGGTATGAGATACACTGTTTAAACTTCGTATTACTCTATAGAAGATTAGTTTCTTGTGATAACACTAGTACTAAAACTATATATATCTTCAATAAGAATAGAAAAGAATAGAAGAAAAGAACATAAAAATTCTCTATATTTCGTCTTAAGACATTTTCAAGAGATATACAGTAGGCAAATAAGCAAATATATCAACAAAAAATAATAAACAAAAGAAACATCATATGTTAATAAAACTAATTTTGAATTACGTACAAAGAGTAAATAATTTTGCTTATTACAAGGAATATAAAGTTATAAATTAAAATTGTAGTTAAATGTGTAATGTTATAAATTAAAATTGTAACGTGTAATTTATACATACTGCTATCCGTATCTCAAATTTAGACCATCCGGATGTTTAGTTTGTAGCACCCTCTGATGAGCTATTTCTAAATAATTTATTTTAAGTTTATGGGGGTTCTGAATTTTGTTAATACTTTTTAGAGAAAAGCATTCATCGAATTTTTTGTTATGCTCCATTGCGTGGGCCGAAATAGGATTTGATTTAATTTCAAGATTTGTATCGCTGCGATTTTTGTTCATTCTAATGTGCAATGGAGTTATGGTCTGACCAATGTAGTCCCTTCGGACAGTCTTTACATATATATATATATAGGCAGCTATCCATAAATACATTAAAAATTACAATTATTAAGAAGTACTAAAACTTATCTCTTATTAGTAAACAAAAAAGCCGAACGGCCAAGTTTGCAATGATATATCTCGTACTGTAGTAAATGTTAGTAACCAAACGAATAAATAATAATCAGAGTACTTACGAGAGAAAGTTGGAACGCAAATGTAGAACTATAAGATACAAGCGAAAACACAAAGATTACTAGTTTTGAAATGAAACAAGAACCAATATTGATTCGCAAACAAAAACCAAAAACAGCAATATCAGACAAATACTAAGATAAAGAAGAGAATACATTTCACTGCATAGAAGCTAAATAAAACGGTGACATTGGAAGAAAGTTATTATGAGAACAGTTTGAATAGCAAGTGTTGTGGTCCAGATAAGGTGAAAGGAGTAACTAAGACACTTACCGTGAAGCAGATTTGATAAGGAAGGCCGACCAGGTGTGAGTTTGTTCGCGCTGGTAAAACAGACAGGCTGCCGCGCCGGTTATCGTGACTAGCGAAGGTCAGGAGTGGATAGACAGGCTAACGGAAACGGAATGGAACTGGATATAGAAGTGGCAGTGGCGGGGACTGGAGTAGAGTGACGGAGTGGAGAGAGACTGGCATACGATAGCAGATGTGTGACTTCCCAGAGAGAGGCTGGCATACTGCTCCGCACTGCAGTGGCAGTCGTCTTGCTAGCAGTGGATTAGTAAAGTTTAATTACTTCTGTTTGCCCTAAGGGTGGTTAAGGTCGGTCCTTTAAGTAAATTAAAATAATAACACAATAATAACCGGTAGAATGATGAGATTAGTGTGGTTTCCAGGGCCGTACTCAGCTTTGGCGGCACAGTATGTCCCGGCCCCGCGCAGTGGTCCACACCAAACCACTCAAACTTGTCTATGTAATATTTGATTGCTCACTCAAGCATTTGTGATCAACCTTTAGAATTGTACCATTTTACGTTATAGTTACTATCTCGAGAGATGTTTACTTTCGTCGCAATCAGCGCGACCACTATCGCAGCTTTCCTGACCGATGATCTGAGGTATTTGTAGATAAGATAAGATAGGAAAGCTAGCCGACCTCTATTCTTGTGAAACAAATCAACTATACTTCCGTGGAAAGTCAATTCTCATTTAAAACGATTACAATGTGATGTTTCCGTATAGCCTATAGCATTCTGCCAAGAACGTAGCCAGTAAAAATTTGGTAGGGGGAAGGGTGCAGACATGTGATATTTTAACGTAGTGAATGGAGAGTAAAGCCCCATTGTTTTCTCTAAACAGTTCTTGACCCGTTTCTTTGTTGAGGACGATATTTCAGTAGTACATGTCAATAGAACTGAATTATTTAAATAATAATAATAATCGTTTACTAAAACAGTAATTGAACAAATTCAAAATTTGAAGGGGGTCCGGACCTCTTGGAACCCCTCTTTGGCTACGTCCTTGCATTTTGCAAGGTTTGTAGTTGTCTAACAAAATTGACCCAATTGTTGAAATATCAATGTTTTTTAACTCAAATTATTATCAGCCACAACGTTTACATTGATGTAATTGGAGTTTCTGAGAAGTACATGCCACTTTTTGGGATAGTAATAACTTTATTACTAACATCTTTTTTACCTTTGTGCAAAATATGAAAAAAAATTGACTCAAGATGAAAGGGTATTTTCGAGATACCCAAGAACGAACACGGTTAAAATAATGCAAGAATAATGTGTTTTAAAACTAAAAACCAATTGCAGACGTGACATAAAATCTCTGTAATAATGAGGTAATCTCATAGTAAAAGACTTTTGTAGTAATTCATTAATCTTTTGCAGATTATAAATTTTTTTTGTTAGTTTTCAATACTACGGCCTTTATTTTATTGTTGTTACATACTACAAAATAAATTGAATAGATTATGGTAAAGATCTGTAGAGTGGTTTCAAGATTAGGCATTTCAGGAAATGGGGGTTAAAATAATAATATCGAGTCTTTAAAGTGAAAACGTATAGGATACCATGAATTAATAATATTCAAAGTACTTTTAGCTATTTATTTCGACCGCCAAGCACATTGTCAAGAGTGTTAAATCACACAGGCAACCACACGTCATCCTGACACCATGACACAGCTGTGACAAATGTCTGTATGATTTGTGTGACGGTCAAGTTTCGACTGATAAACGGTGCTCGCGTTTAACACCAGGAAGTTCGTTTTTATAGAATTTGATTTGTTGTTGACCGAGTGCATTGATCGAATGAAGCATCTACTTCAAGTCAGTTGAAAAAGTTCATCTCCATATTTTGAAAAACACTTTTACACTGGTTATGACCTTGACATTTAGGTCTAATAAAAATTTAGATTTTTTCATTTTGAATTGCAGTGCTTTAGATCTTGAGATTAATTAAAATGTTTGCTCAAATAATTATTACCTGTATTTTAACAACATCTAGCTGTCATCCGCGGCTTCGCACACAATGTCTTAGGTTTGGACGTGTATGACCACTTGTTGTTCCAGTGAATTTTATTTCCGTCGCCAATGTTGAATTTGCTTTCCTGTCGCTTTCAAGATAATATTTCAAATACTGTAATTTATTCCGCTCTTGGTATTTTTTGTCCCATAGTCGATTTTGTCTTGTTTCCTTGATCAAGGAAATACGTCAAGAAACTTATATTTATGGGCATTGTAATTTGTTCCGGTCTTAGTACTTTTTGTACCATAGTTGATTTAGCTTTGTTTCCCCAATAAGGAAATATGTGACCGCAGCTAGGGAGGGACAAGAGGGTAAAATTGTAGGGGCGGTAAAATTAAGGAAGTCGTTACGTCACCACTATAAACTTATAGTTTAATTAGTCTTGACACAAATCGCTTTAGTCTATTATTTTAACCTATTATAATTACCTATTATTATTATTATTATTGATATTGGTATCATCATCATCATTATTGTTATTATTATGATTTTTGTTGTTGTTGTTGTTATACTTATTATTATTACTACTACTACTACTACTATTTTTACCTATTATTATTTTATATAGCAGATATTACTTAATTTGCAGATTGTTGTGTTCATCTCTGTTAAAATACTATAAACTACTACAAAAACATATTGAATCACATAAAATTGGGCAGCTGAGCTATTTCTCATAGGAAAATCAGGCAGGATTTATTTCTTGATGTGTTCACCAAAAATATAAGAGAAGATATAATGCTCCTTGATGTTTAACTGCAATCTAGATTCGCAACAAACAAATAACAAATATTCCAAAATATAAAACTGAATAATAATTGTCCTGAAGTTGTGGAGAGTTTTATAGATTTTTTTCTTGTTTATGTTAACTATGGAATGTACTTCTCAGGAAATCATGAAAAAGGCGAGTAAGGATGTTATAACTTGAATATGAAATTATGTAGAAGACAATAATATGATAACATGGTTGGTAAAATACCAAGGTAGAATATTGAAAGTAAATAACCTCAAAAAATTTGAATTTTTTTCCTGCTCAGCTCCTTCCCTAAACTTAGTCAGGGTTCCCGCTGCATGCAGCGTACCCCCCCCCCCCGTATGCAGCGTATTTGTAATCGAAGTCGAAACAAATATGTCAAGAGCGTTAGCTCAAAGAATAAGTTTGCATTGACACGCAATCCAAAAGCGTTTTGACCGTCATGGAGTAACGGAGTAACATTGGTTTCTGGGCGGAACATTGGAGTAAATTTCCAAGTTCCATGGCTACTTCGCCATGCTGATAAGTTCCGAAAAATAGAACGAAAACAGGATCACACGCAAAATGGATCATAACTCGATTCCCCATTATACAAGACACTTTGTCCAGGCGACAAGGCTTTGTCACAAAGAGATCGGTTACCCTTTTGGGATCCGTTACTAAGTGACGGTCAAAACGCTTTTGGATTGCGTGTCAATGCAAACTTATTCTTTGAGCTAACGTTCTTGATATATTTGCGGATTTTCTGTTTCGACTTGGATTCATCTCTCTTCAGCTTAAGAGTTCGTGCTAGAAGCAGCAAATTTTCGCTTCAACACACCCACCTTAGGACAGGAGGTGTATGGTAAAAAGTAAATAATAACATTGAACTTTTTATTGTTTACATTACTTTTTTATTACAAATGTTGAGTAAATCTGATTAAGAACACAACAGAGTCTTTGTTAAATTGTTTCGTTGTCTGTATGTCCGTGCAATAAATAACCCTTGATAAAAAGTTCTTGACATTTAAATCTTGATAGTAGGTTTCTCTTGGCCCAAGTATGAACTCTATTAACTTTTTGTTACATACTGGTATCATGCCTAAGCAAAACAGCAACGGGAGAAGTGTAAAAGAAGCAAATGTGTAAATACACAGTACAGTCGTATGACATCATGGTAACACATGTGACAAAGTTGCTTTGTTGGAAAGGTCAGTAATGCCTTTGTTCTACGGCACACTTATATACTCGGTCGAATCGGTTAATTCCTGTTTTATTTTAATTTATTTTATCTTGTTGATTACAAATGTTGTATTGATAAAATAGGTAATTGGTAATTGGCAAATATCTAAGGCTCCAGTACAAATTTTAGCTGGAGCGAGATTATTTAAAATCACTGTATAGGCTAAAATAGTATTATTATTGTGTTAAAGTAAATATTTTTAATTTTAATTCATATTTATACTCTTTCCTCGCTTGCTTGTTAAACCGACTGAAACGGGTACCTTTTTTCTGTGCATAGCCCTTTGAAATAAAATGAAAAATGTCTTTATTGAACACAAAGAAAAACATATTCAATTTGCGAGGTTAGGACTATTAAGTCCTCTCTTACACCTAGCCGTAAATTTATAAACTAGACTATTAGTGTAAAACAACCTCACCAACCTATTAGTGTATCTTTGCCTCGTAAAGAAAGATTGCATCAGTATGGCTTGTTGAAATACCAAATTAAAAGTGAATTGGTTAGAAATATTTATACTAAGCTATTACGCTTGTATATTTTATATTAACATCGAATTAATTACATTATTATTATTAAAACCATACAAATTATGTATTTAAAAACTTAGATAATTCCACTTACTTGAACCTTAATAGACTGAAAGCTTGTATGCACGTAGCTGGTTCCTAAAAAATTATTATTTTCTTAAACTATTTTGTCTTTATAAGAATAAAATAATATATCGAAAAGTTTTGTATAGTAAAACTCACTATTTAAATAATTATAATTAACAGTGTATATTCTGAAACGACCGAGAAACCATGTTTTACAGATAAATACATAGGGATATTATAGTGAAACTTTAAATTTGATGAATAGCCTTCAGCACTGTACAATTAAATTATGAAAGGATTGTTTGCAATCATATATTAATCAGGTTTGTAAACGTATTAACCCTTACTGCTCCTTTGGTATCGTTAATTAATTGTCCAAACTTTCAACGGTCACCATCTTGAAAACTTTAGACATGTTGAAAAATATGTAGGTATAAAATACGAAATTACTAAAATTGTCATAGAGTAGGTCTCTTTTGTGGAACACTACTTGGTATGGTATGGAAATTTAGGACACATGCGTACAACCGTCGCGCCGTCTTGAAATTATTAATTTTCTGAGGCTGGTTAATTAACTTATTACAAATAATTGCATATCGGTACTAGTAACTATCGTTTAGACATAACAACAATTACTATACTCACTCGTATTACTGTTATGTTTCTGCACACTTCTCAAAACTGTGAACGGCTATATACTGAAAACCTCAACCGTCAATTAGCCGAGAGGTCACGAGTTCGATTTCCGGCGAGGTTTATCCAAATTTGCAAATTCATTTACACTTTTACACATCACTGTCATGGACTTAGAGAGAGAAGCTCCTTACTAGAATAAGGACAGATTGATATTTGAAATCAATCAGAATTAAGTAGCTTTTATGTCCTTTTCAGTTAAGTTTTAAGACCTAAATACTTAGGTACTCTTGTTGAAATAAACAGGTTTTTTGTTGAATTTAATGTTTCATTTTTTATAATCCTTACACTGTGCCGTTTTGAAACATTTTCCAAATTTCTCTTTTCACAATTTGGATTGGCCCTAATATTTAAACCAGTCTGAGTCCATTTAAAGTGCATTATGTTATTTAAGTTCGGGATGCTTAAACTTTTGAGAATAGTATGAGTAATGTCAGCAAATAAAACGAGGTCTTCATCAGAAACACTGTAAAGGTCATAATAAAAACATGGAGCCTAATATTGAACCTTGAGGTACGCCAAGCACTACATCATTGAGTCTCTCAATAGCCACCATTCAGGCCAATAATCAAGAAGGAAAGCAACAAGAGCCTGTTTTAGAGTTCAAAGGCCGTATGTTATCCGAAGATTTCAGGAAGCCTGAGGTACCAACTCGTTTTTTCCACAATAAATGCTGGAAGAAATAGAAATCTCAGTGATGAAAATTTCGATGACACCATGCATCACAAATAAAATTACGTTACGGGTTTTCCCTTCTTTTCTTTCGTAGTAGCGAATAGCCATTCTAAAATTACTGGTCGGGTAGGTTATATAGAGCACAGGATGTTCTTACTCACCGTAAATCTGACTTATAATTGACAAAAAAGTATTTATTATGTTTAAAATATAACATGGCAAGTATAATAATAGTTAAAGTGACATACATTCATGTCATTTAATAGCGATAAATACATTTTTAATACGTAATAACTTGAGTTTTCCATCATATTAGTAGGAATAATTTTATTGTAGGAAGTTTATCAAACACTAAGACCGACCAATTCTTTCAAAATAGTTACCAAAAGAAAATCACACGTTTCATGAACCGACTCTTATCAGACATATCATCCGCAAAAGAGGATACTCGGTGATTCCAATTATTATCAGACTGTTTTTTATATGAATGGGGTGGTAGTGTATATTTGAGAACACAGTTTATTATGTAATATTTTATATTTAGTGGCTAATGGATAGTTTTAAGATATGGATTGTTTAAAAAATTGACATTGATTCATGAAAAAGTCAAATGTAGGTTTCATTATGAAATGTTGCTATTTTTCCATTTCTTCGTGGAAAAATAATAAGTTCAACGTTTAGGTGACAAAAGTATCATCACTTTCAATAAAAACGAATTTGGAGGAAGGAGCGGAACATCTACGTAGAATGTACTCAGATGTGTATTGTCGCTGCGAATGCCCATGTAAACATTTATAATGTTATTATAGCGTAAAGTAGCGGATTGGAATAGATAGGTCAAAGTAGAAACGTAATTACATAAAATTTAATATAACAGAGAGGCTACTCGTACTCAAGATTTAACATTTTGATATACTGAAATTTAATAGACCGCATTTTTATTCACATAGTAGAGAACAAAATTTCTAGAGCACAGCCTAAATATTGTCTTTAGTTTAAGTTATCCCTCCTAAATCCTAACTATTATTATAAACGCGAAAGTGAGTTTACTTCTTTGTTTGTTTTTTTTTACCGATTCTACTAAAAATTTACATGGACAATCTAGGGTCCCTGGTTAACATATAGGCCTATTCTTGTTTCAAAATTCCTCCGGGATACGCGCCACTGGTTTCTAAAGTTTCATTACAGCACGCAAATATTGTTAATCGAACAAGCCTGTTAAATGTAATTAGCAGTTTTTTGTAAACATTGTTTTATGACAGCACAACCATACGGTTAATTATTTTAACCACTATTTTTTAATTGTTCACATTTATACTGAAAGCATAGCATAAGCTTCAGAGTAACAACACTTGTGAACCTTTTCTGCAACCGCTTTGGTGCAGAGAGTAAGGCAATATCCAGATAAGAAAATAAAAGTTTTAGTAAAAATATACTTTTAACTACATACTTAAACAAAAAATTAAGTTTGAAGTACTTGGCCCATACTCTAATGCAGATGTAAAAGACACGGTTACTATAACTTTTATCATAAATTTAAAGAAATTTTTTTTAAACCCACCTTAGTTGCCATTTGCCAAAAGTAGGCTTCTCAGATCTGTGTTTGTATATATAATTTCTTGATCGGGAAAAAAGGGAAACTCAACTATTGAAAAACACTATGGACGGAATATATTACAATGGCCAAAAATATACACTTTTTGACATATTCTTGATAGTGGCAACAAGGCAAACTCAACAGTTACGTAGTACTCATACACGTGCCTACGAAATTGCGTGCAAAACCGCGAGTACACATTCTCTGTTCTGGATAACAAACAACCAGTGTTGTATCAAAATAGAGAGATTGCACAGTGATAGTTGACCTCTAACATTTAGAACACACAACTTACTTTCTTCATTTAATAACTAAATTCATCCCATTGGAGCGAACTGAAGTGATTTCGCCGACCACGGTGTTTGTTCAAGCGTGGAGAAACAACTCATTATGTTTGGTTTATTCAGAGACTTCACTGCGCTGATTCTGAGGCTAGTTAATTAGTTTGACCCTTTGAGTGCAATGTGAGTTTACATTTTATTTAACTTTCAAACTGTACTCAAAACTCAAATACAGAGGTTCAAAGCAATTCACTGGAATCTGTTCTGGGAAATGTCGTAAAAGTTTAATCACCAAAGTGGATCTACCAATGTCCTGTTTGCTTTCGCCCGTTCCTGGAATTTTATTGTATGATTTTCCTTTGTTTGAATATAAATAGTATCAATTCTGTTGAGTTGTTCAATTGTTTTAGATAACTATAGAATGCTTATTATAACAGTATATATTTAAAAATAATAAACTACAATGCAGACCTGCCAGCTTATGATGCGACCTTTTTTTATTTGTTCGAACATTTATCTTACAAATTTCTCTGAAATGCTCGTACGCTCTCTTAATACGTACAGCATTTCGATCCACAATAACGGCCGATCAAGTACCTTTTTTTTAATTTTCAACTCAATTATTTATGGACCCAAATGGTAGGACTATAAGATGTTTAAAATCCGTATACCATTTTCTAAAACTTTTGTTGTAAAACTTTTTTTGTATCTCGAATGTTTTTGGATATTGATTACACGTATATCCCATACGAATTTTTCTAGCACAGGTATGCTGAATGACATAAGTTGTTACAAATATATCAGCAAAGTTCATGGCCTGGTGCACCATTTCAATGGAATTTGGCGGTCGTTCATAAATTAAAACTCAATCATTTTTGGACTTTGACATAAAAGTGAGAAGTTTTCGGATTTCATGTAACATTTCCTAAACTGTTTCAAATTTTTTTTTATCTCGAAACTGTTTTCTAGTTATCGGTTGATTGCATGTAAATCCCATACGATTTTTCCGAATAAATTAATGATAAATCAGTTCAAAAATGATACAAAAATTCATGTCGCAAATATCTCGAATAAGTTCATTGAACTATATATTCCAATATAGTGGCCAAATACTTCAAATCAGTAATAGGTGTTTGCTTTTTATTTCGTCTGAAGTGAGAACATTGCTCAGTTCTCTAAAGGCCTAAGTTGGTCAACGTAGTTTTGTTGCTCCTACATATTGTACACGATATGTTAGTGTCTTTTTGTGAATAACTCTATGGGTGATCAGATTTTATACGTTGCAAAATATATACTTCACATACGATGTAAATTCCTCAAATTTCACAGCTTGCCTATCCCACGAAAAGTTCAATATATCTCAGACCGTTGTACTGCGACATAAAACGTGACAATTCTTACATTTTATGTTACATCACTAATGTTTAATCCGAGTAATAAAATGAAACTTCCATCACTGCATTATGTTTTGAGACGAAATGCTTCATGAGGACACTTGGCACAGCCTGATATGGCCTCCAATAACAGTATCATCATCTGAACTCTGGCACAAATTGTTATACATCCATGAAATCAGCCATGTATCGGTATACATTTCTCTAACATATGTTACTGTTTGTTTCATGGCAGATTGAGCATGGCCTGTCGTACAGAACCATAAAAAGAACAACTTAAATTTCCTCCTAGATTAGGGTGCTGGGATGGGGGATTGATTCTCCTGATGACTTAATGTTAGTAGATCAATGTGATCATGATAAATGGATAAATTTTTTGTCAGTGTTCCTCTTAGAGCATTTGGTCTCAAAATATACTGCAGTGATGTATTTAATTTTATTTCTCTGATGGAACATTAGTAAGCCACAGTTTATAAAAAGAGGGGCTTCATCTAAAACTCTAATGTGATTCTGAAGCTGTTCAAATTTTAATTTCTTATAATGTCTGAGTTGCATCATTGGTGCCAGACACAACTTCTTCTCATTTTAGCTTCCCATAATGACCATTTTGGTAGATTTATCGACGTTCAAAGTTTTTTTTTTTTTAATAAAATAAAAGACGACTTCATTGAAAGGTGAAGCTAGGATTATTAGGTCCTATGTATCACATAACTCAAACAGCTATTTCAGAGCTGATATATTGTCTCAATCATCTGCACACTTAAGTGATTGTAGAATTAAATCTACAATTAATGATCTATTTTTTCTGTTAATACTGTTATAGGTGTCGCTACCATAGGATAATTACATGATGTAAAAAAAAGTAAAGAATGTCTTATTTTACCAGGCGAAGTTAGAGCTAAGAAGCCCTCTCTAACACTTAACCTGGGGACCAACGGCTTAAAGGTGACTTCCGAACCACCACCAATGGCCGGGCAGGCGGGCCGCTTGCAAGGACAAGATCGCTCAGCGGTCAACTATCCAAGCAGCGGCCACGCTCGACGTTGCTTGATCTGGTTATCTTGCGATAACCGCCGTACCCGTTACACTGTGCCATTGGTGATGTCCTGCATCAAAGAGAAAGATAAGTTGTAGCAATGTTTGGGGTTTTCTTGGAATGACTATAACTAACCTATGAAGCTAGGGAAATTTTATTGTTTCAATTAAGGTTCCATTTAGAGAAGTGAACATATGAATAGGCTCAACATAACGTACCATGTACTATATAGATCTATGAATTGAGATTGGAATATTTTGGCCGACAGGAGATACTTAACCGTATAGACCTTTCCATAAAAAATTGGGTCCATGTAAAATTTGTTCGGAAAAGTGAGAAATAAATGTTGATAAATGGAGTAGGACTGTTTCTAATTATCATGAATGACATTATGGAGATGCTTTAGTTTTAAAAGTAAAAGATGATTTTCTCTATTGCACGCCAAATGAACCTGTGATAGAGCAGTAATGCAAGGTACATTCCAGGGATAATGGTTTTTCCTAACGACCATGACCTACTATGTTGATTGTATGACATTCTGTTTTTAATATCTGGGTTCCTTAAAAATAATGCCTCCACCCTTAAAATCAGTGCTCAGAAAAACATTCTTTATCAGAACATTGGTAGCTAGAGAAATACTTTTACCTAGTTAAGTATTTTTAATATTCAGAATTTTTTGCTAGACAATACAAAGTTTTTGTCATGATCTAGATTTCTTTAGAACGTGATTATAGTTCAAAGCAACGTGAGTTTTAGAACTACATTAGTATGCGGAAGGCCTACAAACAGTTTTACAGATAATATTTTTTCACACAACATTAAGGTAGAAGTATTCTTCATAGTTCTTGTTATTAACTAATGACAATACTGAATAATAAATACAGTAAGCTAAATTACTAAGTTTATTAAGTAAATTACAGTAAAAATAAATTATTTACAAACTTTACAGTTTCATTAAATAAACGTTAGTTCATTAGAAATAAATAATAGTACATTTTACTTGCTAAGCGCCAGCGAAATTCTTATTACTCAAGGAATTGGGAAAATTTCATTTTTTTAGGCCTATCTACACGATCTCTCGAGAACCAACTTACCAATAACTTGACACTTTGCATAATATAATTGCTTATACATAACATCGAGGTCGATAATAATGCTTGTCACTCAATGGAATTTGGCTGAGCGTTACTAAAGATAATTAAATTGGTCTTATTGGTAACGATGGTGTGAAAGAAAAATTCGCAGAAAATATTTTTAAATGGACTACAATCTATCTAAGTACAACCACATGGAATTCAAACGTGACACAGTAACACATCAACAAATCACCAGACACTCAATTATTGCATTATATTATTTAGTTCAGGATCGTTGGCGATTTGTTTGAGCTATAGAACGATGAGATGAAACGAGCACTGATGATAATGGGCAGACACTGACAGCTGTCTAGCAGCCGTCTCAGCCGGGAGCTGCCGATCGTCAACGAACGATGAGAAGAAACGAGCACTGATGATAATGGGCAGACTTTGACAACTGTCTAGCAGCCGTCTCAGCCGGGAGCTGCCGATCGTCAACGAACGATAAGAAAAAACAAGCACTGATAATAATGGGCTGACAGATGTACATCAGCCGTCTCAGGCGGGAGTTGCCGATCGTCAACGAACGATGAGAAGAAACGAGCACTGATGATAATGGGCAGACACTGACACTGTCTAGCAGCCATCTCAGCCGGTATCTGCAGCTCGCCGGGAGATAACGTGTCGTCTTGGTTTATTGAAACTTATAGAACGTCAAATATTACTTGTGAGGAGATTTTCAAAATTTATTTCATTTATTAAATAAAAACTATCTAGTTACACTATATATAAATAGTGTATATTAAATTTGTATATGAGTAAGAAATAAACATGGATAAAGATACGATTGGAAGAACCTGCATACTGCATTCACCTTTACTGCATAAATACTCTTTCATATATACTGTACTGTACTATACTGTACTGTATTGTATATACTGTACTGTATATACTGTAGTGTACTGTATGTACTGTACTGTACTGTATATATCTTTCACTTGCAGGTATATTCACCGGTTTATAAATACTATACATTTTATGTTATCATTATGGCAGCTACAAATATTACAATTTTAATTTTTTTTATTATATTTTTGTATTTCGATGATCTTTGGGGCTTCATATTACCTCCCCTACACAAATTAATATCCACTTCAAATATTAAGTATGTTGTAATAGATTTTAAAAAATGGAAGAACAACAACAAATCACTTTTATATCCTTTTTAAATATTCTCTTATTGAACAAGAGTTTTATAAGAGAATGTATGCGTCTGAGTTTATACGATATAATCAGGACGGACATCAGTTATGTATAATACAATAAGTTCATAGACACAAGGATGTTGTTTATGAATCCCGATACTGCTAGTGGTCATTATGATGGATTGAAATGATTACAACTGAACTGAGACCATAGTTACGCTATCATCACCAATAAACGTTTGTGTATGTATGTGTTCGTAAATGTATGTGTGTATATGTATGTGTGTGTATGTATATGTATTTGAATTTATATAGTAATTAAATTTACTTTTTATATATTGTGGTGATGTAATGCATTGGTAATGTAATGTATTAAAATACTTGATGAAATACAACTGAATTCTGTGTGCTTTGTTTTTAATATTGGTAGGCTATGGTTTATTCATTATTCTAATTGTATATATTTTACTCTAAAAGAGGAGCTGCCAGGCCCATCTGCCTTTAATTCATTAGTGATGGCAACCTCAACTCAGCTATTAGCTCAGAGGTGCCTATCCATTGTACTTTTATCTATTTATGTGTGATACTTTTGTGTTAACAAATGATTGTAATGTACTTTAGAAATAAAGATTCTTCATTCTTGAAATGCAGTCACTGGTAAAAAGCACAGATTTTCCTAATTAATTCGAAAAAAATAGAACTCTCAATTTTGAAAAGGTATAATAATATTAATACAAGATCAACGCTAACGTAAATTTTTAAATAACAAAGCTCTCGATTAAAGCAACTAAACTATGTTTCATTGAAATCATGAGCTAACACAGTTTCATCATGTCTTTATTTAAAATAAGTTAATAACTTAAAATAAGTCACACGAGTCTTGTCTGAGACATATCCACCAGTCAACAATCCAAAAACAGTGAGGAACAAACAAGTACAAAGGTAGATAGAAAAGTGAGAAAAAGAAGCGGCACTCTTGCTGCGGACCGGATGTCAATCTTCAGATCTTGACTTCTGGTGGGGGGAAGGTGGGAGATTCCATCATCTGGAACAAATAATAATAATAATGAAAAGAACTGAAAATGACTGAAATTCATAATTAAGCAGGTTATGAATGAAATAAATAAGAATATTACAATACAAATAATAATAAGTGGCCAACAAAATTCCATTTCATCCGATCAAAAACATGTATACACGAGGTCTCGAGACTTTTTTTGTGGGGTCACTTGAAATCAGTAATTTTTAAAACACATCCCACTGGTGTCCAAAACTTGATAAACAGGATCACTGCTGAGTGCACATGCTTAACCAGAGAATCTTAGAACTTAGAAAGGTTAAGCAATAATTTGAAAACAGGTTATTTTTTTGCAAGAACAACAATGACTATCAATTTGAACATTTGATTTGAAGTTTACAAAGGATTTACAACAGTATTCTGTGAGAAATGTTGTTGTTATTAGCAGTAGTACAGTAGTTACTAGACTAATTATTGTTGTGTAAGAAATTACATTATTGGCTGCTGATACCAAACGGCTTGGCCGATTACATTTTTTTTAACCAAAATACAGCATTTTTATGAGCTTCAATTTGAGGTGCCACAAAGTATATGTTGCCATTTCAAAATTTTGACTTTGGGTACAGGTGGTATGGGGGTGAACACCCACATTTTGAAAATATTTTTTCCCCCCTAATTAGTACTATACACTCCTCTTTAGAGAATTTTAATACTTTGGCTATAAATCTTTTAATACGAGTTTGAAGTTTTCAAATGATCACTCTCCATATTCGGTTCCACAGTACAGGTCTAATGGGACAAACTCATTTTACTACCTTTACTGGGAACATGTCTAGTTTCATGCGGGTTGCATCAACTGTCCTCGCGGCCCGCGCGAAGGCGCTTAAATAGATTTTTCGTAGTTTAATGTTATTTTTGTATTAATATTTACATTAATTCTTCAAATATATTACTTTTAAATAACTGAAAAATGTATTTAGTGTGTACATAATGCACAGGTAACCTATAAGCTTCCATTATCAAATTACGTAAATAAATACATTTGTAACATTCTTGAAGCTCTTGTCTTATTGGAAATTATATATTAACTTAAACAAACTCTCCAATAATATAAAGTTTTTATTTTTGTGAGGCCTTTCGTACTCAATGAGTACATCTTCGGACTCACACAACTGAATAAAAGTTAATATATACATTTGTAAGTTAAGATTAATATTTTTAGTAATAACCAAACCAATACTCTAAATGTATTACAGTAATTTCATTTCACTGAAAAGTAATGTACATTGTAATGTGTAAATAGTCTACATCCGGAACAAGAAACGTGTTTCTTGAAACATTTGTTATCTAAACTAAGAAATAAGTTTGAAACGGAAAAAATAGAATGACCGAAATAACTTATTTAATCCAATGGGTTTATGGAGCGCATTCCAGGGAGTCAATGTTTTGAGAACGGCTAGTACCACGGGAAATGCCGTTTGGATTACATAGCTTATGACCACCATAAATAGACGTTTATTACAAGCAGATCAGTACTGAAAGTGGAGTTTGGCCTCTCTGACTGTTATTATAAACTGTAACAAAGAGAGTCTTCAGTAACGACGGATAGAGTAACAAAGATATATTAAAATTTGGAATGAAAACGAACTTATTGTATACATTTAAAGTGTACTATACTATATCATGTTTAATTATAATATCTGCAAGGAAAACACAAATATTGATTAGATAGTTATAACTTGTATTGTTGACTAATACAATTTCAACGGAGCCGGTCTTTGACGTCATGTCTATTTACATTCGTAGAATACTTTGAGGATATACCACGATTATCGTAATATAGATTCGTAAATTGAATCATTTGGTTGACACCTCTTTCTCTTCACTATCAACCTACCTACAACTATTATAACAATCTGCACGAATAAATTAGACATCAATGTAAATAAATCTGGCATTACTCAGTTGTAACTTGTATTACTCATTTGTAACTGGCATTACCTCCTTATTTATAACTTGCACAGGTTAAGTTCACGATATTTTATTACAGACGGAATCCGAGTGGAAATGTCACTTAGTAACCGGATTTTCGAAGTAGGAATATTCGGCGTGGACATTCCGGGTCAGTTTTGGTAAATTAGTGGGATATTTTCGTCGCTGCCCTGGGATAGTTTGAGTTGATTTTTTTGACGTTGGAGCGGTTTTGCAACTTTCGACGTAGGGAACATTCGGTGTTGTGCTGTGGTCGTCAAATTTAGGTCCATTGTCTCCGAACAGCAGAAGCCCGGGAGAGGGGAGCACCAGTCTACTAGCATGTTTACATTAACCTTTAGTACTTTTTGGCAGTATTTAGGTCAACGAGTCTAGTGTTACGAAAAATTTATGTTCAATATCCCACCATCTCCAGGATGCCGTCGAGAGCATACCCGTGAACAGGAAACTTAGTGTTTTTTTTTAGTGTTAAACGCTAAAAACATAAAAAAAATTTTAATACTTATTTTAACAAAAATAATTATGAAATATAGTGTTCCATATTAAAAAACAAAACAAAACTAACAGCCATATTGGGAAATGGTGGCAGTATTTAATAGTCTGCACTAATGTTTTTAAATGTCTCTCAAAACAAGGAAAGGTTTACCAATTAAGGATTGCTGTCAGATTATTAGATTTAAAGATCATAATGGTAGCCCATTTCAAATCAATTACCAAACCCCTTACACTAATTTCATAAAACCTATTAAAGTAAAACGTTAACTCGTCAACATCTTAATACACAAAACCAAATGTTTCAAAATTGTTGTGAAACAGTTTCATATTTACTTTACTTTATAAAAAAAATAGAATATTGCAATAATAGCTGTCTATACTATTTAGATTTGAGCTTAAATAAGATGAACCTTATTTTAGATTGCAAGAACAGTTACTCCACTACCTGTATTAGAAAAGGTTCCTAATATAATGTTCAATGGCCACCAAATACATTAATCGCATACAGTGCTGGTTGAAAACCATGGTGAATAGGGTGAACTCTCCTGAGCTAATGTTTCAGATGAAAATAAAAGGAAGCAGCTTAATTAAACAAAAGCCCAAAAGTTAGTAAATAAATTGTGGCATTGAAAGGTTTCGTCCGATTTCAGCTTATCACTTGAAATAAAATATTTAGAGTTCTTCCTCAAATATTTGAGACACTATTTAAGTGATAAAAGTGGAGATTTTCTACGATGTTCAATACGTAAAAACAAAGGAACTACATCATAGAATTATACTTTTGTAAATTTTGAGACTCTCAGTAATAACTTTGAATTAAAACTATACGTACATTACGTGTTAGAGAGGGCTTATTAGCCCTAACTTTGACTTGTAAAATAAGATTACTTTACTACTTTTTACTACATTAAATATTCATTCATATAGTATATTATTAAATTTGGTGCATGATATATTTTTACTTTATTATGAGCAAATCACATTGTCGAATTAAACTTACTTAAGTTTAACTCTAAGCAAAATTGTGTAGTTAATTTAAACATAATGGAGTTTTTAAGTAGATTAATTTTCACCTGGTCAGCGCAAAACAACATATACATGAAAGCTAAAATGTAATTAAGTATATTTATAGTAAATGCGTCATATAATTCCAATCAACTTAACACATACATCTATCTGCGTTTACTCATTGCTTTTATTCATTCAGGTAGGGTGTTCTTTGAATGCATGAAAAATCAATATCACTGGAAATTGACTTATGCCCTGTGAACATGTTCCTTCACCTATTCTCATATGCAAACACGAAGGCGTGAACGTCTTATGATATTAGTAGCCTGTGTATAGGAATCTCTACAATCTATTTATATAGACACTTATCAATTAAATACATGGAAACACAATATTTTAAGTATGGTATTGTGCCATCGTATTGGAAGTAAAATGTCACTTAGCGGAAGGAACATCTTTGAGCAAAAACTTGAATTCTTCTGACAAGTACTGAGAATCTGATTACGCCTGACTGATAAGTGCTCTTAAAAAGTGTCTAATCAACTGGTTATAAATAATCCCACGTCATTCATTAATTCCAAATCACTGAGTTGCCAACACTGGCCATGACTTAATAACAGACCCTATGTTTCTAAGAACCCTTTTGTTACTTTGCACAACTAACTCATGGACAATGGTATTGTAAAATGATATTATATTCAAGTTCCATGATAATCAGTCAATTTATGTGGACGAAAATACTTTTAAGTACCTACAAACATACACGAAAATGACGAACTAGATAACCTAAAGAACATTCTTTTTAATTTGTTGTCTGGACCCCCCCCCCCAAATGTTTTCCTGAGTACGTTCTTGTCCCTATGTGATTTTCAAACATTCATGGCAAATTCAGTAGGAAATTCATATGTTGCAAACACTAACACAATGTAAGTTCATGTAATTTCTTACTAATATTTCAATTAGAAGATGAAACAAAAACAATAACTGGCAAGCTTATTGATCATTTTTAACGTATAGAGGAAAAATTTCTTTATTTGTAACATTGTGTACAAAAGTGTGAATTTAGTGCCCTGTTTTACAATTAACCCTAATATAATAATAATATTTCTAAATCAAGTAACATTTACACAACATTTTGTAAAAAATTACAAAATTAGTAAGTATGTAATAAAGATTTTTTTATGTGGCATGAATCATTGATTCACAAACACATTCATTACCACTCCGGCCAAATCTGAGTACGGCCCTGGCAGTAGTATTTACTAATTTTAAATTTTAAACGTAGAAAACTTATTATTTATATAACTTATTGATTATGTATCAATAGGCATGCCACTTGTAGATTATCTACAGTGTGACTTTGTCTAGATGTTGTACACTTTGTGTGTTTATGGTACACCTGTTAGTAAACATCATAATTGAAAGAGACAGTAGTTACGTAAACTGTAAACACGATACGCTCAGTGCCTCTAGCATCCGCTCTGTTATCATCACGAGCGAAGCGAGCTAATGTGCTCACGCTCCACATCACCTCTTTATAACCTTGGATTCCTCGATAACTTCTGATATCAACTCACTACGGCCTGAGTAAGTTTATTTTTCTAATTTTACATTGCATAGGAATTATTTCTTTTTAAAAGTAACACAAAACATTTTAATTAAAATGCATTTTAACGTATTTTCTTCTGGAGTTATTATGATTGAACTAACAATAAAATGGAGGGAATTAATAAAACTAGCTCTTATTAATTATTCTTTTAAATTTATACCTATAAGATCACAATGGTAGAGTATAAAGTACTATAATTAACATGCACACGGATTTTGAATTCATCATAGAAAATCCTTATAGTGTGTTCTACGGCTTTTTAATGCCTCTTTGTTAATATTAATTTAAGAAATTATAAAAATAACCGGTAGTGTTTCTGTTTTACAATCATGGATTTAACAGACACAAAGATGTGGCAAATTTAGAATTCAAAATTCCACAATTATATCATATAAATTATTATTATTCTTACCTTAACTATAGGTAATTAAGATTATCCGAAGAATTCAGCTGATAATCACCACTACACAAGTGTCAAAAATTTCTATAAATAAAACACGTGCACTCAATAAGTTACAAAAACAAAACGTTAATCCGCTTTCTTGATGTTCTTTTCAGGAGGATCCATTATTCTATCGTCCTGCAGAAGGTTTTCAGTTTCTTCCTCATCATCATCATCAAGACCGTCTAATCCAGGACAGCAGGACGCCATGAAAAAATGCTGGATAACCTCCAAGAAGTCGCATAACCATCGCCACAACCGCGCTAACATCACGAGATGAATTTACAATGGAGCATTGGCTGGACTGGTGAGCGAGGGAGAAGGGAAGTTAGGTTATGTTGGTAACAATGAGTATGACCTTGAACAGCCAGCTGAGAGACGAGACGAACAGCTGATCTACCGCTTGTCCCGCAGCAACCAGATGTTCCCCCTACACAGCACAATAGATCGGAATTCTCTTTTGTTCCTTTGCGATTCTCATCCGCATCACCGACTCACGTTTATGAATAGCACTTATGTTTATACTAATTCAACAAATCTTCGTAGGCATAATGCTATAAATGCTTGTTTGTGATTACGTACTCATTCCCCTCGTAAACGAGCTGCATTTGTAATATTTTTATAATGTTTGTAACTAATATAGAAATTGGTAACCCATTTTACTTGTGCAATAAATTTTAATTGAAATATTTGAAGAGAATAGAAAACGTCGCAAGGGTCATACTGTTCAACAAGAGTGTGTACAATTTGCAATCGAACATAAATTCTAGCGTGTGATTGTCTAGAGTCAAATATAATTATATTTTTCTAACGATCTAGTTCAGTCTGTCTATGAGATGGTAAACCCATTCTTTATAATTTATATTTTAACGCATGAAATTGAAAATGTTAAAGTGAGGACATAAATGTACTATTTTATAATGCAATAACATACAGACTATAGATAAAACAGCTCGATGTTATCTACGTCACTTTTAATATACAGTAATAGATTAATGGGATGACATGGGGAAACTTATTCAGCAGGAAACTTGGAAAGGCTTAGGACTACCTGACTTACAGTAAAAATAAATACCATCAATGCTCTCTTAGCTCTTCGCAGGTTTTGTCATTTTGGAAGTAAGGAATGGACGTTAAAATTATCGTGAACCACTCCTCGTGTCGCAGGAAAATTAAAAACACACAAGCTTGCTGCAGAAAAACGGAGGTTTTCGTAGGTTTATCTCATTATAGTGATGTTTTTTAATTGCCCAAGATAGATATTTCTTATAGAAATAGTATTTCATACTAAATATTTCAACACATTAACTCGTAACAGTATTGTACATATATATTTAGTAACAACACCCTTTAATGTATCTATTTTACTTTACACACTCAGTACCTACCAGCAAATAAAGAGATAAAATGTCATAGTATTTCTATAAGCCATGGTAACAGTAATTGAAAAAAATAGGGAAACATGGGTTGTGCAGTTTTGGGAAGGTATATGTATTGGTAAGAGTATATAAACTTTTCAAGGATGTGCTCCGAACTTGAACTCTATAAGCTTGAAGTTATGTGATACGAAAGTTCCGGACTAAAGCTTTATATCATAATAAAACTCCCCCTTAACAGATTCTCTTTATATTTTCTTGTGTAAATATAACGAATTTATTTTTAAATTATCCGCAACTTATGTTCTTTTATAAAATATATGAAACGTAATTCGTTTGCTAGTCGATTTCCCAGGCCTAAAAAATGACCTAAAACAAATAGTGTTTTTAAATCCAAAATACTCTCTCTCTATCTCTATCAGCAACCTAATTTAAAATAATTCTTAAAAGGCCTTGAAACAGCTTGTTCTGAAGATCGAAGAAAACTGTTAAAGGTTGAAGAGAAAAAACTTAAAATTTTAAACTACTTTTTTTCTATTTCCATCTCCTATTTCATTTACAATTATTTTTATTCTGTTAAATAAAAATATGTGGATTGATTACAGTTTTGGTTTGAACTAACTTTACCAAATTACTATTTAGTTTTTAGACAACTGAAAAGTTTCCTTTAAAATTACGCTTTAGGTTTTCATGCTAAAATGTTTCAGTATTTCTCTTCGTGAAACAGTCGACATTAATAAACTACCTTCTGCATATCGGTTATTTCCTATATAACTAGCAAGCAATTAGTTATGGAACATTCTGTATATTGCGTAAAACGTTACAGTACATCCTTATATCAAAAGCTATATACAAATCTGGAAAATGTGTATTTCCCAGTTAATAGTTAAATGAAATCAATACTTACTTTACAATGACACTTTGCGATTGCAATCCTCAAGGCCAAACTATCCTACAGCGTCCTGACTCGTCTGCCCTCTGATTCGCGGGACATACCACGGGACGATAGTACGTGTATTCGGGCACGTCGATGATCTGAGGCCCTATCACGTAGTCGGGTGTGCTGTTCGGAGCCGCCGGGGACCCTAGGATCTGGGTCCAGTGGGTCCTGTTCTGGTATCCGACCACCTTCAAAATGTAGCCTTCGCCGTGGAGTGCCAGCGAGAACATGGAGAGGGCCAGGAGCATATAAAAACATGGGCTTCCACGTAGAGTTGTGTTGGGCGACATTTTCTTCCTTAAATCTGGAAACTATAAAGTAAATAGTGACTTTTCGGCAATTTGTACATAGCATATAAACATTTGGTAAAACAAATTTTTACTCCTCTCTTTGCTACATTAAATTATCATTTTTGGATTTATATTAACCTTATATTAGTGTGTTTTAAAGCTTTTAGGTTTTTTTCTCCTAACACCTTATTGTTATATTTGAACTATGATCGTGATCGTGAGAAATAATAATAATAGCTATACACGTTATATTGTTTTAAAATTAGTTACACCTAATCATTACACCAGCAACTTGCCAAACTGTACTGTTAGCTAGATAGTCCTGATAAAACGTATAGGAAATGTATAAGTTGAAATTTGAAAAATACAGTTGCAAAATACAGTATTTATTTGCATTGTATTTGGATAAAACTAAAGGGATGATGTAGTGAATATTAAAGCCACTTTATAGAATAATGTTTTTAAAATCCATTGTAAAATGTCATAATTTACTTAACTTTATGTAATTAATTACAATTTTTATTTGTATACTGTTAATGTATAAAATATTTTTTACAATTTATGATAGAACATTTTATGGAAACCAATCAAATTACCTGTTCTAAATGTTAACCAATAAAAATAAACACTTTCATTTAGATATAATTTATTACTTACGCATTCGTCAATTAAATCGTTCACTAAAAAAATTTTATAAATTGTGTAAAACGCCTGATAAGAAAAGCACTGGCAATTGAGCATTCTAAAACTACATTCCTTTTATTGAGAAAAACATAGTTACATAGTTTGTTTACCTTCCACTCGCAGTACTATCAGTAAAAGAGAAACGCCGGACGCAACGAAAACACGACTAAACTGCGGACAGCGCGTCCAGGATGGAAGGTAGCATTTATACCTGACTTGCAGGGCCGTAGCTATGTCTATTGGAACCCGGTGCACTACCTTTGTCTTCATTTTTGTAAGTGGGGGGAAAATATTTATAACTGTAATAATATTTTTGGAGGAAAATGAAAAGGTTATCTCAATTTTACCTATCATGAACGAGGAACGGGTTTAAAAATTCCTAATTTATAATTGGAGATTTTTACAAAGAGTTATGAACTAAAAAAAAAATCCTATCTGTTTATAGGCCTATCAATGATTGATTTTCTACACTAATAATTCAGCAATTAATAGACCTCCAAATAAGTTAAGGAGTGTACGATGTTCATCCCATATTCCAAACAGTTATTCCTATTTAAATTGCAAAAAAGGATACCAGGATTTCGGACATTTGCCACCGTTGTATATTCAGAAAAATTGTTAAAATACAAAATTCTGGTTGACGTTAATTTATAGTGTTAAATTTGCTCTGAGGAAGGATAATGTTTATTTTGTAGGTGAAATCGTTTCTTTAATCTCCCATTTTGGTTTCTCTAAAATAGATTCCAGATATATTATAATAGCCTATACATTTGTATATTGGTTGGTATAGTTTTATAATTTGGTACGCTACTTAATATAATTATTTCCTAAATTCCTTTATTTCTATAAGAAAAGCAAAAAACTTCAAAAACCTTTTACAGAAGAATCACTAATGATCATAGTATTATGGGGAAAAGTCTCATTTTTTAAATCTCATTGGTCCGCATCCAAATACTTTTTGATTATTTTGATAATATTAAAACTATGAAATGCATTTTGATACATTTTCTCTGTATAACTAATATATATAACTATACAAAATATGAAACACGTTTGGATTTGTATTAATTGCACCTTTTTAACCTCACATCATTCTATGATTAAAAATGAGAAAGTAGTAAAGTTTGAGGATAAAATTTACTTTTATGGTGTTAAAATGAAGATGGCTGCATTGCAAAAGTGTTTTAATACTCTAACTTCAATACTCCGTAATTATGGATAACAAATTTAAGGTGTATAAAAGAAAAATGTACAGTAAACATTATAATTATGGTTTGAAAATTAAATTGGTTCCCCATTTCCCAGGTACCTCATCGTACTCCACCACTGTCCAAAACAAACTCAGAGTACGAGAGAGCTAGTGCCTATTAGCACACTAACGTGAATAACTACGCGAAAGATGACTTGGCTCTTGAGTCATTGTTTGAACGCGACGAAGTACAAATTAGCTCCTCATTAGCTGCGTCACTCATGAATACCCTCTTAGTTAAAATATTTTCAACATAAGTCCCATAGTCCTTTTTAGATAACTAATAAGTCGAAAATCAATTTATTACGAAAACTTATCTGGGGATATTCAAATTTTAAAATTATCTGACAATTTAGACGTAGACACAGCTTGGCTTTATGTTTAAATTCACTCTTTAAATTAATCGAATTAAAATTGACATGTTGGAAGTTTTTGTACTATGGACTGTTGCGAATCATTTGGACGTTTGGAGTTAGTTTCAAATTAAAATGTGTCTGAAAAATGTATAGATTTAAAGTGGGCAATAATAGCTGCATCTGACATAACCTAAGCATTTTCATAATTCAAAACATTAACAAGAGCACCATTGGTCAGAAAAAAATTACTATTAACTGTTCTCAGAACAAACAATGGACTCATTAAGAATCCCGAGGCACTCCCAGTGATATCTCTCAATTGAAAGAAACAAGACACACTCTTCAGTGTTAACCCTTGTTGAAGACAAGTGCCTGCCCGCATAGTACACCAATAAGTGTTTGGGAAAAATATTCCTCTTAAGTGCCAAGACCGCAGAGTAATTCATTTTTAGTGGTCACAAAAACGTGTTGGTAAATCCGAACAACGATCACTCAATCTGCATTATTTAACAACTTAAGCTTGTTAGTGTGTTTTATTTAAATGAAGATAATTCATATTTTTATACATTAATCCGCAGAGCCTTATTGAAGAGCTTAAAATTTCTCTTGGTCCTATAAAGAACCCTTTTAATTTCTGGGTCAAAAGGTCTGGTTTACCGCCTGTGCGATCTCTTAAAAGACAGATCTTAAACACTTAGAACTTGAGTCCAAGAAAAACTCTAATGATTTTGCGATCTAATGGCAAAAGAATGGTTGGCCAACTGTCCACCTAGGCTATAATTCTTTCGGTACTTTTGTCGGACCCTTCCATACTCTGTTGTAACGATATAACGATATCCACATCTCAATCCTTTTTTTCTTTACTGTAACTTTTTAAGAGCTATTATATTAATAGTTTCCCAAAATCATTAAAAAGAACAGACTCCTGAGTTATATTTTATAAAGCTATGTAAGGCAAATACCCAATCATGAGTATTGATTTAACAGGTAGTTCATATATCATAAACATGATTGTGAAATGTATTTGTAATTGAAAACATTGTTCATATATTTTTAATTACTTAAACGTTCTCTCACAGGTGGAAAATAATCTGTTCCGAACACAGCACACACAGTTTTGTGCATAAATACTGAAGTAGAAAGAGCAAGGTCTAAAAACATTTCCAGCAAGCGGGAAATCTCTTTTCTAAGAAAAGAGTAACATTGAATAGCGTCGGTTATTATTTTTCCATTACACATTACTATCGACTACAGTCTTATCATCTACTTTTAACGGCTTTTGTCCCTTTCACAACAGTGTGCGAGTAAATGTGATAAGAAATAACGTTTCGTTCCAAAATAATGAGAATAATTGAGAGGTTTACTCTTATCTGCTTAATGGCACTTTTTCGGCTTATCATCAGTTATGGGACTAAATAGTGTCAATATCTCATATTCAAAGAAAAACACGGTTCATCATATCTTAAAAATAAACAGGTTTACGTAAACACAATATTTATTAAAAAAAAATATATAATAATATATATATATATATATATATATATATATATATATATATATATATGTTAATATTTTTTTCCTTTTAAGGAATAAAGTATTTCGCATTATCTGAGTAAAACAGTAGGATTCATTTTTAATATACTGTACCGTAAATAAATGTTATCTGTAATGGCCACGTTAACAAAAAGATGATAATCTGATGATAAATATATCTTATAGGCCTCAAATACTATACCGTGGAGTAATTATTTGGTGGCTATTTTGAACACTTGTACATATTCCATACTTTCATAAAATGTATACATTTTTAGCGGAAACCATTATGGTAAATCAGTATACCGTATTGAAACATATTGGGATTTAGAAGACAGTTCTAGGAATAAATGTGTTTGATTTATTGTTTATCAAAAGTAATTTGAACTAATCACTACAGATATTCAGTACCACAAGTGGTCCAAAACGCACAAGTTGTGTGTTATTAATCGGCCATATACAATTATATGCATTTATTACACAATCTGACTTTATTAATATAGCCTACTAGAAATACATAAACCTACATGTTTAGCCTACTATGTTAATTTTAAATAGGCTACTTACTATTCGAGGAGTTTTAAATTTTTGTTTCAATGGAACAATGTGTAAATATTCGCAACAATTTGAGTATTAAATTAGTTAACTACAGTTTCTTAATTTTGAGGATAGTTACTACTATTTGAGTTCTAAAAAAGAGTCAAAACAAACCTGTAGAGTGTATGTAGTATCTCGCAGGTGTCACGAACAGTATCTGTGGAGAAGCGGCTGTCCTAGTGACGATCTACAGCGCAAGATGAGTGGTGTAACTTAGCTATGGCGATAAGACCCGAGATGATAACAAGTCATCCGTATAAATATCTACCGCGTACCAAAATAGCTCCGGCCTCCTGGAACAGCGCTAGTATGCCTGGTAATAAAGATAGAATTTAGATTAATGGGAATGGAAATCAGTCACTCGCGTCCTCAAGGGAAGGGGGGGGGGAATTGTCATCGTTTTTGGAGATTCCGGGGAAGACTCTGTAGAAAATGGACAATTAAGGAACTACTTTCTAAAAAGTTTTTGTATTTTAGAAAAATTCATTAAACTGCCAGTACACACTGTTTGTTTTGCATTTAGACAATAAATGCAAAAATACATGTGGTCCCATAAGGGCATTTAGGTAAGGGTACAAAATACTGCCTGTTACAGTTGGTTCAATCACACAGTTAACTATAACTTATAATTGATTAAAATTCCTTGTTTAACCTAAGTGATTGCTAGCTAGACATCAGCTTCTTCTAGGAAATCACTGAACAAATCCACAACTAGGCCGTTTATTCCGTATTACAACCTAACTTTTCCAGTTATCATCTGTGTTGAAACATTGCTAATAAAATATTAATTTTTCGACACATAAGATATTCATGACAACAGTCGTAACAGATCCATTCATTTAACTTCACAGTTTATCTAATAAAAATATATAATTTGTTTATGAATTAAGCTCCGTGTCGTCACGTTATTAATTAATCTTACAATCTTTTGGCCGCCAAGTTAATTAATTTTATATTTATTTGTGAGAGGACTAAAACAACACAAGCACTTCATAAGTGGAAATTAGTACAAGCTTCGTAAATAATCGTAAAAACAACTAGTTAACTATATACGTTAGTCGATAATTTCAATGTAAAAATTGTATATTATATAATGGATCAATGCTGTAACAAAGTATAATTCAAAACCAAAACGATAATTAAATTGCAGTTTGGTTTAATGTGGTCTTTGCTCATATGGCACTCCTTGTATACGAAGTAAGTGAGGTTGATAAAAATTTGTATTTGCAATAATGGCGATGTTCTAAAACTACTTAGTATAGTATTCGACTTTATTCACCTCACCTTCAATGCCTTAGTAGCCTAAGTCATTTTTCAACCACACTAAAAAATAATCACCTGACCTTGTTTAATTGCTTGATTTGACTAGGTTTTACTTTATACATCGTGCTTTATCTAAGAAATATTTGATATGCCTTGAAAAACGTCCAATATCCGCGGATGAGAATTGTACAAATTTCTATTATTTTTTTAAACCATCCATAGTTAATAAATATCTTAAAAATTATCAGAATGGAAGGTAATAATAACCACTAATGGGTATTTTATCGTGCCCCAAGAAGAGTTTTGATTACAGAATAAAAATACAGAAATTGTAATATTCATGCAAAATGTGGCGCAAATATATACGTATATAATTAATTAATTATGACCACTCCATCTTACACAACAAGGTGTGGCTTAAACTGTGTTAAGACTTCAAATTGTAATTCCAGAGTTCTATTTCATCATTAATAATTAAAATTTTCTTTTATTCAAAATTTAATAGTTTATGTTTCAACCCCTAGTTTATAGCGCCAATAACTTGGAGCCAATCTAGTATACCATACATACAGTACTACAGTAGACGTGCTGTACATGTACAAACATTACCAATTGCTTGACAAGTACGAGTACGTGCTGAGAGGACACATGTCTCAATTATCAGCGTGTAGTCAGCCTAGAATGTTATCTTATCGGTGTTTACACAATTTGAGTGGAATTTCCTTATTAACCGAACTAATCCGTCTTTTATTTCGGCTCCTTTCAACAAGTCTATAGTTGATGACACACAACACTAATTACACTACAGTACCTAATAATAAGTTTTGTACCAATGATTTACTTTTTCTTTGAACAGTTTTTGTTTTTTATTGTGTGACAAAATAACTATTTCAAATTTATTGGTTGAGCGTTAGCGAAACCTATTACTTGAGCGGTTGGGGAAATCCCAGGTTATGTCTTGCTGTCCGTACGATATCCCGAGAAAAATTAACCTATAAATTTGAAATTTTGAAAGAAACTTTATTTCAATGATGGTAAATGTCACTTTATGATTTGATTCTGAGTTAAGGAACATTTGTGCATTGGACTTTTGTGATATTCTCGTTGCAAACATGGTTGCCAATATAACAAATGTAAAGATGATCGTTAACGCTCAGCCAAATGGACTTTTGTGATATTCTCGTTGCAAACATGGTTGCCAATATAACAAATGTAAAGATGATCGTTAACGCTCAGCCAAATACTATGGAGTGACAAGCACCATCATCGTGTTACAGAACAGAAAGAAGGGTTCCTGGAAAATGTCAAGTCTCGAGGTATCTTGACATTTTCCGGCTCTTCGCTAAAGCTCAGCCAATTACCAAAACTAAAAAAGGACTCAACCATCCTTTATTATTTCCAATGAATATTTTGAAATATTTTACTTAGTCTGTTCCAGCTACACAAACTCTTTCTGCTGTTTCATTTCAAAATTGCATTTTTTAGCGAGACTAACTTTGAAATTTAAGGAATGAGGGATTCAACCAAAACAACATTTATTAACAAATATATATTCACAAGTATAGGTACTCTATATTTTAAACATGTTATTTGAAATAAATTAAATGACGTTTAAACTGTGTCCTTGCCGCTATCAGGATCTTGTAGCAGGATGTTGGCCTGGTCTGATGACGTCACTTTCTGGAACATAAAGAAACAGAAGGTGTCAGCCACTTCCACGTACGGAGTTGCGAGCGTTGCAGAACCAGACTACCTCGTCAATGGATTGACTGACGGCTGAGTATGACGTCACCCTGCGGTCTGGTTATACCACATTCGCATACGGACACACACTACCTTGTTTTATTCATGTTGGTATTTAGTCCGTTTAAAAATAAAGACTTTTGCAATTGTTACTCATGTTATGTTTAAACAAGTCTATTGAACATAGCTTGCAACAACTGATAGTAAACGTTCGTGAGCAGGGGAAAATAGTTTCAAGACTATGAGATCTACTCTTGTTAAATCATTCTCTATTACTAAATAGGTTATCAGTGTATATAAAACCCACCATAAGACTTGCTAATCATTGGTTTTTAAAATCAAGTACCAAGAAAATGTACGCTGCCTCATCAGTCAAGGTAGGTAGGGGCGATATCCCTCTTTGGTATATTTGCAAACACCGTGAAAACATTATGGAATACCCATGAACGCTGCCTCTTCAGTCAAGGTGGGTAGGGACGAAATCCCTCATAAGTAGGCTTGCAAACACCTGTGTAACATTATGGAATCCCCATGAACGCTGCCTCTTCAGTCAAGCTGGGTAGGGACGAAATCCCTCATAAGTAGGCTTGCAAACACCTGTGTAACATTATGGAATCCCCATGAACGCTGCCTCTTCAGTCAAGGTGGGTAGGGACGAAATCCCTCATAAGTAGGCTTGCAAACACCTGTGTAACATTATGGAATCCCCATGAACGCTGCCTCTTCAGTCAAGGTGGGTAGGGACGAAATCCCTCATGGGTAGGCTTGCGAACCCACCTACAAAACTTGCAAAACTCTGAAAGTAATCGGAATGGTATTTTTAAGTCTAAGGCAATGAATGAGTTATTCCTCGACTTTCTGTCCTAACTGATAAAAAAAGAACTTGGCATATAATCTTCATGAAACCAAATATGGAGTTTCTTATTGGGTTTCGTCCAATTACAGTTACTGTTTTTGAGGATACTCAAAGATATCTTGACGCCCAATAAGAAATTACGGGTGATTTACCATTTTAAATGCAGTATTTTGGTTTTAAATATGTAATATCTACTTTGTAAGGGAAAATTATTAAATACACTTTGGAGGGAAAATTTCTTTTATTTCTTTAACCACTGTCGGGGATTTTTGGGACTTTCAACTGTCCAAATAAGACTTCCTGATAACGTCATCTATAATTGTAGCCACTATATAATCGATGAGTCCTCCAACTTACAATGAGATAGTGCAATCAGACACGTGGGAAGATAGTATAACTATTCTCCGTATTACGGAATACGGCTTAAAATGTAAAATAATTTTTTTTATATCTTATCTGATTTAATATCGCTATATATTATTACTGTAAGTTATAACTAATTTTACCGGAAGTAAACTTTTATTTTCAATAAGAATCGTAGTTTTTAGGATTAAGCAGCAAGGCCGAAATATTTCAAGATTATAATTGAGGTATGGTATGAGGTATGAGGTATGGTCAATGTTTCGTCATGGTGAACCGGGAAAACTATCAGTTTTGAAATAGTTGATGAAGACCTTAGGTATTTTACTTACAATTTGTCAATGCATATACTTGTAGATCTAGTTATTTCTCAGTTACACACTTCAGACCCCGATCAAATGTAAAATGGTGTTGTTTTACATCGGCAAGTAAGGTATGTTATGTGACTTCTATAACTTAAGTCATACTCGTAATCAGATTGCATTTCTCCCTTTCGGATTAATAATAATGTTTATTGTTAAGGAAACTTTAGACGTGTC
Organism: Homalodisca vitripennis; assembly: GCF_021130785.1. Taxonomy (NCBI): domain Eukaryota; kingdom Metazoa; phylum Arthropoda; class Insecta; order Hemiptera; family Cicadellidae; genus Homalodisca; species Homalodisca vitripennis. The sequence continues at coordinate 41,488,955 of NC_060211.1, read as the reverse complement.
TCAAAACTCTAAACGTCTTAGACTTATGGAAAACTTAAAAATTATGCAGCATCTTTATAACTGTCCCTCTTGCGTGTGATATATTATAAAATTTGTCTGGGTAGATTAATAAAATTGGTATTTTTATCCAATGAAGAGTAATATTGAGATCTTCTAAAAGTTTGTCCATTTAATGTATATCGACTAGTACTAATACACATTTCTTCGCATTATTAAAAATCTAGGTAGGAACTTTATCTATAAGGTTATGTCACGTGAGAGTTTAAGTAGAACGATAGAGTTTGTAGACATTGTTTAGTTGTGTAGAAGAAGTTGACAAGTCTACAGTTGCATGTCTAAGAACACATATCTAAGAACAAACCTCGCTATTTTCCTGCAGCTTTTATTCGCAGTCATAAGCATTCCAGGACCGCAGGACTTCACAGGTCCGTCAATTATCCATCTAGTATCAACATAAAGTATTGAGTCTTTGTCGGCGGGGGTACTCGAGGTCGTAGATGTAACAAGGTATCTAAAGTCCAGATGATCAACTCTTTCTGGAGTCTTACTCTGCTCTTCGTCCGGAACGTAGGATACACTGTCAGGGAGGACTAGTGCTTCATTATCTCCACGGCTTGTCTGCTGAGTAGACTTCACTTGTTTGTTAGGAGTTGAAGGTGGCTGCCAGTCATGAAACGGTTGTCGAATTGTTGTCGAAGTCTCTTGTCCTGGAACTGAATCAACGGAGACGAACTTATTCGGATCATCTGGACGGAGTTTATTGGAGTAACCGTAGGGGTTGGTTGATGTTGTCGTCGGCATGCCCGGGTGTATCACTCCAGGAGGTGGGATGATCGTTGGGAAGCTCGGTCTTTGAATCCTCCTTCTTGTCATTTCATGCGTTGCTGGTGTTGGGAAAAGATCTGAATCCAAATCGTTAACGTGTGGCTGAACGTCATCAAACTGTGAGCTGTGCACGTTATTGTTAGGATCTGTACTTCCAGACAACGCTTCTTTTTCATTATCCGGAAGTATGGCTGTCATCGCTGATATCGTCGATGTGTGAAGTAAATTTCGTGTTGTACTAAAACTATTTAAAATTTCTCCTCGTGAAACACCTGTCATCGACAAATACACGATCACTGTTACACAACACTTCATTGTATATCATAACTAACTGTACTTATACAACACAAATTAAAAAAAGAAACTGAGCGAGACTTCACACAATAAGCTGTTTTATATTTGTGAATACTGGCCGATTACCAATCAGACCAATGCAAGGTCAAATCTTAGGTCACATAAATGCGATAAAAGACTTGACCTGACGGAACATTGAGCACTATATGCAACTAATCCCTGAACTTATTACAAGTGCGAAATTCTTAGATTGTATTTAAATTTAGACAATGATATAATGTCTTATTTAGAGTGTGCGAATCAATATTAAATACGTATCCAAATACTGACCGAATCATAAATGCATGTACAACAGCCCATTGAATAATCTTTCGTTTCTCTAGTTCGTCACTTTAGATTATTAACTTGTAAAATTTGATTTCTGCGGGGGCCACATAAGGATTTTTTAATTCTTATTTTGAAAAGGAAATACTTGTAGTTCAGATATAAATATGTTTGTCACCTACAACTCCACTTGTGGGAAACTACTTCGCAGAAGATTCCAGTGTTTAAACTCACGATCAGGAAACGACCACCGTGGAGTTTCAGCGTAAAACCGCAGGGAATCGCTTCAACGACGTAGCGCCTTGCAGTGGTGGGCTTAGGTACTACAACATATAAGACTGACTGGCTTACGGTCTCCGCCTGACGATACACGCGTTAAGATGCACGTAAGTACTAACCGTATTTTATATTGATTTCTCTTTCCTATACTTGCGTTTGTCCCTACTTACCGAGTCACTAACGATGCAATCAGTGAATGATATTTATTGCTAGTTATAAGGAGTTTGACTTTTCATTTAATTATCGTTTCTTTTCGTAGCCGCTAGGATGCTTGGCGTACGTTAGCACCAGAGTTCATCAGTTTCGAGCTCGAGTCAAACTAACCGTGATCATTTTAGGGAACATTTAGGTGTGAACACAGTCTGAACCTCCTGCTGACCCCTTCCTTTATATCTTTTTCCCGAGTCGGCGATGTTCAACGCCTGTTTATCCGTTTATCCTTGGTGCTGTATTTGCTTTGGCATCTGTTTCATCACTAATTAGAATCTAAGCCGAACTTTGAAATCACCTTAACCTTCTGAACTCTAGACTTTATCCCTCTTTACTGTTCTATCCAGTGTCTTGGGGTTCTATAGTACTATAAAACTATACCTACCAAATTTAACCGTTATACATTTGGCGCCCGAACAATTGGACTAAATTGAACTATAATCTTCTTAAAGTACTGTTTTTAGTAAAGAGATTAGTTAAAAATGTTACGAAATATTATTTTTTTTTTTAGTTTTTGGAGTTTTACGCTTTCTGTTAGAAATGTTTGAACTGTTGCCTACCCCAAACAAAAGAGTCGTATCTGACAAGGTCGCAGGTACTGATGATAAAAAAGACACCAGTGTGAGTGTAAACAGAAACTCAACGTATTGTTAACTGAGCGCTTAAGATTGTGCTCAGTATCGCAAACTCTGACCGCTAGATCGCACGAGAAGTATAGATCCCTGTTCTCTGCGATAAGAAGTCCGCTGGCCCATTCCTTCTCCACTCCAAGTACCGGTAATTAGTTATATGTCCCATCTCTCTCCCAAACCTCCGGAATCCAAAATCTGGTAGTTTCTTTAGTAGCAGAGTACTGTTTTGCACGAGTTCTTTATATATTATATTGATAAGATTGATTTCATCCCATGAAAATGTAGTAATATTGATCATTGTTTTCTAAAACTTCTTTCATACCATTTATAACAACTTATATTAATCCAAATTCATAAAATTATTAAAAATCTAAAAAGGTCTTTGATCCTTAAGATAATGTCAAGTACTATAGAGTTTACAGGCACTGTTTGATTGTGTATAAGAAGAAGACAAATTTACAGTTTCATATCTAAGAACACAATTACAAACCTCGCTTGTTCCCTGCAATCTCCATTCGCAGTCTTCTTCATTCCAGGGCCGCAGACCTTTACAGGTCCGTCAAGTATCCTTCTATTACCATCCACAGGAACAGGAACGTGGCTCGTGGGTGGCCTCGAGGTCGTAGAGGTGACAGGGTATCTTCTGTTCGGACGATCGGCGCTTTCTGGAGTCGTACTCTGCTCTTCTTTGGGGACGCAGGATACACTGTCAAGGTAGATCAATGAATCATCATCCTCACGGCTTGTCTGTTGTGTAGACGTCAAGGGGTTGTCGGGAGTTGAAGGTGGCAGTCGGTTGATCTCATCAGTTGACTCATTTGGATCATCTGGACGAAGCTGATTGGAGTAACCGAAAGAACTGGTTGATGCTGTCGCCGTCAATGCTTCTTTGTCATAATCCCGAAGTACGGGAGTCACAGTCGTTGTTGTTGTGGGGTGAAGTAAATTGTCCGTTGTACTAAAAACTTTAAGACTTTCGCATCTAGGAGCACTTGTTATCGACAAATACACGACCAATGTTACACAAAACTTCATTGTATATCAGAGCTAACGGTATTTATACAACACAAAATCAAAGTATAAACTAAGGGAAACTGTACACAATAAGCTGTTGTACTGTTGTGAACACTGGCCGCTTACCAATCAGGCCAACGCAAGGTCAAATCTTAGGTCATAGGTCACACAAGTGCGATAAAAGACTTGACCTTACTGAAAATTGAGTGTTATATGCGATTGTTTCCTGAACCTGTTGCAAGAGGAAAATTTTATCAAAGAAAATTCTTTGTTTTTACTTAGATTGAGACAAAGAGATAATTACTTGTTCTAAAACGTACGATTCAATTTCAAATACATATCTTAATGGTGACCAAATCATAAATTCACATATAGCAGTCCATTGAAACATTGTAGGCGTTTATTTTGTTCGTCGTTTTAGATTATTGGATGAGTGTAAGTGAATCTTCCCCACTATCACCATTAAATTGATATATAATAACGAATATTATACACATCTTTTTTAGATTGTGTATAGGCAATACGGAAATTTCCCAATAAAAAATTATGTTAAAAATTATATAATTGATTGTAAGATTCTTAGAGTTAAAATTTTTAATTTGTTTAAAAATCTATTTGTATAATTTGAAAATGTCATGACAAATAAACACAACAGACCGTTTTATCCAGTAATTGTATAAATAACTTTAAAATTGAATGTATTATAAAATAAATCTTACCATGTATTACTGCACGTTTTGTTATGTAAAACAAGGCTAAAAAAAGAATATCCTAAAGGTTTAGTGATTTAATTTGATATAGTCTCACATTTATAAACTATTGAACATGCGAAACCTTCCTAAATTGTTTATGAGTAATTTAAAAATGAATAGTGTATATGTATATGTTTATATATATATATATATATATATATATATATACGTTAAATTGTATAAATGGCAATTGCCTTATTTAATTTCAATAAACATTGTATCGCAAAAAGTACTTGCTCCGCCGGGACCTTATATATATATATATATATATATATATATATATATATATATATATATATAAGGTGTACCTTAAGTCCTGATACGCGTGGATATATTCCAAACGTATTGAGATAACGATGTAAAATTTTCACCATACCTATTTTGGACTTTATGAAGGATAAAATTATCCCCCCCCCTTTTTCACAGGGAAGAAGGGGTTTTACTTTAAATTTTCAAATTGCAACTTACCTTGTTTTGATACCATTTGAAAGATAAATTCTAAAACAACACAATTACATGAACAAAACATCTCTACTACTATCGTAGCAAAGGTTATGGGCAAATATCCCGTCATATCTAAGGGTGTATATTAAGGCCTGACACGCTTAGATATATATCCCAAATGGATTGAGATATTAATGTACAAACTTCACCGTACTTATTAAATAACATTTTGAATTTTTTTTAGGGTTACAATAGTGTCACCCCCCCCCCTTTTGAAAGGGGAATAGAAGAGGGAAACTTTAAATTTTCAAATTCCAACCCATATCTTGTGACATTAAAGGTCTATGCAACAAAATTATAAGAGAATATAAGAAATTACGGATGAGTTTTCTAAGTTTTAAGATTAAATTAGGTTATCTGGAAAACTGTTTAAGATATAAAATTATTACACAAGCAAATTCAGATGTAATTTTTTCGAAAAACTGCAATCAAATCTTATTCATTTACATACAATAAAATAACCGGGCCTAAAATAGATCCCTGCGGAAGCCGAAAGATCTTCTTGTATATATATTAGTGAAATTTCTAAATCTGTAGTACTGATGTATGGCGTCTGCCAACACTACTACAGTTGATTTTTACTAATTATGTAACAACTTTATTCAGTAAACAAGAATAAAGGGATCAATTAAAAAAAACGTTTTAATTATATTAGGCTCTCTTGAGAACTATTTATGCTATGAAAACGCTTATCCAAGGTAAAAGCCTAACGGTTTTTTTCCAAAATCACCAACGGACTCAAGCTCATTTTCATAAAATAAAGATACTGGGCCTAAAATAAATTCCTGTGGAATACCACAGACCTTTTAATGATATATATTAGTTAAATTTTTAAAATTTGTAGTAGACGTAAAATATAAAATTTGTTTGCGTTTTCACACCTTCACTACGATAAGGTCTGGTACAGACTTCAAGACAGCGACAAGAGTTAAGTGTGCGCCCCACGCAGACATTGTGTTAAACTAAAAACTTTGTCTGACTGATAATAATATTTACAAAATACCTGTACCAACTAATATTATGCTTTGCAGTTTGAAGATTTGTACAAATTCTATGCTGTATCTATTTGTAAAATCCGTTAAAAAAATCTATGGTAGAAAAATAAATGAATGGATTCCCGTGACCGTAACCGAGTTCAGGAGTATTTTTGTTATTCGACAGCCCACATTTTGGCAACACTTCTTATGAAATGTCCTTCCTCCAGTTAGTTTCCTGATATGGCTCGAAGTAAGGGGGTTTGGTCCAAGGGGACTTCCTAACAGTTGTCATTAGCTAGGAGCTGTTAGTAGACACCTAAATATCCAAGTCAGTTTATTCGGTGAAGTATAATGGAGGTAACTTAGTATAGAATTTAGGTTTAGTCTTCTGCGAAGAATGACTGTTGGAGTCGGTGAAGAAAGTATACCTCTCCTTTTCCAAGTTCACATGACTGACATATTAGACGCTCCAACCAAGAACCATGCCTAGCCTGGAGTTCCTATAATTCTGAAAGTAACCGCAAAGGTTATAAGGGTTATATGTAAGGAAATAAACTAGTAGTTCCTCAACTTTTTGACCTAAGTAAATAAAAAAGAACTTGGCACATAATTTTCATAAAACCAACCAAGAAGTTTCTTATTGGGGTTATTCCAATTAAAGTTACTATCATTAAGGTCTATAATAAATATCTTGTCTAATATTAAATGACCCATTACAAATTAGTTATGATTGTTAAATTGAGGTCAAAAACGGGTAATTTATAATTTACAACGCAGTATTTTGGGTTAAAAATATGCATCGTCTATTTTTTAAAGGGACAATTATCAATTACACCGTGGAGAGAAAATCTGTCTTGCCCTTAACCGATGTTGGGGATTCTCGGGACTTTCAACTGTCCAGATATATTAAATCAAATCATTTTTATTTTGCCAGAACATTACAAAAAATGTATAGCAATAGTCAAGTTTTCTATAATTTGGAACAATCACTCCACATTGAGACCTGTCAAACATACAGAAATTTCAGTCGCACCACATTCACTCATGCCAATTTTCCCATTTTCCAACGCCGGTTGTCAGTGTTCCAAGTGTGCGGTCACCCAGTCGAATGCCATAAACTCGTCAGCACTATAAAATGCTTGAGCTAAAAAGCGTTTTAAACGAGCTTTTAACGCCTTGGGCGTTGGGGCATTTTTGATTGAATTTGGCAACTTGTTGAGAAAACGAACTCCTGCCTGCGAAGGCAAGTGTTCGTAAACCCCCGCCCTGTGACTTCCAGTTCGGTAGGTATCTCGGCCTATTGTCCCATAAGAACGTATATCTCGGCCACGTGTCATGGCACATTTAGACACACACAAAAAAAATTGTCTGTAGGATGTAGAGACACGGCAAGGTCAACAGTTTCAGTTTTCTTAAAAGCTTCCTTGCATGTTTCCTTTAGATAAGGATTCCTGATAACGCATCTATAATTGTAGCTACTGAATACTCGATAAGTCCTACAACTTACAATGAGATAATGCAGTCAGAGATGTGGGTAAATAGAATAACCTTATCCGTATTACGGAATACGGTTTTAAACTGTAAACCCAGTTTTTTACATGTTATCTGATGTCATATGGCTATACAGTGTGTAACAAAAAGGTTGAGCTGGCTCTGTATTTTAAAATTTTGTGTGTCGTTCTAACCTAAAAATGAGGGATAACTGTTTTCCAATTTCCACTTCGTTTAGCCGCTAACCGCCATTTTTTATTATTTATTAACAAATTATTATCTCTAAAACTAGTAAAGCTAAATAAACCAAATTTGGCACATAGGTTTGAATAGATAAAGGGGAAAAAAATAATTGTGTTATATTCTTTAATATTAACAAAATGGCGTCTGTTAAAAAATGTTTAATGTCAAATAACAAAAAAATCAGTATAGTTATTACAACTGTACTAGACATTAACTGTTTGGAGAATTTTATTGCAATTCCAACCATACTTGTTTCCCTGGAATCTATCAATGCCTAAGCGAACACGACAACTTTAAAAGTTTTTTTTGATAGGTGCCAGCTGTTTTTGAATTGGTTATGACAGTTTAAAGAGATAATAATTATTTTGAAAGTTTTATAAAAACTCCAACGGTACTTTTTTTTCAAAATCCATCAACGCATAAACGAGCACGAACCCCTTTAAAGATACGCATGCGCAAGCCGGGAGGGGCCAACCATGTCATAGTTGAGAGTTACCAGCTTTTTGTTGCTCCTGGCTTTTACTAGAGTATCTTTAAAGTGGTCGAGCACGCTTATGCATTGATGGATTTCGTTAAAATGAGTAGCGTCAGGTTTGTAATAACATTGTGCAAATAGTTGGTACCTTGTAATTTTTTTACAGCAGATGTAATACAGCAGATGCCTGTGAGCAGACAAAATGTTTGTTGCTTCTGGCTTGTGCAAGCGTACCTTTAAAGTGGTTGTGCTTGCTTATGCATTGACAGATTTCTTTTAAATTAGTACTGTTGGATTTGCAATAAAGTTATCCAAATAGTTTGTGTCTAGTATATTTTTTATAACTACACTGCTTTTTTTGTTATTTGACTAGAAATACTTTAAACGGACGGTTCGTCGTTCAAATTCGGTTGGCGCCCGAACAATTGGACTAAATTGAACTATAATCTTCTTAAAGTACTGTTTTTAGTAAAGAGATTAGTTAAAAATGTTACGAAATATATTTTTTTTTTAGTTTTTGGAGTTTTACGCTTTCTGTTAGGAATGTTTGAACCGTTGCCTACCCCAAACAAAAGAGTCGTATCAGAAAAGGTCGAAGGTGCTGATGATAAAAAAGACACACCAGTGTCAATGTAAACAGAAACTCAACGTATTGTTAACTGAGTGCCTACGATTGTGCTCAGTATCGCAAACTCTGACCGCTAGATCGCACGAGAAGTATAGATCCCTGTTCTCTGCGATAAGAAGTCCGCTGGCCCATTCCTTCTCCACTCCAAGTACCGGTAATTAGTTATATGTCCCATCTCTCTCCCAAACCTCCGGAATCCTAGATCTGGTAGTTTCTTTAGTAGCAGGGTACTGTTTGGCACGAGTTCTTTATATATTATATTGATAAGATTGATTTCATCCCATGAAAATGTAGTAATATTGATCATTGTTTTCTAAAACCTCTTTAATACCATTTATAACAACTTATATTAATCCAAATTGATAAAATTATAAAAAAATCTAAAAAGGTTTTTGATCCTTAAGATAATTTCAAGTATTATAGAGTTTACAGGCACTGTTTGATTGTGTATAAGTAGACAAATTTACAATTGCATATCTAAGAACACTATTAGAAACCTCGCTTGTTCCCTGCAATCTCCATTCGCAGTTTTCTTCATTCCAGGGCCGCAGACCTTCACAGGTCCGTCAAGTATCCTTCTATTACCATCCACAGGAACAGGAACGTGGCTCGTGGGTGGCCTCGAGGTCGTAGAGGTGACAGGGTATCTTCTGTTCGGACGATCGGCGCTTTCTGGAGTCGTACTCTGCTCTTCTTTGGGGACGCAGGATACACTGTCAAGGTAGATCAATGAATCATCATCCCCACGGCTTGTCTGCTGAGTAGACGTCAAGGGGTTGTCGGAAGTTGAAGGAGGCAGTCGGTTGATCTTATCAGTTGACTCATTTGGATCATCTGGACGAAGCTGATTGGAGTAACCGAAAGAACTGGTTGATGCTGTCGTCGTCAATGCTTCTTTGTCATAATCCAGAAGTATGGAAGTCACAGTCGTTGTTGTCGTTGGATGAAGTAAATTCTCCGTTGTCTTACTCTGCTCTTCTTTGGGGACGCAAGATACACTGTCAAGGTAGATCAATGAATCATCATCCCCACGGCTTGTCTGCTGAGTAGACGTCAAGGGGTTGTCGGAAGTTGAAGGAGGCAGTCGGTTGATCTTATCAGTTGACTCATTTGGATCATCTGGACGAAGCTGATTGGAGTAACCGAAAGAACTGGTTGATGCTGTCGTCGTCAATGCTTCTTTGTCATAATCCAGAAGTATGGAAGTCACAGTCGTTGTTGTCGTTGGATAAAGTAAATTCTCCGTTGTCTTACTCTGCTCTTCTTTGGGGACGCAAGATACACTGTCAAGGTAGATCAATGAATCATCATCCCCACGGCTTGTCTGCTGAGTAGACGTCAAGGGGTTGTCGGAAGTTGAAGGAGGCAGTCGGTTGATCTTATCAGTTGACTCATTTGGATCATCTGGACGAAGCTGATTGGAGTAACCGAAAGAACTGGTTGATGCTGTCGTCGTCAATGCTTCTTTGTCATAATCCAGAAGTATGGAAGTCACAGTCGTTGTTGTCGTTGGATGAAGTAAATTCTCCGTTGTCTTACTCTGCTCTTCTTTGGGGACGCAGGATACACTGTCAAGATAGATCAATGAGTCATCACCCTCACTCATCACGGCTTGTCTTTTGAGTAGACGTCAAGGGGTTGTCGGGTTGAAGGTGGCAGGTCGTCGGTGTCGGTTGATCTCATCAGTTGACTCATTTGGATCATCTGGACGAAGCTGATTGGAGTAACCGAAAGAACTGGTCGATGCTGTCGTCGTCAATGCTTCTCTGTCATAATCCAGAAGTATGGGAGACACAGTCGTTGTTGTCGTTGGGTGAAGTAAATTCTCCGTTGTCTTACTCTGCTCTTCTTTGGGGACGCAAGATACACTGTCAAGGTAGATCAATGAATCATCATCCCCACGGCTTGTCTGCTGAGTAGACGTCAAGGGGTTGTCGGAAGTTGAAGGAGGCAGTCGGTTGATCTTATCAGTTGACTCATTTGGATCATCTGGACGAAGCTGATTGGAGTAACCGAAAGAACTGGTTGATGCTGTCGTCGTCAATGCTTCTTTGTCATAATCCAGAAGTATGGAAGTCACAGTCGTTGTTGTCGTTGGATGAAGTAAATTCTCCGTTGTTTTACTCTGCTCTTCTTTGGGGACGCAAGATACACTGTCAAGGTAGATCAATGAATCATCATCCCCACGGCTTGTCTTTTGAGTAGACGTCAAGGGGTTGTCGGGAGTTGAAGGTGGCAGTCGGTTGATCTCATCAGTTGACTCATTTGGATCATCTGGACGAAGCTGATTGGAGTAACCGAAAGAACTGGTTGATGCTGTCGTCGTCAATGCTTCTCTGTCATAATCCAGAAGTATGGGAGTCACAGTCGTTGTTGTCGTTGGGTGAAGTAAATTCTCCGTTGTCATACTCTGCTTTTCTTTGGGGACGCAGGATACACTGTCAAGGTAGATCAATGAGTCATCACCCTCACGGATTGTCTTTTGAGTAGACGTCAAGGGGTTGTCGGGAGTTGAAGGTGGCAGTCGGTTGATCTCATCAGTTGACTCATTTGGATCATCTGGACGAAGCTGATTGGAGTAACCGAAAGAACTGGTTGATGCTATAGTCGTCAATGCTTCTCTGTCATAATCCAGAAGTATGGGAGTCACAGTCGTTGTTGTCGTTGGGTGAAATAAATTCTCCGTTGTCATACTCTGCTCTTCTGTGGGGACGCAGGATACACTGTCAAGGTAGATCAATGAGTCATCACCCTCACGGATTGTCTTTTGAGTAGACATCAAGGGGTTGTCGGGAGTTGAAGGTGGCAGTCGGTTGATCTCATCAGTTGAATCATTTGGATCATCTGGACGAAGCTGATTGGAGTAACCGAAAGAACTGGTTGATGCTGTCGTCGTCATTGCTTCTTTCTCATAATCCAGAAGTATGGGAGTCGCAGTCGTTGTTGTCGTTGGGTGAAGTAAATTGTCTGTTGTACTAAAAACTTTAAGACTTTCGCATCGAGGAGCACTTGTTATCGACAAATACACGACCAATGTTACACAAAACTTCATTGTATATCAGAGCAAACTGTATTTATACAACATAAAACCAAAGTATAAACTAAGGGAAACTGTACACAATAAGCTGTTATACTGCTGTGAACACTGGCTGGTTACCAATCAGACCAACGCAAGGTCAAATCTAAGGTCATAGGTCACACAAGTGCGATAAAAGACTTGACCTTACTGAAAATTGAGTGTTATATGCGATTGTTCCCTGATTCTGTTGCAAGAGGAAAATTTTATCAAAGGAAATTCTTTGTTTTTACTTAGATTGAGACAAAGAGATAATTACTTGTTCTAAAACGTACGATTCAATTTCAAATACATATCTTAATGGTGACCAAATCATAAATTCACATATAGCAGCCCATTGAAACATTGTAGGCGTTTATTTTGTTCGTCGTTTTAGATTATTGGATGAGTGTAAGTGGATCTTCCCCACTATCACCAATAAATTGATATATAATAACGAATATTATACACAACTGTATTAGATTGTGTATAAGCAATACGGAAATTTCCGAATAAAAGATCATGTTATAAATTATATCATTGATTGTAAGTTCTTAGAGTTAAAATTTAAAATTTGTTTAAACATCTATTTGTATAATTTGAAAACTTATAACAAATAAACACAACAGACCGTTTTATCCAGTAATTGTATAAATAACTGTAAAATTGAATGTATTATAAAATAAAGCTTACCATGTATTATTGCACGTTTTGTTATGTAACACAAGTCTAAAAAAGCATATCCAAAATGTTTAGTGATTTAATTTGATATAGTCTCGCATTTATAAACCATTGAACAAGCGAAACCTTCCTAAATTGTTTATGAGTAATTAAAAAATGAATATCGTATATGTATAGTTTATATATAAGGCGTAAGTTAAGTCCTGATACGCCTGGATATATTCCATACGTATTGAGATATCAATGTAAAATCATCACCATACCTATTTTGGACTATATGAAGGATAAAATTATTCCCCCCCCCCTTTTCACAGGGAAGAAGGGGTGTTACTTTAAATTTTAAACTTGCAACCTACCTTGTTTTGATACCAATTGATGATTTGAACACAATTACATGATCAAAACATCTCTACTACTATCGTAGCAAAAGTTATGGGCAAATATCCCGTCATATCTAAGGGTGTATATTAAGGCCTGACACGCTTAGATATATATCCCAAATGGAATGAGATATTAATGTACTAACTTCACCTTAGTTATAAAATAACTTTTTGGATTTTTTTTAGGGTTAAACAGTGTCACCCCCCCCCCCCTTTTGAAAGAGGGATAGAAAGGGGAAACTTTAAATTTTCAAATTCCAACCCCTATCTTGTGACATGTCATCATATTAAAGGTCTATGCAACAAAGTTATTAGAGAATATAAGAATTACGGATGAGTTTTCTAAGTTTTAAGATTAAATTAGATTATCTGGAAAACTATTTAAGCTAGAAAATTATTATACAAGCAAATTCGTATGTAGTTTTTTTCCAAAAGCTGCAATTAAAAATCTTATTCATTTACAAACAATAAAATTACTGGGTCTAAAATAGATCCCTGTGGAAGCCGAAAGATCTTCTTTGTAGTGAAATTTCTAAATCTGTAGTACTGACGTATGGCGTCTGCCAACACTACTACTGTTGGTTTTTCTAATTATGTAACAATTGTATTCAGTAAACAAGAATAAAGGGATCAATTAAAAAAAACGTTTTAATTATATTAGGCTTTCTTGAGAACTATTTACGGTAGGAAAACGCTTATCCAAGCTTAAAAGCCTAACGGTTTTTTCCAAAAGCACCAACGGACTCAAGCTCATTTTCATAAAATAAAGATACTGGGCCTAAAATAAATTCCTGTGGAATACCACAGACCTTTTATGATATATATATATTAGTTAAATTTTTAAAATTTGTAGTAGACGTAAAATATAAAATTTGTTTGTGTTTTCACATCTTCACTACGATAAAGTCTGGTACAGATTTCAAGACAGCGATAAGAGTTAAGTGTGCGCCCCACGCAGACAATGTGTTAAACTAAAAGCTTTGTCTGACTGATAATAAATATTTAAAAACAACATGTACCAACTAATATTATGCTTTGCAGTTTGAAGATTCGTACAAATGCTACGCTGTATCTATTTGTAAAATCCATTAAGAATATCTATGGTAGAAAAATAAATGAATGGATTCCCGTGACCGTAACCGATTTCAGGAGTATTGTTGATATTCGACAGCCCAAATTTTGGCAAGACTTCTTATGAAATGTCCTTCCTCCAGTTAGTTTCCTGATATGGCTCGAAGTAAGGGGTTTGGTTCAACAGTTCCCAACAGTTGTCAATAGCTAGGAGCTGTTAGTGTACACCTAAATATCCAAGTCAGTCTATTCGGTGATGTCTTGGAAGTGTAATAGAGATAACTTAGTATACAGGGTGTCCAGAAACTATTCGAACAAACTTTGCCGCATTTTCAGCAGGCCAAAACTAACAAATAATGCAATACAACAGGTGCCCTATTTCACTTCGTTTAGCGTCTGTCTGTCTGTATGTGTTTTTTGGGAAAAAATTACTACTCAAAAACCACTTAAGGTACAGAATTCAAACTTAACAGTTATGTTAACCTAGTGTTGGTCCTTTTCAGTGAAAAAAATAAAACAAATATCTCATTGCATTTCAAAATGGCGGCCGTTCAAAATTTTCAAATTGTATTAGCTTTGAAACGGCTACTTTGACAACAAATTCACCTTTAAAGTGGTTGTGCTTGCTTATGCCTTGGTGGATTTGGTTGAAATTTGTACTGTTCGAATTGTAATAAAATTCTCCAAATAGGTTTTGTCTAGTATATTTTCTATAACAAAATGGTTTTCTGTTATATGACTTTAAACATTTTCAACTGACGCCATTTTGTTAATATTAGAGAATGAAAATAACACATTATTTTATTTTTATCTTACCCATTCAAACCTATGCACCAAATTTGGTTTCCATAGCTTTAATAGATTTTGAGAAAGTGTTTCGTTATAAAATATACAAAATGGCGGCTAGCGCCTAAACGAAGTGGAAATAGGAAAGAAATTACTCTTAATTTTTAGCTTAGAATCACGCATAAAATCTGAAAATGTGTACAAAGCCCAGCACTTTTGCTTCACCCTGCATATTATCATTGTAAGTTATGATTATTAATTTTACCTTAAATACATTTTTAGTTTCAATAAGAATCATAGTTTTCAGGCTTACGCAGTAAGTTCGAAATATTTCAAGATTATAGTTGTGTAATCAATTGTGTAATTGTTTTGCCGCTTTAGTGAACCAGAAGTCTTCATCCCTTTTCAATAGTTATATTTACCAATTTTAGTTGTCTAATAGCATGGTTACTTGATTTACAATTTGTAAATACATTCTTAGTGTACATCAACTTATTTCTTTGTCATACAATTCAGACCTCAATCAAAGTTAAATTTTTTTGTATTACATCGGTATATAAGGTATGTTATAGAACTTTTATGTTCAGATTAACTTACGTCATATCAGATTGGGTAACTTTAGAAAAAAAGGGCCAACATTTTATTTCTCTTTTTCGGACTAATAATACTGTTTATTGTTAAACAAATTCTAGACTTAAAACCGTAAACTTCTTAGGTTTCTGGAAAATATATAGAACATATATAGCATCTTTAAAACTGTCCCTCCTAATCGTGAGATGTTCTAAAACTTGTCTGGAGAAGATTGATAACAATGGTTTTTTATCCATTGAAGAGTTAGTAATATTGAGATAATCTTTTCATAAAAATTCTTCCACGTAATTTATAACGACTTAAAAATCTAGATATATTTTCGGTAGTTGCATGTCTAAGAACGCTATTACAAACCTCACTTCTTCCCTGCAGTTTCCATTCTCAGTCATCTTCATTCCAGGATCGCAGGTCTTCACAGGTCCGTTTATTAACCATCTATCAGCACCCACAGGAACAGGAATGTTGCTCGTGGGCGTCCTCGAGATCGTAGATGTAAAAAAGTATCTTCTGTTCGAATGATCGATCCTTTCTGGAGTCATATCCTGCTCTTCGTCCGGGACGTAGAATACACTGTCAGGGAAGATCAATGCATCATCATCTCCACGGCTTATCTGCTGAGGAGGCTCCAAGGGGTTGTCGGGGGTTGAAGGTGGCTGTCGGTTATGAAATGGTTGTTGAGTTGTTGACGAAGTTTCTTGTCCTGGAACTGAATCAACGGAGGCGAACTTATTCGGATCATCTGGACGGAGTTGATTTGAGTAAGCGTAGGGGTTGGTTGATGTTGTTGTCGGCATGCCCGGGTATATCACTCCAGGAGGTGGGATGATCGTTGGGAAGCTCGGTCTTTGAATCCTCCTACTTGTTATTTCGTACGTTGCTGGTGTTGTGAAAAGGTTAAGATCTGAATCCAAATCGTTAACGTGTGGCTGAACGTTATCAAACTGTGAGTTGTGCACGTTATTGTTAGGATCTGTACTTCCAGACAACGCTTCATTTTCATAATCCGGAAGTATAGGAATCACCGTTGTTGTCGTCGTTGGGTAAAGTAAATTCCGTATTTTATTAAAAATTTTAAAACTTTCGCCTCGAGGAACACTTACTATCGACAAATACACGATCAATGTTACACAACACTTCATTGTATATCAGAACTTACGGTACTTATAAACACAAAATTAGAGCCGAAACTGAATGATACTTTACACTCTAAGCTGTTATATTGTTGTGAATAATGGCAGATTACCAATCAGGTCAATGCGAAGTCAAATCTTAGGTCACACAAATTTGATAAAAGAGTTGACCTGACTGAACATATGCGATTATTCTCTGAACATATTATTACTAGTTGGAAATTCCAATAAGAGGATGGCTTAGGTTTTATTTAAACTTAGACAGTGAGATAATGATTTATTTTAAAATATAAGATACAATAACAAATACATATTCAAATGGTGACGGATTCATAAATTTATATGCAATAGTCCATTGAATCGTTGTAGGTCTTTCTTTTGTTCCTCGCTGTGGGTAATCGTAAGTGAATTTGTCATCAAATCAAATTTATTCACGGAATAATAACGATAATAACGAATAACAAGCAATATCAATACCGAAATTTCATATATCACAACAAAGGTAATTATGTTTTTTTTTTAATGTTATAAATTGTATAATTATGTATACAATTCTGAGAGTAAAAGTGTTTATGAGTTAAATAGTTTTTATTGGTTTACCGGATTATTTATTTATATTCACAAGGTGGATCTAAATTTTATTCTTTGAGAACCATATTAATATTTGTAATGTATTTTTATTGTAATCAATAATTATATTCAAAAAATAACTATTTTATTAAAAGTGGTAGAAGCAATTATTATAGGTATTAACTGCTATTTATTTGTCAATAGATGATTAGCAAAAGGAAAAAATATGAACATCTACAAAAATTCCTCTTTTTATCTAGTCCCGTTTAATTACAGCTGCTAATGGTGAATGAAAATTTAATTTTATATACATGGTGAGGTATACCACCCGTTCAGTATGTATAGCTGAAGAAAGGTTTGGTTTATTGACATAAAACTAAGTGCTCTGCTCAAAAATTATCCCTGAGGAGTCCGTTGAAAGTCTATGAATAGGGTATTCCAAAATTAATAGGCGAATGTTTGAATCTACAAAAAATCATAAATCAATTTAAAAGTCCTTTTAAAGGGAACTTATTACGGAAATCATAATTCACTTATCCGTTTCAATATAGTTTCAATACATAGTCCGTTTCAAAATGGCAGCCGTTTTTTGAAACATTTTTAAAATTACGAAACACTCTGTAATTTTTATTAGTCTGAGTTTTGTTAATTCTGATTCCGATTTCTTGCTTACGAGAAACTCGTCCTCATTTTGATATGCCACATGACTATTTTCAAGAGTATTTTGGTATTGACTAACCAACTCAAATTTTGAAAACTTGTAAATTTATATAAGTCTAATCTTTTAAATGGCAACATGCGTATTGTTGTACATCATTTTAAAGGTATCGTTAAGACAAACAAATTGTGTATTTAAACTTTTTTCGTATCCTCAATAATTTTCGAAAAAGTAAGAAATATGTTTTTCATCTAACTTTCCAATGTTTTTTACAGTAATACCTTAGCCATTCATAATTTACACTTGAAAAATGGTTACATTATAAGGAAAAAAAACATAATGTGTTAATATAATGTATTATTAAAAAGAATGGTATTATTATGTCTAAGATATCAATAAAACAAAATACTTTTCTACACGTCTACTGTGTTTAAGTGTATCTAAACTTTATTTAAAAGTGGTACTAAAATACGTAGGAAAGATTACTTAAAAACAGATTTCTGCTTATTTATAGAATACCATTGAAGATACGAAAAATGTTTAAATACACATTGATGGTACATAGATTTTGATAAAAATATTTTCAATAAGGTCCCCATGGGCGTTTACACCAAAGCGTTCTCCCACTATACATACTGTACGCGTGGTCTGCCTTACCCGGCATATTTATACCTACAGTAAATTAATAAATTTAATGTAACTTTAGCATGAATGACTAATTTTAAATATGTTTACCCAACTACTAATTTGGTTTTTGTAAATTTTAAAATTATTAAATATTCAGGAATTCCAATCTAATAAACTATATATAAAAATCAATAGATTTTTCAAAAAGCAAAATTTATAAAAATATTGCATTCATATTTTTATTTATTATACATTCTATAAATTACATGTAGTTGCAATAGGGAATACATAGGCGAGACAAAAAGACCACTAAACGTAAGGATAAAAGAGTACAAAGAAAACACGAGAAAGGGTCTCACAGAAAAGTCCAAAATTGCACACCATTGTTGGTCCGAAGACCATCATATGAATTGGGATGAAGCCAACATAATACATCGGGAACCACATTTCTTCAAAAGGAAATTAATTGAGGCAACATACATTAAATTGGCAGACCAACCAATCAGTCAACCATCAGCCGAGATTAGGCCGCTTTGGTTGCCAATTCTAAAAAATTAATTAAAGAGGAAACCAAAAGTATCAAACGGATCAGATATTTGTAATAAACCAATGCGGAGTCACAATATGGTTTTAAGAAGTTCATCTCGCATGAAGCAATAATAACGAAAGGGCCCATTCCTGTCCCCCTTCCTTTTTATTTCCGCCATCTTGTTTTAGTCTGCCGTGACGATTACCATTGGCTAGTCCCTCTGGTCAGT